>NW_022681455.1:45203877-45830090 GCF_009764315.1 Trachypithecus francoisi
AACCAGCCTTGCATCCCAGGGATGAAGCCCACTTGATCATGGTGGATAAGCTTTTTGATGTGCTGCTGGATTTGGTTTGCCAATATTTTATTGAGGATTTCTGCATTGATGTTCATCAGAGATATTAGTCTAAAATTCTCTTTTTTTGTTGTATCTCTGCCAGGTTTTGGTATCAGGATGATGTTGGCCTCGTAAAATGAGTTAGGGAGGATTCCCTCTTTTTCTATTGATTGGAATAGTTTCAGAAGGAATGGTACCAACTCCTCCTTGTACCTCTGGTAGAATTCGGCTGTGAATCCGTCTGGTCCTGGACCTTTTTTGGTTGGTAGGCTACTAATTATTGTCTCAATTTCAGAGCCTGCTATTGGTCTATTCAGGGATTCAGCTTCTTCCTAGTTTAGTCTTGGGAGAGTGTGAGTGTCCAGGAAATTATCCATTACTTCTAGGTTTTCTAGTTGATTTGCATAGAGGTGTTTATAGTATTCTCTGATGGTAGTTTGTATTTCTGTGGGGTCGGTGGTGATATCCCCTTTATCATTTTTTATTGTGTCTATTTGATTCTCCTCTCTTTTCTTATTAGTCTTGCTAGCGGTCTATCAATCTTGTTGATCTTTTCATAAAACCAGCTCCTGGATTCATTGATTTTTTGGAGGGTTTTTTTTTTGTCTCTATCTCTTTCAGTTCTGCTCTGATATTCGTTATTTCTTGCCTTCTGCTAGCTTTTGAATGTGTTTGCTCTTGCTTCTCTAGTTCTTTTAATTGTGATGTTAGGGTGTCAATTTTAGATCTTTCCTGCTTTCTCTTGTGGGCATTTAGTGCTGTAAATCTCCCTCTACACACTGCTTTAAATGTGTGTTAAAGATTCTAGTATGTTGTATCTTTGTCCTCATTGGTTTCAAAGAATATCTTTATTTCTGCCTTCATTTCGTTATGTACCCAGTAGTCATTCAGGAGCAGGTTGTTCAGTTTCCATGGAGTTGAGCTGTTTTGATTGAGTTTCTTAGTCCTGAGTTCTAGTTTGATTACACTGTGGTCTGAGAGACAGTTTGGTATAATTTCTGTTCTTTTACATTTTCTGAGGAGTGCTTTACTTCCAACTATGTGGTCAATTTTGGAGTAAGTGTGATGTGGTGCTGAGAAGAATGTATATTCTGTTGATTTGGGGTATAGAATTCTGTAGATGTCTATTAGGTCCGCTTGGTGCAGAGATGAGTTCAATTCCTGGATATGCTTGTTAACTTTCTGTCTCGTTGATCTGTCTAATGTTTACAGTGGGGTGTTAAAGTCTCCCATTATTATTGTATGGGAGTCTAAGTCTCTTTGTAAGTCTCTAAGGATTTGCTTTATGAATCTGAGTGCTCCTGTATTGGGTGCATATATATTTAGGATAGTTAGCTCTTCCTGATGAATTGATCCCTATACCATTATGTAAAGGACTTATTTGTCTCTTTTGATCTTTGATGGTTTAAAGTCTGTTTTATCAGAGACTAGGATTGCAACTGCTGCTTTTCTTTGTTTTCCATTTGCTTGGTAGATCTTCCTCCATCCCTTTATTTTGAGCCTATGTGTCTCTCTGCATGTGAGATGGGTCTCCTGAATACAGCAAACTGATGGGTCTTGAGTCTTTATCCAGTTTGCCAGTCTGTGTCCTTTAATTGGACCATTTAGTCCATTTATATTTAAGGTTAATATTGTTATATGTGAACTTGATCCTGTCATTATGATATCAGCTGGTTATTTTGCTCACTAGTTGATGCAGTTTCTTCCTAGCATCGATGGACTTTACATTTTGACATGTTTTTGCAATGGCTGGTACCTGTTGTTCCTTTCCACGTTTAGTGCTTCCTTCAGGATCTCTTGTAGCGCACGCCTGGTGGGGACAAAATCTCTAAGCATTTGCTTGTCTGTAAAGGATTTTATTTCTCCTTCACTTGTGAAACTTAGTTTGGCTGGATATGAAATTCTGGGTTGAAAATTCTTTTCTCTAAGAATGTTGAATATTGGCCCCCACTGTCTTCTGGCTTGGAGAGTTTCTGCCGAGAGATCTGCTGTTAGTCCGATTGGCTTCCCTTTGTTTGTAACCCTTTGTGTGTAGCCTCGGCCTCCCAAAGTGCTGGGATTTATTAAAGTCTTTTTATTTCCCTTGAATTAATCAGTTAAGGATTGGGATGGTATGTTCTAGTCTCCACAACAAATGTATTTCTCTGACCTCTCCCCACACTACCAGAAGGTTTCAATTCTCTGGAATTTGATGATTGACAGTTTGCACCTACTATATTTTCACTATAGCCATATTTTTTAGTAACATAAAATTATTGCCTTTATTCCATTTTAATGCTTCTCTCCCTAAATTCTCTTTTCTCTGAAATTGATATTGTAAGCACCAGTATTACAGAATTTGTATGATATACCTCTGATTGCTCTTTAACTTTTACCTTTTAAATAATCTAGAAAAATTTCATTTCTATTTCTATGTATGTATATATGGGCATACTGTATACAAGTATGCAAATGATTTGGCATATATAAATGTATATGCAAATACAAATGTATATACATACATATATACATACAGGTATTTATTATGTACATATGTAAACTACATATATCTTTGTAGTATATAATTCTATCTTCATTTCATAGTCCTATATATTCTAAGATTTTTAAGAGTTTCAGTTTTTAACTCAACCTTTTAAACTCTTCTGGTATTTGTGAATGTTTATCTTACTGAGATTAGCCTTTTTCTTTAATGTTAAGTCTTATCTAAGATATTTTTGGACTGTTAGCTTTAAAGGCATTTTATTTTCCTTTTCCTTGTAATTAAAAGAAATCATGATAGGTACAAATGGGAATGGTAGAAAGACTTCAAAAACAGGAGAAGATGGACAACTTCTACAGGCATCCACCTATCTCTTCTTCAATGAGTTTTCTAGTCCACTTACCTCCAAAAACCATAACCCTGGGAGTCAAAATCCCCAGGAATCATAACCATGCTACACTTGGGCACAACTGAATGATACACCTGATTTCTCTTATTATTCAGCCTGTATAAGAAACTATGTTTTCAAATCTATGGTCAGTTCCTTTCAGGTTAAGCAAATTCAGATGACCACCTGGTACCTTACTCAATTTAAAGCTGATTATCAACAAATTTTAAGCTGCCTTAAATGTTATGTATATCACTCTGCTTTTCTCTAGATTCCACTATTAAGCCTCTGATATGAAAACACAAGATACAAAGTCCCTGGGGATTTTCTGTACCCACCCCCCCACCCCCCTCACCAAACTATTTAAAAGCTCTCTCTCTGGTAAGCTCTAATCTTTGCTCTCTTGTTTACTTTTTTCAATTTGAGGATTAGTCTGAAGGTAGAGTTCTCCCAACTTTTTAAGCATCCATTGTTTACATCTCTTTACAAACTTAGTGGCTTACAAGACTAGAGAGTTTACTTGATTAATGACAAACCTGAGCTTCTCAGGTTCCTCTATAAGCAGCAAAGCAGGTTCTTAGGCACAGCTCTTCTGGGGGTGACCACAGTTCCTCACTGACAAGGAAACTCAAAGCTATTTGAGACTTTGGTTGACACAGTCACAAATTATTTGATTAGATGAAAAAATTAGAATGAAAGTAACATTAGCTACACTTAGACACACCTGCCTTATTTTGGGATGGAGGTGGGTGGGGTTGGAGGGAAGCTATAGTTGTATGTATTTCCCTGCTTTTCTTTCTCAGTCTCTCAAATACACTAAAAGAACTCTGAGCACTATTTAATCTTTATTTGATCATTTAAAAGGATGTTCTGAGATCATGGATCTCTACTATAGGTATACCCAGAATCTGGTGCTAGAGAAAAATAAATGTGTAAGAGTTAGCTAACTGTCACGATGATGAACTAGTAAGACAAAATGGATGCAAAAATTCAGACTTTTTTTGTATTTCAAGTCACATAAATTAATAGTAATTAAGTAAATTATGGATGAAACTAAAGTCATGAACCATACATCAACTGAAAATAGGAAAGGACTTAGACTGTTTTTTGTATATTTGCTCAATGTTTTGAGAAGAAGCTAGAATACCAAGTGAGTTTTTATATCTATAAAGAAGAAAGAAAACTAAAATGAAGCCTGTTGGTAGGTCCATACCATTTTCATACATTCTAGGGGTGAAGGTAGTAAACAAAGTTTCTGCAACCATAAGTGATGCTTAGAGGAAAATTAAGTCACTGAATGATGCTAGGACTGATTATTCTACTGAACTTTAAAAGCAAGAGATTGCAGTCTCTGAGTCCAAAGTGGTTTCATATGAACTGCCACAGTTGTGGTTTACTCTAGAAACTATAACCTATCAAATTAGAAGCAGGCAAGGCCTATGCTCTTAACGGTTCCACTTTCTACTGTCCCAGTTATGTCTACAAGCCCAGCGTATTTTTTTTCAGTTAAACTGTTATTTGGATGAGTAGAATATAAACGCTACTCTGTTATGTTGGCCAGAGAAGATTTCTGTTATGGTATAAAGCTTAACGAAGTTGCCAGTCTTATGTTTATTGTACATATGAAGACTTTCACTGTAACTATTTTTATCAACTTCTGATATTTTATTATCCTAGTTACCAGTATGTAATACATAACTATAAAGAAGAAGTGTACAGGCTGCATAAGTACCCAAGCTTTTTCTACCCTGCATCTCCAGATATTTTATTGACTTTAGTACCCTGCTGACTCCCATTTTTCTAGGTGTACAGTAGCCTGCTATTATAGAGCAAAAAAAATGTTCCATTTCTTCTCTTCTTGATTGTGGAATGCCCTTTTAGGAAACAGGTTTGGCTAGCCAAGATTTTCCCATCAAAATTGAAAAGTTACCTGCTGAAATTACTAATGATTTATGTATTATGTTTTATTCCTTAATGAACCTTTCTCAGTGGCCATTTTTATAATATAAAAATATTTTAAAAATAAAGCATAAACAAGATTTTCTCTTTGTGTAATGCATCATAAGTGAAACCATGCCACTAAACAACCATATCCTGTTTAGGCAATGATGACATCAGAAATACATGTTTATCATCTGCTTTGGACAACTTAGCATGTTTTTGGCCCAAGGCAAAGTTGAACTAAAACCATTTGCAGTTGTCCCAAACCAAGATAACCACACATTTCTGAAGTAATTGATACCTAAAAGAACACTGCCTTTAGATCACAGTTCATGATCTAAGCATGCTAATTCTTTAAAGGTTGTTGAAGTTTATAAAGCATGTATATCTACTGGACCTCCTCCAAAGTTTAACATAAAATAATTACATTTTCAGCATACATAGAAACTATAATAAAGTTGGCACTTAGCACAATCTTTTGTAATTCTGAAATTACTTCTCTTGCCCAACCGAAAGAGAAGGGGAAAATGGAGATTCCTTATATGTGAAATTATGATAATAGCAATATGAACTGTGAAAATACTGTCTTGTAATTTGGAAGGCACTGAAATGAAATAAACCATTTTACTTTAATTTTTTCCTTTAGTGTTTAAAGAAATAATAATTTTATGTATAGATAGCTAAGGTAAATAGAAGACATATAATTTTCAAATTCATTGTTAAGACATATCCAGGGAATCCAAATAAATGTCACTAACTTTGTCTTGCAGTGATATAAAGCATGTAATTGCCCTGGGTACTACCCTAGCTAGTAAGTCCAATCACAGTCTGCAACTATAGCCGGAAGAATAGCTCTTCACACTATATATGCCAATATAAAAGCAATAAGAATTAGTTGAAACAAAAAAGGTAAATATTTAATTACAAATGAGCTTAATAAAATAAAATCAGTAAATGTCAGATCCAGAGTAGGGAAACCTACTCATTTTTAAAAAAAGGAAATAAGGAAAGGAAAACAGAAGTCATTTCCCAAAGTTGATGCTGAAGGTAAATCTGACTCCCACTTCAGGGGTGATCATGATCCTCTGCACATCGCTACCGTCAGACATAAAACCACTGACTTAGAGATTTCAAACATTTAAAGAACATGAGAATAGAACCAAATAGCATAGGCACTGCAGTGGTTGTTCTATTTCTGTAAAAAGGGAAGAATGTACTATACCTCCATTCTTTCTTGTTTAACTTCATCAACTTCGTCATCTTCAAACATTGCTAAAAGTTCTCCTGTCTGGTCAATAGAGTTGAGGAAGTCCTGAGCAATTTTTTGTCTTTTGTTCGTATTATTGCTGCCACTCAATTTGTCTTCATGAAGTCAAGGGAAAGAAAAAAAGAAATGTTCTCAATAGGTTTACATCGGCACTAATTATTACCTGTATTAAATATAGTATACCAAATTCAGAATTGGGATTCTCTGAAAATAATCTTAAAAAAATTCTTGCATCCAAAATAAAAGTCATACAGAATTAAATCATTTATTCATGTCACAAATCAGACTGAGAGGATAGAACCAAATGATCAGTTACCAAAATAAGTGTGAAAGGGCTAATTAAATCCCTTATAAAAAGCAGAGAGTGGTGTGCTCAGATTGGGAAAAAGAATACTGCTCTACAGTATTTATAACAAACACCTCTGAAATGAAATGACAATACAAAAAATGATGAGTAAGGATATGCTAGGCAAATACAAGCTAAGAGAGCAGAACTGGTAACATTAACATTAGAAAATACAGTTCAAGACCAAAAACACTAAAGGAGACAGGGTGAAATAGTATCTAATAATAAAAGGAATTTTAAACAGCCATAAACTTTTATGTACCAAAATAATAGCAAAATGAAAACACAAAGGAAATCTTAATAAAAAGCACAATTACTGTGAGATATCTGAATATATTTTTCAAAATTTGACAACTTAAGGTTACAGAAGATTTAAAAAATATTTATCTCTAAGCACATTAACAACTATATACATATAAGAATCTATATTATTCTTTTAGGTCCATAGATCATTTTTCTTCATTTTTATCATTTCTTTTAAATTTCTACATAGAAGAGTTTTATAAATATCTATAAATTAAAATATATTAAAATGATACCACATATCATTTTTGCTTGATTACTCTTTCCCATTTCCTTCCCTTTTATATGATCAAACTCCAACTAAAGATCCTGTAACTCATATTACTACCACCCAATATGTATTCTCCATGCTCATATATCCATAAAAATACATTCACTTATACAGCTGTTTTATTCATTTATGCTTTTTAGAAAAGGGTATGAGATTCCTTCTATTTCTTTCTTGTCTTGCACTTCATGTTTCTTTGTCAATTATGGAAAAAAATTCCTCCAAGTCAACGGTAGAGCCCTGATTCTTTAATGGTTGTGTAATAATTGACAGTATATATGCACCATAGCTTTCCAGACAATCCCCTATTGATGGGCATAAACTTTCTTTCAGGTTTTTGCTACCCCGGGGAAATGCTGTAATAAACATCTCATCCATATGGCATTCTGTGTGGTTGGCTTAATGTTTATGGCATAGACTCACAAGGATGGAACTACTGAGTTAAAAGGTACAAACATTTTAATGGAGGTTAAGAGATTGTTTACCAGTGCATTAACCCTTCAAGTTTCCAAGAGTAATGAGGAATGCTTTTCCTCTCCATGAGAACAGTCTAATAAATGTAAAGTGATATGTCATTGTGATTAAAATATTTAATTTCCCTAATGAATCTAAACATTTTTTTCCCATATGTTTGCCAGCTATCTGAATAAGTCTTTCTGTTAATTGCCTATTTTTATCCTTTGCCCATTTTCAACTGGGTTGTCTTTTTCTTAACAATTTAAAGGGATCTTTTATATTACCCCTTTGTTATCTGAGTTAAAAATGTTTATCCTAGTCTTTCATTTGCCTATGAATTTTAAAGCATCTTTTGCCATTAAAAAATTTAAAATTTGCCAGGCATAGTGGCTCACGCCTGTAATCCCAGCACTTTGGGAGGCCGAGGCAGGCAGATCACCTGAGGTCAGGAGTTTGAGACCAGCCTGACCAACATGGAGAAACCCCGTCTCTACTAAAAATACAAAATTAGCCAGGCGTGGTGGCGCATGCCTGTAATCCCAGCTACTCGGGAGGCTGAGGCAGGAGAATTGCTTGAACCCAGGAGACGGAGGCAGCAAGCAGTCAGCCGAGATCGCTCCATTGCACTCTAGCCTGGGCAACAAGAGCAAAACTCCATCTCAAAAAAAAAATTAAAAAAAAAAAAATAAATTTCTATATTGTCAAATAAGTTCATCTTTTTTTAAAATAACTTTTGTTTGAGATGACTTCTCTCCACTCACACAGATGGAATGGATCCTATCAGATATCTCTTCTTATTTAAATCTGTAAAGGTTCACTTTGTGGACAGTTTTACAATTAAGTTTTGTTAATGTTCTGTAGATATACTGAAAAAAATTCATAGACATTCTATTCCAGATAAATACAGGTCTAAGCATATCTTGCTATTTTGCTGATTTACTATTTAGTGCTTATGGGTCTATTATGTTAAAAATTGCGTCTTCTATAATTATTCCTCTTTATCCTGTTTTATTATTATTCCCCTTTATCCTTCTATAAAATATTCCTCTTTACCCTGTTTGGGCTTTTAATGTTTAATTATAGCTTGCATGATGCTAATATTGCCACTTCTGCTTTCTTTGCATTTGTGTATACATTTATCTACCATTTATTTGTTCATCCCATTATTTATAATCTTTCTTTATCTTCAAGTTTTATTTTTGTGGTTGTTTATAATCTGTCTTAATGTAAGAATTTAATCCATTTCATAATTAGTGCAATGACCAATATATTTCTTCTTATTATTTTCTCTTGCTTTATGTTTGGTATTTATTTCATATTCTTGTTTTTTCCTTTTCTTCATTTTTAATGATTTGGCCATGTTGACAGTCCCTCCATGTCTTCTCATTGTTAATTTGAAATTGTAATATACTTTTCTATTCTGTTAATGTTTACCATCCCCTTTTCCATTTTCTTTAATGCTTACCTCGCTCTTTTCTGGTTGGACACATTGCTTGAACATATTTTAAATGACAGTTTCCATTATTATTTAAAACAAGGTATCAATTATATCCCTACCAAGAGGTAACATTTTCCCAACAAATCAACTTTTTCTTCTAGTATTTCCCCCTTTCCAGTATCAAGAGACCTTCAGAATACTTCCATTTTCCCTATCTCAAGTGATCCATCCGCTTCAGCCTCCTAAAGTGCTGGGATTACTTATAGGCATGATTTTTAAGTATCTTTTTCAGTGTCTATTGTCCATTAGTCAATCTTCTTTGTAGAAATGTCTATTCAGATCCTTTGCCCACTTTTAAATTGGGCCACCTGTCTTTTTATTGTTGAGTTGTACCTATTCTAGATATATTCTATACAAAAGTACCCTATCAGATATATAAGAAAAATTTTCTCCTATTCTGTGGTTTGTCTTTTCACTTTCTTGATATTGCTCTTTGAAACATAAAAGTTTTAAAATTGATCAGTTAATTTATTGGTCATTGTTTTGACTCTGAAATAATTGATCAAGTCCAATTTTTCTATTTTTTTTCTTTTGCTGTTTGTGCTTTTGGTGTCATACATTCAAAATGCTTTGCCTCATCCAAAGTAATCAACATTTATTCCTGTATTTCTTTTTAAGAATTTTATAGTTTGAGCCCTTATATTTAGGTCTATGATCCATATTGGGTTAACTTTGTGTACTGTGTTGTTGTAGGTGTCCAAATTCTTTCTTTTGTATATGGATATCCAGTTGCTCCAGCAATATTTGTCAAAATGGCTATGTTTTCCCGATCAAATTCTCTTGAAATCCTTGTCAATATCGATTGACCCTAAATGCTTATTACTGAACTCTCATTCCACTCCATTTCATTGACAAATATGTCTACCCTTATGCCAGTACTGCTCTATTGTAATTATTGTAGCTTTATGGTAAGTTTTGAAATCAGTAAGCATGAGTCCTCTGACTTTATTCTTTGTTAAGATTGTTCTGGGTATTCTAGTTCCCTCATGACCTAGATGAGCCATTTCCATGTCAGCATCTGGCATTTCTATATGATTGGTAGAATCAGTGTAGTCATGATTCATACAATCAGTGTATTCATTTCTACAAAAAAGCAGATGAAATCTGTAGGCCAAGTTGGAGAGTATTAACACTTTAATAATATTCAGTGTTCCAATCCATGAACACAGGATGTCTTTCCATTACCATCTAGGCCTTATTTCAATAATATTTTGTAGTTTTCAGTACATAAATCTTGCAAGTCTTTAGTAATTTTATTCCAAAATATTTTATTCTTTTTGATGCTATTGTAAATGGCAGTTTTCTTAATTTCATTTTTGAGCTGTTCACTGCTGACATATTAAAATATGCTTGATTTTTGCATATTTCCCTTCTATCCAGCAAACATATCCAACCAGTCTATTAGTTGTAATAGTTTTTATTGATTTCTTAGAATTTTCTATACACAAAATTATGTCATCTGTAAACAGAGATAGTTTTACTTTTTTTTTTCTAATCTGGATGCCCTTCACTTCTCTTTCTGACTAAACACCGGGCTAAAACCTTCAGTACAATATTGCATGTAAGTGGCATGAATGGACATCTTTGTCTTGTTCCTGATCTTGTAAGAGAAAGCATACAGTCTTTTACCATTAAGTATGATGTTAGGTGTGGGTTTTCCATATATGTCTGTCTTAGCTCAGGCTGCTACAACAAATATATCATAAACTGGGAGGCTTAAACAACAAACATTTATTTCTCACAGTTGTAGAGGTTGGGAAGTCTAAGATCAAGGTGCCAGTAGATTTAGTGTCTGGTGAAGGCCTGCTTCATGACTTACAGATGACCATGACCTTGTTGTGTCCACATATGGCAGACAGCAGAAACAGAGGAAACAACCTTTCTTGTGTTGTTTCTCAGAAGTGCCCTAATCATAAAGGTTCCATCCTTATGACCTAATTATTAATACTTCCCACAACTCTCACCTCCAAATACTACCACACTGGGAATTATGCTTCAACATATATATTTAGAGGGTGGGGAGGGACACAAACATTTAGTCCATGCAATCATCTTTATCAAGTTAAAGAGGTTTCCTTTTCTTCCTGGTTTGTTGAATGTTCATTAAAAACTTTTGGAATTTTGGGAGCTTGCAGTGAGCCGAGATCGTGCCACTGGAATTTTGTTAAATGCTTTTCCTACATTTATTGAGGTGATCATGTGATTTTTCTCCTTTATTCTGTTAATTCGACGCATTACATGAATTGTTTTCTACGTTTAAAACAACCTATATCCCTGTGATAAATCCCATTTGGTCATGGTTTTAATCCTTTCTACATTTGCTAAATTCAGTTTAATGGCATTCTGTTGAGGATTTTTGTATCTTTATTGAAAAAGATACCAATCTGTGGTTTTTTTTTTCTTGTGATATCTTGGTCTGGTTTTCTTATCAGGCTCAATCTTTATTACCTTTATAGAATTAGTTGGGAAATTATTGGTATTCTTCTTTAAACATTTGGTGGATTTCAACAGTGAAATAATCTGTGACTGAGCTTTTCTTTGCAGAAATTTTTAAGCTACCAATTTAACCTTTGGCTATTGTCCTGTTCAGATTTTCCATTCCTTCTTGATTCAGTTTCAGTGGTTTGAGTCTTTATAGTAGACCAACTATATACTTATATAGTTTGTTATACTAACCATTTTATTTGCCACTTCTGATTCTTCATGTCTTTCTATAACTTGAGGTGCCATTTCCTTATCCCAGTACAGCATTATTACCACTTACATCATTTGTGCTGTTACTGTCAAATATATTACATTTCCAAATGTTACAGACCCAAAATCACAATTTTTACATATATATTGTTTTATACAGTTGCTTTATAAATCAGTTTTAAAAAGGAAAGGAAATATACAATTATATTATCTCTTATATTTATGTACTTAATTATCTTTATAAATGTGTGGATTCAAATTATTTGGTGCAGCTTGCTTTAAGCCTTAAAAACTTGTCTTATATGGGTCTGACAGCAAGAAATTTGCCTGGTTTTTGTTTATCTGGGAATGTATTTTGCATTCATTTTTGAAAGATAGTTCTGCTCGATATAAGTTTCTCGTTGGACAGTTTCTTTTTCTTTCAGCACTTTGAATATATCATCCCACTGCCTTCTGATCTCTATTGTTGATTAGAAGCCAGCCATCAATATTGTCAGGGTCCCCTTGTATATGCTTTTCTCTTGTGACTTTCATGATTTTTTGTCTGTTTTTGTCTTCCTACATTTTTGGTAAAAGTGTCTTAGTGTAGATTTCTTTATGTTTATCTTAACTGGAGCTTGTTCATATGCTTCAATTAGTAGACTGGTAGTTTTCATCAAATTTGGGATGTTTTCAGTCATTATTTCTTAGAATATTTTTCTACTCCTTTTTCTCTCTTTTCTGATACTCTCATTATGTATATTTTGACATACTTAATGATACCCTACATTTCTCTGAAGCTGTTAATTTTTATTATTTTTTCACTTTTTCTTCAGATTGTATACTCTTTAATGATGTCTTTAAGTTCAGATTCTTTCTTCTGCCAGCTGAAAACAACTATTGAGCCCTTCTGAATTTTTTCATCTCACTAATTGTATTCTTGAACTCCATAATTTCTATTTTTTAAAATGAATTGTTTTTATTGATATTCTTCACTTTGTGAAACAGTATTATCAGATCTTCCTTTTTAAAAATTGTATTTCCTTTAGTTATTTGAACACATACATAATAGTTGCTTTGATGTTTTTGTCTGCTAAGTCCAACATCTGGGACCCCAAAAGGCAGTTTCTATTGTCTACTTCTTTTTTTGGTCTCCTTTTTATGGATAACACTTATCTATTACTTGGCATATCTAGTATCTTGCTGTTATTGTTGAAAATGGATACTTGAGATAATATAGTGTAGCAAATCTAGATAATTTCCTCCCCTTCCTGGGGCTTGTAATTATTTATTTCATCACTTGACTGAACTAGTACAATGAAATCTCTTCTCCTGCAGTATGCAGCCTCTGATGTTCTTCAGAGGGTGCAGCCTTGAGTATGCAAACAATCTCCTCCATAACTACAGATGACTGTAGTTTTAGTCAGGGTGTCTCTGGCTGCTACCTTCCCTGATCTCCCCATTAAGTTTCTGGCTGCTCTGCCTCTACTGATATCACATACAGCTGTTAGCCACCACTAATTGCCAGCTGTTTGCTCCACTGTTTCTGATAATACCCTTGGGCATAAATTGCTCCAGAGACTGATTGATCTAAATAATATTGGGCCCCTTTGAAATGCTGTCAGTCTTTAAGTTTTGCTCTGACTGCAGGAGGTCTCTTTTTAACTATCTCTTTCCCTTGTTTTCTTTAACATCTAGGTGACCCACTGTTTTGCTTTTTGCTACCAGTATCATGGAGCTACCAGTCCCCTCTTAATCACTCATCACCAGGATCTTCATTGTTGTTGTTGCTGTTGTTGTTTTTACAATGAAGTTAGGTATGAACTTCTACATACTCTGTTCCAAGCAGTGATGTGGAAGAGCTGCAGCGCTTTCTGCTCCTAAGGTCTGAGTTGAACCTCTGTACCACAGTACTGAAGCTGAAGGTGGACCTGAAATTAGCTTCTCCTGGAAAGGCTTCCCTGTATCTGAGAATGGGGATCTGGAAAGGGAAGCAACCCCTAGTCTTCTAGGCTTGTCTATTCTGGTATGTAGCTTTGCTCCCTATGAGAGGTAGGGTGGTGGCAATCAGAGCCCAGTATTCTCAGCCCACCATGTGTGAGGTAGAGCTTTTATCCTATGAGTTGAGGTTAAGTGTGAAAAGGGAGCCCCAGTCACCTTAGCTGTGCCTGCCTAGAAAAAAGCTTTTGCAACATGGGGCTGGGGGAGATAAGAGATGCCTACCTCTTTGCCCCTTCTGGGGTAAAACTGTTGCCCTAGAATAACTGGAGGGGCCACCTACACTCACTCAGAATAGAGCTTCTGTCACACTGAGTTAAGGTGGCAGAATGCTGGAGAGTGATCATGTGAGCAGGTCATGGTTTAAATGAAAGACTCTCATACTGTTCTTAACAAGATTTAGTTGATCTTGAATATGTGTTACCCTGCTTGCTATATGTGCTTAGGACAATTTCTAGAGACTTTAAATGATTATTTCAAAAAAATTTTACCAGTTAAATGTGTTTCACTGGGGAGAGACTCTGCCATGCTCCTTACATAGCCATTTCAGAAGTCCCACCTGTCTCGCTCTGTCGCCCAGGTTGGAGTGCAGTGGCGCGATCTCGGCTCACTGCAAGCTCCGCCTCCCAGGTTCATGCCATTCTCCTGCCTCAGCTTCCCAAGTAGCTGGGACTGCAGGTGCCTGCCACCACGTCAGCTAATTTTTTGTATTTTTAGTAGAGATGAGGTTTCACCGCGTTAGCCAGGATGGTCTCGATCGCCTGACCTCGTGATCCACCCGCCTCGGCCTCCAAAAGTGCTGGGATTACACGTGTGGGCCACCGCACCCGGCCTGAATATTTTATCTTATAATTTCTATCAACTGTTTTTTTAAAGTTTTAGTGTGCTTTTTATAAGACACACAAAATTAGAACATACAAATGAAGATAAGGAGGGAAGATTTAAAATGAACGAGAGGACATCAAACTAATATGATGGTTTACCAAAACTGAGTATTACTCTGACCACCCTGAGCTTTGTGGTATCTGAAGCATGGTGTTAACTGCTATCATTTATTCAGTGGCAAGTGCTTTCACATGTTATGCTAAACTCTCCTAAGCACTCCACATGTTACACATGTTATATGATTTCCCTCCATATAAATGAGGAAACTGATCCTTCAAGGTCACACACAGAAAGCAGAGAACTGGTATTGATTGGAATTCAGGTCTATTTTACTCTAAGTCTGTATTCACTAAGCGCTCCATAAAAAGAAACATTTCAATTCATCTGCAGAACTATTTTTCAAGAATTAGATTCTATAAGAAGTGTAGTAATATTAAATAGGTAACACGGTATAATACATTTTATCAGAAATATATACTTTTGCAAGGGCATTCCACTTGGTTTGCTGACAGGAAACAAAATTAACTTGTTTTTGAGAATAGCTACATTGGAATTGCATAAATGTGTTACCACCACACGTGTCATAAGCTCAAGTTTTAGTTTTGTGTTTTGATTTGGTTACCTTCGAGAAGATCATCCTCATCAATGCCTTTGACAATCTTTGATTTGTAGTCTCGGATAAACATGTATTTTAGCAATCTTCTAAGTTTTTTCTATTAAAAATATAAAATACATAAATAAGAAAACCTATACATACATTCATTTTACTGATTAAAGACTACTATAACAAAATTTAATAAACTTGTACCTCATGATATCAGAGAAAATAATCCTTAGCATACTGCTATGACATAAAAAGGTAGTCATCAAACACAAAGGCTAAAATACAAGTCTTTTCAAAAGCATTTTTCATTTACAAATATCTGGATGTTCCGGAATCACAATAGTCACACACTGCTTAATGATGGGGATCAAGAAATGCATCCTCAAGAGACTTCATCGTTTTGTGAACATCACAGAATACACTTACACAAACCTAGATGGAACAGTCTAATGTACACCTAGGCTACATGGTGCAGCCTACTGTTCATGGGCTACAAACCTGTATGCAAGGGTAAGAAAACGGTAAGTATTTGTATATCTAAACATATCTAAATATAGAAAAATTAGTTAAAATACCATGTAAATGACAAAAAGCGATACATTTGTAGAGTGCATATACCATGAATGAAGCTTGTAGGATCTGAAGTTGCTCTGGTTGAGTCCATGAATGAGTGGCAAGTGAACTTGAGGGCCTAGGACATTACTGCATGCTATTGAAGACTTTATTTTTTAAAAAAGCTGTACAATTAGGCTACACTATATTTAAAATTTTTCTTTCTTCAATAATAAATGTGCCTTAGCTTACTTACTGTAACTATTTTACTTTATAGACTTAATTTAAAAAATTGACTCATAGTAATACTTAGCTTAAAACACAAATACCTTCTACAATTGTACAAAAACGTTTTTCCTTTATATCCTTATTCTATAAACTTTTTTCTACTTGTAAATTTCTTTTAGCTTTTTAAACTTCTTTGTTAAAAACTAAGATGTGTGTGTACACACACACACACACACACACATATACACACTAGCCTAGGCCTACACAGGGTCAGGATTGTCAATATCACTGTCTTCCACCTCCACATCTTGTCCCACTGGAAGGTCTTCAAGAGCAGTAGCATGCATGGAACTGTCAGTTCCCTTGATAACTGCTTTTTTATTGGAATATCTCATGAAGGAACAACCTCAGGTGGTTTACAGTTAAGTGATTTTGCAAGTAGTACGCTCTAAAATAATGATGAAGAGTATATAAATACATAAACAAGTAACAGTCATTTATTACCTTTATCAAGTATTATGTACTATACATAATTTTATGTGCTAGGCCTTTATACCATCAGCAGTGCAGCAAGTATACACCAGCACCATCACAAAGTTGAGTCATGCATTGCACTACAATGTTATTATGATACCTATGACATCACTAGATAATTGGAATTGTACAGCTCCATTATAATTTTATGGGACTACTGCTATATTTACAGTACATTGTTGAAAAAAAAGTTCATCATGTGGTACCTGACTGTGATTGCTGTTTTTTTTTGAGACGGAGTCTTGCTCTGCCGCCCAGGCTGGAGTGCAGTGGCACCATCTCGGCTCACTGCAAGCTCGGCCTCCCGGGTTCACGCCATTCTCCTGCCTCACCCTCCTGAGTAGCTGGGACTACAGGCACCCGCCACCACACCTGGCTAATATTTTGTATTTTTTTTTTTAGTAGAGACAAGGTTTCACCATGTTAGCCAGGATGGTCTCAATCTCCTGACCTCATGATCTGCCCACGTTGGCCTCCCAAAGTGCTGGGATTACAGGCGTGAGCCACCAAACCCGACCTGCTTTTTAAAATCTTATAAAAAGTTTTAGGATGTGTGTGGTGGCTCACACCTGAATTTCAGCACTTTGGGAGGCTGAGGCAGGTAAATCATGAGGTCAGGAGATGCAGACCATCTTGGCCAACTTGGTGACACCCTGTCTCTACTAAAAATACAAAAATTAGCTGCATAGTGGCATGCGCCTGTAGCCCCAGCTACTTGGGAGGCTGAGGCAGGAGAAACTCTTGAATCTGAGTGGCGGAGGTTGCAGTGAGCTGAGATGGTTCCATGGCACTCTAGCCTGGTGACAGAGCAAGACTCCGTCTCAATAAATAAATAAATAAATAAAATAAATGAAGTTCTAATTTTTTTTGAAGACTGTATTATCAGTCTTCATACCAAGCTGACTGTACTTATGCTATAGAATTTGGTATATACTCAAGATGAAATTTTATTTAAAAAAATTAACTTATAAATACCTAGACAGTGAGTGTATAAAAGCTGCTTTAAAAGTCAATAAATTCCTTTTTACTTTTTTTTTATTCTCTGAGAATCTTATCTTTTTGTTAGAAGATTTGGTTTATGTATTATATTTATGGAAAACAATCTGTAAACCCGAAAAACGTAGTTTTATGAAATTCAAAGCTGATGAATGATAGGTGTTAATGGTGGCCTTTTTTAGATTTAGTAGACCATAATACTGCTTAATTTTAAAAGTAACTGATAATCCTTTGTAGCTTGTTGTATGCTTACATTTAGAATGTATTATCACTCATTCCTGAACTTCAGGTTCAAGATTTCTATTAATAGCTGAAAAATACTGCATTTTACAAAGTTCTTTACATGCACATCATTTGATATCTTCAATACTTTCTTTGCATCTGGTGCCTTGTGCCTAAGACTGCCTCACCCTAGGCAGAAACTTTCACTTCAAAAAATCCTACAGTCTCTCCATCTAATCATACAACCCTGACATTTCATGAGTCTTAAAATGCTTCTTCAACTAAATCATAAAGATACCCTATACCAAATCATAATTTTCTTAATAGTGAAGATTTTCCATTTTTTAATATTCTTCATATCATCTAAGAGTTGATTAACTGAAACGTAAAATATTAGAGAATATTTTTGACTACCTACTCATGAAAAATAATTATGACAAAATTAGATACACAAATATCAGCTTAAATATTTTAATATCAGATTTCAAAGAGTAAGAAAGGTAGGTCTTTGTTCAAAAACAGAAATTATGGTATATATTTATCCCATTGAAAATTAATCTTAATTAATTTGCTTTTTTCAATAAAGTAGAGCTACAGACTAAACTTTGTATTTCAGGCTTAAAAATTTACTCTAGGAAAGTCTATAATCCTGGTAATGTTAATCTGTAAGAAGAGGAGAAAAATAAATATGCCATTCAGTTATATCCCACTTATGACAACAGAACATAGGGTCAATATTTAGTGAGTGTCATGTAGCAATGAAAGTGTCTATACAGACACATAAGGATAAGCGAGGTTTCGCTGTTAGCACAGTTTTCATATAAGTGCTTTTGTCCACATAATTAATATCAATTCTTTTGTAAACTCATTTTGTTGTGCAAACTATGAAGACTAAAACATCAGTTCAATAGTTATTATTTTAATTTGAAAGCTATATAACAAGGATATATAGTTTCCACACACAAGTTCAATTAAACACAACATCTGGATTTTAATACAATAAAATTACATTGTATTACCTTATCTTTGCGCATCAAAAACAGAAGATCCTCAGGAGTGATTACCCTTGCTCCCCGCAGTTGAGAAACTTCAGCGGCTTGCTGTAACTAACAATAATGAAAATTCAGAAATTTTTCTCAGTAATATAAATTATATATAGTACAGTCATGATGTACCTAGAGAGATAAATATACTGAGTTAAAAACCTTTGGGAATAATCCAGCAATCACATTACTGCTTTTAAGAGCAAAACGTCTTATGTTTTTAAGATATAAAACATGCAATTAAATTATGAGCCCACCTGTAACCAATACAATAAACAGAAATCTTTTCTTTCATGCAAGAGAAAAATCATACACAGCTTCCAGAAATGCATTAATGCACCTGAAAATAATTTCATGAAATTTTATCCTTCATACTCATGTGAGCAATGGTTTCACTCAGTATCACTAGTTGAATAAGTATATTATTAATCTGAGCTCCCATGCTGCCCTGATTTGAAATAGGCCCATTCAGAACTTTAAAAGATCAACAAAAACAGTAGCTGTTTCTAATATCCAAAGGAAAAAAAATACGTTTAGTTTTGGCAAGTCTTCAGTGGGTAAAGGATTCAGTCCATAAATCATAATACTGGACTGCATTAATTTCTTTCCATACTAATCACATGCACACAAAAAGTTAACTGTATCTGGAATGTACAACACAAAACATTACTGCATGAAAAGTTAGATTCCCCCTGAAATGTTCATCTAGCCCCTTATATCTACAAAGTCAAGAATTTTCAGGAATTCATAACTCCTAGAAACATAATCTTACTTAAAAATGACCTGGAAAATAAAAGAATGTGAAAAATGATAGTTCTATTTTTTGGCACAGGCAAACTCAATTTCTTATTTTGATTATTTGGAAGTAATATAAAATATGCCCATCTGAAAAAAATAAAGATGCTACAGAAAACACTATAAAAATGTGTAACTTTTTCCAAATTTGATAAAAGCATACTGATTGCACCAAACCAAGTCTATACAATATGAAATATTATAAAAATGTTTACATATAAAAGCTGTTCCTGAATGCAGACTTCTTTTAAAGGATAAACCTAACATATATTCTTGAGAACTAATCTTTAAAAATGGACACACTGTTATCTCAAATATATGAAATCAAATAGCACATTTGTGCTAAAGAAATTCTGCTTGAATGTTTAATCCATTTTGCTAAGTAAGCTTCAAACCCTCTCTAAATACACAGACTACAAAATAGACTATAAACTTGCTATGTGTCAGCTTTACCACTGAATTTCCTGGATACTGTGGTTGGTATATAAACACAATCCTATCTAAATATAGAAATTTAAATTTAACTGTGAACCATTTAAAAAGAAATGTTGGGGGGGGGAAGGTTTTTAAAAAGATGATGTTATCTACTCAGAAACTAACAGTTTTCAGCAAGCATGAACATATTTTTTCTAAAAATTGGAAGTGTGAGGGAAATATATGTACACATGCTTTTCAAATAAAAACATTTCTATCACAGTCTAAAATACAGGTAATCAGTGTTGAGAAGAATATGGGCTATATATACATTTGTCTGGAAGCATACATAGTACATTTATTTTCTTAAATGAAGAATGCTGATCATTTGAAATCTGAAAAACACTATACAGACATATGTAATTTTACACACATTAAGAAAGGATCAGGAGAAATATGTATCCCTAAATAGTTTTCCCAATTAATCAGCAGTTTATGCACACTACATATAAATAATCTCTATTCATAATATTCTCCAAAGTATCAGTTTACAAACATATTAACCAGGATAAGTATGAAAATAGAAAATAAAGACACAGAAGAGTTTGACATTTGGAATCACTGTTTTTTTTTGTTTTTTTTTTTTCAGAACCAATACATGACCACTGTAAGGATCTGGAATTTATATCATGGTTGTGCTGTCATATGTAGCAGGAAAAGTTTATCTTTGCTTTTTATTTATCTGATTTTCTAATTTATCTCAAACAACATAATATCCTTACTAGGACTAGCATTGCTACCACTCCCTAGTCTACCTTGGACCTCTGCCTAGTTAGTATGTCTCTGGAACTGAAAGTATCACTATGTTACCTTACCAAGGCCTGCCTATCCTGGATGTGTCCCAAATTCCAAAATTACCTCTCCCAAACTTTGACCTCTTCTTCTCTACCAAGTGAAGACGGCAATCTTATTAGCTAATTAAAGTAACTCAAACAAAAGTCATCTACTATCCCCATACCAAAATACTCCAGTCCTGCACTCAGTCCTATGGAACTTGCGTATCCGAAAATTCAGCCCTCCTTATAGAGGAGTGTCACACTCAGGAATACTATTTTCCATCCATGTTTGGTTGAAAAAAATCTGCATGTAAGTGGGCCCATGCAGTTCAAGTTCAAGTTGGTCAAGGGTCAACTGTGTTATTACGCATTGGTTTACTTCTCCTGAAAATTTTTGCCTACTACCAGAAAGACTAAAGAAAGTTTTCTTTAACAATACAAACTTTAAAAACAGGTGAGCATTAAAAAGTGGGTAAAGGACAAGAACAGATACTTTTCCAAAGACGACATAGACGTGGCCAACAAGCATATGAAAAAAAAGCTCAGTAACACTGATCATTAGAGAAATGCAAATCAAAAGCACAATGAGATACCATCTTACAGCAGTCAGAATGGCTATTACTAAAAAGTCAAAAAAATAACAGATGCTGGCAAGGTTGTGGAGAAAAGGGAACACTTACACACTGTTAATGGGAGTGTAAATCAGTTCAACCATTGTGGAAAGCAGTATGGCTAAAAGTAGAACTACCATTGGACCCAGCAATCCCATTACTGGGTATATACCCCAGGGATTATAAATCATCCTACCATAAAGACACATGGACACAAATGTTCACTGCAGTACTATTCACAATAGCAAAGACATGGAATCAACTTAAATGCCCATCAATGACAGACGAAAGAAGATGTGATACATATACATCATGGAATATTATGCAACCGTAAAAAAGAATGAGATCATGTCTTTTCTGGGAACATGGATGGAGTCGGAGGGTAACTAATGCAGAAACAGAAAACCAAATACTACATGTTCTCACTTATAAGTGGGAGCTAAATGATGAGAACTTATGAACACAAAAAAGGAAAGAGACATTGGGGCCTATTTGAGGGTGGAAGGTAGGAGGAAAGAGAGGAGCAGAAAAGAAAATTCTTGGGTAGTAGGCTTAATTTCTGGGTGATGAAATAATCTGTGTAACAAATCCCCGTGACATGAGTTTACCTAGGTAACAAACCTTCACACATATCCCTGAACTTAAAATAAAAGTTAAAAACAAAACAAAACAAAAAACAGGTGAGCAACTGGGCAGTCCAATTCCACAGGTGCATTTAATGTGAAAACAACAGTAGAACTGGGAAACCAATATTACAAATGTTCCTCAAACCTTCAGTATTAACAGCAGTTCAGTTATAGCATTTCTTTTTTTCTGATTAATATTACTTCTATTTGTCAAAGTAAACAAAATACAATATTAACTTGTAACAACTTTGTTAGTAAAACATTCTCTAAAATATTAAAACTCAAGTTTACATTTTAAGTATAATAGTTTATTAGGAGGTTGAGAATTAAAAGGTACACTATTACATGTCACCTCAAATGTCACATCTTTGACCCTATAAATAAATATGTTCTCAATTTCACCTTGCTATCCATGACATTCATTTTTTTCTCACTGCATTATATTTTCACCAATTTCTGTTTATTTTGTTGTTTCTTTGCATCTTCTCAGGGTGTTGAATGTGCTATTTCCACCGTATTTGTTATACTATAATCTCCCTTAAATGTAATGTCTGAATTCTTGCTCTGAGATTTATGATAATTCCCTATTATCTAAATTCAATGTGGTCTTTAAAGCTTGAATGATGCACATATTTTCCCTGCCTTTCCACTAATTATATTTCTTGTTTCTCTCTCATATAATTCTACATTTAGGCTCCAATAATTTTGGCTCTTTTTTACCTTTGTGTACTTGTGATGGTTAACTTTGTGTGTCAATTTCACTGGACCACGGGGTACCTAGACATGTGGTCAAGCATTATTCTGAGAGTCACTATGAGGGTGTTTCTGGACGAGATTAACATTTCAATCAGTAGACTGAGTAGCAGACTGTTCTTCTTAATGTGGGTGGGCCCCATCCAATCAGTTGAAGACATGGATAGAACAGAAAAGGCTGAGTGAGAGGAAACAACTTCTGTCTGAATGCATAACCTGGGACACTGGGCCGTTTCTGGCCTTTGGTCTCAGACTGAAACATCAGTTTTTCTTGTGTTCTGAGGCTGCTGGCTTTCATACTGGAAATACACATCTACACATTGGCTTTCCTGGGTCTCCAGCTTGCCAAATGAAGATTTTGGGAATCCTCAGACTTCGTAACTGCATAATTATAATTTATTATCCTTATAATAATACATAAATCTCTCTCTCACACACAGGCATGCACACTCACACATACTGTTGAACTCTAATACAGTACTATATTCAAGTTACGAGAAAATCTTGATTCTTTATAAGATGTGGCACTTTTTCTTTAAAATACAAGCTTTAGCCGGGCGCAGTGGCTCAAGCCTGTAATCCCAGCACTTTGGGAGGCCGAGGTGGGCGGATCACGAGGTCAGGAGTTCGAGACCATCCTGGCTAACACGGTGAAACCCTGTCTCTACTAAAAAATACAAAAAAACTAGCTGGGCGAGGTGGCGGGCGCCTGTAGTCCCAGCTACTTGGGAGGCTGAGGCAGGAGAATGGCGTAAACCCGGGAGACAGAGCTTGCAGTGAGCTGAGATCTGGCCACTGCACTCCAGCCTGGGTGACAGAGCGAGACTCCGTCTCAAAAAACAAAAAAACAAAACAAACAAACCAAAAAAACAAAAAAAAAAACCAAAAACAAGCTTTAAAATAATTTTGTCAGAAAAATAAGACCTATGATTATTTTCACACAACAGTGTTTCTCATCTAACGTAGATAGAAAACTTAAATGCACAGTTTATATCTTCATTGCACTTGTTATCAAGTTTCATAACACTCCTGCCTCCCAAATTTCTTTTGAATTATACATGTAGGTCCAGAACCATTGACCCTGAACAGGCAATTTATAAATGTTTGTTAAATGTTGGCAATCCATCTTCCCCTCCATGATTTTCAGTTTTTCCATTTAAATGTAACAGAAATGAGTTAAGCTACGTAAAATCGATGACTTTGCATTTGGCAGGGGCCCACATAAATTCAGCATAAAGATTTCTCTAAAGTTCTACAAGGTTTAAAATGTACAACAGAATTAAGTTGATTATTCCACAATTACTAAGCTACTGAAAGTATTTTAATAAGATTTCCATTGCAGCTCTTTCCTTTAGGTTTTGCCTAAGACCCTGGATTTGTCCTTTTTGAAGATAAATGGTAAACGGTAGGAGTTGCGGTGAGCTAGTATCATGAAGAGGCAGAATCCTAGGTAAGGTTGTCACCTGGCCTAAAATTATTTATTTTTCCCTCTATCAGTCTATCTATTAAGCATTCATTATCTATCAGGCTAGATTCTAGGTTAGGCTATGAATGGTCAGCAGATACTTGCTAGTCAGAGATAACCTCAAAGGTCTTCTCTAAATCCTCCATGAGACTGAAAGAACCTGGAGTTAAATTTCCTAAGTTGGAGTTGGGAAACTCCAGTGTAGTTTCATCACTAAGTGATTGCACAACCTTAGATACATCAAATAACTTCTCTACATATGTGGGTTTATGTTTCTCTTTTATTTGAAATGGGTAATCAATGACTTTAGTGACTACTAGGAGAATTATAATGTTAGTGGTAATAATAGTGGCCATATACTGTGTCCCTAAATTTGTGCCAGGTGCTGTGCTATGTGTCTTATATTTAATTTTAACTTTTAAGTTTTATATCTAAGTTAAAAAAATACACAAAACATTAAAAGTTAAATAATACTATAAATTGTATAAAGACAGATAGGAATACCTTGCCACACTTCTTCTGAATCTGTAATTCTGCTTCCAGTGGCAATCACCTTTAACTTTTTAAGCTTGTTTCTATGTTATTTACCAACATATTTGAAACAAGTTTATAATACTTGTTTTATTTTTCAGCTTTAAAAATTATCAGATGACTTCTTATTATGAGAGGTGAAAAAGATTTAGTGTTCTTAGACACCCCAAATTTGACCATCTCTCCTCTTGACTTTACCTATGAAATATGATTTTTGGTTAAATCAATATACAGTGTTTATATTATACCAAACTATTTTTGAAAAATTTGAAATGTATCAGAATTTATTTCAGTTTTACTGTGTCTTTTGTTTACTGATGAGACATCTCATCTGGAACCCTCCAAACTTCCCTTCTACTCTTTTGCTTTGGATCCTTCTTTTTCTTTTTTGAGACAGGGTCTCACTCTGTCATCCAGGTTGGAGTGCAGTGGTGTGATCACAGCTCACTGCAGCCTCAACCTCCTAGACGCTATAGATCCTTCCACTTCAGCCTCCTGAGTAGCTGGGACTAAGGCATGCATCATCACATCTGGATAATTTTTGTATTTTTTTGCAGAGACAGGGTTCTGCCACATTGACCAGGCTGGGTCGGTGTCCCAAAGTGCTGGGATTACAGGCACGTAGGAGCTACCGTGCCCAGACTGGATTCTTATTTTCTTGACCCCATTCCCACTCTCATAATTTACTTCCTTATTTCAGCAGAACATATTATCTGAAAGTTTCCTTTTTAGTTCATGAGCATAGTTGTGATAGCTGCTTCAAGATCCTTGTATATTAATTTTAAATTCTGTGTCATCTTGGAATCAGTCTCCATTGACTATTTTTTCTTGACTTTGGGTCATGTTTTCCTGTTATTTCAGATTTTAAGTAATCTAGTGTTTTATCTGAGATATTGTGAATAATATACTGTAAGAACTCTGGATTTTGTTGTATTCCTTTGAAAACTAAAAAATAGGCACTTAACCAGAATGGATTCAAACTGCAACATATTTTTCTCCCCTGTGGTGGGCTACAGTTGAAATATACTTGATATTACAGTTTTCTGAGAAAGGATGCAAGGGAAATAAATTTTTAAAAATCTTGTATGTCTCAAAATGTATTTATGTCATCCTTGTATTCAATTGATAATCTGGCTGAGTACAGAATTCTAGATTAAAAATAATTTTCCCTCAGAATTTTCAAGGCATTGCTACCTTGTCTTCTAGCTTAAAATGTTGCTGTTGACAAGTGGATTACATTGATTCCTAAGCCTTTACGTGACTTTTCCCCTAGTCTGAGAAACTTTTACTACTGTTCTCTTTATACTTCAAGTTCTGAAAATTCATGATGCTTCTTTGATGAAGGTCTATCTTGAAATATTTTACTAAACACTCACAACAATACTTCAACCTGTATGTTCTTGTCCTTTACATTTGAAAAATGTTCTTGGATTACTTTGAAAATTTCTACTGTCTGTTTTTTGTTTTGTTTGTGTTCCTGAAATGTCTATTAATTGAATGCTGGTGGACTCGTGTCTAGGATTTCTAATACTAGAGATCATTTTATTTCACCTTTCCACAAAGTAAAGTTGTACTATTTTGCCAGAATGGCAAAGGAGTAGTTAATGGCCTCCATGGTTTGGATAGGGTATTGGGATAAAATTATGCCTTTTATGAATCTTCCTGTTTTTAGTCTACACAAGACTTCTTTCTTCAGAGGAACCTTCAATCCCAAACTTTTCCATGTCCCAAAGTTTTGTTTTCCTCAGGTCTGTTAAGCCTGTTTACCACTTTAAGTTTTCAGAATTTTTTTTTTTTGACAGCTCTCATCTGCTATTTAGTCCTCTTCCATTTTCTATGTCTTGTAAGTTTATACGCTTAAAATTATTTTGTTATTTAGTGGAGTTTTCAGAGTTTGAAGCATATGTACTACCCATATTTAACAAGAAGTTGACACTCGTTTTTTATGCTAACATTTATCGAATGTATTATCCTATGCTTCATGTCTTCCATATATTATCTCATTTAGCCTTCACAACAAACTTACGAGAGATGTCCAAACACACAAAACTGTTACTAAGTAATACATGTTTAACATTAAGCCATTCATGTTTCTCTCCTAGATTTCTTATTCAGAATAGAGGAAGATGCATTCACTAAATCAAGCCTTACATTGCGCAGAAAAGTCTATCCATAAAAACGTTTATTTGTCTTTCAAAACATTTTCTTTCTTGGTGAATAAACAGTTGCCAAAAAAAAAAAAAAAAAGAAAAAACAAAAAAGGGTTGGATCAAAACATCCAGGCCAGTGGCTCCATGCAGACCCAGCCTTAGGACTGTGAGCTAAGTATTTGAAGGGAAATGTATTTGTAACTAAAGTTAACATTCAGAATACTCTGCATTTAAGATATTTGACATAGTATTTTTCTACCATATAATATTCTTATTCTTTTTTGATGATTGGTATTCCGTTGTCTTAGACATTTGAAACATAAATGAGTATATAAATTGATAAAAGATGTGCCTAACTTTTTAGAGTTTCATTTTAACTGTTCTTTTTAGAAGAGTAAGTCAAGCACAGTTAAGTCAGGTTTTAAAAAATACTATCAGGCTATAATTATCAGGATCTCATGGCTCAAAAAATTCATTCATATATACTATCTGTGTGTATATATATGACATATATGTATGTGTCTATATATACATATTCTTTAAAATATATGTGTGTGTATATATATTGTATGTGTATATATATGAATTACTCAGTTGCAATCAATGTGAGCCTCTAAAGCTTAAAAAAATCCAATAAACAATAACTATATATTTACTGTATAAAGATAGCAGCCTTAACATGGAACTAATTCTGTGGTTACTCTGTGATTTAAATGTGAAATTAGGAGAACAAGAAGCAATAATCATTTGAACATTTTCTTTTAACCTATTTTGCATACAAGCTATTCATAAGCAACTTTCAACTCTAAATATATCTAAGTTTGGAATGTAAGCAAAGGCACATTTTAGAAATTTTTTAAAGTGGAAATTAAATAAAGTCATAGTTTAAATAATATAGTATTTTAGTATTAATTAACTGTAATTGATAACTGTTTTAAAATTTTTCTTTTTCTTTTTTTTTAAGAGACAGGGTCTTGCTCTGTCGCCCAGGCTGGAGTGCTGTGGTACCACCTTGGCTCACTGCAGCCTCAAACTCCTGGGCTCAAATGATCCTCCCACCTCAGCCTCCTGAAGAGCTTCCGGGACTACAGGCACATGCCACCATGCCTGGCTAATTTTTGTATTCTTTTTGTAGAGACAGGATCTCACTTTATTGCAGGCTGTTTTTGATCTCCTTGGCTCAAGCGATACTCATGTGTTGGCCTCCCAGAATGCTGGGATTACAGGTGTGAGCTACCATACAGAGTCCCTTTAAAATTTAACTATTTAGTATTTAACTATTAAAATGAAAATACAATTTGACTATTTACTGAATCTAAAATACAATTAAAATTGCAGAACGACAGAAGCCTACCTTGAATTTGTTCAATATAATATATAGTTATCCTTTGGTAACTCAGTAACTGGAAATTGATATATTTTTGAAGTCTAAGAAAAGGTTTCATTTGCATTTCTTAAAATTCAGAACCATAAGATATTTTGGTAGCCTACATAATATGTGCTTTACTTGACTACATTAATAATGCCTCTTCTTTCTCAGCTTACTTCTTGGCATGTCCACATCCCTCTCTATATTCCCTTCTGTTCACATTTGTAAACAGGCATCCGCTGACCGGGTTGCAGCCCTTACTTGTTTCTTCAAAGGACAAAAATATAACATATAAGAGACTGAATTTTAGTTTTTTTTTTCAGAACTCTTCCTGATTTTTTTTACAAGATAGCCTTATTTCATTTCACCCTAGAATGTTCAGGAATAAACACAGGTCTTGTGCTAAGTCTTCATGGCTAGATCAGGGTATTAAAAGCACTGAATTACACCAGACCACACACAGGCCAATGTAATGATTAGAAAAGTTACCAAATGGAAAGAATAAAGTATTGCTGAAGAATAATTACGGGGAGTAAGGAAAATTGATATCTAATTTTATCTCTATTACTAATTACCCTTGTTTTGGCAAAAGAAACTTTGTAATTTTGTCTTTTTGTTGAGAAAATATATAGAGAAAGTGCCAATTTTAGATTTGCAGCTTCTGATGCTGGATCTAAGAACCTGATCCATGCTGAGGGCAAGGATCTGCTATGAAACTCTGTTAAAATGTGGCCTCCCCTGTTAGTGTGGTATATCCTGCAGAGTGTTCCAGAACATTTAGATTATTACCTCCAAGTTATAGTCAAATACAGTAGATTATCTCCATGCTATTGCACTATAAAATTTCATTTAACAAGCACTTTAAGAAGCTTTAAAAATCATTACTTTGAAAAAGTTTCCCAAACTATCTTGACTTTCTTTGTCTCATAACATTTTTTAAGTGCCTATGATTTCATGTTTTAGTGAGGTAACATCATACAGCATATAGTTAACCTGATTTAAATGTTATTGACATTTATTTAGAAAAGATAAATTGTGAGGAACTCATAAAAAAGTTTATACCTTTTAGTACTCACAAAGATTAAAGGTTATTACCAAATTATTATTATGCATTCATGACATTTTCCCATTAAAAAATTTAGGATGTAAATAATTTGTGGATAAATGTATTTGTGTATATGTGTGATGTTTTTATCCTTAATTATAATACATATTTGTGTGTGTATACATAGATACCACACATGTCTGTACATCACTAGAATCAGTTTCTTGTAAGATGTAACTTTCATCCAAACTTAAAGAGAAAAATAATCTGGGCTTTTTCTTGTTAGAGATCTAATTGTTTCTCTAATAATTTCTCATATAAAACTACCTCAAAATGAAATACAATGCACACATTAGTGTGCACAGTTTTGTAGTTATGGTTTTTAACAGAATAGCCGACCTTTCTGGTCCTCAGGTTCTTCAAGTGAGAACTAAAGAGAGGTGAATATCAAATAAGCTCCAAAGATCCTTTTGATTTTTCCTTTCTGATTCCAGTGTTTAACCCTGGGTATAGTTTTGGTTCCATAATGAAGCACTTATATCAATAATAGAAAAAATAAAGAAGAATCATAAGAAAGAATGGTGCAACTTCATAAGGTGCAGATGGGAGTCAACGCTCTAAGGGAAACTCACTTAGTCATACCAGTGGAAATAGCAACCAGCTCAACTAGCTGCATGTGCATGAAAGGAAGTCTGGGGTTGGGTTCTTATTTAGCAGTAATGACTTATCTTACCATAATGTTTACCATGGTACACAAATCAGCAGGTGATATAATTACTTTAGTATCCTATTCAATAGTTCCAGGTATATTTGAAAGCCAAAGACAGTTGCAAAATGGGATTATAGCAATGCAATTGCTAATTAATATGTAAAAGAGATTGGTCTCTATCCATTTCTCATCTGCCCTATGCTTTCATCATATGATGAACAGAGATAATTTGTATATACTTCTCCCTCAGTTTGTCAGAGAAAGTAGCCCTTATTCAAATTCTGTATCAAAAGACTGCTTGCATAGGAAAACCAATACATGTTGTATACATTATTTATCAAATTAGATGCAGTACATGTAAAATGAAATGAAAAGTCAGGTTTCCCTAAGCTCAGATGTCAGTTTCATATTCCACTATCAGGTTATTAAAAAGGGCTCAAGAAAGTGACAAAGTACAGATTTTATTACACTCACAGATCACTGTAAAGATCAAATGAAATAATGTAGTAAAGACAAATAGAGAACTAGAAAACACTACACCCGCATAAGTATTGCTTAGGGATGGCTCATTTTTGGCTAGGGAGAAGGTAAAACAACAATGTATATAGAAAAGGAAAAGAAATTCCACTAATAACTTGGTAGGCTGAGAAAGCATTTAGTTCTGGTCACTAAAACCAAAATCAGGATATTCCTGGGAGATTCATTCACATCAGGATAAAATGGTACAATTATCCAACACTCATACAGTTGTATTCTAAGGAAGCAAACAGTGTAGAGAAGATGGAACCTCATAACCTTCATAAATATAAGTGAGATATCACTGCCTCTTTGAGGTCTTCTCTAGCACAAGCATAGACCTAAGCACTCCCTTTCCATTGTACTGCCCAGGTCCTCATATAACTTCAGCCACCTTACCACTTATCACTCTACTTTACAAAGCTCTCTTTATAAGAAGGTGGCTCCCTTTCTAATAGGATGCAAACTCTCCATTAATGTGTGTTAGAATGAGCTAAAACAGTATTTAAGCAATTCAGTAAAAGCCTCTGAAGACTCTGAGTTGTATGGCAGATGTAGGGGAACAGGCACAGGGAGTAGAGTAGGAAGACTAAGCACTGCTGGATCCTGCTGTGGGCTCTGTGTGAATGTGGTCATAACTAAATATAGAGAAGATTGTACTAACTCACCAAAACAAAAAAGCAAATATAAGAGTAATACCAGTTTCTTTGCAGATATGTTGAAAGAACAAGTAAGGGGAAAAAAACATTGAAAAGATAATGTCTGAAATATAGTAACAGTTCAACATATATTAACCTTTTATTTCTATCTTGTGATTCTTAGGGCTGTAACATCATAAAAGAGAAGTCGTAGAAGGAAAAATCTTCCAACTACAGTATTGGGGTTGAACCTAAAATAAAATAAGCAAGCATGGAGATTTTAAAAATCTATTATTTTTAGTTAAACACTAGTAACCTCTTTGTTCCTTCAATATATACTTATTGAGCACCTAGTATAGGCCAGTCACGGGGCTGAGAATGGAAATTACGCTAACCAGAAGCAAACCAAAGCAAGCCCACAAACAACAAAAAGAAGAAAACAAATGAAAACATGGTCCTTCACCTCACAGGGCTAAACAGACTGATTACTTTTAAGTTAAGATGTATAATAAATGTACAGATATTATGACTATTACTATGAAAAGTTTATTATAAAATAATTTCAACAAGTTTATGCTAGAAATCAGAGAACTGCAAGATAGGTATCATAACTTTTATACTATATTGAGGAGTGTGTAAAGTTAACATCTTTCTAAAAGCTGCACAAGGAAGCCAGACTATATTAAGGTTATGGATTTTAAGTGTCTCAAAGAGATTGCCACAGATTATCTAAAATATCTAAAGAAAATATTCCTATCCACCTTGAGTTAGTGTTCAGTTAGATACTAGCCATGATGAATTTTAAGCTTGAAGGCAAATCAGATTATGCCTCCAAGTCTCTAATCAGGATTTGGAAAAAGTTCAATTTTCAGAATTTAACTGGCTGAATCTCAGCTAATATATGTGTGTCTGAGGGATCTTTGGGGATGACCCCAATGGAATTATCAATATTGATTTGAATATATGTATATTAGTCAGGGGCTTGGAGGGAAACAGCAAGTTAAACTGTGTAACTGAAGAAGAGCTTAATGCAGGAACTGTTTATAAAAATGTGGGGAAGGTGTTAGGGAAATGACCAGGGAGATTGTGGTACCTCTTCACCATCCTACCTCTTCCTTCTGCAACAACAGCATGAAACTATTACTAAACCTAGGCCTAGAGGGTTAAGGGGGAATCAGCTGCTACCTGAAGCTGGAGGCTAGAAAAGCCCACCAGACAGGGATACAACCAACCCTGTACATTCATCTCACTCTCAGAACTCCCCAGTCCCTTCCACAGGCCAAAATCAACCAGAAGTCAGAGGGCAAGAAAGATCCAAAGAGACTAGCCCCCTGGGACACAGAAAAGAACAAAGTGTGAAAAAAGGATCTAGAGGGAGAAAGAGAAGACATCCAGTGTCATATAAGTCTTTAGAATTATCAAGAATAGCCTCAGCAGGGCCACTTTCCACTTAAAACATTAAAGCAGAATGTTTTTATTCCTCTTTAAAAGTAGTTCTGTTCAGACTATTTGAAAACATAAATGGTGCGAGGTGTCCAGCACCAGATAAACACTATGGTCCAGTGATGAAAATTGTAATTCCAGATTCCAAGAAAGTACAGCACCAATAATAACAATAACAAGAACATAAATTAGCATTTGTTGAAAACAACATGAAATTTCTGACACTTTACATTATTTTTACAAAATTGTTAGTTCTACTAACCCTTGCAAGACCTTGTTAGGTGATGTCAGTATTTTATTATTTTTAATAGATATTTTACAGATAAGAAATCTGTAGTTGAGAACATCTAAGTGACAAAAATGGGATTTGAACAAATCTATCAGACAACAATTCTCTGTCTGCACTGTAGTCCACAGCTAGTAGACAACTTTTCCCATTTTCCCTAGGAAACTAATATTTAATAGTTTGCTCATGGAAGCTAATATTTAAATATATGTAAATATTTAGTATTTAATATGTAAAATTAAATATTAAAATGTAAATATTTAAATATGTAAAATTCAGTAATTTGACCAATCAACATCCAACATGCTATAGGACTTACACAGAATTAGTTTCTGTGGAGTTTTTAAAGTCTCTGATAAATTTCTGTAAATATTTCTATGTAAACATGTTTTGTTTTTGGTGTAAGAATTTTTCATATGGTTTATAACACATGTACTCTTAAAACATATTACTAAGATTTTCACTAAATTCAAAGTTTTCAGTTGATGGGTTAGCTCTGACACTGGCTATATGACTTTGTGCTAGGTAATTGATGTCTCTTACCTTCAATCTCCCAACTTTTAATATGGATGTAACGATACCTGCACTTCAGGAGTGTGTATGGACCATATTAAGCTGTATATACAAAGTGTCTGGTACTGTTTATTATCAGACTCTCAAGAAATATTCACTTGTATCCTCACTGTTTTATGTCTAACAGGTTGTATGGAGAGGTAACATGAAAAGTAATAGCACTCTGACTCCTTACTAGGTAAGGATGGAGTTGGTACTTAGTTGGGAATTGTTACCAACTTAACTGGATGCCAATGTCATTCACGTACAGACTCTGATTACTTCCTTACCTCCATCAATATTTATATTATGTATTTTAACATTTTGTTTAGTTAATGTACTACCACAGTCATAGGTATGAATTAGAAGGGAAAAATTATCCAAAACTGTATTTATTTTAGTGACATTGTGACATGATAAATATTATAGATTGAGAAATAACTGTGTGTAGAAAACTCACTTTCCATTTTAATTTGCTTCTCTTAAAACACTTGAATCTAGTATATGGCATATTAGTAATTCACTAAGACAAATAATGAAAAATAAAAAAGGTAAGTTAGAGGATTAATACAGTTCCAATATCCCAAAACGGATGTTCTGGAAGAGAAAGAAAAAAAAAAGAGGTGAAGAAACTATTGAAGAATCAATACAAGAAAATTTCCCAGAAAGGAAGAATAGGATTTTTCAAACTGAATCTACTGTTATAATTCTTAGGCACAATGGATGAAAAGAGACCATACCAAGTCACATTCACTTATTTGTATTGAAAATCCAACAGAACTCTTGATGGCAGGGACACAGCATTGGATAAAAACAGGTAACGTACATGTTGTCATGAAGCTTATAGTTTAGTGGTCAGGAGGACAAATAATAAACAACTTGCAATGTCAAAATAACTGCTATGCCAAATAAGAAGAGTAGGCAGGATCAGGTGAGGGGAGTTTGTGGATTACTTTATACAGGGTAATGAGGGCAGTACTCACGAACATCCCATGAAGAGGGAATAGGAAGTGCAAAGGTTCTGAGGCAAGACTTTGCTTGAACATGTTGGAGGAAAGGGAAGGAGTTAACATGGCTACAGTATACTGAGAGTTAAGGAGAGTGGCTGGGGAATGACATCAGAAAAGTAGCCAAGGTGGGGAGGGGGACATGTCATGTAAAAGATTCTAGACATATTATTGTGAAATTTCAAAAATCTGATAACAGTAATACCAAAAACAGAGATAAGAAAAAATGAGGTCACAAGTAAAGCTTAAAAAGTTACATTGCCATCTCATTCTGTTTAAGTTATAATCATCCTAAACTCCAGAAAATAATGAAAAAAATGCCTTCATAATCTGAGGAAAAATAATTTTAAACCTGAAAGTTTTTCACACACAGCCAAACTGTCAAAAACCTATGATGGTAGATTAAGGTAGTTTAAGACATGCAAAATATATAAAAATTCATCACTCATGGACTCTTTCTCAGGAAGTAGAGGATGTATTCCAGCAAAATCAGGGAATAAATCCAAGTAAGAAGATGACTTTTCATTGGTTTATGCCTAAGAAGTAAGATAGGACGTAAGGGGCCCAAACGGAATAGAGGAAAACCCCAAGATGTAAGGGTAGATCCCAGGATGGATGTGCAGGAAGCTTAAAGAGCAACTTCCAAAGCAAGCAGACAGAAGAATCTAGGAGAGGTATTCCCTAAAAAGATGATATTGTGGGAAATACTTGTTTTATTTATATTGACAAGAGAGTCACACTGAGAGCTGGGTATGAATTACTGGTACACGGAAAACCAAACAAAGGAATCATTGTTGTGAGGAAAACAAAACAAAATTATAAGAAAATGCAAATATAGTACCATATACAATTCAGCTGTGAATTCAGGTGATTTCACAGCCAAGACAATGACCAATAAATTAACTGAAAATTATGATATAATTGTATTAGAAAGCTTTGGTAGGAGTGGCTGCAGTGGAAGAGGGGTAAGAAATGGAGGGAGAAAAGCAAAGATAAAGGAAAAAAAAAAAAAGGAGAGACTATAAAAGTAGATGAACATAATGATAAGATAAAAATATATGGCTGGGCATGGTGGCTTATGCCTGTAATCCCAGCACTTTGGGAGGCCGAGGTGGGTGGATAACAAGGTCAGGAGTTCAAGACCAGCCTGGCCAATGGTGAAACCCCGTCTCTACTAAAAATACAAAAAAATAAAATAAAATAAAATAACTGAGCATTGTGGTGCATTCCTGTAATCCCAGCTACTCAGGAGGCTGAGGCAGGAGAATTACCTGAACCTGGGAGGTAGAGGTTGCAGTGAGCCAAGATCATGCCACAGCACTCCAGCCTGGGCAACAGAGCAAGACTCTGTCTCAAAATACATAAAATAAATAAATAAATAAAATAACATAAAAAATAAGTGAAATATATGAGAATTTAAGATAAACTAAAAGAAGTAGTTTATTTCAGTGGGAAAACAGAATTAATTAATCAGCCTGGGCAACAAGAGCAAAACTCAGCATCAAAAAAAAAAATACTAAGGAGTAGTTATATCTAGATAATGAGATCATATGTGATTTTTATTTTCTATACCTTTCTGCATTTTTCAAATTCTCTACAATTAACTTTTCTTACTTTTACACTAATACAGTTATACAGTTAATGCTTTTCAACTATCTCTTCAAGTTTAAAGGATAAGTTTAATCATGTAAATACTGTCACTGAGGAAATTTTAACTGGGGCTCATGGACTTTCTGAAATCATACGTAAAAATGTTGTATTAGATGGGAGGGAATCCACAGTCTTGTTAGAGTCTCAACAACATCCATGACAAATCAATGAAAGATAAAATTAAAAAGAATAACTATACCCTAAAGATATGCAATTCATTTACAAAAACTACTGAAGTTTTACTTACGCTATCAATAGTCACAAATTTATCTCCCTAGGCCTGAAAGAGAAACTGCTAGCTGGCTGGCTTAGAGGGTACTCAAATTAATTCATCAAGGTCCTCCAAAAATCAAAGTACTTTCTTCTTTAGATAGGTTTTACTAGCATTAAAACACACATGACAAGTTGTAAAATCAAAATGGATGAAAAGAGCTATGTGTCTAACACCCACCAACAGCTCACAATGCCTAATGATTAGAGTAGCTATTCATATTGAAAGCTATTCATATTTTGTGTTTTTACATAATTTGTCATAAAAATCAGAAATGAATGATTTCTACTTCATCGTACCTAGAAACATTGAATAATATTGCTTAGTAAGTGACTGAGTCCACTTTTGGCTTTAAAACATGTACAAATAGCTATCTCATCATATGTAAACAGGAAAGACTCCTCTGGTTGTTACCTTGTTTGGGGTATTAGGACTTCTTTAATTCTGCAATTATTTTTTAAATAACATTAGGAGAAAACTGTTTTTCAACATAAACAAGGTAAGTGAATACACCACATAAGATACACATACACAATTTGAAGGAAATGATTTTGACAAAGTTTAAAGGTGTATTACACCTTGGTATAAAAACTAAAACTTGATAAGGACTAATTCGGCAATTCATTAAATTATACTTTACTGGGTGTATATATTGCATGGCACTGATTTTTAAATAATTGAATAGTTATTAAAATCTTGGTATTATTTCAAAGTAGCATCTAACTAGATTTAATCATCAGATGTTTCCAGGGAAAAATTATGTTTCTGTTCTTTAAGGTGTATTTTTAAATTAACACTCATTTCTCAAGGACATTGATTTGAAAGAGCTATTTTGCTTCCCGTTAGTGCAAGGAAAAAGGATCCCATTTAAACTTTGGAAGGGTACAGAAAAAAAATAAACAAATCTGCTGAACATAATTTCCTCTTTATTGCTTCTGAAAAGTTATGAAATCAAATCTATTATTTAATTACATTGGATCAAGAAACAGGAAGAAAAAGACGCATTTAAGTCACAACACTCCTAAAAGAATAAATTACTATACTTCCTCTGGGAAGAAAAGTGTTTTAATATGTGGATGGGTACTGTCCAAACAGTTCAAATCTACTTTGCTGAGGTGGTATGTGTGATAGGTTTTAAACAAAAAATCAAAACAAAATAGCAAAATGTCAAAATTGAAGGAATTAAAAAAACTGCTAGGATTGATTTATTTCTGTACTATTAAAGAATTTAATTTTTGCTCTGCAAAAATTAAATGTTTCCATCACCTAACTTTAAAAAATTACAACTCCTGGGCCAGCCGTGTAATCCAGCAATTTGAGAGGCTGAGGCTGGTGGATCACTTGAGATCAGGAGTTTGAGACTAGCCTGGCCAACATGGTGAAAACCCTTTTCTACTAAAAATACAAAAAATCAGCTGGGCATGGTGGCGTGCGCCTGTAATCCCAGCTACTCGGGAGGCTGAGGCAGGAGAATCGCTTGAACCCGGGAGGTGGAGGTTCCACTGCAATGAGCCAAGATTGCGCCACTGCACTCCAGCCTTGGCGACCAAAAAAAAGAAGAACCCTCTGACCTAATCACAGCAAAAAAAAAAAAATTTGTTAAATAGGGTTTATCTTTGCTATGCTTGAATAAAATGCACAAGATGTTCCAGATTAGGACAACTGTTATATAAATAAGAACAAAGGCTTTCAGCTTTTTAAACTGGCAACAGGATTTTGTAGTTGGTCAGACTCTGTCACGGGACTTATCGGATGAATAGTGATCACACAGTCACTGCCCTTATACCATCTGCAGCAGGGTTTGACAAACTTTTAATATATAGGGCCAAAATAATAAATACCATCAGCTTTTTAGGCCATATGCTGTTTCATCTATTCAACCCTGAGGTTGCGGCACGAAATCAGCCATAAACAATACATAAGTGAATGAGCATGGCTGTGTTCTGACAAAACTCTATTTACGAAAATAAGCAAAGGATGCCATATTTGGCCCATGGGCTGTAGTTTGCTGACCCCTGGTCTACTGTATTGTGGGGAAAAAATGAAAATTATACAGTGGGAGGAAAAATGCTATACTATAATGTAAAACAAAAACGAGCAGTACTGAACATGAACTTAGACTTAATTGCAATCTATATTTGTACATGCAGATTAAGAATAGTCACAGTAAGAAATGATTAGTTGTTTGAAAGTTTTGACACAACGGTATGAAGTACTGTTAAGACAGCATTCGGAAATGTTGACAGTTAATTACAAATTATGTACTTGCAAAGTCCTGTTTTCTCCTAATGCTTTCACCATTACCAACACAGAGTTGATTTTCAAACACAGAAACAAACAAAAAATACTTCTCAAAGAGAAATTCATACTCTTGAACAACACAATAAATACTATTTTTACTGTTCTCATTTGCTCTCAAATAATAATACTAATTATCAATAATCCTGTTGAATAACAGAAAAGCCCCACAACTTTAACATGTGTAATTAATTAAATATATTGAGGACGATACGGAAATTCACACTACCCACAATATGTCACAAGTTTTTAACTTGTTAGTTTTAAACTGAATATTCTCTGTCTCCTTCTCTTGAGAGATTTTTTGCTCCCTTATATGTGAGGCCAAGTAGTTGGACCCCAAGCTCTCAACAAACAATTTATTTTTTCCATTTCAAAATCTTAGCAAACATATCTCACCAGAGAACTGGTGGCTATTTTCTATCTTGTCCTAGAGAAGCAAGACTTAAGTGAGCTTTAGTTTCAATTTATTTTCATTCATTTACTTAACCATACTTACTGAGTGCCCACTGTACACTAAACACTGTGCTAGGAACTAGGGTGCCATCATGATAAAAACAGAGAAATATCCCTACCTTCAAAGGGCTTCCATTATGTTAGGGAATAAGTAAATCAATAAATGAAAGATTTACAAGTCATAATAAGTAAAATAAAAATCTCAGTTCACCGAAACAGCACTTAAAGGCAGGGGAGACACCTACAAGGAATGCCTTTCTAAGTGGGTGACCTTTTAGCTGAGACTTAAAATCTAAAGGATTACAGAGCTCTGGTTATTCAAAGGGCATTCACTGGGGAGAGAGTGGTGGTGAGTAGCATACCAGGTAGAGGGAAGAACATGTCTACAGATCTCTGGACAGCAAATAACTTGGTCTACATGAGAAACAGAGAGATGACAATGGTGAAAGAGAAATAGAATGAATGAGAGGACACAGAAAAAGGCAGTTGCCAACTGATGCAGGGCAGTGTTGGCTATTTGCTTATAAACTTGCAAAATTAATGAATAATAAATGTCAAACTTTCCAAATCAGAAAAATTGCTTTTAAAACAGAAATTTCCAGGAGAAGCTGAAAATGCAAAGAAAACACATGCCTTTATTCTCACTTTCCACCTTCTTTTTCTTCTTTAACATCTAAACATTTCTTCCTCACTAGTCAGTAGCCCTAAATACAGGTAAAATTAAGTGTCTCCTACCAATAGGACATTGTAAAGATATCTGTATATTTTCAGGACTCAGTAATTTTTCTGGGTTCCAATGTCCTCATTTCAAATACTAGATAATAATGGCTACTCCTTCTTAGGGTTATGAGATGATTATGGGCTTATCCTATGAGGGTATAAAGATACCATGGTACACAGGCCTACACACAAGGGTAAAATAAGGTGAAGGGTAAGTGTGCAGCACGTCTTCCAGAAGTGTCAAATATATTAGAGAGAGTAAATACTTATTTTAATGTTAAATACAGACACATTATGGCACAGAATAAAAAATTTGAATTTAGTATTAAGAAAGAAAGCTTTTTAAAAAACATCAAACTTGTTTAAAAATCCATTCAGTCTGGCCAGGCATGGTGGCTCACACCTGTAATCCCAGCACTTTGGGAGGCTGAGGTGGGCTGATCACCTGAGGTCAGGAATTTGAGACCAGCCTGGCCAACATGGTGAAACTCCATCTCTACTAAAAATACAAAAATTAGCCGGGCATTTTGGCAGGTGCCTGCAATCCCAGCTGCTTGGGAGGCTGAGGCAGGAGAATCGCTTGAGCTCGGGAGGCAGAGGTTGCAGTGAGCCGAGATCACGCCATTGCACACCAGCCTGGGGCACAAGAGGGAGACTTGGTCTCAAAACAAAACAAAACAAAATCCATTCAGTCTAATCCCTCCTTATAGTGGTAAATGCATACCTAGAACATGATATGGCTGCTTACTATATGTCTGGAATAGAGCAGATACTCATATTTAGTATTATAAGGGAAAATCAGTTTTTAATGCTTAAAAAAACTGCTAGAAGCTAAGTTGTATACCTATAATTATTTATTTTATTAAAAAATTACCCTTTCTCAACATTTTGTTCAAAGAAGGATTTTTACAAAAGGGCAGTGTCCTCCCTTACTAAATATTTAAAGCAAAATAGCATCATGAAAAAAGAATCTTTTCTGTTTAATTGGTTATTTGAAGTATCCCATAAGAAGTATACTTTTCTGGGAGCCTTACATCTTATACACACACACACACACGTGCATGCACACACACAAACACCAAAACCAAGGCAAATTACAAAAAGAGTATAAAATCTTTAACTTAATGCCTATTTGATTTTGTTTTGTGCTCCATGAAAATGAGAGAAATGACAAATGCATATAAATAGAAATAAACAGTTTTATTTATTTTTTCAACCTTTATTTTAGTGTCAGGGATACATGTACAGGTTTGTTACATGGGTGAGGTGCGTGTCGCTGAGGTTTGGTGTATGAATGATCCAGTTACCCAAGTAGTGAGCACAGTACCTGATAATGTTAATTTTAGCACAGTCCTTTTCCTCCTCAGGCAAAATTCCCACAGGGAGCAATGATGAGACTTACACGTAAGTTACAAATCCCTTCATGACATAAATTCTAAACATTTATTCTACACTCAGACATAATATTAGATGCTATTTAGAATTGAAGCTCAGGTTTCATATCCTTGGGGAGACCTCTAATCCCCTGGTTCTCAGGATATCTACAGCACCAGGGAATAGGTGACAGCACTGTACTGTTAGGCTAGCTCTCCTTTTCTACCTCCACTACTTATCTGTAAATTACTTGAAGGAAGGAATCACATCTTACCTTACTATGCATCCAAACAGCTATCATTAGAAGACACACTCAGTATATTACTTATTAAATGAATGAGTCAGGCACTATACCAGGAATTTAATTATGGTAAAACAAATACTTTAAAATTTTAACTGCTAAGAATAGCTTCAGAGATGGAATATAACATGATCAAGGTCTCATGGTTACTGGGTGATGGAATCAGAAATAAATCCAGGCCGCCGGGTTTCAGGCCAGGTGACCCTACGCTTTCAACTCAAAGTGTTATCTTAGATTCTTAGGTCTTAGATTCTTGGATGGGATCACTTCCAGTTTTAAAATAGAGCCACTTCTCTCTGGCCAACTGAGGAGTCAATTTTAAGCATGCAAACTGGGATTTCAGTTAAAAAATAAATATTATTTTAGTGTTACAAATTGTCAGTGAAGGACTTCTCAAAGCTTTAATCATATAGTTTGACATCTCTAAGGTAGCAGTTCTCAATTTCATATTGTGGATTATTTCACGAGAGGAAAAAGAGTGACCAACTCCATCATCCACTATGCCACTGAAAAGAAACCTCATCATGACTCATGGGAAGACTGGCATCTGAGAAAATACTTAAGAATGTCCCAAGTAAATTATTAATCCATGCCATAAAAAGACTACAGATACTATCATATTATAAACCTTAGAATTTCAAGAAAGCAGCTGGCAGACAACCCAGAGAATCCTAGAAGACCATCAGTGGTCTATGGGGATCATACTTTGAGAACCACCGTTATAAGAAATGAAACTCCCTCCTCCTCAGGAACTTCATCTTTTTGTTGGGGGAACACACAGTCCTTCGAGCCAAAAACATCAAAGTATTAAGACCTCTAAATTCTTCTAAAATATTGTCATTACCCCAAACTACCTTGTTCATGGGATGTAGTCATGTAGTTGCAAATGTAGATCTGCTTGTCTACTGTTGGTGTATAGGAATGCTTGTGATTTTTGCACATTGATTTTTTTAACCTGAGACTGTGGAAGTTGCTTATCAGCTTAAGGAGTTTTGGGGCTAAGACACTGGGATTTTCTAAATACAGAATCATGTCATCTGCAAACAGAGACAATTTGACTTCCTCTCTTCCTATTTGAATATCCTTTTTTCTTTGTCTTGCCTGATTGCCCTGGCCAGAGCTTCCAATATTTCCACATGTGCTTACTGGTCATTCACTTATATTCTTTTATAAAGTTTCTATACAAGTTTTTTACCCATTTATCACTGGATTATTTGTCACATTATTACTGATTAATAAAGAGTACTGCATATATTCTAAAGGCAAATTCTTTGTCAGACATATGCATCACAAATATTTTTTTGTCTGTAATCTGCCTTCTCATTTTCTTGACAGTATCTTTCAGAGTGCAAATTTTTTAATGTTGGTGAAGTTCAATGTATCACTTTTTCTTTTGTTGTTCTTCATGCTTTCTATGTTCTATCTAAGAAGTCTGCCTAACTGAAGTAATGATACTTGGTGAAAGGGGAATCCTTGCCTTGTTCTCACTCTTAAGGTGTAGGTCTTCTCCTACACATTTTTCTAGAAGTTTAATAATTTTAGCTATTTTAATATTTGCACATGGCATGAAAAAAGGGTTGAGACTGTTTTTCCACATGGACACCCAGTTGCAACCTTTCCCCATTAAATTATCTAACCTGTCAAACTGCAGAAATTCAACTCAACATATACTTGTCTTTATAGCTGCATTTCTTATTCTGTTTCATTGATGCATATATATATGTCTATCTTTATGTCATTACCACACTGCTTGCCTCCCAGATTCAAGTGATAATCTCACCTCAGCCTTCCAAGCAGCTGGGACCACAGGTGTGCACCACCACACCAGGCTAATATTTGCATTTTTAGTAGAGAGGAAGTTTCACCATGTTGGTCAGGCTGGTCTCAAACTCTTGACCTCAAGTAATCCACCCGCCTCGGCTTCCCAAAGTGCTGGGATTACAGGCGTGAGTCACCGCGCCCAGCCCATACTGCTTTACTATAGGTTTATAGTGAGTTTTAAAAGAAACATCTAACTGTTCTTTTCTAAAAGTGTTTTGACTTTCTAAGTCCTTTGCATTTCCATATTAATTTTAGAATTAGCTGTCAGTATCTAGAAAACAGCCTGCTGGCCTTTTAATAGAGGCTGCAATGAATCTATAGAACAACTTGGGGAAAAATGATGCCCAACAATATTGAGCTTTCTAATTCCTGAAAAATTACTCCTCTCAATATAGTTAAGGCTTCTTAAAGTTCGTTTAGCAATGTTTTACAATTTTTCGTGTACAGGTATTATATACAATTTGTTAAATTTACCACTGGATACCTTATGTTTTTGGTACTAAATTCTGATGTCACTGCTAGTATATAAAAATACAATTACAATTGAATTTTGTAGATTAACATTGTATCTTTGACCTTGCTAAATTCACTTATTAATTCTAGAAAAACTTCTTTGGTAAATTGTATAGGATTTCCTATGTATACGATTATGTTTCCTGCAACTAAAGTCAGTTTTACTTTTTTCTTCTTATTTGCTATGGCTTTTATTTTTTCTTATTGTCCCTTATGCAATACATAGGGCATCTGATACAAGATAGTCAAGATACTTGGTGAAAGGGGCATCCTTGCCTTGTTCTCATTCTTAAGGTGAAGGCTTTCAGTTTTGAGCTTTACTAAGTAGGTTTGTATTGGTAGAGGTACTGGTATGGCAATCCTGCAACCATTTCTTAGGTATTAGAGCACTGAACAAATAAATAAGTATATTAAGGTTGTTGGTAATCAAGTTCTTAGTATTTAAGAAATGAGAATAACATACAAAATAAGCAAGGATTGGACTGTAGGAAAAGTGATGGGGAAATAGGAAGCAGAGATGGCTCATACAAACGACTATTTTAAGGAATTTTGCTATTAAGGGTAGCAGCTATAGAAAGAAAGTTTTTAAAAAAGGAGTTTTCAGATGGGAGAAATAAGAGCATGTCTTTATTCTGATAAGAATAATCTATCTTTAACTTTTTTAAGGAAAATCCATACTATTTTCCATATGGCTGTACTAATTTATATTCCCACCACGAGTGTGCAAAGGTTCTCCGTTCTCCACATCCTCTCAAACACTTCATATCTGTCATCTTTTTGATGACAGCCATTCTAACATATGCAAAGTCATATCTCATTGTAGTTTTAATTTGAATTTCTCTGATGATTTGTGATGTTCAGTAATTTTTCATATACGTGTTGGCCATTTCTGTGTCTTCTTTTGAGATATGTCTATATAGAGTCTTTGCCCATTTTTTAATTGTATTATTTTCTTACAGTTGAGTTCCTTTTAGATTCTGAATATTAATCCCTTATCAGATATATGGCTTGTGAATATTTTCTCTCATCCTGTAAGTTGTCTCTCTACTCTGTTCTCTCTTTTTTTTTTTTTTTTGGCAGAGTCTTTTTAGTTTGATGTAATCCCATTTGTCTATTTTCACTTCTGTTGCCTATGCTTTTGGGTTCATTCCAAAAACTCATTGCCCAGATCAAAGTCATGGAGCTTTCCTCCTGTGTTTTCTTCTAGTTGTTTTATAGCTTCAGGTCTCACAGTTAACTCTTTAATCCATTTTGAGTTGATTTTTGCATATGAGATAAGAGTCTAATTTCATTCTTCTATGTGTGAATATCCAGTTGTCTCAACACCATTTAAAACAGAACTACCATATGATCCATCAATCTCATTATTGGCTACATATTCAAAAGAAGTAAACTCAGCATGTTTAAGAGGTAGCGTTACTCATGTTCACTGCAGCATTATTCACATAGCCAAGATGGAATCAACCTAGGAGTCCATCAGTGGGTAAATGGATAAAGAAAATGTACTATATACAATGGAGTGTTATTTAGCCTTAAAAAGGTAGGAAAATTCTGTCATTTGTGACAACATGGATGAATCTAGAGGATATTATGTTAAGTGAAATAAGCCAAGCATGGAAAGACAAATGTCACAATATCTCATATGTAAAATCTAAAACGTTTGAACTCGCCAAAGTAGAGAGTAGAACGGTGGTTACCAGGAGCTGAGGGGGAGGGACGGGTTAAAGAAGGGTTGGGGAGGTGTTGGCCAAAGGACACAAAATTTCAGTTACACAGGAAAACATACAAGAGAATTGTACAGCATAGTGACTATAGTTAATAACAAATGTATTCTTGCAAAATGCTAAGAGTGCGTAAGTGTTCTCACTGCAAAAAAATTAATATATGAAGTAATACATATATTAATTAGCTCAATTTAGCCCTTCCACAATGTACACGTGTTTACAAATATGTTGTACATGCCAAACATATACAATTGTTACTTGTCAATTAAAACAATTTTTTAAAAAATCAGCTTTGAAAGAAAATGAGAAGAAAAGGATGCCAAGAGTTCAGCCACTGATCTGCTTCCAACCCTGAGCCTTCTGGTGTTGGATCTCATTTATGTGGATCCTTTAAAAGATAATCTTCATTATTCAGAGATGCCCCAAGGGGCCTCTGTCCCACACAATCAGCCTTACTCAAACAGTCAGCACAAGTTACACTCATTCACAGGGATAAAAACAGGAAGTTAGGTCTACCTGTGACACCATCAGTCACTTCTCCTTCCCAGAACTCAACTTTTACCTTTACAAAATAAGGGGTATGAATCTTCTAGGTCCCCTTTTATTTTCCTAAGTTCTTGTATCAAATGAAACTATAATGACATTTCACGACTTGCCTGCCAGCTGGCAACCAAACTCAAACCTATCACAGCTTGGCCAACTCAGAGTTTAAGTGACTGTAACAGCAGGGCCTTGGTTAAAATAGTCTTTCAGTATACACAAGCAGCTTCACTGTTTATAGCTTAACTCAGATGAGAAAACAAAAACAAACAAGCAAAACACCCCTTCACTTTTTACTACATTTACCTCCTGATGGAATTATTTCTATCCAATTCTAATCCTTATAAAATAAGGACAATATTGATAATACACTCTTAAAGCAGTTCCTTATAAAGTACACATCAATTTGCATAATAGTTACATAATAATATGGAAAAATTCATGTTATTTATCCACCAATAAAATAAGAATCAAAAGAATAACCAAAATAAGACTAATTACTTGACAGTAAGATAAATATTTGGTACCCCCTTTTTAAGCAGCAGAATGTTCTGGGGAAAATGCAGTCATACCTGAAACCCCCTTACCATGAACAGGTAAAAACAGAGCCCCTTTAATTCAAGTACTCCAAGTATGGGAAGTCTAGGATTCCATCCCCAAGGTCATCATCATCTCCTGAGTAAAATCTCCTGAAGTACTTCTATAAAAGACAGTTTGAAAGCCACTGCAGCAGATTATCTAGGTAAGCTATAGCTTAAGAAACAGGATACTGAGAGCCACCTTGCCAGTCGCCCACACACATGGGTTAGCAAACACTGCCTTTTCTGCAGTGTGTGTGTGTGTGTATGTATAAAAAGAAGACACTTCCATTTGAAATATCTATAAACCACAAAATCATCTGGGATCATGGGACATTTTTCCAAGAATATTTGCATAACACAATTAGCACAAAATAACACAAGAAGTTAATACAGAAGCATTAAAAGGCAAAGAAAAAAAAAACCCCATAGTTTAGTTTTCCATTTAGGAAATTTTCATGGTGGGGAGGGTAGGGGAAGAGAGGGAGGCACAATAATCATTTGAACCTACAAATTAAATACAATTACTAAAATGTTCTTGGTCTCCACTACAGTATTCAGTAGAAAATAAACCATGCCACATATATTTGATATTAATTTTATTTTAAAGTCTCATGGAAGACAGTTTTCTGATTTTGCATGTTGATAATACAAGTTCAATGAGTGGGCATGTTACATTTCAAAAGCTACTTTCTCACATTCCCCAGTGTTCAAATATTTAGAAACTTGATGTTAACTTTGTATGTTGGCTAATTACTCTCAGAATAATCTAGTAAAGAGTAGAAACGTAATGATGCAGGAGAGAAAAGTGCTGATATCCTTGTGTGTATAAGAGGGTATGGGATTTTCTTTTTTTTTGAGACAGTGTCTTGCTCTGTCGCCCAGGCTGGAGTGCAGTGACACGATCTTGAGTCACTGCAAGCTTCGCCTCCTGGGTTCACGCTATTCTCCTGCCTCAGCCTCCCAAGTAGCTGGGACTACAGGCACTTGCCACCACGCCTGGCTAATTTTTTGCATTTTTAGTGGAGATGGAGTTTCACTGTGTTAGCCAGGATAGGATGGTCTTGAACTCCTGACCTCGTGATCCGCCCCCCTTGGCCGCCCAAAGTGCTGGGATTACAGGCGTGAGCCACTGCGCCTGGCCCGAGGGTATGGGAGTTTAAGCACAAGTGGAGAAGTTGGGGAATAGACAGTTAAGCTACAATAGGAGGAGGGAAGGCAGGTATGTGGGCATATGTACAGGAAAAGAGTAGATGAAGTAGAAACATATGAATATTTCCTCATACTTCCTTAGAGAGGTAGGAAGCACAGCTATAAGCTGAGAATCAGGATAGGAAATAACCTGTTAGAAATTTAAAGAAAAAGAAAAAGGTATAACACTTCATCCAGGATACTGGGAGAATGAAATAAACAGGGAAAAATTTATATATATGTATGATATATATTTATTAAATATATTATTTATATATTTATACATATATCACAGGACAGTATTAACAACTCATTAAAACTCTAAAGTTAGTGGTCAAGAATTACTGTAAGCCATGTTGTGTTTATCTCTAGCAATATTCAGCTGCATTGGTACAGGTTAAAAGCTGCTAAAGAGCAGAATTTAACCAGTGTAGAGTACTGCCAGGTGAATAAGACAAATGAAATGAGGCCAAGGGTATTAAGTACATATGCAAAGGAGTAATTATAACTATTGAGCATAAAATTTTAAATTAGGTGATGGACAATGGGAGGTGGTGATTGGAGAGTAGAATACTCTAAATTGAAGTTACACAGGAGTTGCAGTTATTGTAAACAACCAGGTCTAGGGTACAATCATGGAATTAATGGCTGAAATAAATTGGAGGACAGTGCCATTGGAGAGAAAATGAAAAACTGAAAGTCCAGGATATTGGAAGGATCATGCATGTGGCTACTGAAATGATCAAGAATTCTAACAGGAGTATTATAGACAAAAGAACAATGAGCCAGACAATAAAATCTTTTGAGAAATCAGAGGGAATCACCTAGGTATTTGGCAGTATTGTCTGATAGAATGATATATTTAGTTACAAGGAGGTGCACAAAAAGCTCTTTTGAAGAGAGTCGGTGATAGAAGATTTGGAATATATTTTCTGAAATGGGATAATTAACCTAAGTAGCTATGAGTTTTTAAAAAGCCTGTTTAAAAATGAGATGGCTGTAATTTATTTATGTTGTGATATACATTTTGAAATTTAAATTAAAGTTAAAGAAAAGCACGAAACTTATCAGGTGACAAGAGCTAAGAAGGACTGTTGCAGATACATAGCCATACCAAGTTACACTGAAAGGTTTTATAGAAATGTGCTGAATACAATTTCCAGATTATGGCATGACTACCTTTCAGTAGCTTTGCAAAAAATCCAATCATACAAACAGTAGCATTTTGTATTGACTGCGTTTCTCAGTGGATGACTGTCAATGTAATTAGACACCTTTGACTCAGACACTCTTATTTAGCTAAATTTAAAGCAATAGCAAAACAAAACCTCTACATAAATACGGTTCTTAGAAAATGCCCCATTATTACCAACAGACATTACCTTAGTCCTAAAGTCATGAGAAATAAATCCATAGACTATACCTTACCCTAAACTCCCGTACTGGACACTACACCAGAGGCTGGGAATGCAAAGATGACTAAAATGTGGTCCTTACCTTAGGTAGATCATAGTTTAATGGGCAAGACAGACCAGAAAAGGACGGGTGAGTAGAAGAGTATGAAAGAGGATAAGGACATTTCAGATAGAATAGGCAATGCAGAAGGGGGTAAAAAAGGTATGTGTGATGTGAGAGAGGAAAAAGGAAGAGGGGGAAGAGAGAGGGAGAAAGGCAGAGAGAAGGGAGGAGAGGAAGAGGAGGGGGAGGGAGAAAAGGAGGAGGAGGAGAAGGGAGGTAAAAAGGGAGAGGGGAGAGTTGAGAATAATTTCCTGTTTCTGGTGGTTTTGTTTTTTGAGACAGAGTCTTACTCTGATGCCGAGGCTGGAGTGCAGTGGCACAATCATAGCTCACCGCAGCGACAAACACCCGAGCTCAAGCGATCCTCCTGCCTAGGCCTTCTTAGTAGCTGGCACTATAGGCATGTGCCACTGTACCCAGCTTTTTTGTCTGTTTTGCTTTTTTAATTTGTTTTTTCCTGTGGTAGAGATGGGGTCTTACAATGTTGCCCAGGCTAGTCTCTAACTCCTGGCCTCAAGAGATCCTCCTGCCTGTTCTCAAGGGCATTGTTGAAAACAACAGCAATTGGTGGCAAGTAATCAGGAATACCAAGTGTGCCTAATAGAAAAGCAACCAAAAATTTAAAATGGAAATCTGCAGAAAATCCCTGATGGGGTTCAAGAAATACTATTCCAAAATATGGCACCTCAGCATTTTAGAACAGTATGATGAGGTGCAAGAAACACTACTCCAAAATAAGGCACCTTGAAAACTGAGAAAATAGCAGAGGCAGGAAGGCCACTCTCATTTTCCCCTCACCCTTCTTCCCTGAAGCAGGCTATAAATCCTAAAAGGGTCACCCTGATAGCCAGGTGTGGTGGCTCACGCCTGTAATCCCAGAACTTTGGGAGGCCAAAGTGGGTGGATCACGAGGTTGGGAGATCAAGCTCATCCTGGCTAACATGGTGAAACCCCGTCTCTACTAAAAATACAAAAAAAAAAAAATTAGCCGGGCGAGGTGGCTGGTGCCTGTAGTCCCAGCTCTTCGGCAGGCTGAGGCAGTAGAACGGCATGAACCTGGGAGGTGGAGCTTGCAGTGAGCTGAGATTGCGCCATTGCACTCCAGCCTGGGCAATAGAGAGAGACTCCATCTCAAAAAAAAAAAAAAAAAGTCACTCTGACTTTCTCTCTCCCTTCTCCCCTGAAGACCCTCAGGTAACAGGTGACCTGGCCTATACCCAGAGAGTGGGAATGAAGGAGCTGAAATGCCAAGAAAAATCTGAACAAACAGGACTTGCTAAGTTCCCTCCAGTTTACATGTCATTTAAAATTTATATTAAATAAATTTGCACGCTTTTCTATTGTTAGACTGTCTTTTGTTATAGGGGTCTCAGTCACGAACCTTGAAATGACTGAGAAATCTTTCCCCCTCTGTAAGCTGTAGTAGGAAGGTCTCTCTTGCCTTCTACTACCCTTCTCACCTGAAGCAGGCATAAAAGAATTCTCTGGTCTTTTTCTGAAGTAGGTCTTAAGGCCCTCATGTACCCCACACACACAGGCAAGGAATATTGCCCAGGGATACAGAGAAGACTCTGAACAAAAAGGCCTTGCTGAAATCTCTCCAGTTTCTTACTATTAGATCATATCTCTCTTTATCCAATCAGACTTCTGCACAAATGTCCACTCTTCATTTAATGTAGCATAAAAATAATTTTTCTGGTTTCTTTAGGTTTTAATTTCTGAAGGCTCCTGTGTCATGTAAAATTTATATGAAATAAATGTGTATGCTTTTCTTTTGTTAGTCTATCTTTTAATATAAATGTCTCAGTCATGAACCTGGCAATAAGTGAGGAAAAGATACATTTTTTCTGCCACTATGTAGCCATCGGGGGCTTTGAAAACTTCCAATATATTCCTGGGAATCTGAACAGATTACACATGCACCAGGTTACATGCAGGCTTAGGAAAGACCAGAAAAGACCTCAGCTGCCTACTTATCAATTGTAGACCACGAGATCCTGTACATCCTGAGCAGACTATGAAGTGAAAGCATAGGCAGACTTGTAAACTTCCTGAACTTTGAATGTGTGCCCTAATATACATATAGATTTCTCAGCAAAAGTGGAAGCCTTATGGGTTCAAAATGTTTAAAGAAAACTTTTAATCACTGGCTGACTATTAAAGCTTGCTGCCCTGGGGGTCATCACTAAAAAGCCATCTTTAACCATAACATTAAATTTAAAAATTATGAATTGAATTAAAAAAAAAAAAACCTGAGCAGAGACTTCAGTGGCTATACATAGAAGGGAAGACAGATTTTATGGAATTAGCAATGTCACTAAAAAAACAAAAATATGAGAAACAACAACTCTAGAGGTGGCAGTGATTCTGAGAGTTGCTAAAATATATTATCTAAAAGTTCCATGCTCATGGAGAGTAGAATCAATATTGTGAAAATGACCACACCGCCAAAAGCAATCTACTAATTCAATGCAATTCCCATCAAAATACCATCATCATTCTTCAAAGAACTAGAAAAAACAATCCTAAATTTCATATGGAACCAAAAAGAAGCCTGCACAGACAAAGCAAGACTAAGTAAAATGAACAAATCTGGAGGCAACACAGTACCCAACTTCAAATTACACTATTAATACATGGCTGTATTCACCAAAACAGCATGGTATTGGTATAAAAATGGCACAGAGACCAATGGAACAGAATAGAGAGCCCAGAAATAAAGCCAAATACAGCCAACTGATCTTCGACAAAACAAACAAAAACATAAAGTGGGGAAAGGACATCCTATTAAACAAATGGTGTGGGGATAATTGGCAATTCACATGTAGGAGAATGAAACTAGATCCTCATCTCTTCCCTTATACAAAAATCAACTCAAGATGGATCAGACACTTAAGTCTAAAACCTGAAACCATAAAGATTCTAGAGGATAACATTGGAAAAAACCCTTCTTAGACACTGACTTAGGGAAAGACTTCATGACCAAAAACCCAAAAGCAAATGCAACAGAAACAAAGATAAATAGATGGGACTTAATTAAGCTGAAAACTTCTGCACAGCAAAAGAAATAATCAGCAAACAGACAACACACAGAATGGGAGAAAATATTACAACAAAGGACTAATATCCAGAATCTACAAGGAACTCAAACATATCAGCAAGAAAAATACAAATAATCCCATCAAAAAATGGGCTAAGAACATGAATAGACAATTCTCAAAAGAAGATATACAAATGGTCAACAAACATAAGAAAAAAATGCTCAACTTCACGAATGATCAGGGGAATGCAAATCAAAACCACAATGAGAAACCATACCACCTTACTCCTTCTAGAATGGCCATAATCAAAAAATCAAAAAGGAGTAGATGCTGACGTGGATGTGGTGAAAAGGGAACACTTGTACAATGCTGGTGGGAATGTAAACTGTACAACCACTACGGAAAACAGTGTGGAGATTCCTCAACTAAAACTAGACCTACCATTTGATCTAGCAATCCCACTCCTGGGTATCTACCCAGAGGAAAATAAGTCATTACATGAAAAAGATACTTGCATATGCATGTTTATAGCAGCACAATTCACAATTGCAAAAATATGAAACCAGTCCAAATGCTCATCAATGAGTGGATAAAGAAAGTGTGTATGTACATCATGGAATACTACTCAGTCATAAAAGTAAACAAAATAAAGGCATTTGCAGCAACCTGGATGGAACTGGAGACCATTATTCTATGTGAAGCAACTCAGGAATGGAAAACCAAACATTGTATGTTTTCACTTACAAGTGGGAGCTAAGCTATGAGGACACAAAGACATAAGAGGGACACAATGGACTTTGGGGACTTGGCGGGAAGGTTGGGATGGAGTGAGGGATAAAAGAGTATATACACTGGGGAGAGTGTATGCTACATGGGTGATTGGGTACACCAAAATATCAGAAATCACCACTAAATAAATTATCCATGTAAGCAAACATTACCTGGTTCCCCAAAACCAATTGAAATTTTAAAAAAGTTCCAGTTTTAAACAACAAAAAATTTACCAGATATGCAAAGAAAGAGAAAAAACTACAGCCCACACACAGGAAAAAAGGCAATCAATAAAAAGTGTCTCAGAGAGAGCTCAGATGTTGGACTTAGGAGACAAAGGCTTTAAATAAGGCATTATAAACACAGAATTGAAAGATGTATTTGAGTGTATTTCATGAAGACCTAAAACAAATATAATCATCTTTCTAAAACCTAAAGAATATATTAATAATATGAGCTATATCTTAGGTAAACACAGAAGTTCACTCTAAAAATAAAAGATACTGATTTAAATTGTTTAAATGATTTATTTGATAATCTTTTTGCTCTTTAAAATCCTTCTAATTATGGACCCAATCTTTTATCAATTCTTCCTAGAGAGAAATCAGGTAACGGTACCATATTTTATAACTTGAAGACAAAGTTTATATTAGTCTTTTATCTAATTTCCAGACATATGTAAAAGTACGTTTAATTAAATAAAGCAATGTTTCCAGCAATGTTCACTTAGAAAAATCAAGCTTTTTTCTTAAAAAAGAATTGGAACATAGAAGGTATTGTGATGACACAAAAACTAATCTAAAGTAGAGCCTGAGAAAGTGAAATGCTAAACTAAGCTTTAGACTTCTACCTTGAGCAGGACTCAGAGTTGAGAGGATGGCAGTATCTATTTTGCTGCTCAGTGTAACTCATAGTTTTTCAGTAGTCATGTGTCTCTTATTTGGGAAAAAACAAAGAATGCTTGGACAAATGATAACCACATATTTTGCAGGGCCTGGAATATAAAGTTTAATTATTGGGTCTGTGAACACAGACAGTTACTTTGAAAACCTGGATTTGTGAAAGACTACCATTCCTGCAGACAAACTGCTGGAAAAGCCACAGCGTGTGGGTAAAAACATCACTTTAACTAATCAGTAGGATCCAAAACAAGAAAAAAGAAAAATCTAGGACAAAGAATTGCTTAAGTAAACACAGTACAGGCAGTTCCAGAGAGATCTGACATATCAATGTGACAGTTACTACCCAAAAATGTTGATAATTTTAGTTACGCACATGAAACAATGCCAATTAGAGAGTGATGTAAGTTAGGTATCTAAGTTAAAAGTATCTTTTTAGACACACAAATGTGAGAAAATTATGGAGTGCTTATTTTTTACCTTTAATGTGCATTAGTGGATTATTTTGACAGAAAATAGATTCCATTTTAAACTCCATATTATTGGAAAGAGTAAGATAAGACATGAAAAAGATGAAAATAAAATAATCCATGTGAGATCAGAGCCTCCACACCTAAAATAAACTTTCACACCAGACTCTTAGTCCTAGAAATGATGCACATTTTTGGCAGTTTAGCAACTGATTTCTTATACTTAAGGTTTTGTACCTTAGTTTCCTCATCTGGAAAACAGAAACACTAATAACTATAATTTATATTCATTTTTTAAACTCTTATTTATTAATTCAACAAATATACACTGAACCTAAGGAATATGCTATGCATACAATTGTTGTAAAGATTAGAATAATGGATGCAATGTACTTAGTACAGTGTCTGGCATAACGTACTGTTATATTACACAGAATGACTTTCAGTTTGGGGATACACCCTGGAGAGGCTCTTATCAGAAGCACCTGTGGGGCTCTTTGAAATCTTACATACTGGTTTTAAGATTCCAACCCTTCCTACTAAAAGGAGCATTCAGCTATTGTTGAGAAACACTGCACTATAGTGTAACTTCAGCTCCCTTTCCAGATTCATTATCCCTTCCCCTGCCCCATCATTTTTAGCTCTAGCCAAACTCACTATTCATTATTTAATAGTCTATGAAGTTGCTCATATGAACACCTATCTGCTCCTTTTGACTCTGAATGTTTTCCCTCTCCACTTATCCATCTCTCCATGTGAAATCTTATTCATCCAGCAAGACCTACCCAAAATTATAAGTGCTTTATAAGGCTGTTTTTGATGAATTAAGTAGGTCTGATCGCTCTCTTGGTTGACTAGGCACTTTGTATCTTTTTCTTTATGACACTTACATTTATGATACAGGTGTAAGATAGGAAGCATCAGGAAGGTAAGATCTGAATCTCACTAATCTCTGCTTTCCTTTCCTTCATAGTATTTTCTACAAAGCACAGAACCAAATTTTGATATATAGCACTGAATACACCCTATTCAGAAATTAGGGATTGGAGTTCCCTGATGAACATCAGGGCAAAAATTCTCAATAAAGTACTGGCAAACCGAATCCAGCAGCACATTGGAAAGCTTATCCACCATGATCAAGTCAGTTTCATCCCTGGGATGCAAGGTTGGCTCAACATACGCAAATCAATAAATGTAATTCACCATATAAACAGAACTAAAGACAAAAACCTTATGATTATTTCAATAGACACAGAAAAGGCCTTTGATAAAATTCAACATCCTTTCATGTTAAAAACTCTCAATAAACTAGGTATTGAAGAAATATACCTCAAAATAATAAGAGCCATATGTAACAAACCCACAGCCAATATTATACTGAATGGGCAAAAGCTGGAAGCATTCCCCAGAAAACCAGCACAAGACAAGATGCCCTCTCTCACCACTCCTATTCAACATTGTATTGGAAGTTCTGGTCAGGGCAATCAGGCAAGAGAAAGAAATAAAGCATATTCAAATAGGGAGAGAGGAAGTCAAATTTTCTTTGTTTGCAGATGACATAATTCTGTATCTAAAAAAGCCCATCGTCTCAGTTCAAAAGCAACTTTAGCAAATTCTCAGTATGCAAACTTCAGCAAAATTAGTATGCAAAAATCACTAGCATTCCTATACAACAACAGGCAAGCAGAGAGCCAAATCACAAATGAACACCCATTCACAATTGCCACAAAAAGAATAAAATACCTAGGAATACAGCTAACAACGGAAGTGAAGGATCTCTTTGAGGAGAACTACCAACCACTGCTCAAGGAAATTAGAGAGGACACAAACAAATGGAAAAACATTCCATGCTCATAGATAGGAAGAATCAATGTCATGAAAATGGCCATAGTACCCAAGTAATTTATGAATTCAATGCTATTCCTATTAAACCATTGATATTCTTTACAGAATTAGGAAAAAAAAACTATTTTAAAATTCATATGGAACCAAAAAAGAGCCCGTATAGCCAAGACAATCCTAAGCAAAAAGAACAAAGCTGAAGGCATCATGCTACCTGACTTCAAACTGTATTACAAGGGTACAGTAACCAAAACAGCATGGTACTGGGACAAAAACAGATGCAAAGACCAATGGAACAGAACAGAGATCTCAGAATTAAGACCACACACCCTACAACCATCTGATCTTTGACAAAACTGACAAAAACAAGCAATGGGGAAAAGATTCTGTATTTAATAGATGATGCTGGGAGAACTGGCTAGCCATATGCAGAAAACTGAAAATGGACCCTTCCCTTACACCTTATACAAAAATTAATTCAAGATGGATTAAAGACCCAAAACTATAAAAACCCTAGAAGACAATCTAAGCAATAACATTCTGGACACAGGCATGGGCAAAGATTTCATGACAAAAACACCAAAAGAGTTTCAACAAAAGCCAAAATTGACAAATGGGATCTAATTAAACTAAAGAGCTTCTGTACTGCAAAGGAAACTATCATCAGAGTGAAAAGACAACCTAACCCTAACACACACTATTAAAATTAGAGTGTTATTTAATATCCAAATTTTTTGATATTAGACATTATCAATTCACTTTTAAACACCAAGTAAACAAATTTTTATATAAATATACACCTTATCTAGTATTTACACTGGTGTCTAATATGGCAAAGGATATAGATGCCTCTTTTAGGTGAATTATTTCAATTCAGTCCATAATAAAGTTGTTGTAATACTGTTGGGAGAAGTTAGTACATACATCTTAGAAAGTAATTTACAAAGTAACACAAATAACATTTGAAAAAGTTGAAATAATAAAAATTATAAATCTACACCATAATAAATTCTAGTTCTCAAGACATAAATCCAGAGCATTATGATAAATATCACAAAATTATAATTCTGAGATACTACCAAATATTACAGGCAAGACACATTAAATGGAGCATCAAAGCAGACCGACCTTCTAAAGAGTACACTGTATAGCTTCCACCTGTGATTCCCACTGTATTTTACAATGCTTAGAGCACAATAGAGAATCAATAAGTACCATATGGAACATGTGAATGTAAAACAGTGAATTAGAAGGTGAAGGATAAAGAGGGATTATCTGTGGCCTTATAACCAAGAAAATTATAAAGGCAGTAAAACAGGATAACAGATTGTAAATACCACAATAACAGCACAAACCAATTGTATTAGAGGAACCAAACACTTCATGCAGAAGGTGTTAGACAACATTCTAGGACTCTGAGCAGGGAAGAGTGACATGATAAAAGCTGTGTTTAGGTTGAACAGTATGTGTTAAATGGGGAGGATACAAGAGGAACTAACACTGAAATCTGGATATCATCACCGGGTCTAATTTTACAGTTGTAAGAGGAGAGGAAGGAAAAAGGATGGATCTGTGGTCCTAATATTACTTAGATTTATAGGCCCCTATAAATTGGCATGGCATATTTGGCTTGGTTTAAAAAGTGTTTGGAGGGAAAAAATGTAAGTATGATCCGCATAAGTATATGTAAACTAATGGAAGGAAACAGTACACCCATAGTCACCTTCTTATTTCCTAGAAAGTTCCTGCGAAGAGTTTTAAAAGATTAACTGCCTAAGCATTATACTAAAAATAATCTGAAATATATGAGTAGAGGGAGAGGAAACCACCAAAAAATCCATAGATTAACTTGACAAAATTATATTTTGCAGAGAACTCTTATTTATTTATTTTTAAAAGTAGTCACTGAATTGGTCTTATTTTTTCAAAAGTATTTGAATGGTAATATTTAATTTTCTGCAGGTCTCAGATAACTTCCACAACACAAAGGAGAAATACATTAGCTCCATTCCACTGATTTAAATATGCCTAGAGAAGAGCCTGCCAACAGCTGCTGTTAGCAGCATTTTTAACTGCCAGAAAAGGAAACCTCTTTGCTCACTTCAGCAAAGGTGTGCAACAAAGTGGGCACATTTGGCAGAGCCATCAGATCAATGCCAGGTATGTATATATCATGGTCATTCCCAAGGAGGACGTCTATCAGAGTCTGCTTTGAAGCTACTCAAAGCATAGAAGAAAATCTGCACGTTTTCATAGGCTATGAATCCAATGATATATCATCATTTACTTCACATAATCTGCAAACTTAAGGGGAAAATGACCATTGTTATCCAATAAACCCATTTTATCCAAAAACATTCACTATTTTGATTGAAGTTATAGCACATTGAAATTTATGAGAATTACATAGAGTTTTCAGATCAACAGAAGATGTCTGATCTTTCAAGACCACTCAAAGCCAATTTGGAAAGAGCAGGATCCAACCTAATCTTGTTTGATATTCAGAGGTATATACTTTTGTTGTTGATGAGGTCACATGTATGGACAACAGCTGGTAAAATTAAATGCTTTGGCCGGCCGTGGTGGCTCACGCCGCAATCCCAGCACTTTGGGAGGCAGAGGTGGATGGATCATCTGAGGTCAGGAGTTCGAGACCAGCCTGCCCAACATGGTGAAACCCCATCTCTACTAAAAATAGAAAGAAATGGCTGAGCATGGCAGCACACGCCTATAATCCCAGCTACTCCTGAGGCAGGAGAATCACCTGAACCTGGGAGGTGGAGGTTGCAGTGACCTGAGATTGCACCACCGCACTCCAGCCTGGGTGACAACAGCGAAACTCTGTCTCAATAAATAAAAAAAAAATAAATAAATAAATACATACATACATAAATGATTTAATCTCAACATGAAAGCAATTTCTTTTTACAAACTGGAGTGATGACAAGGAAGAAATGTTACTACCAGTGTATAGCAGAGAGTTTATATTACTGAATTTAAAATCACCATTAAGTTCACAGGAAACAAAGCAGATATGTATAAGCAACAAACATCCAAGTCACAAAACAAATTCCCTACTCTTTGTAAATCTTTTCTTGCCATTTATTCCTAATTAATCAGTATGTTTGCTATACTATTAAAATAAATACGATAAAAAGTAATCAAACCAATACGGAAAAAGATGTTTCTCATATTTTGTCTCTGTTTACCTTTTTGGAGAATGTAAAATGAAGAAAAATGGACATAGTAATAGAATATGTATCTTCATTTCAGGCAGGTTCCTGTTTGGCAAGAGTTTCCAGTTAATTGGGATATATGAACAATGAAAACATAGTTAACAGACACACCTGGGAAACCTAAAGTTTTATTCATCCCATAGGTCAGTGAACCAAGGATTCCTCAGACCCACATCAAGAAAATCTAAATTATATTTTAAAACTGTTAGAAACATTGAAAAAAAAACTGCAAAAGTTACACATGAGGAACCTACCTAACCAAACCCAGTAAACTCTTTATTATTTTCCTGTCTTTGTTTTGCCCCACGATATCCATTAAATTAGATCACTGATCTGCAATCTTAGTCCTTACTATGCTTGGAGTCAAGGAGAAAGAGTCAGCAGCTGGCCGGGCGCGGTGGCTCAAGCCTGTAATCCCAGCACTTTGGGAGGCCGAGACGGGCGGATCACGAGGTCAGGAGATCGAGACCATCCTGGCTAACACTGTGAAACCCCGTCTCTACTAAAAAATAAAAAAAAAAATAGCCGGGCGAGGTGGCGGGCACCTGTAGTCCCAGCTACTCGGGAGGCTGAGGCAGGAGAATGGCGGTAAACCCGGGAGGCGGAGCTTGCAGTGAGCTGAGATCCGGCCACTGCACTCCAGGCCGGGCGACAGAGCGAGACTCCGTCTCAAAAAAAAAAAAAAAAAAGAGTCAGCAGCCAGAAAAGGGTGGAAGAAAATCAGTTGTCTTAGCCAGATATCCAATGCAGAGGACAGGTAAGATATTGTATGTTCACATGTCACCCAAGAAACAGCTTTCCCAGAACCCTGACCCATGTACGTTGTGACTGGGGATCTGTCCCGGTTATTAGGGTGCACTCCAGTTTTCTTTTGGGACTAGAATCCTACTGAGAACATTGATCTGTCCAAACTGGGTTCTGACAAACCATCTTAAGTCTTTACTAGATTCCTCTCTCTGAGAAGGGGGAATCTTGACTTACTCTCAATTGCTGACTAAAGACCTGCTTCAGCTCATTCACACATCCATCCTTCAATGTGACACAGATCCCTGATGCCCAGACCTACCAAAGAAATGTAAGGCTGTTGGTATTATCTGGATTATAACTGAATTCAAAGGTCCTTGAGAGCCAGCTCTTTAAGGAGGGTTAATCTCCTGGCATGCTAATAATTTCTCTACAGTGTCCTGTCATTGAGTTCCTATGAGGAAAAGTCTGGGTGAGTACGACAATATGCTTTAATATATATGACATTCCTACTTCGTCCAGTCAAGTGATTTCCACAAATTTTCTTATTTAATGATTATAAAAATGCTATGAAGTCAGAGCTAATATTATCCCCACTTTACAATCAAAAGACTCAGGCTCAGAAATGATACGGGACTTCTTCCAAAATTAACTAGGCAGTCAGACTCCTAAAACAATGCTTTTAAAGAAATTAGGCAATACACACCAACTATTTCATCAAACCTCTAACACCACCAAGTGTAAGATCACCATTATTTTGGTAGGTTAAGAAAAAAAGATACAATGAAAATTAAACTGATAAAATTTTTTCTTATCAGTGCCACTCAAAATGTGGACCCTGACCAGTGCCAGACCATAAACTGTTATCAGTCTACAAGATAAGGTCAGAAAATAAAAGTGTTTAGAAAGTTTTCTAACATTTTAATATTGCAGTGACAATTTCAAATATATTTTATAAAAGTGGTGGAGGTAGAAAACAAAAAACCAGACCTTGGCTTCAGACAGTCTAAGAAGCATTGACTTAGAATTTTTATTTTATTCTCATTTTTTAAGTTCTTTTAAATTTAAGGCATAGATTATCATTATAGATCATACTTGGGCATTATTGTTTCACTTCAGCATAGAAAAGGAGGAAAACAGCAGCAAAAAAAAAAAAATTCAGAGTCTGATCCTTCTGAATCTCTTTGATGCAAAATCATTGGTACCCATCTTCCTCTGTGTTACCAAGGCTGCCCCCACAATCTAAGATTAAAAGCTCCTGGGTTTTAATCTGAGGCACTAATACCTTCTTCGAACTTGGATACTGGCCCTCTCTCTATCTTACCAGAACTCAGGCTATAACAGCTGTGTCACTACACATCCAAACATTAGAAAGTTAAAAAGTTTTTTTTTTTTTTTTAAAGTACACCTTAGAAGCCAAGAAACAATAGTATCATTTATTGGTCTATCATTTCTAAGATTTCTTGATGTTTTCTGATGTTTATTTGCCTAAATATGAATTTGAAGGAATGACTTTCTCCATTAAAGTCTATTTCTCATCTCTTATCTATACTTAGAGACAAGATTTTGGTTGCTACTTTGACAGACAGTCTGTAATATCTACGCTGAAGATATGTAGGTATTCCATGAGCAGTGTCATTCAAACATATGTGTCTGTATAACTCAAACAATATAAGGAAATACAGCAACTAAAAGCATTCTAGAAGCTCAATTCTCTCTGTCTTCTATTTATATCAGCTTGAGAATTCATTAATCAAAGTGCCCTGGTATCTACATATACCTTATTAATTAATTAGACATTACCAAAGGTTTAGAGAATATAATCTACTCATGGATTTGTTATAAAAGCAATACATGTTTATCATGGAAAGCTCAAAAAATACAAAAAAAAAAGCTTAATAAAGATAAAAATTACAAATAATTCAAAACTCAAATCCAAAAATGGGTCTTCCAATTTGTAAGTCAGTTTATGGCAAACTGATAAGATATATTTAATGTGAAAAACCACAAATCCATCTCCTTTGTTGGGATGCATCCCAAAATGAACATAGATGGCTAGGAAATTTTATATAGAAGAGTCACTAATTTATACTACTATATCTAAATACCTTGATTTATACTACTATACCAAATACCTTAACGTGTTAGGGGCATCATGTTCTACAACCACAGCTAAATAGTTTCAGAAAATACTGAAGATCTTATGAGTTGTTTTGTGAGGTACTGAAGTTAGTGTCTTTACTATCAGCTATGAAAAGGGCAAGAAAAAGGAGCTATTATGAAACTGATGTGCTGCCTACTGTGCTAAGGAGGCAGACTAAAGAGCTTCTGCACAGCAAAAGAAACTACCATCAGAGTGAACAGGCAACCTACAGAATGGGAGAAAATTCTTGCAATCTACTCATCTGACAAAGGGCTAATATCCAGAACCTACAAAGAACTCAAACAAATTTACAAGAAAAAAACAACCCCATCAAAAAATGAGCAAAGGATATGAACAGACATTTCTCAGAAGAAGACATTCATACAGCCAACAGACACATGAAAAAATGCTCATCATCACTCACCATCAGAGAAATGCAAATCAAAACCACAATGAGATACCATCTCACACCAGTTAGAATGGCAATCATTAAAAAGTCAGGAAACAACAGGTGCTGGAGAGGATGTGGAGAAATAGGAACACTTTTACACTGTTGGTGGGACTGTAAACTAGTTCAACCATTATGGAAAACAGTATGGCGATTCCTCAAGGATCTAGAACTAGATGTACCATATGACCCAGCCATCCCACTACTGGGTATATACCCAAAGGATTATAAATCATGCTGCTATAAAGACCATGCACACGTATGTTTACTGCGGCACTATTCACAATAGCAAAGACTTGGAATCAACCCAAATGTCCATCTGTGACAGACTGGATTAAGAAAATGTGGCACATATACACCATGGAATATTATGCAGCCATAAAAAAGGATGAGTTTGTGTCCTTTGTAGGGACATAGATGCAGCTGGAAACCATCATTCTTAGCAAACTATCACAAGAAGAGAAAACCAAACACCGCATGTTCTCACTCATAGGTGGGAACTGAACAATGAGATCACTTGGACTCGGGAAGGGGAACATCACACATCGGGTCTATCATGGGGAGGGGGGAGGGGGGAGGGATTGCATTGGGAGTTATACCTGATATAAATGATGAATTGATGGTGCTGACGAGTTGATGGGTGCAGCACACCAACATGGCACAAGTATACATATGTAACAAACCTGCACGTTATGCACATGTACCCTAGAACTTAAAGTATAATAAAAAAAAAAAAAAAAAGAAAGAAAAAGGAGCTATATAGGGTGAGAATAGGAGGACAGATACAGGATAGAAGTTAGATACCAATTCTACAGATCACTTCATATTGACAGAATTAATTGATCTTTGAGTATTTCTATGGAAGAGAACAGAAAACTGCAATGTGTGCTGACACCAATTTGTTGAAATGCTATGAAAGACATAGCTTAGTGGTTCACTAGTGGTTAAACCAATAGAAAAGCAATTAAAATCAAAGGAGGAAAGTGAATAAAAATGTGAACTCTATGCATAATTGTAGTCACATAGTCCTTTATTTATGTCCAAAAATGTTGCTGAAACACGGGCAACAAATGTCACTGAAACAGCTAAATGGAAAAAAAAAAAAAAAAGCTCCACTATCTGTCTAATTCAATACCTAAAAAATAATTCAATACGGACCATAAAATTAAGCATAAAATCTATAACCATAAACATAATAGGTACCATATAACCATGAAGATAATAGATACCATATAACCATAAAGAAACCTAACAGAAAGTCTTCTTGACCTTTGGGTATGCAAAGATTTCTTGGACAAAACATAGAAAGTATTAATAACCCAATAAAAAGGAACAAAAAGTTTGAATAGACACACCACAAAGTGAGATATACGAATGGCAATAAGCAAAGTCAAAGGTGCTCAATTTTATTCATCTTTAGGGAAACAGAAATGAAAATCACAATAAAATAATACTGCACACCCACTAGAATACATAAAATAAAAAAGACTAACAAAACCAAGGAAAGCTAGACACAAAAGGGCACACTTATGTAATTGCACTTACATGACATCCAAGAATAGACAAGTTAAACTATGGTAAGAGAAACCACTGGGGGAAGTAAGAAGGTTGTGATTGGAAAGGAGAACTTTCTAAAGTACAGGAAATATTATTCGCTGCTCTTGGGGTGCTGGTTACATGGGAGTGTGGAATTGTCAAAACTCCCTGAGTTCAGCACTTACAATCTGCACTTTTCCTGTTAATCTTATGTATACAAATATGTGTATTTACATATATTAGATATACACACATAGATATAATTTAAGAAAGGTGTTAAATATAATTAAGTCTTCTTGGTACAATAATTCAATAAACATACATATACTGAGTTTCTGCTATGTGCTTCACGCTACAAATTATTTTTGTGTTAAAAATGAATGTCTTAAATTTACTTAAGTGTTCTAACACAAATACTATGATTGAAGTAGAACATTCTTTAAATCTCTCTCCTAAGGAATGACAGCTTGTCAATTCTCAGAGACTAACATGGTTCCGTGCCTTTTCAGCATACAATTAATATATTCCTTATCTTTTAAAACAGGAATATGTTACTATTAGCAGAAATGAAAACTATAATTACAACATTTTGCAAATTATTTGTTTGCCATCAGTTACTTTCCACTTATGTACTTGTACATTTTTAAATACCTTCCTAAAGCTGGACAGTTAACCAAGGCCTGAGAAAAGCCCCTTTGCAACAGTGACCCTAATGCCAGATATGGTCATACTCGATGCAGTTACACTACAGTTAAACTACCAGAAAGGTCCTTGGCTTCTCTGACTACTTGGTATTTGTAAGCAATACTTAGGTTTCTCCAGACTAGAACATTTCCAATACAACAGTATTAATCATTTACAAAACAACCACTGAATATCAAAATATTTCCTTGGGAGAGAAATGCTTACTGTCTTCTGCTTAGATTGTTCTGCCTGAGTCATTACATTATCTGGTACATGTCCTCGTCACAAAATTCCATCTCATGATAGCAAATCCTCAATACTGTTGTTACAGATCTTTCACAAGTATGTGTTGTTAGAAATTCATGTGCTTTGTGATTTCAAAATTGCTATTTCTATAATGACTGCAAGTTCCAGGCAGAAGAAACTATTACCATTTAACATACACAATATACCGGCAGAATGCAAAGCACTGCCCAGGATGAATTTTTTATTTTTCCAAGTTCCATAGTTGTTCTAAATTCAATTAAGGGAAAGAAAAGACGTTTTCTTCTTGATTTACAATTCTGAGCCATTTCTTATCATAAATAATAATGATCTAAAATTACTATGCTTGTGTGTACCCAGGATTATAATAAATGCCATGTGTCAAAGGGGGTATTACTAGAGTAATTTTCAATATCTATATAATTAGTTCATATAATATATTTAATGGCCTGTTACATGTTTAGCTGGCAAGTTTCTACATTTATTAACCTCATAATTTTAAATTAGAAAATTATATTTTGACCTACCTACTGTTTTTATTTTGACTGCATCCCAAATATATTAATAGTGGCATATATGTTTAATAAATGAGCCATTATTTCTCCAAGGTGTATAACCACATACACAGTGATGTCAATTGCGTTAAATGTTCCTGCCAAACAGGGAAACATTTAAGTTGTGTTAACTATAAAATCAGGATTACAATAATTTTAATGAAAGGTTTACTTTTTTAGAAAACTTCAGACATACAGTCATGTGAATGGTAATGTAATGCTGACTGTATAAAATATGAACTATGCAAAGGTTTTACAGCTGGTTTTGATCAGCTTCCTTTGTTTAACATTAAAAGTTAACTTCCAGAAGACACATACAAGCTCTACATCCTACAGGTAATGATTACCAGATGGAGATGTTCTTCCTGTTACGTGTCTGATTATCATAAAGAATATACTACAAGAAGAAAAAAAAAAAACAACTAGGGCAGAGACTCTGATGTATTCTCTGATACAAACAGGCTCTTCCAAACTTTGGCCAACGAAGTTACTCTTTTACTCAAAAATGCTTTTGTACTTGTAAAACAATGATATAAGGTTATATTCAGCATATATGGTCAAGTGTTTTTAATAATTAAATTGACACCTTTAATCATTAGCCCCCTTTGGCTGTCAAAATGATTAAGTTGTAGCCTACCGAGTAACATTAATGATTTCTTACAATCTGCTCTGAAGAAAATCCAACCTATTGTCAAGCCCTGGCAGTCTAGATGACCAGTTTCCTAGCAGGGCTCCCCGAAAAATGGCCTCCTTGCCCCATATTATTCCATGTACAATATTTGGTTATCAGCTAAAAACACCAGCTGAAACTAAGCTCAAAACTTTAAATGGCTCTCAATTTCTACCAAATATGGTCTGGCAGTTTTTAAATCCCTTTGTTCCTTTTCATGTATGCTATGTTCCCTTCAAAATATTCTATTCACTTTTCTTGACTTGTTCTCCTACCTGTACTTCCCACTGTTTCAATCCTCTTTCTAATCTCTATGTGGTCAGATACCACCACTTGCAATACCAGCATAAAAATGACTTCCCCCATGAAGCTTTCCCTCATTCTTTTAAGGAAGAAGTAATTTCTCCCTCTTTGAACCACTGTGACATTTTATAAAACATTACATCTTCATTAGTAGTATATTCATTCCCAAACAGACCATATCTCATACAAACTATATTCTCTCTATTCAGATAGAAGGCCTTGTTCATAGTACTAACCATAGGATTTTGCTTATGATAGGTGTTTAAGAAATGTTCATAGGCTGGGCATGGTGGCTCATGCCTATAATCCCAGCACTTTGGGAGACTGAAGTGGGAGGATCGCTTAAGTCCAGGAGTTTGAAACCAGCCTGGGCAACATAGTGAAACCCTGTCTCTACAAAAGCTTTAAAAACTAGCCAGGTGTGGTGGCCTGTGCCTATAGTCCCAGCTACTCAGGAGGCTCTGGTGGGAGGATCACTTGAGCCCAGGAGATTGAAGCTGCAGTGAGCCATAACTGTGCCACTGCACTCCAGCCTAGGTGACAGAGTGAGACCTTGTCTCAAAAAACAAAAACAAAAACAAAAAAAACACAAAGGAATGTTCATGAAACAAATCAATAAAAATCTGAATTTCTGCAGGGCCAACTGCATTTCTACAGACAGTGTCACGTTATCAGTAGAAAAACTCAATAAACACAAAAGTAAAGAAAGATAGATCAAAATGACAAATAACCCACACCTGAACTTTTTGTTTTGCCTAAAATTTCAAGAAGTTTTAAAAAGGTGTATTTTGGGGGAAAAAATAAAAATTCAAAAACCATTTTGGAAAATAAAGAATTATATTAGTGAACCAAAACTGAGGAATTCCTAAAAACAGAAATTAAACAAAATCAGAAGGATAGAAGGACTGGTCAGGGGAAAAAAGAAACACACACACACACACACACACACACACACACACCCCCCACACACACATACAGTCTAAAACGTAAGAAAGACAGGACTGTCAATACACCTGACTAATTTCAGTATTTTCAGTAGAGACAGAGTTTCGCCATGTTGACCTGTCTGGTCTTGAACTCCTAACCTCAAGTGATCTGCCTGCCTTGGCCTTCCAAAGTGTGGGATTACAGGTGTCAGTCACCACGCCCAGTCCTCTGGTCATTTTATACCTCCTTTATTCCTTTCATGCTCTGCTGTTTACTGCTTTGGTTTTATTCTCTTTTTTGTTTGTATATCTGCTGTAATTAAATTTTAGTCACATCAAAATACTCTCGACTTTTCCACTCTGTCACACAATTTATATTTCTGTGGCCTTAATTTACATTTTTATTTATTATATGTTTGTTAGCCAACATTGTAGTTGTTGTTTTTGACCATTTTGATCTTGAATCTTCATATTAGTGGACTGAAAGTTTCACACAGTATCATTATAGCTTTGGAGTGTTCTTAGTTTTATTATAAATTTACCTCTATTGGTGAGTTTTATACTTTCACATGTTTTCATTACAATGATTCTCACCTTTTTATTTCCTGTTGTAGCACTCCTTTAAGCATTTCTTGTAAGTCTGGTCAAGTGGTGATAAATTCCCTCAGCTTTTGCTCATCTGGGAAGGTCTCTTTTTCTCCTTTATTTCAAATGGAGAGCTTTGCTGGATACAGTATACTTCGCTGACAGGTTTTGTTTGTTTGTTTTCCTTCCTTTCCTTTCCTTTCAGCACTCTGAATATAACATCTCATTCTTTTCTGGCCTGCAAAGTTTATGCTGATAAACATACTGATAGTCCAATGGAAATTTCCTTATATGTGACTCAGTTTTTCTTTTGCAGCTTTTAGAATTCTCTGTCTTTGACTTTTGACAGTTTAACTATAATGTGTTCCAGAGAATATTTTTGACTTGAATCTAACAGGAGACATTAGTGCTTTCTTGATCCCAGTGTCCACATCTCTTCTAAGACTTGGGAAGTTTTCAGCTATTATTTTGTTAAATATATTGCTGGGCGTGGTGGCTCATGCCTGTAATCCCAGCACTTTGGGAGGCTGTGTGGGAGGGGATCATGAGGTCAGGCAATAGAGACCATCCTGGCCAATACGGTTAAACCCCGTCTCTACAACAAAATACAAAAAATTAGCCAGGCATGGTGGCACACGCTGTAGTCCCAACTACTCGGGAGGCTGAGGCAGGAGAATTGCTTGAACCTGGGAGGCAGAGGTTGCAGTGAGCCGAGATCACACCACTGCACTCGAGCCTGGGTGACAGAGTGAGACTCCATTTCTCTCTCGCTCTCTTTCTCTCTATATATACACACACACACACATATCTATATTATATATCTATATATACAATATATAATATACAATACATAATTATATAGATTTATATATATAATTGTATATATAATATATATAATCTGTGAATTTCTCTAACTCTTCTCCCTCTGACACCCTATAATGCAACTCTTTGCTAAATTGTGTACCATAATCTCATAGGCTTTCTTCATTCTTGTTTTCCCTTTCACTGAGTTATTTCAAAAGACCTGTCTTCAAGTTCAGAAATTCTTTCTTCTGCTTGATTTAGTCTTTTGTTGTAACTCTCAGTTGTACTTTTTATTTCATTCACTTAACTCTTCAGTTCCAAGAGTTTTGTTGGTTCTTTTTAAATGATATCTCTTTGTTGAATTTCTCATTCTGATCATGAGTTGTTTCCTGATTTCATTAAATGTTTGTTCTCTTGTAACTTGCTAAATTTCTTTAAGATCACCACTGTGAATTTCTTTTCAGACATTTCATTAATATGCTTTCCTTTGAGGTCTATAACGGGAGAATAATTGTGCTCCTCTGGTGGCTCCATGTTTCTTTGTTTTTGCATGTTTCTTGTATGCTTTGGTTCATAACTGTACATCTAGTGGGACAGACAATTTTCCCAATTTTATGGAATAGCTTTCACAGGAAGAGGCTTTTTCCTGTAGATGAGTCCTAGGGTATTGGTTGGATATAATATGATGGCTTTGGCTCTGAGTGAATTCAGTATCATTGTCTCTGTACAGCTTCTTCAGCTGTTATCTTTGTCACTGATGTTTGTAACTGCCTCAGTAGCCTAGGCTAAGGAAGTATGTGATGGTGGTGGTGTGGTTTTACTGGGGGTGGGGGTGATGGGCTAGGTGCACTGTGGTATGATGGAACAGCAGGTTGTGTGGCAGGCACTCTGAAGAGGTGGGCCATAGCTCAACTAGCTACTGAAGTGGGTGCAGGCATGTGTGGTAGAAGTGAACTTGTCATCTGTTTGGCAGTTTCACTACTGACCAGTTTGCCTTTTCCTTGGGATGGGAGAGAAATACCACACTGGTTTAGATATTGAGGTCTTGGTTGTTCCATTGGGCCTAGGCGTGAGGCCGCCAGAGTTGCGGTACTACAGGCTCCCATGTGAATGAGGTGGAATGATGGCATGTTCTTGGGGACAAATAAAGGTAGTGGCTACTGGCCCCCAGGGAAGGATGAACACTAGCAGTGGATTTGGTTTCAAAAGCACCTTGTATCTTGCAGCACTGCTACACAATTGATTTCCCAAGAATAACATTACAAAGAAACCCAGACTGTGATGAAACAATTAACTTTTCAATGCCCAGACACCGATGAACATCCTCAAGCATCAAGACCATTCAAGAAAACATGACCTCCCTAAACAAACTAAATAAGGCACTAGAGCTCAATCCCAGGGAAACAGAGATATGTGACATTGCACACAAAGAATTCAAAATAGTTGTTTTGAATAAACTTAGTGAAATTTAAAATAACTCAGAGAAGGAATTCAGGATCCCATCAGATAAAATTAACACAGAGAATGAAATACTTTAAAAGAATTAAGCAGAAATTCTGGAGCTGAAAAATGCAACTGACATACTGAAGAACACATCACAGTCTCTTAACAGCAGAACCAATCAAGCAGAAGAAAGAACTAGTGAGTTCAGTGAAGAAGACAGGCTATTGGAAAATACAGTCAGAGGAGACAAAAAGGAATGAAGCATGCCTACAAGATCTAGAAAATAGCCTCAAGAGGGCAAATCTAAGAGCCAATGGCCTTAAATAGGAGGGAGAGAGAAAGAGAGTTCGTGGTAGAAAGTTTATTCTAAGGAATAATAACAGGAAACTTCCCAAACACAGAAAAATATATCAATATTCAAGTACAAGAAGGTTACAGAACACCAATCAGATGTACTCAAAGAAAACTACCTCAAGGTATTTAATGATCAAACTCCAAAAGGTCAAGGATAAAGAAGGAATCCTACAATCGGCATAAGAGAAGACACAACAAAAAGAACCTGAATACAACTGTCAGCAGACTTCTCAGTGGAAATCTTATAGACTAGGAAAAAATAGCATGAGTTATTCGAAGTGCTAAAGAAAAAAAAAAAATGTTTATCCTAGTATAATATATCCAGCAAAAATATCCTTCAAACATGAGGCAGAAATAAAGTTTCTCAGACAAACAAAAGCTGAGACATTTCATCAACAGCAGACATGTCCTACAAGAAATGATAAGCCGGGAGCGGTGGCTCACACCTATAATCCCAGCACTTTGGCAGGCCAAGGCAGGTGGATCATTTGAGGTTAGGAGTTCATGACTAGCCTAACCAACATTGTGAAACCCCATCTCTACTAAAACACACAAAAAATTAGCTGGCTGTGGTGACAGGCACCTGCAATCCCAGCTACTTGGGAGGCTGAGGTAGGAGAATTGCTTGAACTGGAGAGGAGGAGGTTGCAGTGAGCTGAGATCATGCCACTGTACTCCAGCTTGGGCGACAAAGGAAGACTCCATCTTAAAAAAAAAAAAAAAAAAAAAGATGAAGGGATTTTTTTTTTCAATCTGAAAGAAAGTCATGTTAATGAGCAATAAGAAATCATCTGAAGGTACAAAACACACTGGTAATAGTAAGTACACAGAAAAACACAGAATATTATGCTATAATTGTGTTGTATAAACTACTCAGATTTTAAGTATAAAGACTAAAAGAGAATGGATGAAAAAAATAATAACTGGTTACTCTGGGCCACTCTGCCTATCGGATAGCCCTGTTCTGTCTATGGAGCATCATTAAAAAAAAATAACTACAACAACTTTTCAAGATATAGATAGTATAAAAAGACAAACAGAAATTGTAAAAGTGGCAGAGCAAAGTTAAAGTGTAGAGTTTTTATTAGTTTTCTCTTTGCTTCTTTGTTTATGCAATCAGTGTCAAGCTGTCATCAGTTTAAAATAATGGGTTGTAAATGGACTAAACTCTCCAATCGAAAGAGAGAGACTAAATAGTTTAGAAAAAAAAAGACTTGGGCCGGGCGCGGTGGCTCAAGCCTGTAATCCCAGCACTTTGGGAGGCCGAGACGGGCAGATCACGAGATCAGGAGATCGAGACCATCCTGGCTAACACGGTGAAACTCCGTCTCTACTAAAAATACAAAAAACTAGCCGGGCGAGGTGGCGGTGCCTGTAGTCCTAGCAACTCGGGAGGCTGAGGCAGGAGAATGGCGTGAACCCGGGAGGCGGAGCTTGCAGTGAGCTGAGATCTGGCCACTGCACTCCAGCCTGGGTGACAGAGCGAGGCTCCGTCTCAAAAAAAAAAAAAAAAAAAAAAGACTGGACGATCTCTTGTCTGCAAGCAACACACTTCACCTATAAAGACTGAAAATAAAGGGATGAAAAAAACACTCTATGCAAATGGAAAACACAAAAAGGCAGGAGTTAGCTATACTTATGGCAGGAAAAATAGATTTCAAGACAAGAAAGTATAAAAAGAGACAAAGAAGGTCATTATATAATGATGAAGGGGTCAATTGATCAAGAAAATATAACAATTGTAAATATATATGCACCCACAAAGGGAGCACCCAAATATATAAAGCAAACATTATTAGAGTTAAGGAGAAAAGAGAGGCCCCAATACAATAATAGCTGAAGACTTCAATACCCCACTTTCTGCACTGGACAGATCTTCAACCAAGGAATACTGGACTTAAATCTGCACTGAGGAACATACAAACAGGGTAGACACTTAATGAATATTTCATCCAACGGCTACAGAATATACATTCTTCTCCATAGCACATGGATCAGTCTCAAAGACTGGCCACAAGTCAAGCCACAAAAAAATTTTAAGACATTTTAAAAAACTGAAATAAATGAGTATCTTCGCTGACCACAATGGAATAAAACTAGGAATTAATAACCAGAACTGTTGCCAATCATAAAACACATGGAAATTGAACAATATGTTTCTGAATGACCAATGGATCAATGAAGAAACTAGGAAAGAAACTTAAAAATTTCTTGAAACAAACGATAATGGAAACACAAAATACTAAAACCTATGGGATACAGCGAAAGGGGTACTAAAAAAAAGTTTGTAGCAATAAGTGCCTACACATCAAAAAAGTAGAAAAACATCAAATAAACAACCTAACAATGCATATTAAAGAACTAGTAAAATAAGGGTAAGACATGGTAATTCATGCCTGTAATCCCAACATTTTGGAAGGTTATGGCAGGAGAATCACTTGAGCCCAGGAGATGGATGGAGACCAGCATGGGTAACATGAGAAGACCTTGTCTCTATAAAATAAAGAATAAAAAAATTAGCCAGGAATGGTGGCTTGTGCCTGTTGTCCCAGTTACTCCAGATGCTGCAGTAGGTGGACAGCCTGAGCCCAGGAAGCTGAGGTTGTAGTGATCCATGTTTATGCCACTGCACTCTAGCCTAGATAGATGAGATAGAGTGAAACCCTATCTCAAACAAACTAGAGAAACAAGAGCAACGCAAACTCAAGAAAAGAAATAATAAAGATCAGAGTAGAAATAAATGAAATAGAATGAAAACAAAAACCAATAAAAGAAAAAGTTGATTTTTTGAAAAGATAAAATCAATTAATTTTTAGTTCAATTAAGAAAAAAAGACCCAAATAAAATCACAGACAAATAAGGAGACATTACAACCAATATCACAGACATTAAAACAATCATAAGAGGCTACTATGAACAACTATATGCCAATAAGCTGGAAAACCCAGAGGAAACAGATAAATTACCAGACATGGCTGAGCATGGTGGCGCACGCCTGTAAATCCCAGCACTTTGGGAGTCCAAGGAGGGCAGATCACTTGAGGTCGGGAGTTCGAGACCAGCCTGGCCAATATGGCGAAACCCAGTCTCTACTAAAAATACAAAAATTAGCTGGGCGTGGTGGCACGTGCCTGTAATCCCAGCTACTTGGGAGGCTGAGGCAGGAGAGTCACTTGAACCTGGGAGGCGGAGGTTGTAGTGAGCCGAGATCATGCACTGCACTACAGCCTGGGCAACACAGTGAGACTCCATCTCAAAAAAATAAATAAACATAACAAATAAAAATAAATTACCAGACGCATACAACCTACCAAGATTGAACCATGAAGAAATCCAAAACCCGAACTGGCCAATAAGAAGTAATGAGTTTAAAGCCATAATAAAATGTCTCCCAGTGGCTTTGCTGCTGAATTTTACCAAACATTTAAACAAGAACTACTACCAATCCTAGTCAAGCTATTCCAAAAAATAGAGGAGAAGAGAATATTTCCAAACTCATTCTACAAGGCCAGTGTTATCCTGATACCAACACCAAAGACAGAGCAAAAAAAGAGAATACTACAGGCCAATATCTCTGATGAATACTGATTCAAAAATCCTCAAAATTCTAGCAAACCAAATTCAACAACACATTAAAAAGATCACTCATTATGCTCAAGTGGGATTTATCTCTGGGATGACAGGATGATTGAATATATGCAAATCAATCAAGGTGATATATCATATCAACAAAATGAAGGATAAAAACTATATAGTTATTTCAATTAATGCTAAAAAAAAGCATTTGATAAAATTCAACATCCCTTCATGACAAAAAAAAACCCCTCAAAACATTGGGTATAGAAAGAACATACATCAATATAATAAAAGCCATATACAACATGCAACAGACCCACAGCTATTATCATACTGAATGGGGAAAAACTGAAAATCTGTCCTCAAGGATCTGAAATCAGACAAGGATACCCACTTTTACCACTGTTATTCAACAAAGTACCAAAGGTTCTAGCTAGAGCAATTAGATAAGAGTAAGAAATACAGGGCATCCAAATTGGAAAGGAAGAAGTCAAATTATCCTTGTTTGCAGATGATATTATCTTATGTTTGTGAAACCTAAAGACTCCAGCAAAAACTATTAAACCTGATAAACAAATTCAGTGAAGTTGCAGGATACAAAATCAGCATATAAAAATCAGTAACATTTCTGTATGCCAACACTGAGCATTCTGAAAATCTAAAAAGTAATCCCATTTACACTAGCTACATATAAAATGAAATATCTAGAAATTAACCAAAGAAGTAAAGACTCTCTCCAATAAAAACTATAAATCACTGATGCAAGAAACTGGAGAGGACACACGAAAAAATGAAAAGATATTCCATGTTCATGAAATGGAAAAATCAATATTGTTAAAATGTCTGTGTTACCTGAAGCAATCTATAGATTCAATGCAATCTCTATCAAAATACCAGTAACATTAACCACAGAAATTTTTTTAAAATGCCAAAATTTGTAAGGAACCACAAAACACCCAGAATAGTCAAACCATCCTGAGCAAAAAGGAAGAAAAAGAAAGAAGAAAGAAGAAGAGGAGGAGGAGTGGAAGAAGGAAGAAGAAGTGGGGAGGAGGAGGAAGAAGAAGGGAGGAGCAGGAAGGAGGAAGAAAACAAAGAAGGAAGGAAAAAAACCTAGAAGAACCATGTTACGTCACTTCAAATAATATTACTGGGCTACAGTAACCAAAACTATATGGTATTGGTATCAAAACAGATTTACAGAACAGTGGAACAGAAAAGAGAACCCAGGAACTAATGCATACATCTACAGTGAACTCATTTTTGAGAAAGATGCCAAGAACATACATTGGGCAAAGGACAGTCTCTTCAATAAACAGTTCTGGGAAAACTGGATATCCATGTGCAGAAGAATGAAACTAGACCCATCTCTTGTCATATACAAAAGTCAAGTCAAAATGGATTACAGACTTAAATCTAAGACCTCAAACTATGAAACTATTCAAAGAAATCACTAGGGAAACTCTATAGGACATTGGACTGGACAAAGATTTCTTGAGTAATACCCCACAAGCACAGGCAATCAAAGTAAAAATGAACAAATGAGATTACATCAAATCGCAAAGTTTCTTCACAACAAAGGAAACAATCAACAAAGTAAGAGACAACCCACAAAATGGGAGAAAATATTTGTAAACTATCCATCTCACAAGGGTTCGGTAACTAGAATATATAAGGAGCTCAAACAATTCAATAGGAAAAAATCTAATAATCTGATTTAAACATGGGCAAAAGATCTGAAGACACATTTCTCAAATGAAGACAAACAGTACACAAGTATATGAAAAAGTACTTTATAACTGATCATCAGAGAAATGCAAATCAAAACTAAAACGAGGTAGTTATCTCACCCCAGTTAAAATGACTTTTTATCCAAAAGGCAGTAACAAATATTGGTGAGGATGTGGAGAAAAGGGAACCCTCATACATGTTGGTTCAAATGTAAATTAGTACAACCACTATGGAGAACAGTTTGGAGGTTCCTCAAAAATCTAAAAATAGAGCTACCATATGATCCAGCAATCCCTCGGCTAGGTATATCCCAGAAGAAAGGAAATCGATATATTGAAAAGGTATCTGCATTCCCATGTTTACTAGTCACAATAGTAAAGATTTGGAAGCAACGTAAGTGTCCATCAACAGAAGAATGAATAAAGAAAATGTGGTATATGCGCAATGAAGTACTACTATTCAGCCATTAAAAAAAAAATGAGATTCTGTTACTTGCAACAATATAGACGGAACTGGAGGTCATTAAGTGAAATAAGTCAGGCACACAAAAACTGACTTCACATGTTCTCACTTATTTATGGAGGCTAAAAATTAAAACAATTGAACTCATGGACATAGAGAGTAGACAGATGGTTACCAGAGGCTGAGAAGGGAAATGAAGAAGTGGAGATAAAATGGGGATGGTTAATGGGTATGAAAAACAGAAAGAATAAATAAGGTCTAGTATGTGACAGCAGAACAGAGTGACTACAATCAATAATAATTTAACTATAGATGTAAAAATAACTAAGTATAACTGGATTGGAATACAAAGCACAAATGCTTGAGGTGATGGATACCTCACTTACCCTGGTACGATTATTATCCACTTTATGCCTGTATCAGAAAATCTCATACATCCCATATATATATATATACAACTATGTAACTACAAAAATTAAAAATTAAGAAATTAAGTGAACAAATAAATAAAACCTTCTCTCCTGAACAAAGCCAAAGAGAGTGAAATTGACAGAGAGAGAAAAACAATGCCTACATAATCTGGCCCCTATTTAACTTTTACACTTCGGCTCCTCCCATTTGATCCCTAACTCACTTCACTCCAGACATACTGGTATTTCTCACTGTTTCTGGAGTACATTCCAATCTCAGTACCTTTATACTCCCTGTTAATACATGGTATTCTCCTTCACATTATTTAATTATTTGCTCATATATCATCTTCTCTGAGGTAATCTAACATTATTACTCCCAGTCTTTGTCCTGGATTATTTTCTTCATAGTAGTTAATACTATGTGATATTATTTATTCATTTACTTATTGTCTTTCTTGCATACCAAAATATAAGCTCCATTAGAGCAGAGAATTTCTTGCATATACCATTATATCCCCAGTACCTAAAACAATGGTTGCCACATTTATCAATAAATCTTTGATGAGTGAATGAATGATAGAACTCCTTTGTGGCTAGAAATCACTATCCTATCTAACTCTACATCTTACATATACACTATAATTGAGGAAACAGGATTTCCTATCATATCTGAATCCACATACTCATACGCCATTTTAACAGGGTTCTACCTTAAGAGTGGCAATAAAAAAAACTGCAGTAGTTGCAGAATATTTCACTCTTGGGCCTGATAAAACATTGACGCAGAAACAATTCTAAAATAACTGCCTGCCCAGCAATTTCAGCCAATTTTTGAGCCTGGAAAAAATAGGGGAAAAAAACCAAGTGAACTTTCACTCAGTTACATGAAAGTGTAATGCATTAGTTTTATTTTATTTGGGCTTCTAAATAAAATAAGCAATTTAAATAAAGCCAATCAACTTGCAAATAAAGAAAGTGCCACATTTATGCATTTTACACAAACTAGAAAATCCAGAGGAAATGGATAAATTCCTGGAAATACACAACCTCGCAATATTAAATCAGGAAGAAATTGAAACTCTGAAAAGACCAATATTGAGTTCCAAAATTAAATCAGTAATGAAAAGCCTACCAACCAGAAAAAGCCCCAGACCAGATGGATTAACAGCTGAACTGTACCAGATATACAAAGAGTTGATATCAATTCTACTGAAACTATTCCAAAAAAAAATTAGGAAGAGGGACTCCTCCCTAACTCATTCTAAGAAACTAGCATCACTCTTGATACCAAAAGCTGGCAAGGACACAACAACAAAAAGAAAACTTCAGGCCAATATCTCTGATGATTGTAGACACAAAAATCATTAACAAAATACTAGCAAACCAAGTCCAGCAGCACATCAAAAAGTTAACTTACCATGATCAATTAGGCTTTATTCCTGAGACGCAAGGTTTGTTCAACATTTGTAAGTCAATAAACGTAATTCACTACATAAACAGAATTAAAAACAAAAACCATATGAGCATCTCAATACACACAGAAAGAGCTCTCAGTAAAATCCAACATTCTTTCATGATAAAAACCCTCAAGAAACTAGGCATCAAAGGACATACTATCATATCACACTACCAACATCATAGTAAAAAGGCGAAAGCTTAGAAGCATTCTTGTTAAGAATAGGAACAAAATATGGAGGCTCACTTTGACCACTCCTACTCAACGTTGTACTGGAAGTTCTAACCGAGCAATCAGGCAAGAGAGAGAAATAAAAGGCATCCAAATAGGAAAATAATAAGTCAAATTATCTCTCTTCAGGGACAATAGGATTCTACACCTAGAAAACCCTAAAGACTTGACCAGAAGGTTCCTAGAAATGATAAACAACTTTAGCAAAGTTTCAGGATATAAAATCAACATACAAAAATCAGTAGCACTTCCACACATTTATAACATTTTAGCTGAGAGCCAAATCAAGAACACAATCCCATTTACAGTAGTCACAGACACACAAATATCTAGGAATACATCTAAAGAAGGAGGTGAAAAATCTCTACAAGGAGAACTATAAAACCCTGCTGTAAGAAATCACAGAATGACACAAATGGAAAAACATTCCATGTTCATAGACATTAAAGAATCATTATTACTATTATTATTATTATTATTTTTATTTGAGACAGAGTCTTGATCTGTAGACCAGGCCGGAGTGCAGTGGCGTTATCTTAGCTCGCTGCACCCTCCACCTCCCAGGTTCAAGCGATTCTCCTGCTTCAGCCTCCTGAGTAGCTGGGATTATAGGCACCCACCACCACACCTGGCTAACTTTTGTATTTTTAATAGAGACAGGGTTTCACCATGTTGGCTAGGGCTGGTTTTTTTTTTTTTTCTTTTTTAGACGGAGTCTTACTCTGTTGCCCAGGCTGGAGTGTAGAGGCACGATCTTGGCTCATTGCAACCTCTGCCTCCTGGGTTCATGCAATTCTCTGCCTCAGCCTCCTGAGTAGTTGGGATTACGGGTGCCTGCCACCATGCCTGGATAATTTTTGTATTTTTAGTAGAGATGGGGTTTCACCATCTTGGCCAGGCTGGTCTTGAACTCCTGACCTCGTGATCCACCAGCCTTGGCCTCCCAAAGCGCTGGGATTGCAGGCATGAGCCACCGTGCCTGGCCAAGATTCATTATCTTTAAGCAGGGTACAGATTCAATGTTATTCCTATCAAACTACCAAGATTGTTTTTACACAAATTAGAAAAAACTCTTCTAAAATTCTTACAGAACCAATAAAAAGCTTGAATACCCAGAGCAATCCTAAGTAAAAAGAATAGTCAGAAGCATTATATTACCTGACTTCATAAAGGTACAGTAAAAAACAAAACAAAACAAAACAAAAAAAACCACAGGTCTAGTAATAAAACAGACACGTAGACTAATGAAACAGAATAGAGAAGCCAGAAATAAAGTCACACATCTACAACCATCTGATCTTTGACAAAGTTGACAAAACTAAGCAATGGAGAAAGGATTTCGTATTCCATAAATGGTGCTGGGATAACTGGCTAACTATAGACCTTCGTTGGATGCCTTTAGCTAGCTAGCCAGTTATCCCAGCACCATGCAGCAGAATGAAACTGGACTCCTACCTTTCACCATATACAGAAATTAACTCAAGATAGACTAAAGATTTAAATGTAAGACCTCAAAAAACTGTAAGAATCCTAGAAGAATATCCATGAAACACCACTTTGGACATTGACCTTGGCAAAGAATTCATGACTAAATCCTCAAAAGCAAGTGCAACACACAAAAACATTGACAAGTGGGACCTAATTAAATCAAACAGCTTCTGCACAGCAAAAGAAACTATGGACAGAGTACATTAGACAACTTGGAGAATGTGAGAAAACATTCACAAATAATCCATGCGACGAAGGTCTATGTCTAGAATCTATAAGGAATTTAAACAATTCAACAAGCAAGCAACAAATGATCCCATTAAAAAGTGGGCAAAGGACATGAACAGACACTTCTCAAAAGAAAACATACAAACTACCAACAAACATATGAAAAAAATTCCCATATCATTCATCATCAGAGAGATACAAATCAAAACCACAATGAGGTACCATCTCATACCAATGAAAATAACATGTTGGCGAGGCTGCAAAGGAAAAGAAATTTTCATACACTGCTGGTAGGAATGTAAAGTAGTTCAACCACTGTGGAAAGCAGTTTGGAGATCTCACAAAGAACTTAAAACAGAAGTACCATCTGACCCAGGATCCTATTAATGTGTATACACTCAAAGGAAAATAAATCATTCTACCAAAAACCACACATGCACTCATATGTTCATCACAGCCCTATTCACAATAGCAAAGACATGGAATCAATCTAGGCATCCATCAACAGTACATTGGATAAAGCAAGTGTGTTACATATACACCATGAAATACTATGCAGCCATAAAAATGAATGAAATCATGTCCTTTGCAGAAACATGGATGTAGCTGGAGGCCATTATCCTGTGAGTTAATGCAGGAACAGAAAGCCAAATACTGCATGTTTTCACCTGTTAGTGGGAGCTAAACACTGGGTACAAGTGATGTAAAGACAGGAACAACAGACACTAGGAACTACAAGAGGTAAGAGGGAGGGAGGGGGCCAAGGGTTTAAAACTACCTGTTGGGTCCTATGCTCACTCCCTGGATGATGGGATCCTTCAGATCCCAAATCTCAGTATACCCATGTAACAAACCAGCACATAAATCCCTTAATCTGAAATAAAAGTTGAAATTTTTAAAAAACTTAATTAAAAATAAATAAAAATGTAAAAAAGAAAGTGCAAACATCTATGCATTTGCACTCAGTGCCATGGGGAAAATGTGATTTGAAATTTTATTCTGCCCTGTCTCCCAACACAAAGATTTAAATATTTAAATATTCTGAAGCATCTCTATGCACCCAGAAACAATTTATATACACTTTTGCTATTGCTGGAATTTTTATTCAACATAAACATGTGTGATATTCTCAAATGATACGTTTCAACCCATTTAAAGCCAAGGAAAAACTACATACTCCATACTACCTATTTTGCTTCTCCTTTTTTTTACTTCTGACAAAGTTCCTTTCAAACCTTTTGTATCATCTGTTCTAGAGACATAAATGAACATATTTGGTACCTCATTTCTAAGAACTTGGTTAATTTTAGAATGAACTTGATGATTCTGGAAAAAGTTTTTCAGAAATTATGGAAATCCACCCAAAAACCTGATTATGAGAAATGTAGCAGAAAGTATTTAACATTGTAATCAAAATTCCCTTCTACTTATCTCTTGCTTTTATATTTTTTCCACATTTATATATTCTTATCTTTTCTGTTAATTAAGACAACATGAATGACAACTTCATTTGGCAATTTATCTCCTGAATGAGATTCAATCGAATACTGGATGATTAATAAATAGTTGATGAATGGATCAAAAGAAGAATGATAATTTTTGATTGTCTGGGGAAAAGATATTACATGAATTATAAAACAATAGCTTATTAGGTCGAAATAAAAAAACCAAAGTACATTAAAAATATCATAACTATTATTGAAAACAAGTCAATTATGATTCTCCTATACTTAAAATGTTTGATCTTTAGGTATGAGAAACATACTTCTCTGAAAATTACATTTGGATAGTCAAATACTGAAGGTTGCAGTTCTATTAGAAATTATTTGAAACTTAGTTTCTGTTCCTGACTTTGTAAAGTTAAGCATAAATTAAATGTTCAATCTTAGCTACAGATTTTCATCTTATTAATAATATCATTCCCCATTTTAATGAGAGATACAAAAAATAAAATGAAACAATTTCATTATCTTTATTGGCCAACTATATTTCTGATGTGCCAAAGGCTTACTGCATAAATAAATTTTCTCTGAATTATATATACAGTTTCATTTAATTGTGTAAAATCAGATATTAATCTATGCCTTTAAGCTTTATTACTAGGAAAACTGGGGCATTAAAATCATCCGTAGGAACTCATAGGAAATGGTAAACATATAATATTGCCAAGTCTCCCTTTTCAAAAGTTAGAAATAATTCAAACATGCTCCATTCCTGGTCAACCAAGAATTTTAAATTTATAATACTTGCATGACTAAATGTGATTTTGTTCTATGACACAGAGACTAAGCAGACATAAACCAAATCAGCCACTTGGACTTGTGGCTTGAAGTAGTTACGTACATAACAAAGCACTGGGATTTTAAGAATCTTGGTTTTAAAAACTCCCTCCAGCAATTCTTCCATCTCTAAAACTCTAGGCTTCTTAAGAGTTTTGCTGCATGCAAAATGGCCTCATAATGGTTGAGGTTGGTTGGTTGGTTCATAATGATGTCACATAAGTAACCAGAAAAAATGTGCATCACTGGTATTGAAAATGAGAGTTATTTATCTGTGAATACGTACATGGCCAAAATACATTGAATGTAAATCTATTTCCATAATTATTAATAAATAAAATTTAATATTTAATATATCAGTAATAGTGAACACTAGGTGTCAGTGTAAGAAACGGAAAAATATTTTTAAAAACCTGTTGTTTCCAATCAGGTGTATAACGATAAAATGAAAAGCAGCTGTGACCACATTTACTTATAATTACATAATTCAGTTAACAAGCCAATCTTTCTTTCAAACAAAAATTCCTGTTCCAAAACCATCACGAATTTAAAATCAGATTAAGCTAATTATTAGAAGTTACAAGTCTTTTGTAACCTCGGTTACACAAAGCATAGCAAATTTTTACTTTTAAGAATATATATTTGGAGAAAATTCTACTTTTAGGAATTTTGAAATGTTAAAGTGTAGAACTATTATACTGCATTATTTTTGTTGGTTATTTTTCAAAATAATAATGTGGATGATTAATAAATGATACTGAATTTGAAGCTTTTCCCTAAACAGAAGTTTCCCACATAAATTTCAAGTTATCAAAAGTTAAGATGCTTAAAGGGTCAATTCACAAGAAAAGGGCACATGAACTTGGGAAGTAAAATTGCTCCTCTCAAAATTTTAGTACCTAGAAATTTTCTAAAATATAAATGCTACTATTTATATTAAAAATATAATCTAATAACTTTACCAATATTTCAGATAAAGAGTTTTCTCTACAGACTTTTGAGGGTAAATGCTTTTAAAACACAAGTTTTAAAAAGATTATTATTAGCAATAATAATAAAAGGAAATGTCAACATCAAAATGGTGTCCCTAGTTTTACGAAGAGGCACGTCACAATTTACAAATACATAGTATTACTTAATTTACACCTAAGAATAATAATTTTAAAAATCTCTACTCATTTTAGTACATTGGTCAATTTTGGGGGCTTGAGCTCTCTCTTTCACCTACCTATTTATCCATTTATCTGTTTCACCTTCCTCGAACTCCACATTACTATGTACTTAGGAAATCATGTAATTTTCAAGAATGCTGGGAAACTTCTTCATACAATATTCTGAACACCGTCAAGTTTGAAAAAGGAACAAAACAAAACATAGAAGTAGCCACTAAAATACACTGTCTTAGGACTCAAAGATCATTTAGGAGAATATTCAAGGATTTGCTAGATAAAAATAAGTGCTTTTAGTCAATGCTCTTTCTTATTTCAACGATAGTTAAGTTCTACCCAATTACAGAGATAAAATGAGAAGGCATAAAATTAATGGAAAAGCTTCCTAAGTCTCCAGGATTGAAATGAATTAAATTTAGATCACTCTGTGTCTGCAGGTTTCTTCTCAGGGACATAAAATCAGGTGGGAACTGACAAGGAAGGAACAGGGAAACTCATGTATAATAAATTATCTAAACTGGTTTTTAAGAATGTTAAGGTATCTAAGAAGATTGGCAATAAAAAGTAGAGGTAGGATAGTGACAAAACTGTATACAGCGTGACATTCTAAAGCAGAAAAGTGGCCTCAGAAACACTGCATGCTATGAATCTTCAAGCTCTCTGTCTCTTAGTATCTTTGCCTTTGACACTTTGTTACACCAAATGTCAAAAAATTTTTTGGCTGCCATTAATCCTGTTCCTACTGGCAAATAATGTGGACCAGCGTTTAGGTCATTTACATACATTATCTTATATAATGCCTATGATGTAGGTAAATTCCAAGAGATGACTAAATGAGGACTTGGATTAAGGAATATGCTCAAGACTATATAACTAGCAAGTTATGAAGCCAAGATTCAAATCCAGTCATGTTTGTCTCTAAAAAGATTCCAGTCTACAAGCATTTACCAACTCATGGTTCACAAACCCTGTGGGTTTTGCACAAGTAATCAGGGGAGTCACATCTTGAACAGTGATTAGCCAATGAGAATATACCAAGTTAGTACAAATAAATGTACTAATAACTCAGTATCTCTATCAGTTTCTCACTCAGATAAATACTGACTGCTGTCATGGTGGATCTGATTGTTATATGATTTTAAATTCATTTATTCTCTGTGATACAGAATTTAATTTATACCCATACTGAACTATTGTTTACAGGTAGTAAGTATAAGGAGTTGAAGCTAAAACAAAAGAATATATAACAATTACGCTAACTTTGTAAATTTGGTATCTGTCTTTACCAGAGTAAGCTGTATTCATCTGAAGGAAAGTAGAATTGAGTATATTGAGACACGGACTTCAAAATATCATATGAATGGAAAATATAGTAGCAAGTAGACACAATTTAGCTTTTTGTTTATCCATATCAGAAAGATTTTATGGCAAAATGCTTGCCAAGAGTAGCCTATAACATTTTCCTTTAGTCCACCTTACAACAAAAGTAAAAATATATAGGTTTTTAAAAACATCCCATTAATTTCAAAGCATTATGTGTAAGAATGCCAAAAACAGCAGCTTTGCATCATTCTAATAAAATTAAATTTCAATCTATATGTAACATTTCTTATTTCAGTGATGTTCTTCCCTTTTATAATCAGGACTCAATTTTTCTCTTCCCAGGATTCCTCGATATCCTCTTGGTTGGTGTAACCCATTTCACTTGTAACCAGGCCTCTTTGCAGGCAAACACAGTATCTCCCTGAAATGCCATTCCCCTTATTCTAAAACCCTTCTTCTGCATCTCTCATCAGATTTTCAAATTCATTTCTAAAATCATCATTTCTCTCCCAAATCTGTCCTTTCTGACCTATTTCAATTCACAAATCTGTCATTCTCCCAATTGCTTAGGAAATATCTCTGACTTGCTCTTCCTTATCTTTTACTTAACCTTCCTGGCTCTGAATTCCTGAACCCACGAAATCTTGCATATTGCAGCTCTACATTTTTTCTTAATCTAGGATGTGTTAGTTCAGAATCTGTAACCGTGCAACTTAGAGCTAGTAACATCTTTTGCCTAAATACTGCAATATCCTCCTTATAACTGACCTGTCCAGAAGCAGCATCTTGAGTCTTTCACAGTTCGATATAAAACAGCCAGGTTATTCTACCCACTTTACTTACTACGCCACTTGCTAAAATTTTTAATTGTCCCCAGCTGTCTACAGAATTACATAAAAATTACTCAGTTTGAAATTCAATGACCTTGAAAATCTGGTCCCAAGTGTCTTTTTCATCACCTTTCTCCATCATACAATTAAGAAACATAGATCATACTACAACTGGAAACCCATATGCCTTGATTAGAGGTGATATCACATAAACCAATAGCTGAATTTGGTTCTTGGCATAAAATGCAAAAGCTCTGCAATATAGCTGACATTTTAAAATAGGCATTCCTCTCCTGACAACATCATTTACATCCATTCTGAAATCCAAACAGGGGGTTAGCTATTAATCATTACTATGTAACTTATTATTCACACAAAAATATTATACTTACCGAAAACAAAGAAGCAATTGGTTTTGAAACTCAGTGTAAATAAAATGATAATTTATTAATTACCATTCTCTCTTTAGGAGAACAGCCATTAGGTCTTTAATACTGACACAGATAAATAACTTCCTTCTTGTATTATAAAAAACTTTCATTTCCTGACTAACATAAAAGAGGACAAATAAATTAAATATGTTAGAAATGGGAAACTGAATTCCAGTATTTTCTTTATTCTCACAAAAGAGGCATTTGAAAATATCACCACCTGATCTCTGATTTTTATGAAAATGCAGGGACTTTTTTATCCACCATGATAGAAAATACCAAAGTTATTTAGAAAAAGAGTATTAATATTTTTGCTTTTAACGAAAAAAACAAATTAAAAAATATTGATTTCCTACTAAATTTAATGTACTCATTGAAACCTTATTCTTATCAGTGAAATCAACTGCTTGCATATTTAGAAAAAAGGGCAGTATTTGATTTTTAAAGTCTGCCATTGACAAAATAATTGAAAAGGATAAATCTGAGACTTTTATGATGGGAGTAAAAGTTAACTAATGAAAAAAACTATTATTCTTTTAAGTATATGTGAACCATAAACATTTTATTAGGAATACAGTTATTTTACTTCTTGTATTATCATCAAATCTTACATCAAGTCTATTGATCTTCTTAATAAAAACAGTCTACAAAGAGAAACTTCAGTGCTCAAGGAAAAAGATTCTACTAAAACTTCTCTTCTTAAAGTTTAATACCAAAGCAAGCAATAATATGGTTGATTTCTGGGAAGTTCACAATATTTTAAATATCCTTTTCAAGTATGTTTAAATTCCTTCTTTCTTATATATTGAATTACCTTTGTCCAGTGGTCTATCAAATGATTCCTATTTTAATGTTATGAAATTATAACTTATGCCTACATTATGTTTTGTTGGCCATAAACACCATTTCTCATGTTAAAGAATGCTATTCCTTCTCTCTGCAAACTTCAAATATGATAAATATTTATCACAGACTTGAAACTGAATTTGTATTTTCCATACCAAAAGAAGATTGTACTTTACCTTTCGTGGCACTTCTCTTTTTCAATCACTTCTTTTTCAACCACTCTTCACTAACTCTTTGCAAAATGTAAATACTACTCTGAAAACAATATTCTTTTTACTGCAGAGAACCACAGAATACTCAGAATTAGAAAGGACCTTACAGACATACAGTAAATTCAGTTAGGTAAGTATCCACTAAAAAAACAGCATATTTTCTCTACTAAGGAAATCCCCAAACTGTCTAGAGAAGAAATGGTTTGAATTCCATATCTACTGCTTATAAGCTATGTGACTGCGGGCAAGTTGCTTAATCTTTCTGTTCTTCAGTTTCTAAACCTATAAAGTGAAGAGAGTATCTTCTATCTTCTAACTCTCTAGGTTTACTGGAAGTAGTTAGTGAGATGTTTCTTATAAGTGATGCCACTCTGCCAAAGAGATACAAACACAGAAAGTTTTAAAAACATTTTTCCCCTTAATTCCTTAAGGATATTTGCTAAATTATGGAATCTTTATATACAGTTTTGGAGAGAAAAAGGTTTTGGTCATTTAAAAGTCTTTGGTCATTACAGTTTTGGGGAGAAAAAATGTTTGGTCATTTTATATAAATAAAATATAAATTTTATATTTTATGTTTTATATGGCTACAGATATCAATAAGCGTACTGGGCTAAATAAACCAGAGTGATATTCTCGGCAGCCAAAAAGTTAGGAGGCTTTTGATATTTTAATATATATTTTCTGGAACATACTTTACATTATGTTTTACTTGTAAACCAACGAGATAAGCTATAATTGTGTGTATTTGTGTTTTTAGTAATTATTTTATCTCGGCTCTATACTGTCACAACTTCTTGCTGTTTCTTATCAGCATCTGCCTGATTAATTGCCTCGGCCTTTCCCATTCAATTTTCCTCCTATTCTACTGCAAAAAAACCCAAAAAACACATAAAGAAGCTCTTTAAAAAATTCGGGATACTGAACATGATTTTTACAGTATTTGTGCTGATATTTATTACTTAATGTCATATTCTTAGTTGAACTAGAAGTGCAAAGTCAGTAAAAATTTTACTGATAAACATCATTTTCAAAGTTAGTCTTAAAACATCCTGAAGATGTTTTCTTAAGCCTTTCTAATTGACACATTTATTTAATAGACTTTCTCTTTCCATTTGATTACAAAATTTGAAGTTGGCCAGGTGCGGTGGCTCACGCCTGTCATCCCAGCACTTTGGGAGGCCGAGGCGGGTGGATCACCTGAGGTCAGGAGCTCTAGACCAGCCTGGCCAACATGGTGAAACCCTGTCTCTACTAAAAATACAAAAACTAGCCGGGCGTGCTGGTAGGTACCTGTAATCCCAGCTACTCGGGGCGCCGAGGCAGGAGAATTACTTGAAACTGGGAGGTGGAGGTTGCATTGAGCTGAGATCGTGCCATCGCACAGCCTGGGGAACAAGAGTGAGACTTCATCTCAAAACAAAACAAAAAACAAAACAAAACAAAAAATTGAAGTCAATTTTATTCTAGTGCTTCAGATATAAATACCTTTTGAATATCAGATATAAATACCTTTTGAATATCAGATTTTATATATATACTTAGAGTTTCATAACAACTAGTAGAGAAGTCTCTGAGGACAGTTAATATATGCTTGGGAAACTAAGAATGTGATTTATAAATTCACTCAGAGATGTGAGAATGACTAGAATTGAAATTATCAGCATAAATAATTTGTTCCCTAACACAATGTAGTAAAATAACACCCCTAATAAAACATCACAATGGATGTGAAGAGTTCATATCAGAATAGGGATAAAAATACATATTTTACAAAATAATTATATGTTCTTCAAGTGTAGAAGAATATGTAATACTGAGATCTGAGAAATAAATAAAAGTGCTAATTATATTTTTATAAAAAATAGGATAAAGCCAAGCTAGGTTAAAATTTCGTAAGTTAAACAGCTATATAGAAATGTTTTTATTTAAAACCTGGAAAATGGCCTATATATACAATAAAATAATATAAGCAAGCTCTTTAGAAGACGGCCTCACACATAGTAGATATTTACTAACTGTTATTTTCTTCTTTTCGGCAGAAACTTAACACTAATCAAGACTAACGGCAGCAATGGGGAAAGAAGATGTGGAGTTATGGATAAAGAAAAGACATTCAAAGATCTTGGAAAAAGAACTGGAAAGTGGAAGTTTTAAACAATCTCTTAGTTCAGATACAGAGGAGAAAAGAAAAACTGATAAATGAGAATAGAATACTTGGAAAACATCTGCCAAACTGAAAAGCACAAAAAGTAAGAACAAAGAAAGAGAGAACTTGATGCATGCTAATCAAGATGGGAGACTGAACAGTTACTCTCCTCAGATATGTTTATTCTTCATTACTTTTTGTAATTCAAGATTATGAATAATTTCAAAAATAATCCAGAGAATAGATTCACATATGAAAGCATAGTTCAACAGACTGAATGGCTTACTAGTTGTTGGGTAGATTCACACAGAAAAAAATCTAATAGGATTTTCAAATGGAAGGTTAGATAATTATGTTCTATGCATAAAACAAATTATATTCTACACATATTTAATAGAGTAGTGAAAGCAGCCACACAGTCATCAGAAATCATGACAGTTTTTGAACTTCATTTAAAATTGGATATTATCAAAAGCATAATATAGACTCAGTCACACAATTTCAAGTTGGCACAAATCTCCGCCTATCACAATGAAGACATGCAATTCAATCTGGAGAGTGGGAGTTTTATAAAAAGTATGCATCTCTCTGGTAAATCTGAAATACTTGGAACCTAAGCATTTATGAGAAATTTTAGCCTGAACTGAAACATTCAGCACAGATTAAAAATCCAAGCACAGCACAGGATACAAGTGGCTAGAACTTAGCTTAAGTCAAGGGATAGGAGTCTAGCAGACCAGTGGGGAAAAAAAAGGAAGAACCTTTAGGGAGAAAAGCCTGATGCAAGAAAAGAAACACAAATGGAAAGGTGAGAAGATGCTATTTTATATCTATGCTAAGAAAACCAAGTAACATAAGACAATACTTGTAATTTACTGTAAGTGAAAACAATTTATGCTCCAAAATTCTGTGACACTGAAGTAAAGACTGCTTTTCAAAATGAATTGGTTAGTGGGATATACTACAGTGGGAAAAAAATATGTTAAGAGTGGGAGAAAAGACTGAGAATTCCTTCCCAGTTGGTCTTCTGTGTCGTGCCTTTAGCAAACTCTCCATGGCAACTGGTAGGGAAAATGTAGCATAAGAGGCATTCTACCTAGAATATGCCCATTTTAAAAACTAAGTATCAGTCAATTGTTACTTATTTTTTTTTAAAAAGACAAGTGTATTTATTGATGCATGAGGTAGTAACATATGAGAGAAAATAAGACTAATTTAAGTAGAAGATATTGGGAGCAATCAATTACAAACAAGTAGTGCTATACAGAAATAATCAGGAAATTTTCCATAATACTTATTCATAAGAAGTAAAAATGAAGAAAAGTAATCAGATTTTACCAACACAAAATGTTCTATTTTGAACCACTCTGTACGCGGATGTGACCATACATGTGTGTTTTCCCCAAAGCAGGTGTGTTTTTAGTCTGTTTATTCTAAACATATGCTTAATTTACTCCACAGTACCAGATAGAAAGGCCAAGAATTTTTTCCCAGATGGTATTTGTGGACTACTTCATATCCCATTCATGTAAACACAGAGTGTGTTCCGGTTTGCTGAACTACATATACATGCTCTGGCTTAGTACAAAGTATGAATGTTTAGTTAGCAAGAAACTGTTTCCATCCTATGATTCATTAGGTCCCCATGGTACCCCTGCTTCCTTTATTTTATGCAATCACAAATTATATTAGTTTGTCCTATTTTGATAACCCTCATAATTGAAGTTCTACATAGGAAACTTTATTACTATTTTAAAACACACCCATAAAACATTACTGAGGTGGCATAAGCAATAGCCTCACAGAACTGGTGATGAGGACAGAACAGAGCTTTGCATGAACTGCTTCTACCAGGGAAATTAAAAAGCATTACAGGAGGGAGGGGTGAATTCAGTGCATTTTAATGCACATGGGAGATTAAGCCATAACTCTTCACACATACAAATTTGTTCTTTATTACTTTTCATCATTAAGGAGAATTAGCTAAACATGAGAAATCAGTTCTGATGTGAAAACTAGTGTAATCAACTGAACAGCTTACTAGTGACTGGTAGATTCATATAGTGAAACTCTAATATGATTTTTAAGTGGAATGGTAGATAATTATATTCTATGCATAAAATATAGCGATTCTTTCGATATTTAACTTTGAATGAACAGAGAAATGAAAGCAGCCATACAGCCATCTGAAATCATTACTTTTTGAACTTGGAAAGAGATATTGACAGCATCATAATACCAATTCAAACATAATTTGCAGTTGGCACAAATCTCTATTTACTTCAAATGTGATTTAACTCAACCTGGAAAGTGAGGGATAAGGAAGCTTAGGATAAGAAAAAGTTTGCATCTCTCTGGTAAATGTGAAATTCTTGGAAATTTTCTAATCAATTTCTCATCTCAATCATGCCATGAAATAGCCCCATTATTAATAACAATAGCAACTATTACTACTGTTACTAGTAACCTAGAGAAGGGATGCTCTTGATGTTCCAGGAATCTCATTAAGTCCTTCATATATATACATATATATATAAAATCTTTCTGATGCTTTATAACTACAGTAAAAAGTAATTAGCATTGCAACATAACAAAATAAGAAAACTAAGAGTTTGAAACCTTTCTCTAGTGAAAATTTCTAATTTGTATTGCATTGAATCATATCAAATCACCAATATTCAATCATTTATAGCCTGTAAAAATGTCAATTTCATTTGGCTCAAACTTATACAAGGGTTGGTTTAAATAATTTCTCAAGTGTAATTCAACTTTAAAATTCTATGACTTTAATTGTTCTAATTTGTTCCTGAAGTAGTAAAATTGAAAGCATTATATAGATTTTAGATGACATATTTTCATTATTTAACATACTTTATAATCTATGTGCAAAACTTCAGGGAAGAACAGTCAATTCAGGCCTAAGCCATCCACAACTTAACAAGTGGAAAAGAGTGGAAGAAGGTGAAATTACTTAAAATGAAGCACAGGCCTAGGTGAAGTACTGGATGAGAATTACGGGTCAGATGAGAGTATATAGATTCCACATGGGAACAACAGGTCAAAGATAGAGGAGACAAAACAAATGATTTCAGTAAAAACTTCTAAATGTAGTTTATTGCCAGTCTTACTGTAGTATTCCCCAATGAAACAATATGTACCTACTGCCAAAATGATCTAAAACATGCCCATTATCATTGGCAGTTGATATTCAACAAAATATCAACAGTAGATATTCAATAAAAATCTGTATTGACTAAGGAGGTTTTTTTTTTTTTTTTTAAAGAAAGTGTATCATAATAAGCCTTGTCAAAAACACAGCTGCACCTACTTTGAGGTGTTATATTCTATTCTGATATATATCTATCAGGAGATAAGAGCTAGAAATATATTTGTCCACAGTCTCAAAACAAAATTTTGAGGAGCCAAAAGGACTGACATAACTGATCCTGAAAAAAAAATGCTGTAGGACAAAAAGAGTGTAGTATAATATGTATCAGGCATCAATCTTGTGGAACTTGTTATCCTATACATAGTGAAATGATGAAAAGATAATACTGATCAAAGATGGACTTCAAATATTTTTGACTGACAGAAATCTACAATACACAAATGATCAAAAAGGAACTGTTCAGGTTGAATTTGGAGCCGGGATCTCAGAGCCCCACTTTCTTCTCTTCCTCAAATAGGAGGTATCCCTGAACATTCTTTTGAATACTGGTGTTTCATGGACCATGCTAATTGAAAGCCACTGCTTTAGTCAGGAAGTTTGCTACAGGACACAAGTGTCAAGCCCAGCCATAAGTTTTCTGGCTTCCCAGAAACTCTGAGAGAGAGAAGTCCATGCCCTCCAGGAGAAGTGATGATGGCTCACAATTTCTTGAGCTGCCACAGAAGCAAAGGCAGAGGAAAGAGGTGTGATAAAGGGGGGCATCCCACCTAGCTTAAGAAGGGCAGCCACTTGCTGATTTGTGAGAAATTCAACTGTGGCCACACAAAGTCATGCCACTGACATCTCAAAGAGATCCACTGTCACAATTACAAGTGACTATAGCCACAATGGGTCCCCAAAGGTTCCTGCTATGCAAATGCAAATATTGATGAAGGTAATACTGCTGTTCTTCTACACAATAGTACCAACACTCATGTTTCTTCTATCTCTAATGATAAAAATATATATACTGTATAAAAAGAAAGACAGGTTTTTACAAACTGAAAGTCTCCCCTTGTATCTTCTTTTCTCCAAACTCATTCCCTTCTTGGAAAGACCTATCATTAACAGGGAAATTAATTTCATACTGGATAAAGACACTTATGAAAAAACTGGACTGCAAGGTTATCCATTTCATTATTCTTGCAGAAAAATCATAAAATTTGGGGCTGGGTCTGATAGGATTGTGGCAGTCCTCTCTTCCACCTCAATAGCTACCACTGCCTTCAGATGCTCTAAAGATGGTGATCTCTCTGGGTTCCCAAGCTTACAACAAGCAAAACTGGGAGAGGGCGGACTTTCTTGTTCTGTGCCAGGAATGTCTTGCAGAAATCTATACATATTAAATAGCCAAAGAAAAAAGCAGGAAGGAATGCAAAATTTGTGCCAGGTTATTCAGTGTTTTGCTTGTGCCCTGGGGTCCACATGCATTTCAAGAAGACAGAAGTGTGCCAAACCTGCAATAAATTGAAGCATGTCTGTTAGGCCTAAATCTTAAGACCTAAAGCACAGACTGCCCATCCAGGTTAATGATGCAGAATTGTCTTCTGAAGGTGACCTGCCAAAGTAAGATGCCAAAAAAAAAAAGAGTTCTACATGTAGAATATGAGAAACAGGGATTTCTAGCTCCGATGGAACATGGCCAGTTTGCCTGCTGGGGAAAAAGCCACACTGACCAGTGACATGCTACTCAATCCAGCTTGGACCACACCCTCCTACCAAAGGAGAAACCCCACCTTTGCTCCTTCTGGGTGAAAAAAGAGCGTAAGAGAGGAGAGGAATGTCCATGCAGACATAAGAAGCCTATAGATCTAGATGATCCCCTTGCCGATCAGAGTGTTACACACAAATATTATGGAATCAATGATCCAGAAACAGATAAGCATCTAAAGTAGGCTTCAATCATGCCCCATCTGGACCCATCAGAGGACAAGGTTATCCTCACTATATATTGGTAGTCTGGGTAATACCATTTCTGAGACAGATCTAAGACATCATCACTACCAGTTTGGAGAGATGCAGATGATTACTGTTGTTCAGAGAGAGCAGTGTGCTTTCATCCAGGTTTCCACAGGGCAGTCTGCAGAAGTGGCTGCTGAGAAGTCCTTTAATAAGTTGACTGTCAATGGCTGTAGACTCAACATAAAATGGAGAAGATCCCAAGCATCCAGAGGAGAAGAAAAACAGAACAGATGGCAGACTCTGGGATCCAGCTACAGCCTATTCCAGCACTGCCATGAGCTCTTCCTCTTCCTACACAACAGCAGAAGATGCTGCCAACTGCTTCAACCTGCCCCAACATGGTCCTCCAGCTGTGGTGAACATTGCCCAGCCACCAGCCCCTAGTTTTCTACACCCCCAACCCTAGGATTTAGGCTACATATATTCACCTCAATGGGACCATCCCTTCCTTTCATGAGGACTCCAGGATTAATCCACTATCCTTCTCATGACCCTGAGAGGATGGGAGCTCATGCCAGAAAACATAGGAACCCCTAGCACACTATCAACAATCTGGGGGTCTATGGAAGAAAGGACACTTAAAAATCCCAGTCAATGAATCTTGGAATAAATATGCTTTCCTTCCAAAAAAAACTCATACTGCAAATGGAATAAAACATGTTTTTTATGTCACATTTTGGGTCAACAGTTTATAACCTCTATTCCGATGCTTACTTCCCTCAATTCAACTCAATAAATACATGTTGAATCCTATGAAAGATTTATCATTTATTAGAGACATGAATATACAAATACATGAAGAATTCCAACCCAGGATAGGTAACTCTTCTGAAAACCCTCAACTCACTCTGGATATCAGCATTACCACTTACCATAATGTTTTAAAATGACCTTCTATGTGTTTATCTACCTGACAAAACTGTAAACTCTTATTCTTCTTTGTATCACTATAACCAGAGCTATAGTAGTGTCAATAAATAAGTGTACTAAATAAATGAATAAAACATGAAAAAGTAAAAAATACCTAATAATTTATTAAAGCAGAAAATCATTCAAAACAGTAAATGGCAATCTGAAAATGAAATGATGACCTCATTTACACTTTTGTTTTCAGGATAATTAAAAAAAATTAACTTTGATGTGCAAAGAACACCTCAGGGCCATTTACATACCATTTGAGATTGTGTGGCTAAAGGCTTAGCCAGATAGGGATTCCCACATATCAGAACAAATAAAGACAAGAATATTCCCGAGAATGGTGAGTCTTTTCAATAAACGGTGCTGGAAGAACTGGATGCTTATATGCAGAAAAATAAACTAGACCCCTATCTCTCACCATACTCAAAAAATCAACTCAAAATGGATTAAAGACTTAAAATCTAAAACCCAAAAATATTAAGTTACTAGAAGAAAGCATAGGGGAAAACGCTTCAGAGATTGTTATGGGAAAATATTTTATGAAATCGACCTCAAAAGTACAGGCAACAAAACAAAAAACAGACAAATGGGATTATATTAAACTAAAAATCTTCTACACAAAATCAAGAGTTAAGAAACAAACTGCAAGAAGAGAGAAAATGCTTGAATTTCTTCCAACAAGGGACTAATATCCAAGGAACTTAAAAGCAATAAAATGAAAAATCCAATTTAAAAAATAGGTAAAAGGTCTGAATCAACATCTTTCAAAAGACCAGTTGAGTGGAGTGACACACACCTGTAATACATGCTACTCATGAGGCTGAGGGGAGAAAATGGCTTGCACCCAGGAGTTTGAGACCAGTCTAGGCATCATAGCAAAATGCTATACTTAAAAAAAAAAAAAAAGAGAGAGAGAGACATAAATAGCCCACAGGTACATGAAAACACTCTAAATGTCACTAATCATCAGGGAAACGCAAATGAAAACAACAATGAAATAATCACCTTACCCTAATTATTAGAATGGTTATTATCAAAAACAATGTTATAATTAATAATACCAAATGCTAGCAATGAGGAGGAGAAAGGGAATGTCTTATACACTTTTGATTGAAATGTAAATTAGCATAACCATTATGGAAAACAATAAAAAACTAAAAATAGAATTATCATATGATCCAGCAATCCCACCACTGGGTCCATATATAAAGGAAAATAGTATGCCGAAGATATAGCTGCGATCACATGTTTATTGCAGCAATACTCACAATAGCCAAGACATGAAATAACTGAAGTGTCCATCAACAGATGAATAGATATCAAAATACTATTTCACCATAAAAAAGAAGGAAGTTCTGTCATTTGTGGCAACATAAATGAGCTTAAATGACATTATGTTAAGAGAAATAAGCCAGGCACAGAAAGGTAAATATCACATGTTCTCACTGATAAATGAAAGGTAAAAAAGTTGGCCAGGCACGGTGGGATCACCTGTAATCCCAGCACTTTGGGAGGCCGAGGTGGACAAATCACCTGAGGTCGGGAGTTTGAGACCCGCCTGACCAACATGGAGAAACCCCGTCTCTACTAAAAATACAAAATTAGCTGGTCGTGGTGGCGCATGCCTGTAATCCCAGCTACTTGGGAGGCTGAAGCAGCAGAATCACTTGAACCCGGGAGGCGGAGGTTGCAGTGAGCCGAGATCGTGCCATTGCACTTCAGCCTGGGCAACAAGAGCAAAATTCCATCTCCAAAACAACAACAACAAAGTTGATCTCATAATAGTAGAGAGTAGAATAGTAGTTTCTAGAGGTAAGGTAGAGAGCAACGTATAGCCAAAGAGTTGTTCACAGATAAACAGATAGGAGAAGTAAGTTCTAGTGTTCTATAGTATTATATAGTGACTATAATAGCAGCAATTTTTATGTATTTCCAAATAGCTAGGAGTGGATTTTGAATATTCCCAATACAAAGAAATCACAAATGTTTAAGGAAACGAATATGCTAAATACCCTGATATGATCATTACACATTGTATACATGTGTCAAAATAACACACTGTACCCCATAAATAGGTACAATTATTATGTGTCTATTAAAAATGATAATAAAAGCAAAAATAAACCTGGCAGTGAGTTTTTATTTTCTACTCATATCCCCTGTACTGAACTCAAAGGGAGTATAAATCTAGGAACTGCTTACCAAGCATAGACAAAAAGAATTAAAAGAGAAGTCTTCTTCCGTGACAAATAATGGGGACCTCATGGTGGCAGAGGGTTGGGGTAGAAAAGTTTGACAATGGGTAGAACGAGAGAATTTTTGGGGGAATGATGGAACTGTTGTGAATCAATTTTAGTTGTGGTTATAAGACTGCATATTTGACAAAACATAAAGAACTGAAAAAAGAAAACAAAACATAGATTTTGTTCTATGTAATTTCAACAAAAAATTTAATATTATAAAAAACTAACAAATATAATGTATACTGGTTACATAATATTCTACACTAAGGGAGTATCAACACTTAAAAAACAATTTGCCTATTATTTTTCCCTTTCTTCTCAAGAGTTCAAATGTACAAGTTTAAGAGAGAGACAAAAGAGGAAAGCGTACAAGTTCAAGGAGACACAAAAGAGGAAAAGCCAAAAACAGCAGCAGAAAGCAACAAGAATTAAGGAGACAGGTGAGTTGCTCTCTACAATATGGGAGAGAGAACATTTTATGTCCAGGCATGTTACCTGCTAGCTAAAACAAAACCAATAAAAAGTCTTCAGAAGAGTCACAGTAATATATTATATAAAATATCCACTTAAAAAAAAATTATTATACCTGCAAAAAAACCCCAAAAGAATGACACCTAGTAAGTAAAAAGCAGAGTCAAGATAAATGGCTTCCAATGTGGTACAGTTACTGAATTTAGACTATAAATACTTCAGCAAAGTTATTATAAAGATGTTGACCAGGCGTGGTGGCTTACGCCTGTAACAACAGCACTTTGGGAGGCTGAGGCGGACAGATCACCTGAGGTCAGGTGTTCGAGGCCAGCCTGGCCAACATGGTGAAACCTTATCTCTACTAAAAATACAAAAAATTAGCTGGGCATGATAGCATACCTGTAATCTCAGCTACTCAAGAGACTGAGGAAATTGCTTGAACCTGGGAGGTGGAGGTTGTAGTGAGCCGAGATCATGCCTCTGCACTCCAGCCTGGATGACAGAGTAAGATTCCGTCTCAAAAAAAAAAAAAATTTATATATATATATATATATATATATATGTTCAAAGAATTACAGGAAAAAACTGATCTTAATAGGCAAATGGATAAAGAACTACAAAGAGATTTAAATGAAGACTACAAAACACACACATATAATTTGTCATGACTACATGATATTCCATGGTAAAAAAAGGACTGACTTTTTGAAAATAACTGTTCTCTATAAATCTTCCTTTCCTCTAAAGAACTCACTCTGACACATGCCTGGATATTGTAGAGGTAACACAACAAAGTTTTCCTCTAGTTAGGTATATCATTCAATGTAATATTTAGTGGAATCTGGACAGGATGAATCTCACAAATAGGCATCAAAACTATCATTCAAATATTAAATGGGTAAGGAGAGGTAAGCATATATTGTAATAAGAGGATCTCTCATTATAAGTAAAGGCATACACTATTTCTTGTTTATACTAGCGTAGCAGTCATCAAATAATATTCCAACTTCAATATTTAAAATAGAATATAAAAGTATGTACCCATAATTCAAAAGGGGTTTATAACTCACTAAGATACATTTTCAAACAGATACTGCAATAGAAAATACTATGGGCTTCACTGAAAAAAACACTAGCACTGACTAAATAGCATATTAGAGATGGCAGAAAAAGTAGTAAACTTAACGGTAAAGCAATAGGAATTACAAAAGTCAAATAAAACAAAACAACAGAATAAAAAGGGGCAGAAAAAGTTTGAAGAAACACTAAAGGCCCTGAGAGTCTTATGAAATAATGTCAAATGGTAAAACTTATGGCTGAAAACTTCCACAAATTGATACCTAGTGTTCAACAAGAAAAATAATGATTTAAAAAATCAGTCCTAGAGATAAAACTACCCAAAGCCAAAGATAAGGAAAAAACCTTGAGAGCGGCCAGAAAAAACTACATGTTACATACAGGGGAACAAATGAATAACAGTTAACTTGTCAGAAACTAATGTAGGTCAGAAAACATTAGAATGAAGTATTCAAAGAGCTAAAAGGAAAAGATTATCAACATAGAATTCCATGCAGGGAAGAACATACTTAAAGAATAAAGATAAAGATATGTTCGGATGAAAGAAATGTTAGTGACTTCATCATCAGCACAGCTGTACCAAAAAAAAGTTACAAGGCTTCTTCAAGATGAAGGAAAAGACTGAAATGGCAACTACAATCTGTGAGAAGGAATAATGAGCACGGGAAATGGTAGATATGTGGGTAAACACAAAATAGCCCATATGCTGCTTCCTTTTTTGTCTACATTCCTTAAAAGCATTTGACTTTAAAAGTTATAACATTGTAAGATAAAAATAGCAACATACATAGATTTAATATGAATAACAATAACACTAAAGAATAAATATTTGGTGTCCTTGTAAGACAGGAGGACATGTATAGAAGGGGAGAAGGCTATAGAAAGATAGAGAAAAAGAACAGTCAACCTAATATTCTACATTCAGTACTTTAAAACTGTTGTGCCATTTCATTCTAGCCTGCCTGTTTTCTGATAAGAATTCCACTGTCTTTCAAATCATCCTTCCCCTATGATAATAAGCCTGTCAGGCTTTAAGATTCGTATTATGTTATTATTGTCCAGCAGTTTGAACATGGATTTCTTTTAATTTGTTCTAAACGGAGTTGGCTCATCTTGAATCTGTAGATGAATGCATTTCATTAAACTTTTGAATGTTTTATATAATTATAAAATTATATAATTATAGAAAATATCCATTAACAATAGCAACGAAGATGAAATAGTTAAAAAACAAACAACAATAAATGTGTGAAGCTAAGAGAATAAAAACGTTAAAACACAACTGAAAGACACAAAAGTAGTCTCAAACAAATGTAGATATCCCCTATTCATAGAATGATTCAAGATTTTAAAGATGCAGTTCTCCTTAACTTATAAAATAATGTAATCTCAATAAACATACCAATGAAAATTTTTATTAGCTAGACAAGCTGCTACTAATATTCATGACGTGCAATAAATATACATGAATAGCTGGGAACATACTGAAAAAAAAAAAAGAAAATCTACCAGGAAGTTTAGCCCTAATAATCATTAAAATATACTATAAAACCTGTAATAAACAATGCCATACCAGGATATACGTATACTAAACCATTAGTATAGCATATACAATGAGAAACAGATACCTATATATATATATAAATTTAGTATATTATAAAGAAGGCATTTCAAATCACTAAGGAAAAGATAAATTTTAAAATACACAGTGATAGTAAAACTGAGTTCCCATTTGAAAAAGGATAAAATTAGATCCACATCTCACAAAATAACAGGAATAAACAACAACTACATGAATGAGCTAAATGTAAAAATAAAATCATACAAGGATTAGGAGGCAACATGGGTGAATTCCTCTTTAAACATGGTACAGGCATACCTCAGAGACACCGTAAGTTCAGTTACAGACCACTGTAATAAAGTGAGTCAGACAAATTTTTTTTTAATTTTTTAACTTTTAATTTTTGTGGGTACAGAGTAGGCATACAGTCAAATTATGAGATTACTCAGTGCATATAAAAACTATGTTTACACTATACTATAGTCTATGAATTGTCAAATGGCATTGTCTAAAAAATAATGTACATACCTTAATTTAAAAATAATTTATTGTTACAAAATGCTAACAACCATCTGAGCCTTCAGTGAGTCAAAACTTTTTGCTGTGATGATGATGGCTGCTGACTGCCCAGGGGAACAAGGGTTTGTTTTAGATGATGGAAATTTTTGATATCATGATTGTGTTATAAGTTTATATTATAATATTCCATTGTTGAGGCTAAGCAAATTATTCATTAAACCAGTAAATTTTGTTATACATAAATTATACTTCAATAATGCTAACAAAAAATAATTTCAGCTGTAAATAAAATATTTTTAAAGTGTTGGGTTACAATCCTATTAAAATAATGCAGAGAAGAGATACCGAATCAAATTATATATGTTCTTACCAGATTAATTAACTGAGTGTGTACCACATCTTCTACCAAAACTGCTGTTTCATGAAGAGGCCTTCTAGCATCACCTAAAGAATACCTGCAAAATAATTTTAAACACACCAATATTAAGGACTATAAAACTAACAATGGCAAAAAGTGAAAGATATTTATTACATGAATCAGTTTAGTAAGGAGAATATAAATTGTTTGCTCAAATGTCTGAATGGGTGTGCAATTTTCTCTAGACAAAGACTATGAAATCTTGGCCAGGCGTGGTGGCTCACACCTTTCCCAGCACTTTGGGAGGCCAGAGCGGGAGGATCACTTGAGCCCAAGAGTTGGTTACTAGCCTGCATAACACGGTGAAACTCCGCCTCTACAATAAATACAAAAATTAGCCAGAAGCAGTGGCAAGTGCCTATAGTCCCACCTACTTGGGAGGTTGAGGTGGGAGGATGGCTTGAGCCCAGACGGCAGAAGTTGTAGTAAGCCAACGTCATGCCACTGTACTCCATCATGGGCCATAGTCAGACCCTGTTTCAAAAAAAAAAAAAAGAAAGAAAAAAAAGAAAAGAAAGTCTTTCCTACACAAGTTGCAACTTCAAAAGAAAAGTGCAGTATTATCTATGCTATTTCTGGATTTGTACAGTTTTTTTTTTTTTTTTTTTTTTTTTAAGACAGAGTCTCACCCTGTTGCCCAGGCTGGAGTGCAGTGGCACGATCTCGGCTCACTGCAACCTCCGCCTCCCGGGTTCAAGCAATTCTCCTACCGCGGCCTTTTGAGTAGCTGGACTACAGACCCGTGCCACCACGCCTGGCTAGTTTTTTATTTTTAGTAGATATGGGGTTTCACCATGTCGGCCAGGCTGGTCTTGAACTCCTGACCTCAGGTGATCCACCCACCTCGGCCTCCCAAAGTCCTGGGATTTCAGGCGTGAGTCACCGTGCCCGGCTCATACAGTACTTTTTAAGGAGAATTAATTGTTTCAAAATGCAAAATACTAACAACTACTTCACAACACTGGCAACCACCAAATCATGTAATCACATCCCAATTACCAATACAAGAGCTAGTAAGAGCCACATAGAAAGGTATAAAAGTGTATGATGTAATCAGCTTTGAAAATTGATAAGAAAAATTTATGTAAATACCATTGAATATGACTTGGAATTATATAAAAGCAGATTTTCAAGAATGGATTAAAAAGGCTGGCCTTAAAAGTCCTCTTCTTAAAACTTAAAAGTAGACTGGATGTGCAAAGAATACCTTCTTGGTAAAGAACACTTGAAAATGCACCATAATATATTAAAAATTTATATTTAGAGTATGCTTTAACCAGCAATAGGGAAGACAAAACCAAAATCAGACAAGATGAAAAAACAGTTCTATAATAGAGCACTGAACCTTCAAAATTTATTCTGAAGGCATCTACCTAATCACAGTAACCTATAGTCTATATTGAACTAGTACAGAATTCAAGGTATAGGAAGAATGTGGGGACCACAAGAAAGGCAGGAAATCAGTTTGAGACTCCAATATAACATCGAGAAACCTAACATCCAGTCACGGCGTCACCCTCAATGTGTGAACTAGTAAAATACCCATTCCAGAGAATGCACTTTGCCTACTTCATCCGAAGCTTTGAGTGGCAGAGGAAAAAAATCTTCCCTAGAAATTGTTAACCATAAATTCACTTCCACGGTGCTAGAGTATCTGCTGCCCATATAGTCTTAAAAAAAAGGTCAAGCATTAATTTAAAGTGATTTATATTGATGGTGCCCACGGGTACCTTGTAGAAACAAATGCAACTCGGGCCGGGCGCGGTGGCTCAAGCCTGTAATCCCAGCACTTTGGGAGGCCGAGACGGGCGGATCGCGAGGTCAGGAGATCGAGACCATCCTGGCTAACACGGTGAAACCCCGTCTCTACTAAAAATACAAAAACTAGCCGGGCGAGATGGCGGGCGCCTGTAGTCCCAGCTACTCGGGAGGCTGAGGCTGGAGAATGGCGTAAACCCGGGAGGGGGAGCTTGCAGTGAGCTGAGATCCGGCCACTGCACTCCAGTCCGGGCAACAGAGCGAGACTCCGCCTCAAAAAAAAAAAAAAAAAAAAGAAACAAATGCAACTCATTTCTTGAAGAATGTATTTCAAACAAATAACTGAAAGAATTCCCATGGATGACATATCAAGGACCACAAATTCAAAATCAAAATTCACTATGTGTACCAGGAATCAAGTCATCATGAATGACAGTGAGCAGGACCAACAAACTGCAGAATCAGACCTACAGCCTACACCTACCTGAATAAATAAGTATCTATCAACTAGAGTAATTCATGTTTTTAAAAAGAGAAATGAGAAGTATATGTAGGACAACAAAAACCTTACCAAATGCTTAGTCATTTTTGAAAAAGCACTAAACAGAAATAGAAATGAAAAACGTAATAATAGCATTTAAAAAGTTAATGCAGAAAAGTTATCAATCTGATAAAGACTATACATGAAAAACTCACAGCTACCATCCGACTTAATGGTGAAACACTAAAAACTTTTCCCCTAAGATGAGCATTAACACAATGTCCAATTTTGTCACTTCTATTCAACACAATACTGTAAATTCCAGTGAAAGCAATTAGGTAAGAAAAAGAAATAGGCCAGGCACAGTGGCTCACACCTGTAATCCTAGCACTTTGGGAGGCTGAGGCTGGCGGATTGCATGAATTCAGGAGTTCAAGACCAGCCTGGGCAACACAGTGAAACCCTGTTTCTACTAAAATACAAAAGAAATTAGCCGGGCATGATGGAGCGCACCTGTAGTCAAGGGCTATAATTGTCATGATTAGTTCCTCCTTGTTTTGATATGTGTGTGTATGTGTGCATGCATGTGCATGTATCTTATATGTATGTGTGTGTCTCCTTTATAAAATCCTACTGATTGTATTTTTTTCTAGAGAACTTTGACTAACATAGCCAGGAAATGAAGAGCTCAATATTGAATAAATGTATTAATATATCACTTTAGAAAATGAAAAAAAAAACCTACATAATCATTTCAATAGATGTAAGAAAACCACTCAACAAAATCCAGCAACCACTCATGACAGGAAACCACATACACAGAAGAATTCAAAGCCTTTAAGAACTAGATCAATAAGGATGGCTATTATCACCACTTTCAGTCAATATTTAAGATTATAGTCAGAACAATAAAACAAGACTAAAACTATAAAAGTATTGGAAAAGAGAAAACTACACTGTCCCTATATGCAGATAATATGAGTATCTACACAGAAAACCAAAAATCAAGAAAAAAATTATTTGAATTAATAAGTTAGCAAGTTTTCTGGCTATAAGATCAATCTACAAAAAGCCATCATTAACATAAAGGTAGAAGATGCAATTAAAAAGAAATATAAATTGGTACTAAACATCATATGAGATGGTAAAGAGACAGGAATAGTCAAAACACTTTTAAAGTACAAGATGGGAGAGTATTTTCTACAGGACTTAATATAAAGCTACAATCATTAAGACAGTATGTTATTTGGTGCAAACAACCAATAGAACAAAAAGAGAATAGAAAGTCCACAATAAAAAGCAAACTCCACAAAGGCAAAAATCCTCTGTTGTATTCACTGATATATGCATTATTTCTTTGGAATACCTGAACAAGGTTTTCCTTCCCTTATTCTAAGTTACTTCAAATGTCACTGTTAAAAAAAAGTGTAAAGTTATCAAAGCTAAATAACTGGAAATACTTCTTGTATCAATAAAATACACAAATTGCCTAAGCTTTTATGAGAAAGTCAGACCTTTGTACTAAAAACAGTTTTCATTAGCATACACATGTAAAGTTAAGTACCTAAATCAGCTACAACGACTGGTATCAGGTATATCATTTGATGAGTATATTATTTTAATTTTCAGGGTTATTGGTACTTCAGTTTTTCTCCCAAAGCTTTTATAAATAACTTCTGCCATTGTTCCAGTGGTTTTCAGAAAACAGAAATGAAAACTGTTGTGCCTGGCCACAGTCACCTCCTTTTTCGCTCGGCAGTGTATGTACTACTTGTAAGCTACTTAAAGACAGACAAGTAATTGATACTTACACAACTATTTTGATTTTTTTTCCCCTTTAAAGACCTACCTCCCAGTGCTATGATGTCTTGACTGACTTACCCTGGGTCTTGTCCTAATCAATGGAATCTGATACCCTGTTCATTTACACACTGTCTCGATGCCTGTAACAATACCAGTACTGCCTGACTAGAGTCCACTAAAGGTCTATCAGGAAACTTTCTGAAAAGGCTGCCCCTCTCCTGGTCTCCTGCAGTAGTCTCGTAGCTATAACACACAATCCTCCATTTTAGGAAGGACTGTGAATCTGACAGCCATGATTACAAGTAAGGCCAGAGCAACTTCATAATGAGTGTAAGTGGGGGCGGAGCCACTTACACTCTATCCTCTCATGCAAACAGCATTGGCTTTATTCAATCCTGGAATGAAATGTCTCAGTTCAAACTAGGGCAACTGACTCTGCAATCCGCTTGATAGGTACACAGTGAAAGTATGAAACAAACGAGGGCATTCATGAGATGAAGTTAAACTTTTTATTCTGTATACTTATACTGAGATCCAGGAGGATGAATCCTGAACAAAACCATTGGATACTGTTTTAAAAAGCCAGCAGAATTTATGACTAACCCTTTTAACATTTTTGTGTTATGCATATGCCCAATACTATCTAAAATTAGGGGAGATCCTTCAAATAGACATCTATTAAAATACACAACATCTAGTCATTTTGCTCTCAAAAAACAACGGAACCCCTTTTCAGTGGTTTCTAACATCAGTTTTTTTTTTTTTTTAAAAGAAAGATTTCTTAAAAATGAAGGAGCTTTACTATCTTACTTATCTTGAGCCCACATGTGACATCTTTGGTTAGTAATCTATGCTAAGATGCTACCCAAATATAGCAATACTCTCTTAATCTCTCTATAAATTCTAAAGCATCATTTGCCATAATCTGTTGCTAACCTCTGGACCCTATGTAAATGCATGTATTTGATGTTGTGTCCATTGACCCATCCTCCTCATGTCTACATATCCCCAACTGCGAAAAGCAGTCAACTCCAAACTCTTTTCATGGCATCAACCATAAGGGGAAAATAAATACTTTTTGAGCAAGTATATACAATGTGTGTACATATGTGTGTGTATCTATTTTCAAGTTATACAAATGTATATAATAACAAAAACAGCATAAAACAAACACAAAAGAGAAATATCAAAGGAGGTAAAAATAAAACAAACGATTTTTTTTTTTTTTTTTTGAGGCAGAGTCTCACTCTGTTGCCCAGGCTGGAGTGCAGTGGTGCGACCTTGGCTCACGGCAGCCTCTGCCTCCCCGCTTCACGCAATTCTCCTGCCTCAGCCTCCTGAGTAGCTGGGATTACAGGCACCTGCCACCATGCCCAGCTAGTTTTTGTATTTTTAGTAGAGACAGGGTTTTACCATGTTGGCCAGGCTGGTCTCGAACTCCTGACCTTGTGATCCACCCGCCTCAGCCTCCCAAAGTGCTAGGATTATAGGCGTGAGCCACTGCCCCCGGCCAAAATGGTATTTTTAAAAATATATTTTATTTATTGGTGTTAGAAAATCTTTTTGCATTCACTAACATATATACATTATTGTTATCAGCATGACCAATCACCCTAGTTTGCCTGGGATTGAGGGGTTTTCCAAATTATTCTCTACCAAGTAAATCATCCTAATTAGTATTAGAAGGTCATGGTATACTTTCCACCAAAAAAAAAAAAAAAAAAAAAGACAAGCCAGGAAACAGTTTCATTTGTTAAAGGAATGAATTAACAATAAATAAAACTTATATATTTGCTTTCAAACAATTACCATTATTATTTCAGTTCTAAAGTCTCAAACCAGAAACAAATAGTATATGGGAAATTAATTCCTTCATCTAAAGATAATGCTTTTCCATTCTCTGATGTTGAGGATGAAGTTCATGAGAGTCAGTGGATGAGTAGGTGCCCAGCTGACATCTCACTGTAAGAAGTAGCACCAAACTAAATGACCAGCCAGAGATTTGAGCCCAGAAAAAAACGATGAAGTTCACAGGGCTTGTATCCAACTAAAAAGATTACAGTAATGCTGTTAGAAGTCACACTATATTCTGGCCATCAGCTACAAAGTAGGAAAAGTCAGTAACCATGAAAATATCCTGGAAGTTAGATGATCTGGTTCTAGTTCCCACTCTGCTATTAAGAACTGCTGCAATGGGCAGGTAACTTCTCCTGGCACCTCAGTTTCTCAAGTAAAAGGAGGGGACTAGATTAGATAATTTTAAAGAAACCTTTTCAGAAACTTTATTTTGAATCACATATATATGATTCAACTATAATTCGTAAATCTTAAAGACTGTGTCTTCAAGAATGGGGCAACACTGTTATTAGAAAATCAAATTGTACAGAGTAAACTGTGGAAAAAATCATGAAATTAAGAAAAAGAAAAACATGTTAAAAATGAGTAAAGTAAGTAAGTAAATAAATAAATAAATAAAAATAATTGGAGGAAGGAAACGAAGACTACAGTTTATCCCTGGCCTTATATGTGGAAATAATTTCTAAGAAACATGTCATTGTTCCTTAAATTAAAAAAGAAAAAGGCGAGGGGTGTTGAAAATACTATCACGGAAGTCTACATTATTCTTTTTCAATTAAAAGAATTTAACAGGTCTAACTTTGAGTCTAAAACACTCGTTTTTAAATTTCCAAGCCCTGATTAAGAACAGAGGGGAATGACTAAGTTTCTAACAGAGGGGAAGGACTGATAAAGTTTTAATTAAAGAGATTCTCAAAAAGAAGCAAATGGGATAAGTTTGGTGATGATCTGTGAGACAGCCTGCTGGGCCAGTCACCAAGCACACAAGACCTACATGCAGATCTACTCGTAAAGCATCTAGAAAGCAAACATAAAAAAAGGATAAAGAGATGTTTCTTTACTGCAATGTGTACATCTTCTTGGATGCTGAATTGCTTTCAATACTTACCACTGGCTACAGACTCTAATGGGGTTAAATCATTCTGGATACTGTGGTTAAGTAATTGCTGTGGTCTTGGGAGCTAGTTACTTTTTTCTTTTCTTTTTTTTTTTAATTAGCTCTGGCTTTTTTGGACGTTTTCCTACCCCAGGTAATTGACATTACTTTGGAATGGACGCTGTGTGACTATTGCTTGGTGTAAGAAGGCTCTAGGTAACTTGCTGTCCCCAAAAGAAAGGTTTTTTTTTTCCCCCTTCAAAGTATTTTTTTGATAACACTTTTATAGACTAAGTATTACTATAATACCCAAAAATTTCTCCCTAATGGAATTACAGTGAATAGGAGGCTACAACCCTATCATACACTCTAGTCAGCTAACCGACTACTAGACGATATATGTAAACACAGACATCAATACTGTTTACGTCATTCTTACCCAATATTTGTTGACACTGATTTGTCCACTATCCAAAGTGGGGAATAAAAGTGCAGAAGTTTGGCCATGATCAGTCATTTAATGCAATTGGAAAGTTATAAACACTACAAATTAGCCTTGCTCTTCAAATTTTAACAGCTCTAACTTTCATAAATCTATGATTTCATCCACCTGTTTTCAAAGGAAGAAATGAATTCTATTAACAATAGCTCTAAGAAACCCCAAGCGATAGGTAAATCAAAATATCAAATAAGGCTGGGCATGGTGGCTCAAGTCTGTAACCCTAGAACTTTGGGAGGCCAAGGCGGGTGGATCACCTGAAGTCAGGAGTTCGAGACCAGCCTGGCCAACATGGTGAAACCCCATCTCTACTAAAAATACAAAATTAGCCAGGCATGGTGGTGCATGCCTGTAACCCCAGCTACTCCGGAGGTTCAGGCAGGAGAGTCACCTGAGCCCAGGAGGCAGAGGTTGCAGTGAGCCGAGACTGCACCATTGCACTTCAGCCTGGGTGACAGAGCAAGACTCCATCAAAAAACCAAACATCTAAGTCAACAGATTTCCTAGCAGTGATGATTTTTCTCATTGCTTGCTTGATTTCTCAACATCCATCTCCCCATTTCCCTTCTGATAAGCACTCACATAATTTAACAGAACTTTGAGAAAACATTTAGAATTTTATAAAACACCATGAAATAAATATAAATATGTGAAGATACATAAAAAGCAAAATTATTAAATTATTATTATGATGTAAAATAAATAATGCTGATGTAAAAAAATACAGATATACTAATATATACATATGTTTAAGATAAAAGGTAAGACAGTGTAAAATTTTGAAAAGGTAAACACATATTACCTATAGGTATTAATCACTCAATCAACAAATATTAACTGATTGCCTGGTATGTGCCAGTCACTGTGCTGGTTGCTTGGAATATATCAGTGAACAAAACAGACAAAAAATGAGTCGAGTTTACATTCCAATGAGGAAAGGACACAATAAACAATATAACTAATGAATTACTAAATAATTTGTATATTAGAAAGATGACAGAACAAAAACATAGAACAGAATCACGAAATGTAAAGTATGCAATAGGCAGTGTGAAATATTAAAACATGTATTTATTAAGATCTGATGTGTGAAAGAAATAGCTTTAAAGAATGAAAAAATATATAAATTAGAAAATTTTTTAAAAATCAAGACTTAAAATTTAAAAATCAAGACATAAGAAAGCTCATCCATAAATATTTATAAGAAAACTCATAAAACTCATCTACAGTGCATGAAAATGTGCATCTGAGAAAGTCTACAAAACTAGCAGAATATCTTTATGAATTTCTTCTTAGCAGAACATCTTTATGAATTTCTTCTAATAATTTACAGGACATTTTCCCTCATATATCCTACATTTCAAAGAAGCACATATTCCCATCTTCAAACTCTTGATAGCAGCATAAAGCAAATTATTATAAACCCTCCCTATTTGAGGAACAGGAAAGATATGGATAGCAATCATTGAATGTTAGTTAAAAAAAGAATCTAAAAGATTATGTAGTCCATTGATTCTGTTTTAAACAGATGGAAAATTAAAGTCCAAGAGGTTAAATAGCCATCTCAAGGTCGTAAGTACAGTTAGAAGCAAAAGCTAGGAATTTTACCTCATCCAGAACTCATTGTACAACAACATGCTAAATCAAAGTCCATTAGGCCTCCAAAACATTTAATGGGCTTTACTATTTTATTTTGACTGAAATTTAGTCAAAAAACTAACTTCCTATAACACTGAAAACAAATACACTACAATCACAATAACACCTTATAGTCATAGAGGACTTTTCTCATCTATCATTTAAAATAAACTGTTAAGCATGAAAAAAGGAAAGTTACTCCCATATTACATAAATCTGGAATCAGAGAGAGTCAAGAAAGTTAAGAGACTTACCCGGGGAGTCAGCAACAGTAAGAGTCACAATTACTTGGTATGAGACAGTCACATAGAGATAAGAGAATTTTGTACTAGCGGATCTTTAGAAAATTATCAATATAAAATGGATATAAATGTGGTATACTGCGACAACATTTTTCAGATTGACAGTGTCCAGAAAAAGAAGTATTTTGTAATTAAATTAACTTGGAAAATGACATATTTTATTCTTCACTAGATTTGCAATGCATGTTACCATATTAGACACTCTGAGAGGTTCAGAAGAAAAGAAACTTTTGATTTTAAATGTATTTACTATCTATGTAATCTTTTTCTAAGCCCATGTAGTTACACAGCATTGAAAAAAATTTAGGAAACACTGATTTAAACAAACAAACAAAACAACTTCCAAAATAACTTTAAGGACTTTAGTGAGAGGATTCCAAATAAAATGTAGCCTAAGATGTTAGAACTTCAAAGTCAGGTTCTTCAGTTTCTAACAATGAGATGATGATGATAATGGCAAATATTGTGAGCTTTTAAAAAATTCACTTACATTCAATGAATATTTGTTGAATACTGGGTTTACATCATGCCAGGCACTGAATATTACACTAGCTGAGAATTTTCAAAGTTCCCACAAACTTAGAGACAAGACTGATTTTCTGTAGCCATGGCAATAAACAGCCACCAGAACCAGGAACAGACTCATTCCAGTAAACACACCCTTGAGTGCCAACCTATCAACAACATTCTCATCTCTCTTTTTATAGATTATGTCAACTCCAGAACACGACCAATCCCTGAACTCAATGCTTCCTGGAAACTCGAAAGAAGATCAGCAGCCTTCCTTGCTAACAAACTGTGCTTGACCAGCATGTATCTCTCCTTTACGAAAAGAAGCAATAAATCAAGTTTTCTCTTTTTATTTCAGATACTGAATGACAGGCTCATTATTTTTCACAGCGCTTAAGGAAGTTTGCCTTCACAAACTTGTCAGCCTAACCTCCCTTCCACTCCTTCTTCTTGCATTTTATTTTGAAAGATTCCTAACCAACAGAAAAGCTGAAGTGGAATGAACACCTGTAAATCCTTCACCTAGAATCACCAATTGTTCACATTTTGGCACAATTGCATGCATGTTTCTTTCTCTCTCTCTCTCTCTTAAAAATTATACAAACATACACTTGTATTCTTATCTGTATTAATTTTTCTTTAAACAGTAAGCATGTACTAAGTGCCAGGTATACTTATATGTATTATGTCATTTAAACCTCTTAAAGACTCTGCAACACACTATCACTATGCCTGTCCCTCTGCATCTTGGAGAGATATTTGTTCTAGTAAGTGAAATTCTGGGTTTTTAAAAATTAATTTCCACATGCTGGGATTAGCTTTGTCCCCGGAACTGATGAAATAACAAATCCTTTTACATGACAGGTCTTCAAAAATATGAAGAAAGCTTACTTTAAAGGTCTGGTTTCGATTTGTTTTTGCTAAACAGCATCTGTTTTAAACAGCTTTATTATCATTTACATACCATAAAATCCAGTTGTTTAAAGTGTACAATTCAATGACTTTTAGTAAATTTACAGGGCTTTACCATCATCACCACAATCTAGTTTCAGAACATTTCTATCATTCCAAAACAATGTCTCATGCCCATTTATAGTCAGTCCTATTTCCCATCCTCAGCCAAAGGCAACCACTAATCTACTTGAAGAAACCATGTATCCTCTCTAGCCTTCTTCAAGGTTAAAGATTTCCTATTTCTTATCATTTTGGTCTCAATGTAAATGGCGTATCTTTGAAAAGACTTTCCAAAACTACTACCACTTTCAATTCTCACTTGAATCAGAGTAGTTTGGCATTTATTTGATTTATATATTAAGGTCCTACCCAAGTTTTCAGAAAAAAAAAGAGTTATAAAACTTTTAGTAAACAAACCGAAGGAATGCAAACCTCTAAGTGTTGAACAAGTCCTAGGCCAATTATAAAGCCCTGCAGCAAAGAGATATCCTTGAAACAACAGATCCAATAATGAACACTTTGTGGGCTGGGAAGAGTTGATTCAGCTTTCAAGCTGTCCTTGTCTGAAATATAACTCTCCAACTCATTCAGCAGAACATCAGGAGAGATGACATCAAACATCTCACTGAAATTTTTACTCTACAACTGTGGCATTACCTTAATGAAAGTAAAATTGTTTTACTCTGATATGAATTGGGAGCGCATGCAAGTTCCTAATAATTACAGATTCCAAAAGTTTTACTGAGATTGATGTCAAGTTCATCAGGGTATAATGACTAGAATCTCCTACACTCAACATTTTAAAAAATGAAGCAAACTCATGCCAAAATTATAACTTAATTACACTTCCTTACATAACATTCTAGAAAAACCAGTTGGCAATAATTAATACCACTACTGTACATAATCTTTTCCTAATGTAGTTGTACTTGCAAAATCTAATTTGTCACCAAAAACAATGGCTTTGGTCTCACAGAATACTGAATAAATAAAACTATAAATTAGAAAATATGTAAACAATGCAACTTGAAAATTAATTGTGTAAATATCTGTGACTGCCAATAGGAAAATACATAATATATTCCAGTTGTACTACATAATATATTCCATTAGTTCCTTCACAAAGGGTTTTCATTTGAATGAGGAAGTATATATAAGACAATTGTCTTACAGTGATCAGTCACTTTTAAGAACATTAAGAAAAAGCTTGGCCGGGCGCGGTGGCTCAAGCCTGTAATCCCAGCACTTTGGGAGGCCGAGACGGGCGGATCACGAGGTCAGGAGATCGAGACCATCCTGGCTAACACGGTGAAACCCCGTCTCTACTAAAAATACAAAAAACTAGCTGGGCGAGGTGGCGGGCGCCTGTAGTCCCAGCTGCTCGGGAGGCTGAGGCAGGAGAATGGCGTGAACCCGGGAGGCGGAGCTTGCAGTGAGCTGAGATCCGGCCACTGCACTCCAGTCTCCAGTCCGGGCGACAGAGCGAGACACCGCCTCAAAAAAAAAAAAAAAAAAAAAAAGAAAAAGCTTATCTCTAGTCTCAACAATACTATATTCCTCAAATAAAAATGAAATTTAGTATACCCAGAAGAAATGTATTTTCAGTTTGTTCTCTACAACATGGATAAAAAAGTGATGACATGAGAAAGATGTTAAGATACAACGCTACTGAGAATAAACACATAGCATACATTAAATGATCTTTTAGTTTTACTTTAATAATAGTGAATAACTTAAAAATTTGGCATGCATAAATAATAACCCTTTATAGATATTTATATACACTATTAGCACTGAAACTCATATTAATCTTTAAATCTTACTATGAAAAGTTCAGTATGTACTTGTAGAAGCTTATAATGAACATACATTTAAGTATACTAAAAATATTAATGAAAACATACATCTCTATACCTACCAACTACCAGCCTGTACACAATTAAGATCTTCACAGGTACTAGGCTCCTTGGTAGCAAATAAAAATATTAATAGGCAATATCAGGAAATTATTTATAATAGTTAATATCAATAAAACAGTAGTTAAGATGCTAGCTTAGAGCCTTCACAGAATCCTACAACTTTCACACTCTTCTGTTTATTATATAAAAGTCTTTGAAATCTGGCTTCTCTCTGGTTCCAGCCTTATTTCTAGCCATGCACCGTTTGTTCCTGACATATCAAACTCCCTATGGACAGCTGACCACACAATAGGTTTCATGTCTTCTCACTTTTGTACATGGTATTTTCTCTGTCAAGTAAGTCTTTGTTTCTTCTTCCATTCAGCCAATGCCTTCCAAACTTAGTTCAACCGGTACGACCCTTGGGAAATTTTCCGTAATACTCATTTGCTCCTCTACAGCATATTGCACTGATTGCCCTAACTCACCTTTCACCTCATACTATATTCATTCCAATTGCCAAGTAACTTTAAGTAGCCCTGCACTATAACCCTGAGCTCAACCCTGTTGTGTTATTTGGCCAATGGGATATTATTTGCAGTAGAGGCTAAGAAGTGCTTAAGCATTTCAACTTGCACTCTTGCACTCTGCCACTGCCATGAAAGTATGACAAGGCTAATCTGCTGGAAAATTAAGAGATACATGAAGCAGAGCTCAGTCACCCCAGTCATCCCAGTTGAGTTACTGTAGATCAGCTGGCAGTCAGCTGACCAGATAGATAACAGAGCCCAGTTGAGATTGGTGGGGTTGCCTAATCTACTGTCCTAGACATATAATCACAAATGCTGAGGTTTCACAATGTTTTGTTATATAGCATTATTGTGGCAATAAACAATGGATCCCACTCCTAGATGCTTCCACAGCACTCTTCACAACCTCCTCATAGTATAGTTACATAGTTATATGGTTATGTAGTTACACAGTCATACTTTTATATTAACTAATTTATCTCTATTCTCCCCTATGCCTTTAAAGGAAAAAAAAATCACCTGTTATTTAAATTTGTATTCTCAGCATCTAACAAGATGCCAGTTGTATGTGGGCACTCAATGTAGGACTGGGGAAGAGAAGGAAAGAGGACTGATTCACCTCCCAACTGATTCCACTATTATCTCAGACCACAAGGAGCCTTCCCCATGTTGTGAAAGTTCAGTGGGCACACAAATTAGATACTGCTAAAGCAGATTAAAACTTTAAGCATATAGGTTTTAATATATGCTTATTAATATATGTATATAGTTGCCTGTTGGATGAGCACTGATGGCCACAAATTCATGTGATTTGTGAGCATAATGTTAACAGGAAAGAGTCAATAACTGCAGCACTTTGGGCCAAATATAGAGTGGAATTAGGTTATGCAGTAAAAGATGCCAGGGCAGAGAAGCAAAGGGTGTATTCCTAGAAAACTTAAGATTTTCACATGTAGAAGGAAAAATGTTTGAAATTTCATTAAACTTGGTATATGCATTTAGGGCCAAGTAAAAATTCAAAAAGGAACCAGATTAATGATTTAGTTTTTTAAAGGCAGCAAATACTTCTAAAAAAGAAAAGGAAAAAAATGAACCTGAAAATATATAGAATTTAGGATCCATTTAATAATGATAGTTATGACAAAAATGACAATGAGTCGATTATATCCATCGTACATATTGAGGATTTACTGTTTAATAGACATCACCGAACTGATTCAAATGCCAAAATGGCTCTATAAGGTAAGTACTATTACTATTGCCACTTCAAGACTTGAAGAGGTTAACTAGATTACCCAAGGAACATATTTAATAAGAGACAGAAATGAGATTCCAACTCCCACCAGTCTGACTGCAAACTCTAAAAAAACAAAAACAAAACAAAACAAAACCCTCTAACTGCTCTATAATATTGTCTTTCACAGAAACTGAAGAGACTTCGGAAGTAATTTATTTCAGTTTCTGCCACAATAAAGAAAATTTTAAAAGTGAAAAGACTATATAGGCTGGGCATGGTGGCTCATGTTTATAATCCCAGGATTTTGGGAGGTCGAGGCAGGAGGATCACTTGAGCAAAAGAGTTTAAATCCAGTCTGGGTAACAGTGTGAGACCTTGTCTTAAAAAAGAAAAAAAAACACTATATAAACATATATCCAATTTAGGGTGACTGGAGTAGGATGATGATGATACTTTGATATAATGGGAAATAACTTTTTGACAAACAGTGTAGCACATGCAGAAATGCAAACCAATATATAAATGACACAATAGTTGAATTTGTAAGATTAAGAGGAAAACTAAAGAAACTGAACAATAAATGATGTCTACATCAATAACCAAAAAAAGGAATCTATTAAAAGGCTGAACAAATTCTTCCAAGTCAAAAGCAAATAACTGGCTTCCTCTCTATTCATGAAAAAAGCTGAGTTTACCACATGAAATTTACCTTGATTTTAGGTCTCAAGAATTAAGGATAAATATTAAAGCTATGAACCTGGGGAACTCCATAGTGTCTTTATGCATAAATCACATAGAAATTTCTCAGGTTCTGAGATAAAGTTCAAGAATAATTATACTAAACAATACAAAAATTTCCCAAGGCTAAAACTTGGTAAATATAAGCTGCAGAAATATTAGAACAATAATAAGTATAGGGTTAACCTCACCATACTATTAATAGATACATTACAATACAAATATTACACAGAGATTAAAATTGATACTTGGGAACAGGTTGATTATCTAGGTATGTTAATTATTATTATATTCAGAGGGAAATATTCCTTGCAGCATAAAGACACCAATACCATTCATATACTGTTTCCAGAGAGTTTGATAAACAGAAAAATTCCACAAAAATCTTAGCCCAGTAACTCTCCACATCCAGGATCTCTAATTTCCACAACCTCTAGATCCTATAAGAGTAAAAATTAGAGCTTCTTTTATGGTGAACAAATTTCCTATCTCAAAGCCTTTGAAGAATGTCCCCTTTTCCTCTACAGAGAGAATGCTTGGACAACTCTAGAGGAAAGAGGGAAATTGCGATGCTTTGTATGTCCTGGGGACCAGAGGTTTCCAGGATTCAAACAAATGTAAACAATTTGACTTTCTGAGTATTGACAAGGAATTATAATATCAGATTACTAAATCTGGGTTTTCTCAGTTGCAGGAGCTTCCCTTTCCCTGCCATTCCAAAGATTTCAAAAACCTATGAAATTATGCCACGGGGTGATTATCCAAGTATATCTTTCACAGTTAAATGACTCAAAACAATATTTAACATTTCAAATTAAATTGTTCATAATACAGTATTCAATTCTTCACTAAACTCACAGAACTCATTTCTACTTACAGATTTTTTTTTTTTTTTTTTTGAGACGAAGTTTCGCTCTTGTTGCCTAGGCTGGAGGGCAGTGGCACGATCTTTGTTCACTGCAATCTCTGCCTCCCGGCTTCAAACAGTTCTCCTGCCTCAGCTTCCCAAGTAGCTGGGATTACAAGCACCCACCACCACGCCCAGCTAATTTTTGTATTTTTTTAGTAGAGATGGGGTTTAACCATGTCGGCCAGGATGGTCTCAAACTCCTGAACTCGTGATCCACCCGCCTCTGCCTCCCAAAGTGCTGGGATTACAGGCGTGAGCCACCGCACCTAGCCAGATGTGTTCTTTAAAACTCTGAGTAAAGAAAGTTAAGTGAAAGAGATCTTTCATTTAAAAAAAAAAAAAGAAAGAAAAATTAAAAATGAAGGAATTGTATTTTCTACATATATTAACTTTAAAAAAGAAAATGCAAAATTAATCTATGTACCATAACTATATTTTCACACATGTGTCATCTTTATTATGCTGTTAAATGTTAGAGCCTACAATAATCTATTCCAGACATGGGGCTGGGGTTGGGAGCAAGGGTTTGGCAAGGGAGTGGAAAAGCAACAAGGCTGCCTGTAGCACTTTTAGTACACGTTATAAGAATAATCCATAACAAAAAAACATGGATTCAATTCAGTATAACTACTTCAATTTTCTTAAAATCACACATACTTTATATAGTTAAAGCCCTTATACACTTCCTCTCTCAAAAACTTAGGAATAATTTCACAGTATCTAAGGAATAAGAAAAAAAGTTTTAAAATAAAATATTGATATTTAAAATGTCTCTTTAAGCTATTTGCTAACAAAACAAAATATCAGACTTTGAAAGAATACTAAATTCACCATCATTAATTTTATTTTGGTAACTAACTTTATCCCTATGACTTGATAACAAACTTAACCTTTAAGGATAAATCACCATATACAACATTAAAACACCAAAAATAGAAGATGGAATTGCTCCTACCTCCGTAACATTTTGTTTCTAATTAAAAAAAAAAAAATTGGAGAGTATTGTTGAACAGAATTCATATTAGAAGATATATCAAATTATACGAGAGGAACTTCATGTCTATTTTCTAAGTTTATATCATATTGAATACTGTGCTTGCAGACCCAATGAACAAGAATAATCATCCACAAATTGCTAGAATCTTTCATTTTGGATTCTACACTGAAAATGAAGGGTGGACATTTAGAGTCTACATGTTCTATTTTCAGCTTCATCATTAACATGTTTGAGAACTTGGGGTAAATTTCTTTACAACAGGTAAATATTCTAATACCCTATTAGTTAACGGACGCTAGATCCAAAAGCTGACACTTAAGTGGAATACTACATAAATTTAGTCCTATTTTCTTTATTGGGTTTTCTGATTTAAAATTCTACCACATATATACATAACCATCTTAATTTGCATATAAACTTAATTCACTTTAACAATATTCACTGAACATCAACCAAGATGAAAGTCCTCTCCTAAAGGCTGAGGAATGCAAATGTAAACACCAAGTCCTTGTGAACTCCAAAATTAGTACATAGCACACTGGTAAATGAGATACAAATAAGCACACATGAAACTCTCTTTCAGTCAATCTAACTTAATTAAAATTGTACTATGACAATACAAAAAGTATCAATTTTTTAAGTGTGAATTTTAAATTGTGCAATTTCTTTCTTTTTTTTTTTTGTCCAGATAGGGTCTCGCTTTGTCACCCAGACTGGAGTACAGTGGTGTGATCACGGCTCCCTGAAGCCTCCATCCTCTGGTCTCAAGTGATCCTCCCACCTAGGCCTCCCAAAGTGCTGGGATTACAGCTGTGAGCCATTGCACTCAGCCACTAAATTGTATAATTTTTTAAAGTACAATTAAAAATTTGTACCGTACAAAAAATGAAAGAAAGATTTTCTATCTTTTCTTTTTTTTAACCTGTGTGGTGAAGTGTAACAGGCTGGGAAAAAACTATAGGTGTAACCCAAGGGTCAGCAAATATTTTCTGGAAAAGGTCAAACAGTAAATATCTTCACTTTTGTGGGCTATAAGGTCTCTTTTGCGCAATGGCCATCACAGTACCAAAGCAGTCAATGACAGTCCATACATGAATGAATATGTATAGCTATGTTCTAGTAAAACTTATGAACGGTCACTGCAATCTGAGTTCTGCATCTCACATAATTTCATCTCATGTAAGTGCTACATCTCATGAAATATTACTCATCTTTTGATTTTTCCCCAACCATTTAAAAATGTAAAAAATATTCGTGGTTATACAGGCTGTATAAAAACAGGGAGCTATGTGGATTTTGCCTTCAAGCCACAGTTTGCCAATCCCTGGTATAATCAAACACCAGTATCAAACAATATGAATTAAGAGTGACTAGTAGCTGACCATAATTGCCACTGTTCAGAGAGGAGAGAAAGGAAAACATATTCAAATAATCAAGAACTTCTTTTAAAGAAGTATGTGAGTAAGAGCTTGAGTTAATCTAAGGATGATGATAACTCATTTACTGTAGCTATTATATTATTTAGTAACTGCAAGAAAACGGTTCCACTCTTTAAAAAAAAAACACTAATTTGTCAAAATATACAGAAAACAAGCAATCAATTTCATGTTCGTATTTAAATTGTAAGAGTACAATTGAAAAATTGTACTGGCTGGGCACGGTGGGCTCAGGCCTATAATCCCAGCACTTCGGGGAGGCCGAGGCAGGTGGATTACTTGAGGTCAGTCATTCAAGACCAGCCTGGCCAATATGATGAAACCCCCTCTCTACTAAAAATGCAAAAATTAGCTGGGCATGGTGGTGCGTGCCTGTAATCCCAGCTACTTGGAAGGCTGAGGCGGGAGAATCCCCTGAACCCGGGACGCGGAGGTTGCAGCAAGCTGAGATTGCACCACTGCACTCCAGCCTGACAGAGACTCCATCTCAAAAAAGAAAAAAAAAGAAAAATTGTACTATTTTTAAACTGTACAGCTTACCAATTTTTAAAATATTGAATATTCATGTTTAAAATAATATTAAAAAACTGTTATAGGTTGAATTGTGTCCCTCCAAAAACAATGTCTAAAAATCCTAACCCCAGTACCTCAAAATATGACCTTATTTGGAAATAGGGTCTTTACAGAGATAATGAAGTTAAAACAAGGTCATTAGGGTGGGCTGTAGATGAACAGGACTGGTATCCTTATAAAAAGTGGAAATTTGCACAGACAGACAGACAGACACAGAGGGAAGGCAATATGAAGACGGAGGAAGAAGACAGTAATGTGACTGGAGTGATGAATCTAAAAGCCACGAAACACCAAGGATTGCTGGCAAACACGTAAAGCTAAGAGAAACAAGGAAGGATTCTCCTCTAGAGCCTTCAGAGAATATGACACTTGATTGTGGATGTCTAACACCCTAAACTGTGGGCAGTAAGTTTCTGCTGCTTTAAGTCACCCAGTTTTTGGTACTTCGTTATAGAAGCCCTAGTAACGAATACACAAACATATCAACGTATTAGGAGTGTTTTTCACTTTGTAATTCTATCACTATAGTAATCAAATAACATGCCATCATTTAATGAATAAACAAAATATTAAGTCCAAAATAAACCCTGAATTAAAATTGTCATGTTAAAATTCAACCAACTTTTTATGCATGATATGACTACCAAACATAATATGACTACCAAACTTTTTTTTTCTACAATACTTTGAACCAAATTTTCTTTGGTTTTTGGGTTGTAATTACTATTGATGGCAAATGCATGCTACTGTGGAGAGTGGGGAAAATTAAGTGGTAGAAATGCTTGGGGTCTCAAATCTTCCTCTCAGAGAGTATGGATGCAATTTTTTGCATTATAAAGTAACATTTTCAATAGTGCAACATATCCATTTTCTTGCATCTCTTCCTGTTTTGATTTGTGATTTCAGGGATAGTTATGATAATATGATACATGGGTCTCCACTCACACTCTTGTTCTGTGTCCTACAAATTTTGAGGGTGGGCTTCAGCAAAACCTGTATCAGGTTATGGCTCCAGTAAACTCTCATTTCTAGCACTGATTTATTTTTCAGGTAACTGAACACAATAGTTTATGTTTGAAATACTGCATTAAAAACATAAAGAACGACTGACCTTAAACTATTACCAAAAAAAAAAAAAAAAAAAAACTTTACGGTTTTAAAAGACTTCCAATAAAAGAAAGTCCAAAATTGTATTACTCTTTACATTAAAAGTTTCCATTTTCAGTTTATCTGTATTCCATTTTTTTCCCCAAAAGTTTTGAAAAAGGAGATTCACGCAGAATGTTGCCCAAATTTTCTGAGACCCAAACACGATCTCTTAAAATATGAACCGACAAGCTTCTGCATGTCTCTGAACTCAGATTTGGGCATTTCAATGTCACCTGGATACCCAAATTTAAATTTCAGGGCTGCCTATCAAGCACAGTAACTGAAAACTTGCACTAAACTCAGAAGTGTGCAAAGAAGTAAATATCCATTGGAAAAAAAACCCTCTGATTTACAGGGTGGCCCATTTAAAACAGTTCCCATTTAATAATGTGGCTGTGTACAGGGCCTCTTTTAAATGGGCCACCCTGTATGAAGCTTAAGTCCAAGATAAAAAATGTCCTCCCTTGAGAATTTTTAAAACCCGAAAACATTGTAGGTTTAGTGGTTATTTTTAAGGTTTTAGATGGTTTCTTTGGACTCCTTTAGAACTGAAAAAAGATGGATACACATTTAAAAAATGAAATGTTACAACCACACATCTGTAATGAGAACCAGTGCCAGTGGATATTTTTAAAACAAATTAAAACGGTCAATTTTTTTTAACTTAGGCAAACAGCTGCTATACACACAGTGCACAGTAACTACTTTTCAGCAAAAGTTCAGAAGGAATTTCCTAATGAAGATTTATAGAATGTTCTGGGATTGATAATTAAGGGTTCCCCCAAAAGATATGAAGAACAGTATTAGCGATGCAAGGATTAAGGACACTGACTATGCCTATCCTCTAAGGATGAAGCCTGGAATTTAGAATAAAAGATACACACTAATAACCACTGAGGGAAATTAGGATAAAATAGGTACTGTATATCTTTTCTGTACTGACTTCAAAGTGTTTTGAAGGATTCCATAATAATTTCTAAAGTTTAAATACCTCTGTAATTTAGTTCATTCTTTAAAAAGGGGAAAGAGACAATGTGAGGAGAAAAACTGGAAAAAGCTTGCCTAAAAAATATTACACTGATACAAGAAATCATGGGTTCTGAAAATTCTGACTTCCACTCTGTACGTGACTTGAATAATGCTGTTTTCCCTCCAAAGCCAATATCATTAATAATAAAAATAACAAGTATGGGACGGGCACAGTGGCTCATGCCTATAATCCCAGCACTTTGTGAGGCAGAGGTGGGCAGATCACGAGGTCAGGAGTTCAAGACCAGCCTGACCAACATGGTGAAACCCCGTCTCTACTAAAAACACAAAAATTAGCTGGGTGTGGTGGTGTGTGCCTGTAATCCCAGCTACTCAAGAGGCTGAGGCAGGAGAATTGCTTGAACCTGGGAGGTGGAAGTTGCAGTGAGCTGAGATCGTGCCACCAAACTCCAGCCTAGGCGATTGAGCAAGAATCCGTCTCTAAATAAATAAATAAATAAATAAAACAACTATGAACACTGTCATCATCCACTTCATAGGCACCTGACATCATTAAATCATTTAACTCCACAACAATACTATGAGGTAGGTACTATTACCTCTTCTTCACAGATAAGAAAAATGATGCACTAAGAGATTAAATAATTTGTCTAAGGTCACAAATACGGTAAAATTACCTGTCATGATTCAAACAAAGACTCTGAATCCAGAGTTAGTATTCTCAAACACACACTCGTAATTTATGTTTTTTCCTTCATGTAGCTAGGAGTTTACCAATTTTTTGATGTTCTCAGAGACTTTTATTTTCATTGACTTTTCTCTTGTCTGTTTTCTATCTCGCTGATTTCTACTCTCATGTTTACTATTTTCTATTTACTTTGGATTCAATTTTCACTTTTTTTATCTTCTTAAAGTAGAGGAAATACTGATTTTTAAACTTTTTCTTTCTGCTCTAACATAAGCATTTAGAGCTATAAACTTCTCTGTAGGCATAGCTTTAGATTCATCTAATACATTCTGATAGGTTGTGTTTACTATCATAGTGTGAATTTTCAAAATTTCTCCTATTTTGTCAGTTTTCCTTCATGTACTTTGAAGCTCTCTTATTAGGCACACAAATATTCAGGACCACTGTTTCTTCTTGACAGACTCTTGATTATACCCCTCTTTATTACTGACACTGCTTGTTATTCTGAAGTTTACTTTGTCTGTTATTAATACAGCCATATTGGCTTTCCCAATCCTTATGACTGGGCTTTGCATGTACAAGAGAATCAAGGCAGTTTTCTTAGTCAAAAAGTCACAAAAATAGCTCACGAGCTAAAGTAAACTGTGTTAGAAAATACAATTATTGGCTGGGTGCAGTGGCTCACGCCTGTAATCCCGGCACTTTGGGAGGCAGAGGCAGGCGGATCACGAGGTCAGGAGATCGAGACCATCCTGGCCAACATGGTGAAGCCCTGTCTCTGGTAAAATACCAAAAATTAGCCAGGTGTGGTGGCGTGCGCCTGTAGTCCCAGCTACTCAGGAGGCTGAGGCAGGGCAATCGCTTGAACCCGGGAGGCGGAGGTTGCAGTGAGCCGAGACTGCACCACTGCACTCCAGCCTGGCGACAGAGCAAGACTCTGTCTCAAAAAAAAAAAAAAGAAAGAGAAACTATAATTATCCACAAGAGTCCAGTCTATAGAATGAAAAGTATTTTTTTCTATTAAAAGACTTTTTTTCTTTTTTTTTTTTTGAGACAGAATCTCCTTCTGTCACTCATAAATAGTTGTCTTAACTATTTACTCACTACTGTTGTATGTTCTACACAGGATCTTTGGTGGATAAAGAAGTTTTCATTTGGCAGTCTGGACAATGGTGCCCATTAATGAAAAAGGCTTATTAGGCACTGAAGATCTGGAACCAAGTCCTTGTTCAACAAATTTCCAGTTATGTGGCCTCGCACTTCAAATTCTTGGTTTCCTTGTGTAGATAATTAAGCAATAATTTCATGTTTACGATAAGGAGAAACTGGACTGCTAAAGATCATTTACTGAAAGTTCCCCCTGTCCTAGATAGCTGTATGGACTAAATGTCAGTCATCTGATTACTACCTTCACAACTTGTGCTGTTTTTTTGTACTAGTTAGGCAGCTACTAATTTTTGTATGTCAATATTTATTACCATTTTAATAAATTTATTTTACAATAAACTTTCTATCATGAAAATCTACGAGAAAATCAATATCATATGCCAGAAAGAGAAGATGTCTACTACTTATGGAATTTTTAAAAAATCCATCAATCAATCAATTGGATATTCTCTTTTGGGGGAATTCTGAATGAAGAACTTAGGAAGGGATGGAGAGGAAGACTGCAGGAGAAAAATAAGGAGAAATAAATAGAAATGAGTCAAAACACACACAAAAAAGCAGTGTTAAGACTGGCGTAATGATTGGTAAAAGCCACTTGCAAACTGGCACAAGACAGCTAAGTGATCAAAATATTCTAAAGGTTATTTTTAACACTTTTATTGAGATATAATAAACATACCATAAAATTCACCCATTTAAAGTGTACAGTTTAGTAAGTTTCTGTATATTCACAGAGTTGTGAAACCATCACATTAATCTAATTCTGAAACATTTCCTCAACCCAAAAAGAAACTCTCTACCCATTAGCAGTTATTCCCCTTTCTCACTCCCTCTCCCATCCTCTTCCCTGACTCAGGTTAACTTTCTGTCTCTATGGATTTGCATATTCTGGATATTTAATAATTAAATTATACAATATGTGGCCTTTGTATCTTGTCTCTTTTACTTAACACAGTGTTTTCATGGCTCATCCATGCTGTAACATGTTATCACTACATCATCCCTTTTTATGTCTGAATGATATTCTACTGTATGAATATACCACATTTTACTTATAATAAAATTTAGCTGATGGACCTCCGGATTGTTTTCCTCCTTTCAGTTATTATGAATAATGCTGCTATGAACATTTGTATACAAGTTTATTCCTATCAGTTTTGAGGCCTAGCTCTGTAGCTGCTGGGATGGTAGGTCCATGTATCTGTACTTCCTACTACATTTTCACTGTAAATTCTCATATGAAGTAATTTAAGGGTATCCTTTATCTTTTGAACTTTAAAGAGTCACACTGGTGAAAGCATACCTTACAGGAAAAAGACAAAGTTAAAAAACAAAACAAGAAAAAAACCACTTTTTTTTTTTTTTTTTTTTTTTTGAGATGGAGTTTCGCTCTTGTTGCCCAGGCTGGAGTGCAATGGCGCGATCTCGGTGCACCACAACCTCTGCCTCCCAGGTTCAAGTGATTCTCCTGCCTCAGCCTCCCAAGTAGCTGGGATTACAGGCATCCGCCGCCAAGCCCAGCTAATTTTGTATTTTTAGTAGAGACAGGGTTTCTCCATGTTGGTCAGGCTGGTCTCGAACTCCTGATCTCAGGTGATTTGCCAGCCTCCATCTCCCAAAGTGCTGGGATTACAGGTGTGAGCCACCGCGCCTGGCCAAGAACACTTTTAAGTAGCAAGCAGGAGCAGAGGACTAGGACTTAAAGATCTGAGGTATCTTCTCTCAGTGCTGTTGCTATCCTCTCCATGATCCTGATTAGATCACTTGCCCTGCAAGAAGCTCAGTTTCCTCAGATGTAAACATGAGATACTGGGCTAAATTATAGGTTGCTTTATGTTCTAAAGTATGATAATTTAAACCTACTGTCTCATCCTTCCAGATACGGCAAAATAAGGCAACAGAAAGAAAAATCGCACGGGTTTTTTCCTCAACGTTCTGCCTAATTAATTCATGCATGATTCACAATCACAGTCTACAATAAATTAAAAATCTTTTCACTCTCAACACATCTTATCCACGATACAGCATAACTTAATATTTATTTCCAAGCCTATATGTAACCACTGTACCTCAAGTATACATGGGTTTCTAACATACATATTAACAGCTTATGTGTTAGTTTTGATAAAGGAAGCCATTAAAGTCAAACTGTTACCATATAAGCCAAAGCTCTCTACCTTGCATCACATATAAAAAGATATTCAGATTGATGGAAGACCTAAATTTCAATGTATAAATATGAAAAAAGAAGAAAATCTAACATTGTTAACTTTTAACTACTGTAGCTAACCATCAAAAATAAATATTATTCACAAAAAACAACACGAATAGAGAAAAACAGGTAAATTATAGCTTAAGTATTATTTCATTGTAACTACAGTCCCCAAATATTCAGGCTGGTTGGAACAATGGTGGGTTTACAACAGTCCCCCATTATTCATGGGAAATATGTTTTGAGATTCTCCCACATTCTGTGGACGCCTGAAACTGGGTAGTACTGAATCCTAAACATATACTGTTTTTCCTATAAATACATACCCATGATAAAGTTTAATTTATACATTAAGCACAGTAAGATATTAACAACTAATAATATAACAATGATAACAATATTCAGAACAGTACATTAGTTAAGAATTACTTCTGGAATTTTCCATTTAATATTTTTGGACCATAGTTGATAGCAGGTAACTGGAAATGCAGAAAGCTAAACTGCAAATAAGAGGAAGAGTACTATATTTTCCTGCTCCTGGTACTGGCAATTCCAGAATTCCTATAAAATTAAATTTCTGCATTCTCTGGAAGCAGTCCAAACTGAGAGATAAGAAGTACTGCTTTGTCGAACTGTTTGTAAACTTCCCATCAACCCTGATACATAAAATAAGCTAAATTCTAAGACCTTTTTCAGTTCCCTATTCCCTTTAAAAATTGCTACAAAAAATTACTTCAAACCTACTTTTAAATATTTTTCCTACTGCTTGATAACCTAATTCAAAGTCCATCCAACAAAATAAATGACAGGATAGAAAAGCAAATCTCTTTCTGCTATGTTACATTTCTCTTTGACCACTAGACCTTTCCTGAAACCAACACATTTTAAATATTAAATTCTCTTACAGTGTGTTACATTTTGATAGCAATTTTTAGTAATATTTCTACAAAAGACTTAGCAGATTATCATGTCACTATATTTTATTGATGATTCTTCCAATATGCCAGTGCACTATGCTTTAGAAGAACCCAACGGAAAATAACTCATCTGAATTTATTAAAGCAAATTTAGGAAGTGATTCTATTCTTACAAAAAATCTCCTTACTTTGCAAAATGATTCAACACTTGTTGTCCAGATTAGTGCTGGTCCAGAAATAGAACAGTAACAATAATAGAAATGATCTAATTCAATCCTCATACAAGTATATAAAATGGTATTATTATTGTCACCCCCTTTACAAAAAAGGAAACTAAGACAGAGGTCACATGATTTATCCAAGAGGACAAAAGTAGTAAGTGTTTGAATCTAGGTCTGTCTGAGTACACATCCTGAGCTCTTACCAGTACAAATATTGCCTCCCATGAATAGACACTACTTGAATAATAAAGGGATAAAGAAGGAGAGTAATCTTTTAAAAGTAAACATACAGACAAAATTAACAGCTATGACCTTGACATGCTTATTTCTTGCCCAATTCTACTTAATTGCTTAGACTGCTTAGCACACAAAGTGAGAAGGCAGTATCAAAGTTCTAAACTTGCGGGAAAAAACTGACTCTAAACAAAGTTCTTTTCTTCTTGCTAATACTCCATATTACGTGTTCAGATCTCCAACCAAGATATTTAGTTTCCTGCAGTCTTATGTTCAAAAAGTGTTTTGAAATACGAATTAATGAAGCCCTTTCCTTCCCCAGCAGAACTGTTCTTTCAACTACAGAATATTCTGATGTGGGAGAGGACAGCCAAGCAAAACTCAGCTTCTGATTATCTTTTACATTTTAATCATTGTAGAACTGAAAATAAACCACACCAGATACTTAGTTAAAATGCTGAGGTTGATCCAGTCCTCCCTGATGGGAGGACAACAAATCTTCTGCCATTTCCCCAAAAATATAAATCTTGACAAAACTGAAAAAAAAAAAAAAAAGTTTCAGCACTCAGAAAACCAACCACAGGCTTACAAAAATCTGAGATGTGATTATTCATGAAAACTACTGAATTTTGGGTAAAATAGCATGAGTCTGTGGATACCTTTTCTGGAACATCTGACAACACCCCCAGATCTATTTATATGGTAGTTCAATCAGGAGAAAGCAGGAGGTGATAACTAAAAATTCTGCTCATGTTGCTAAAGAGGAGATAACTTGATTTAGTATTGTCAGTTAAAGTGCCAATATTAGTGGCACATGAACAGGGAGTGCCAGCACCTCCACTCGCCTGAAGTAGTGAGGTTTCTTTTGGCAAGAAACAGATTAGCAGTGCGATAAACTGAAGATTTGGATCCCCGCAAAATTCTTTTGTTGAATTAAAAACCCCCAATGTGATGGTATTAGGAGGTGGGGCCTTTAGGAGGTAATCTCATTAATAAAGTTTGTTCCTGTCTTTGCTGATTTCATGTTAGTGTAACAGAATATCTGAGAATGAGTAATGTATAAAGAACAGAGATTTCTTTCTTATAGTTTTGGAGGTTGGGAAGCCCAAGGTCAAGTGATTGGCATCTGGTAAGAGTTTTCTTGCTGCATCATCCTATAGCAAAAGGTGAAAGTGCAAGAGAGTGCAAGGAAACAAGGGAGGGCTGAACTCACTATTATAACACACACTCTCATGGCAACTAATCCACTCCTATAATAACAACATTAATCCATTCAGGGCGACAAAGCCCTCATGAACTAATCACCTCTTATTAGGCTCAACCTCCCAATACTGTTGCATTGGGAATGAAGTCTCTAACACAAGAACTTTTAGGGATACATTCAAATCACAGCATTCTGCCACTAGCCTTCAAAATGCAAGTCCTTCTCACAATGCAAAACACATTCATTCCATCCCAATAGCCCATAAGTCTTAACTCATTCCAGTAGCAACTCAAAAGCCAAAGCCTCATCTCTGTCAGATATGGGTGAGACTCAAGGCATGATACAAACTGAGGCAAATTCTTCTCCAGCTGTGAGCCTATGAAAATAACAAGTACTGCAAAAATAAAATGAGGGTGAGGGCACAGGACAGACATTCCCATTTCCAGAGAGAGAGACAGGAAAGAAGAAAACAATAACTAGTCCCAGGTAGGTCTATAAATCCAACAGGGAAAACAACATTAAGTCTTAGTTCTCCCAGGATGGATTTGCACGCTGGTAGCTCTACAGCTCTGGATTCTCAAAGGCATCCCCACTCCCAAGGCTTCACTAGGAATTACCCTGTGGGGACTATCTTCAGTGGCTTTGTTCCCACGGCTCCACTAGGCACTGCCGTGGTGGAGACTCTCTGTGGCAACTCTGCCCCTACAGCAGGTTTTTTTTCTGGGACCCCCAGGTGTCCACGACATCCACTGCAATCGGGTTAAGGATCACCTTGGCACCAAATGTCTTGCATTCTGTGCACCTGGAGAATTAGCACCATATGGACACTGCCAAAGTTTACAGGTTGTACCTTTAGAGTAGCGGCATAATCAGCACTGGAGCCTGCCTGAGCCATGGCTGAGGTGGCCAAGAAACACTAAACCACCAATAGAAGAGTAGAGTGCCAACGCAGCACAGGCCAGTGAAGACTGAAGTCTCCCTGGCATCTTGCTAGAAACTTTGCCCTCAGAGTCTTAGCTTACCTCAAAGGTCTCTAAAAGGCCTTTGGGGTCATCTTCCCATTGTCTTAATGAATAGTAACTGGCTCCCTTCCATATATACTAATCTCTTTAGCAAACAGTTGCTTGGACACACCATTGGTTTACTCTCCTAAAGATGGCTTTTTCACTCTTTATTTTGCCAGGCTGCAAATTTTCCAGAATTTTAGGTTCTATTTCTCTTTTGATTATAAATTAAATTATTTCTCTCTTCTCACATCTTACTATATGTGGTTAAACGGCCATGTAGCTCCTTCAATATTCTGCATAGAAATTTCTTCCACCACATACCTAGTTCATCACTCTTAAATCCCACCTCTTATGAAGCCCTAGGGCATGGACACAACTTAGCTAACTTCTTTGCTAATTTATAACAAGAATAGTCTTTATACATACTAAAACCATAGCAGTGCCCTTATAAAAGAAACCACAGAGAGTTTTTGCCCCTTCTACCATGTGAGGTTATACCAAATGTTGGCAGTCTGTAATTCAAGAGGGCTTTCACCAGAAACAATGGCACCCTGATCTCATACTTCTAACTTCCAGAACTATGAGAAACTGCATTCTTTTGTTAATAAGCCAATCAGTCCATGATACTTTGATATAATGGCCTGAACTGAGACAGGCAGGCAAGCCAGAGATTTAGCAGGTAATTCTGGGAGGTGATTCATCCATATGGGGATTGATGTGATCGCTTAATTACCCTACATTGACTGAGGTTGATAATATGCACAGCAGAGATCAAAGTCAGTATCAGCCACCCACACTTCCTTAGCCAACAGAAGTGAGCTCACACACAGAAGACACACCAGTGAGTCCACTGGAAAATAAGAGCCATGAAAAACTTAACAGCCTGAACACTAAATGTACCCTCCATGATCAAAAACAGAGCCATAAGCAGAAAGAAGCAGCATTGATTCAAACTATTTGAGCACAATCTCTGAACTGACTAAACACAAGGCTGTAAGAAACAGAAGAAAAACCCAAAAAGTGAAGCCTAAAATAAAACAATTTGAAAAATGAAACAGAGACATCAGTGGCTATGTATTTGGGTGACAGACTTAGTCTAGACAATTACCAAACACACAAACAAAAATCAACAACAATAACAATAACTCTAAGGGGAGAAAAAAAATAAAAAACTACAGTTGCTTGCTACAAAATACTATCTTAGTCCAGTGTTCAAACAAAAAATTATAAGATATAACAAAACAAGAAAGTAACTTATTGACCTGGGAAAAAGAGAGTCAATCGAAATACAAGTCAAGCAGTCGTTATAAATATTTCAAAGAGCTAAAGAAATTCAAGCTTAAAAAAACTAAAGGAAAGTGTAACAACAATAATCCACTAAACGGAATATCAACAGAGACATTCTTTTTTAAAAAACAGAAATTTTGGAGTTGAAAAGTACAGTAACTGAAATGAATAATTCACTAGAGGGGCTCAACAGCAGAACTGAATTGTCAAAGAATAAGTGAACTTGAACACAGATGTATAGAAAATATCAATTCTGAAGAGGACAAAGTGAATAAAAAAGAAATATCAGACCCTCACAGAACATCATAAATGTTCTGGACACAGAAGTGTACCAATGTGCGTATAACAGAGTCTCAGAAGGAGAAGAAAGAAAAAAAGAGGACAAAAATATTTAGAGAAATATGGCCAAAGATATTCCAAATGTAATGAAAAACATTAGTCTACACATCCAGTCTCAGCAAACTCCAGATAAGATAAATTCAAAGAGACTCATGCCAAAAGAGAGATTATTAACAGAAGCATAAGATAAATGATGCATTCCATAAAAGGAAATTACAACTGGATTAATAGCTGATTTCTCATTTTTTAAAAAGTGAAGACAAGAAGCAATGCAATATGTTAGCAGGGTCAAAAGAAAAAGAAATGTCAACTAAGAATTCTAAATCCAGCAAAACTATTTTTTAAAAATAAAGGAGAAACAAAGACATTCATAGATTGAAAAAAGAAAAGAAAAAGCCTGAGAGAATGTGTTGCTAGAAGACCTACCTTGTAAGAAATACTAAGAAAAGTCTTTCGGTTTGAAAGGAAATGACATTACATGATAAATCAATCAAGGAAAAAAAAAAAAGAAGAACACTCAAAAAGTTAAATATGGGGGTAAATATAAAAGACTCTCTAAAGATACTTTTTCACATTTCTTCCCTTAGCTTCTTTTAAAGACATATTATGAAAAGCAACAATTACAACAATGTACATCAGGTTTACACATACCATATGTCTATGTATACTAACATATACCAATGTAATCTATATGACAATAACAGAACAAAAAAGAAAAGGAGAATATATATTAGAACAATATTTCAGTATTTTACCACAATTAAGGTATTATTATTCTGCAGCAGATTATAACAAATTTGCAAACTGTAATTCCTAGAACCACAAAGACATAATAAGTGAACAGAGAAATATAAATGGTAAACTAAATAATATTTATTTAACAGAAAGACAGTAAAGTAGAAACCAAGAAACAAAGATATAAGATTGAGGACAAAAACACCCAACTTATAAAGCACCAGCAGTTAAGTGACAAAATTGACAAATTGAACTTAATTAAAATGAAAAACTTTTTCATTTCAAAAAAACAATATTAAGCTAATGAAAGGACATGCCAAAAATAGGGAGAAATTACTTGCATATCATATATCTGGAGGACTTGTATTCAGAATATAAAAAGAACACTTAAAGCTCACTAAGAAGATAATCCCATTTTTAAATTGTAAGATTTGAATACATGTTTCTCCAAAGAAGATATACAAATGGACAATAAAATAATAAAAAGATGCTCAACAGTATTAGTCATTAAGAACATGCAAATCAAACACACAATGAGATATATTTCCCACCAACTAGGATAACAATAATCAAAAAGACAGATAGTAAGAAGTACTAGGGAGGATGTGGAAAAATCAAAATCCTCATATATTGCTACTGAGAATGTAAAATGATACAGCCATTTTGGAGAACAGTTGGACATTTTCTTAATATGTTAAACATTGAAGGGGTGGCCTGCCCCTCCACACCTGTGGGCGTTTCTCATTAGGTGGAATGAGAGACTTGAGAAAAGAAATGAGACACAGAGAAAGTATAGAGAAAGAAAAAGTGGGCCCAGGGGACCGGCGCTCAGAATACAGAGGACCCACGCCAGCACCGGTCTGAGTTCACTTAGTATTTATTGATAATTATCTTTACCATCAAAAAGATAAGGGAGTGGCAGGACAATAGGATCATTTTAGGGAGGAAATTAGCAGTAAAACATATGGATCAGGATCTCTGTGACATGAACAAGTTCAAAGGAAAATGCTGTGCCTTGAGATGCATATGCAAACATCTCCATAAACCTCTTAGCAGCATTGCTCCAGCAAGTCCCACCTTATTCCGTAAGGCGGTTTTTTCCTATCTCAGTAAACAGAGCATACAATCGGGTCTTACCCCGAGATGTTCCATTGCCCAGGGACAGGCAGGATTTTTAACCAGGAAGCTGCCTTCAGGCACTTGTTTAACAAAGCACATCCTGCACAGCCCAAAATCCATTAAACCTTGAGTCACCACAGCACATGTCTCTTGCAAGGACAAGGTTGGGGGTAGGGTCACAGATTAACAGCATCTCAAATACAGAACAAAATGGAGTCTCTTATGTCTACTTCTTTCTATATAGACACAGTAACAGACTGATCTCTCTTTCTTTTCCCCACAAAACATAAACTTCTCATATAACCCACTCTGAGCAATTCCACTCCTAGCAATCCATCCAAGAGAACAGAGAACATATGTCCAAAGATTTGTATGCAGATTTTCACCGCTACATTACTCATAAGGCAAAAAAGCAAACAATACCCAAATGTCCATCAATTGGTAAATGGCATAAAAAAATATGGCATGTCCATACAATGGAATATTTTTTAGCAGCAAAACCCGAGGAAATATTGATACATCATGAACGTCCCTCAAAAACATTATGCTGTATAAGAGAGGCCAGATGAAAAAATACTGTCTTGTGTGTGTGTGTGTGTGTGTGTGATTTCATTTATATGAAATGCCCAGAAGAGGCAAATATATGAAGACAGAAAGCCAATCAAGAGGAATAGTTATAAAAATAGAGACTGGGTACAAATAGGATCAAAAGAATTTTAGGGGGAGGTGAGTAATGTTTTACACCTGAATTACAGTTATGATTATACAACTCTATAAATTTACTAAAAATCATTCAACACTTATGACAGTGAATTTTACACTATTTAAATTATACCTCAACAAATCTGAAAAAAGCTAAGTAAACCATAATGTCAATAATGCACTTGTATTATTACTGCAATACTGACTTCAAGTCTAGTGTCAGAGAATAGCATCCAATCCCCTAACGATTGACATGTTTGGTGGCACTGCCATCATCTTAAACTTTAGAAGAAAAAAAATTCCTAGCTACCTCAAGTATATAAATGCAGTGCTTATTAAAAGTCCATCCCCCTTTTAAGTCAGACTGTCATTAAATCTGCAGCCTATCCTTCCTATGAAGGTCACTATTTTTATTATTTTATTTTCATAAATTAAAATCGAGGCTAAAGTTTTATGACTTAAAAAGATATTCAGGTAAATAACACTTAAAAATATAATTGGCAATAAAAACACAAAATGAAAATTGTTCTAATTTCATAAAACAACCTCTATTATATTTTACAAACAATTGTTGTGTGCCAAAAATTTTGGTGAAGCATCAGGTCACATTCTGTTTAAAAAATGTATTTCCTTGACAGAAGTAGGGGAAGATGGCAGATAGGAGACAGGGCTAACAAGCAGCTCCCACTTGGATGGACAGAACAGCATGTGGAGACTCACACCACAAGCTTTTGCTCCAAGAAGCACTGCAGCAACATACCAGAAAAACCGAAAGCATTCACAGATCCTTTGAAACAAATGGCACACTGCTGCAGATTCCATGAGACAGGAGAAAAACTGTGAGTTCCTAAAGTGTAAGAGGGGGAAAATCTGCATCTGAACACACATCCCCACTGAAGAATGTGAAACTCCAGATAACAGAAGGATTTACCTTACATAAAGCTGCAATGGATTAGGGAGGCACACGAAATAGAAAAGCAGAAGCAGCAGCAGAAAGAGCCTTGCAGGCACTCCCAGTCTATACAACATGAGCACAGGGAAGCCAACCTTCATATATCTCACAGGGGCCCTTGGGGAAGGCAGTCAGCGTAATTAGGGAGGGGGTCGCAGGGTGAACGAAGCTCCCAACTGAAATTTGTAATAATTCTGACTGGTCACAAATTTACCTCAGTAGAATTCAGGGGGGCAAACGGGAACTGCTACAGACACAAGTACAGAAGCCCATGCTGACAATGTGGGCAGACTGGGAGGGATGAGGCCTGAAAGCCATGCTTGCTTTATCAGCCTGGGGCAAGGTCTGAGTGGGGTACTACGGGAACAAGACCAGCCTCCGGAACTGCGTGGGAGCTGGGTGAGGCCTTTCACTGCTGACTATCCCTCACTTCACTGGGGAACTATATGACACAGCAGAATCAACCCTAATCCCCTATGGAAAATAACCACGTTGACCTGCGAACCACCCCCTCCCCATCCTCCACAGTGGCCATGGCAAGCTCCAACCAACAACAGTCTGAGGCCAGACCCACCTCAGCATGCCCCTACCTGATGGTATTTCTTTACCCGCACTGGTAGCCAAATACAAGAGACATAACTTTTGGGAGCTTTATGGCCCCATCACCTGAGAAGCCAGAATACTTACCATATTTACCTTGGTCAACTTAGAGCAAGCTTAGATCCCCCTACTACTGCCACAGCTGGTGCTTTCTTCAAAGCACCACCCAACTCAGGCAATTACATCAACTCATGACAGAATAACCCTACTCCCAAGAATGAGAAAACAGCTCATTTCACTGCTTGCAATACCCTGCCTAACCAAAGGTCCTGAGTCTGTCCACAGAACAACTTCATTGCTGGCATAATCAGCATTCAAAAAAGCCAGCACACTAAACATATCTATAATCAAGGACTCTTGCATAGTGTAAATCACTCCCTTGCCACCTCCAGCACAGCAGGTTGCTGGTATCCATGGCTGGGAAACCTGAAGATGGATAACATCACAGGACTCTCAGCAGACATTTCCCAGCACCAGCCCAGAGCCTGGTAGCCCCACTGGGTGGCTAGACCCAGAAAAGCAGTAACAATCGCTATAGTCTGGCTCTCAGGAAGCCCCATTCCTAGGAAAAAGGGGAGAGCACAACATCAAGGGGTCACCGTGTGGGACAAAAGAATGTGAACAGCAGGCCTTGAGTTCCAGGCTTTTTCACTGAAAGAGTCTACCAAAATGAGAAGGCACCAGAAAAGTAATTCTGGTCATATGACAAACCAGGGTTCTGTAACACCCCCAGAAGATCACAATAGTTCACCAGCAATGGATCTAAACCAAGAAGAAATCTCTGCATTGCCACATAAAGAATTCAGAAGAGGCCAGGTGCAGTGGCTCATGCCTATAATCCCAGCACTTTGGGAGGCCAAGGCGGGTGGATTGAGACCAGCCTGGCCAACATGGTAGAACCCCATCTCTACTAAAATTATAAAAGTTAGCCAGGTATTGTGGCACACGCCTGTATTCCCAGCTACTCGGGAGGCTGACATGGTAGAATCGCTTGAACCTGGGAGCAGAAGGTTGCAGTGAGCTGGGTTGCGCCACTGCACTCCGGCCTGGGAGACAGAGCAAGACTCCATCGCAAAAAAAAAAAAGAATTCAGAAGATTATTAAGCTACTCAAGGAGACACCAAAGATAGGTGAAAAGCAACCTAATTTTTTTTTTTTTTTTAAGTACAGAATATGGATGAAAAATGCTACAGAGAAATAGGTACAAAAAAAAAAAAACAACAATGAAGACTTCTGGAAATGAAAGACACACTTAGAGAAACATAAAATCTACTAGAAGGTTTCAAAAATAGACTAGAACAAGTAGAGGAAAGAACTTCAGAGCACGAAGACAAGGCTTTAAATTAATCCAAAAGACAAAGACAAAAAAAAATTTTAAGTGCAGACAGACTCCAAGAAATTTGAGATTACATAAAATAACAAGTTGTGAGATTAAAACAGTAATAAAAAAAAAAACTGCCAACAAAAACAAGTCCAGGAGCAGATGGAGTCACAGCTGAATTGGTGTTCCTGAGGAAGAAGAGAAATCTAAAGTGTGGAAAACTTATTTGAGGAAAATTTCCCTAGTCTAGCTAGACATCTAGACATTCAAATAGAATAAACTCAAAGAACACATGGGAAATTCATCGCAAAAAGATCATTGCCTAAGCACCTAGTCATCAGTTTATCTAAAGTCAAGATGAAGGAAAGAATCTTAAGATCTGTGAGACAAAAGTATCAGGCAACCTATGAGGGAAATTTCCCCTGTAAGATTAACAGCAGATTTCTCACCAGAAACCTTACAAGCCAGGAAAGATTGAGGTCCTATCTTTAGCCTCCTGAAAGAAAATAATTATCAGCCAAGCATTTTGTATCCAGGAAAACTAAGCTTCATAAATGAGGGAAAGATAAAGCCTTTTTCAGCCAAACAAACGCTGAGAGAATCATTACTATCAAGCCAACACTACGAGAAATGCTGAAAGAAGTTCTAAATCTTGAAACAAAACCTTGAAATACACCAAAATAGAACCATCTTAAAGGATAAATCTCACAGAGCCTATAAAACAATAACACAATGGAAAGAAAAACAAGGTATATAGGTAACAACCAGCATGATAACTACAACAGTACATTACATCTCAATACTGGTATTGAATATAAAGGGCCTAAATGCTCCACTTAAAATATGCAGAATTGCCAGGGGCGGTGGCTCACGCCTGTAATTCCAGCACTTTGATGGGTGGATCACCTGAGGTCAGGAGTTTGAGACCAGCCTGACCAACATGGAGAAATCCCGTCTCTACTAAAAATACAAAATTAGTCGGGCGTGGTGGTGCATGTCTGTAATCTCAGCTACTTGGGAGGCTGAGGCAGGAGAATTGCTTGAACCCCGAAGGCGGAAGTTGCAGTGAGCAGAGATTGAGTCATTGCACTCCAGCCTGGGCAACAAGAGCTAAACTCCACCTCAAAAAAACAACAAAAAAAAAAGCAGAATGGCAGAATGCATAAAAATCCACCAACCAAATATCTACTGTCTTCAAGAGACTACCACATAAGGACTCACATAAACTTAAGGTAAAGGAGTGGAAAACGATATTTCACACAAATGGAAACTAAAAGCGAGCAGGAATAGCCATTCTTATGTTAGACAAAACAGACTTTAAAGCAACAACAATAATAATAATAATAAAAAAGACAAAGAGGGACATTATATAATAAAAGAATAAGTCCAACAAGAATCACAATTCTAAATATATATGGACCTAAAACTAGAGCTCCCAAATTTATAAAACAATTACTACTAGACCTAAGAAATGAGGTAGACAGCAACACAATAATAGTGGGGGACTCCAATATTCCACTGACAGCACTAGACAGGTCATCAAGACAGCAAGTCAACATAGAAACAACGAACTTAAACTATACCCTAGAACAAATGGAACCAACATATTTACAGAACATTCTACCCAACAACTGCAGAATATACATTATTTTCATCAGCACATGGAATGTTCTGAAAGAGAGACCATACGATAGGCCACAAAACAAGTCTCAATAAATATAACAAAATCAAAAGTATGTCAAGTATCCTCTGACTACAGTGGAATAAAACTGAAAATTAACTCCAAAAGGAATCTTCGAAGCAATACAAATACATAGTAACTAAATAATCTGCTCTTGAATGATCTTTGGGTCAAAAATGAAATAAAGATAAAAAAAATTAAAAATTCTTTGAACTGAATGATAACAGTGACAAAACTCACCGAAATCTGGAATACAGCAAAAGCAGTGCTAACAGGAAAGTTCACAGCATAAAATGCCTAAATCAAATAATCTGAAAGAGCACAAAGAGACAATCTAAGGTCATACCTCAAGGAACTGAGGAAACAAGAACAAACCAAACCCAAAGCCAGCAGAAGAAAATAAATAACAAAGATCAGAGCAGAACTAAATGAAATTGAAACAAAAAAATGCAAAATAAAGTGAAACATAAAGCTGGTTCTTTGAAAAGATAAACAAAATAGATACACCAGTAAAAGATTAACTGAGAAAAGAAGAGAGAAGATCCAAATAAGCTCAATTAGAAACAACATGGGAGATATTACAACTGATACCACAGAAATACAAAAGATCATTCAAGGCTACTATGAATACCTTTATACACAAAAGCTAGAAAATCTAGAGGAGACGGAAAAATTCCTGGAAATATACAACTATCCTAGATTGAATCAGGAAGAAACAGAAACTCTGAACAGACAAATAACAAGTAGTGAGATTAAAACAGTAATAAAAAAAATTGCCAACAAAAACAAGTCCGGGAGCAGATGGATTCACAGCTGAATTCTATCAGACATTCAAAGAAGAACTGACACCACTTACTGAAACTATTCCAAAAGATAGAAAAAGAAGAAATTCTCCCTAAATTCTCTGAAGCCACTATCACCCTAATATCAAAACCAGGACATAACAAAAAAAGGAAACTAAAGAACAATGTTCCTGATGAACACAAATGCAAAGATCCTTAACAAAATACTAGCTAACTGAATATACAGCATATAAAAAAGAAAATACATTATGATCAAGTGGGTTTCAATAAATGTGATACATCACATAAACAGAATTTAAAACAAAAATCATATTGTCTCAACAGATGCAGAAAACGCATTTGACAAGTCCAGCATCCCTTTATGATTAAAACCCTCAGCAAAACCGACACAGGGGGACACACTTAAAAGAAATAAAACCCATCTACGACAAATGTACAGCCAATATTATACTGAACAGGGAAAACTGGAAAGAATTATCCCTGAGAAACGGAACAAGACAAGGATGCCCACTTTCATCACTTCTATTCAACATAATGCTGGAAGTCCTAGCCAGAGCAATCAGACAAAACAGAAAGAAATAAGGGGCATCTGAATTGGTAAAGAGGAAGTCAAACTCTCACCGTTCATTGACAATGTGATCATATACCTAGAAAACCCTAAAGACTCATCCAAAAAGCTCCTAGATTTGATAAATGAATTCACTAGTTTCAGGATACAAAATGAATGTACACAAATCAGTAGCACTGCTATACACTAACAACAACCAAGCTGAGAATCAAATCAAGAACTCAAACACTTTGACAACAGCTGCAAAATAAATAAAATACTTAGGAATATACCTAACCAAGGAGGTGAAAGATCTCTACAAGGAAAACTACAAAACACTGCTGAAATAAAATCACCGATGACACAAACAAATAGAAATACATCCCATGCTCATGGATGGGGAGAATTCACATTGTGAACATGAGCATACTGCCAAAAGCAATCTACAAATTCAATGCAATTCTCATCAAACTACCATCATCATTTTTCACAGATCTAGAAAAAAAATCCTAAAATTCATAGGGGACCAAATAAAGATCTCACATAGCCAAAACAAGACTAAACAAAAAGAACAAATCTGGAGGCATATTACTTGACTTCAAATTATACTACAAAGCTATAGTTACCAAAACAGCGTGGTACTGGTATAAAAATAGGCATATAGAGCAATAGAACAGAATAGAGAACTCAAAGCCAAATATTTAGAGCCAACTGATCTTCGACAACGCAAACAAAAACATAAAGTGGAGAAAAGACACCTTATTCAACAAATGATGCTGGGATAATTGGGAAGCTACATGTAGAAGAATGAAGCTGGATCTTCATCTTTCACCTTATACAAAAAATTGACTCAAGATGGATCAAAGACTTAAGTCTAAGACCAGAAACATAAGGATTCTAGAAAACAACATTAGACAAACTCTTCTAGACATTGGCTTAGGCAAAGAGTTAATGACCAAAAACCCGAAAACAAATGCAATAAAAAATAAAGATAAGTAGACGGGACTTAATTAAACCAAAAAGTTTCTATACAGCAAAAGAAATAATCAGCAGAGTAAACAACCCACAGAGTAGAAGAAAATATTCACAAACTATGCATCCAACAAAGGACTAATATCCAGAATCTACAATAAACTGACAAAAATCAGCAAGAAAAAATACAAACAATCCCATCAAAAAGTGGGCAAAGGACATGAGTAGACAATTCCCAAAAGAAGATGTGCAAATGACCAACAAACATACGAAAAAATGCTCAACATCACTAATGATCAGGGAAATGCAAATCAAAACCACAATGAGATACCACCTCACTCCTGTAAGAATGGTCATAATATAAAAAATCAAAAAATAATAGATGTTAGAGTGGATGTGGTAAAAAGGGAACACTTTTACACTGCTGGTGGGAACGTAAACTAGTACAACCACTATGGAAAACAGTGTGGTGATTCCTTAAAGAACTACAAGTAGCACCATCATTTGATCCAGGAATCCCACTCCTGGGTATCTACCCAGAGAAAAATAAGTAATTAAATGAAAAAGACACTTGCACACATATGTTTATAGCAGCACAATTCGCAGTTGCAAAAATATGGAACCAGCCTAAATGCCCATCAATCAATGAGTGGATAAAGAAAATATATGTATATACTAAATGGAATATATAAATGGAAACCTAAATATCATATGTTCTCACTTATAAGTGGGAGCTGTACTATGAGGACACAGAGGCACAATAATGGACTTTGGGGACTCAGGAAGAAGGGATGGAGGCGGGTAAGGGATAAAAGAGTATACACTGAGTACAGTATATGCTGCATGGGTGATGGTGCACCAAAATCTCAGAAATCACCACTAAAGAACTTATCCATGTAACCAAAAAGCACCGGTTCCCCAAAAACTATTGAAATAAAAATAAAATAAATACTTTCTTACTCACCTTTAATAGCTAAATATATTAAGTGCATATTATATATAGCAATAATACAAATACAATCAATGCCTAATAATCACTACAAAAGGTGGTTGGCCTTATAAAGCATCAAAACTGGGTGAAGTAGATTAGCCTTGATTTCCTTTAATCACTAACTCACACCTGAATCTGGTAAGATTTTCTTTATTCAATTGAGAAGAAACATCACATCAGAAGTAGGAGAGAATGATATAAGCAAAGATGCTCTAGAGCAATGATAGGAAAAAAGTCCTTGAAACTTAATGCAAGTTATAGGAAAAAAGTCCTTGCAACTTAAGGGCAGGTCATTAGTTCATAATAATTAAGAACAACAAGAATAGGTAACATCTATTATTTACCATATGCCACCTAAAATTCTAGACACTTTACCAGTAACAGTTTATTTACTCATTATAGTAAGTTGATGAAACAAATACTATTATTATTCTCATTTACCAGGTAAAGAAACTATGGCACTGAGAGGTTTAGTAAATTGCTGACCTTCATCAAATGAGTAAGTAGGTGAGCGAGAAATCTAACCAAGGAGTCTTCAGTCTAGCTTCACAGACTGTGCTCTTGACCACTAGATTATATTGTCGAGATACTTAAAATACATTGTCCTCTTTTCAGCAAAAAAGAAAAAGAAATATGAAATTAAATAATGAATGATAAAAGCTGAACTAATTCATTAACTTGAACTTAGCTGTTCAATTTTTAAACATTTTGACCTACATTTTCTTCATTGTTCTTTCCTTCCTTCATTCATTTCCCTAATACTTATTGGACATCTAGTATATGCTAGACGCAAGAGACAGTAATACAAAATCTCTGAACACAAAGAACTTAGACTTCAGTGAGGCTATAAATGTGAAAAATATTATTATACAGTGTAATTGTTGTTGTGGGAGAGAGATACATGAAGGAAGGATATAAGGGACCTGACCAGACAGATATGATCCAGACATCTCCAACAGCACAGACAAGAATTAGATCATCTAGGATGGCTTCAGTGCCTGGTGTCATAGGAAGAGGTGGCTGGTAGGTGTGGAGAAAATTCTAGCAAGGAAATAGCCTGATCCCTGTCACTTTGGCAGTGGTACAGAGGATGAATGAATTGGGGGAAGATAAAGGCAAATCTTAGTGCCAGAAACAGGAAAGGGGCAGAGGACAGAAGAATTTGATTATATTATGGTAATACTAAAGATGAAAGATTAAGACAATGAATGTAAGGGAAAGAAGAAAGATGATGAAATAGTGTCAGTTAGCTAGCTGTTAAGTAACTGTACTATTTTAATAAATAAATTGATGATTACAGAAAAAATTAAGCAATAAGAACATGCTAACTTTCTATCATGTATTTTTATCATGTACCCATGGGTAAAGCAAAGCATCACTGCTGGTAGCAACTAACTGAATTACACACATAGACTTAAATTATCTACAAAATACTAAATCTATATATAAAACATCTATGTCTAACTGAAGAAGTAAAAATTACAAAAACATACATTCTTAATTTCTCCAGATGGGATGATTTCTAAATAGGAGTTATAGAAAATTCCTTCCTTTTTAACAAACATATACCATATTCTATTTTAAACTTGTATGTAGACTTTCATTTAATCCTCCTCAAACTCCTATGAGGTCAATACTACTATTCCTATGTTACACATGAGAAAATCAAGGCTCTGAGAGGTTAAGTAATGTGCCAAAGCTAACTAGACGGTATAATCAGTTCTGCTGTAATACTTATTCTGAAAATGCAAATTTGTCCCAATTCAACTGATACATCAGGGAACAATTTGAGCATAACTCAGATTTCATTTTGCTTATGAGTGACTTCATCCATAAGAAACATAAGGTGAATACAGAAAACGGAACCAACTGAACTAAGTCATACACGAGTACACCAAAAGCACACACTCAGACATTAACCAGCTATCTCAGTTCACGATGTGAGTTGTGACTGATACCTATTCAGATCTGGTACTACAGCTTTCCTTCTGACTTCAGATAATCCTCTTTCCACCACTTCACAACTCATAAGCTGCAACCTTTTCCGCTTCCACAAGGGAATTCAGGTATTTTTCAATATAAAATGCCAAATATATTGCAGAATTTATTTATTATCTATTTAACACTTATGATCTTTTTAAAATGTGTCGCTGAGTTTTTGAGTATTGTGCCATAACCCCATTTTCCCATAAGTCCTGTGGTTTTCACTGTGTAATTTTGAAAAGCATGCTAACTTTTAGGAGCAAATATGTTGCATTTTGGCAGGACTGACTCTAAGTTGTGGAGTTATATTCAAGTTTGCTGATTTCAGTGCCCAGGCTTGTAAGTTATAGTGCTTTCCCATCTTTATTTATATAGGCATCCCAAACCTTTAGTACACAATATGTTTTTGGACATCTTAAATTTCCAGTTCTCTTTTGTGTGAACTATTGGGATTACTAAACATATTAGTATATAGTAGTTGTAACTTGAAAAATATTATAACACATACCTGTGACAAATATGCATTGGTATGAACAAACATTGCCTATACATAAGAATAACTCCGTCATGAGTTACAAATTATAAATACTGTCCAAAGTGGAAATGAAGTATCACTGTCAATTTTCACTCCAATTATTGCCCATAAATGCCAACTTGTAGCTATCGATGACCTACTACAGTTGAAAGGAAAATCATAACCAAAAAAAATGACAAAATAAAGTTTAACCTTTTAGGTTAAAAACTCTGCATAAGACTTTTAAATTCAGTTTCCACTATGTACAGTCTACAGTAGCAAGTTAATAATGGAAATGGAATCCTACTGGAGCTCCTCAAGACTTTACAATTTTTCCATTAGTTAATTTACTTTACAAAATAGCATCACTGCCAAATCATTTGAGAGAAGATAAATTTGTCAGTTGCAAAAACCATTTAAAAATTATCTGTCCAAAGCTTGAGTAGAAGAAAAGCTGAAATCATGTAAAATCCATGTTTAGATAGATACACTTGAACTCACATCAATGTTTTTCAATGTAGTATAAACCAGGAATCAAAGTGAGACTATACTAAGGTAGTTGTTATCTGGTCAGTGCTAAGTAAAGTCTAAAAAATGTTAACAATCTGGACAAAAAACTTTAAAAATAATTCCAAATATCTCTATGTTTGGTATTATATAGCTAAAATATTAGCATATCTAAGTAAAATTTCCCATCCTTATTCAGACAGTGATACTGTGAATGATGGCTTCAGCACAGTGGTTCGGACACTGGCTGAATGTTAAAGTCATAGGAAAACTTTTTTAAAAAAGGTCCAAGCTACACATCAGGTAAAATGAATCTGATGAATATTTGAAACTGGGGCCCCAGCATCAATGTTTTTTTTTTTTTTTAAGAGCTTCTCAGAATGGTTACAGAAAAGTACAACTAAGGTTGAGAACTGTTATTCTAAAATATTCATGATTTATTTAATGAAGCTAGCATTTTTTACTCATGATTCCAGGAGTCAGTCATAAATCAAAAGAACCAATTAGGATATATGAAAGTTACACATTTTCAATGCTAAAAGTTCAAAGTTTTATTTGTTCCTTTTTTTTACGAAAAACAGTAGCATTCAGATATAGCTTAACGTATGGGTCCCTAAAAATATTACTTGGGAAATTTTTGTCAAGTCTTAACTGAACATCAGTCAAACATACATGGAAATGTCTGATGAAAAAATGACCATTGTTGGAAATTTCTGTTCTTGTAGAGCTAACATATGAAACAGATAAATATATAAATACTTAGAGTCTACTAAAACTCAGCTGAGTGGAAAGACAAAACACAAAATGAGACATTTTTCTCTCAACATTCAATATGGAATATAAACTAAATTCAGAATCAATATTGAATATAAAGTAAATTCAGCATGGGACACCATGCTCTGCTGGTTTTCTTCTATCACAATGGCAGCATTTTCTCAGTTTGTTTGGTTGGTTCTCTTTCTGTTCTTGAAATATTAACTTGTGCCTGAGGGCTTGATTCTCAGACCAACTTCTACTTCTACTTATCATCTGTATTCTGTCTTTTTTTCTTTTTTTTTTTTTTTTGAGATGGAGTCTCAATCTGTTGCCCATGCTGGAGTGCAGTGGCACAATCTTGGCTCACTGCAACCTCCACCTGCCAGGTTTAAGCAATTCTCCTGCCTCAGCCTCCCAAGTAGCTGGGACTACAGGTGTGCGCCACCATGCTCGGCTAATTTTTTGTATTTTTAGTAGGGACAGGATTCACCACCCTGGGCAGGCTGGTCTCGAACTCCTGACCTCGTGATCCACCTGCCTCAGCCTCCCAAGGTACTGGGATTACAGGCATGAGCCACTGCACCCGGCCATCTTTATTCTGCTGTTTCAAAGAATTCAATGAGAGAAGTAACCAGAAAACAAAAAAGTTAACTTCTTGAAATCCAAAGAAAAAGATGTTTCATACATACTTCTCCAACTATAGCCTTTACGGCTATTAACAAAACAAAGAATTTTTGAAAAATTTTGAAAAGAGAAAAGTGGGTATGCAGACACTAAACTAAATGAGTTCAAATTAAACTTTAAATAAATTTTAGTACTTATAAGTAAAGCTTTATTTTTTATCTAGTATTTTTAATTCAGTGTTAAAAAACTATTCTAATTTACTAATTTCTACAAACACTATTCTAAATCCTCTGTAAAGCAAGTTTCAAAAAGATTGAAAGCCCATATACTACCACATATAGCATTCATATTGACAAAAGTATTTCAGATTATGTGTAACTAAGATTGCTCATATCAAATTGATATTCTTAGAAATGTTTAGCCATTTAAGATTATCGCACAGAGACTAGACTGTAATGAAGCGAAGCTGGGCAAAGAAACGCTTAAATCAGGCCCTCAGAAACAGAAGGTTAACTGTACTCACTTTAAAACAAGTTAAAAGTGTTTAGCCTTCCTCCAACACTGGGCATTAAATCTTACAGGTAATTATGACTTAAAAATGTAATTCTAATTCATAATTGTAACTGTTTTCTAAATCAAAGTATTTTTAAAATTAACATCAATTTATATCAAGTTTCTCTTTTCTAGGCAAATATTGTCTACCAATAGGCTAGCTAGTTAGCCCAGTGATAAAGGCCCTTAGCATTAGAACAGTTCACTCTTTCCTTTCTGAAATCCTTCTTCATTTGGTTGCTGAGACACCATGATCCACTGGTTTTCTTCTATCTCAATGGCAGCATCTTCTCAGTTTCTTTGGTTGGTTCTCTTTCTGTTCTAGTAACATTAACTTGAGCATGAGGGCTCAATTCTCAGACCAACTTCTCTTCTATATCTATATATACTTTCTAGGTGATCTCATCTAGTCCCAAATCTTTAAATACCATCTATAAACTAATTCCCAAACTTCTATGCTAACTCTTCCCCAGAATTCCAGACTCTCTGATCCCACTGCTAACTTAGCATCATAAACAGAACACATCCAAACTGAAAATCTTAATTTTCTTCTCCAAACGTAGTTCCTCACTATCTCATTGGCACCATCATTACCAATTCTTCAGCCCAAAGGCCTTAAAATCATCTCCAACATTTTGCTTTTTCTTGTGCACCACATCAGGTCTATTAGCAAATCTTGCCAGCTATCTTTAGAGTATTTATTTCCACAATGCAATCAATTTTCACATCTCCAACTGCTAATGCCTTAAGCTAAGCTACTACCATCTCTAGCCTGGGCAATTCTAGTAGACGTCTATCTGGTTGCCTGCTTTCACCTCTGTCCCAATTGATGTGTTTCCTCCACAAAGCAGTGAGAGTAATCCTTTTATTTTTATTTTTGAGACACAGTCTCATTCTCTCACCCAGGCTGGAGTGCAGTGGTGCTATTTCAGCTCGCTGCAACCTCTGCCTCCCAGGTTCAAGTGATTCTCGTGCCTCAGCCTCCCGAGTAGCTGGGACTACAGGTGTGCACCACCACACCCAGCTAATTTTTGTATTTTTAGGAGAGACTGGTTTTCACCATGTTGGCCAGGCTGGTCTCAAACTCCTGACCTCAAGTGATCCACTCACCTCAGCCTCCCAGTGTGCTGGGATTACAGGCATAAGCCACTACGCCCAGCTCCTAGAGTAATCCTTTTAAATTGAATCGTATGCTCCCCTACTCAAAATCCTTTTTTTTTTTGAGACCGAGTCTTGCTCTGTCGCCCAGGCTGGACTACAGTGGGCGGATCTCAGCTCACTGCAAGCTCCGCCCCCCCCCGGGTTCACGCCATTCTCCTGCCTCAGCCTCCCGAGTAGCTTGGACTACAGGCGCTCGCCACCTCACCCGTCTAGTTTTTTTGTATTTTTTAGTAGAGACGGGGTTTCACCGTGTTAGCCAGGATGGTCTCGATCTCCTGACCTCGTGATCCGCCCGTCTCGGCCTCCCAAAGTGCTGGGATTACAGGCTTGAGCCACCGCGCCCGGCCTCAAAATCCTTTAAGTAAAAAAAAAATCTATCTATCTATCTATCTATCTATCTATCTATACACACACACACACACACACACCACACACACACACACACACACACATTTAAATAAAATCAGAACTCCTGACCTCAAGGTCTGGCTTCTTTGCCCTCATCTATATATACCTTCTACCCTTACGAAACAGCCTTTGTGATGTTCCTCAAACACACCAAATACATTCCTACCTAAACGCCTTTACATTTGCTATTCTCTCACACAGGAAGGGCAATATAGCAACATCTGAGGCATTCTGGCATAATGGCATTCAGATCTTAGCTCAAATAACACCTTTCAGATTGGCCTTTTTTGGTCGCCATATTGAAAATATCAGCTTCTAACACAATCCATCCCCTTATCCTGCTTTATTTTTCTTCCAAGGATTTACCACTATCAGACATAGTATCATGTATCTGTTTGATATCTACTTCTGCCAATAGAATGTAAGCTTCATGAAGACAGAACCTTCATTTTCTTCACTAGTGTGGTCCCAGCGAACAATACCTTAGGCATGATAGGCACACAATAACGTTTGATGAATGAATTAGTCCCTTAATAGGGACAATAGGAATTAATCACTTAATAGGAACAACAGATAGACATCAGAATGTATGTCTCATGTTTGTGAAACAACTCTCAGTAATAAAGTAAAATTAATAAGGCAACAATGAAAAGAAACTGATGACTCAACCTGCAGAGGAACTATAATACATTAATAAAAATTAAATGAAAAATGACTGTGCATATTTGTGTTACCAAAGATAAGTCAAAAGATAATGTTGGCTGGGCACGGTGGTCCATACCTGTAAATCCCAACACTTTGGGAGGCCGAGGCTGATGGATCACTTGAGGTCAGGAGTTTGAGACTAGCCTGGCCAACATGGTGAAACCCCGTCTCTACCAAAAATACAAAAGTAGCCAGTAGTGGTGGTACATGCTTGTAGGCAGGAATTTGGGCAAGATAAAAAATCAGAGCTTAGGCTGGGCACGGTGGCTCACGCCTATAATCCCAGCACTTTGGGAGGCTGAGGTGGGCGGATCAGTTAAGGTCAGGAGTTCGAAACCAGCCTTACCAACATGGTGAAACCCCGTCTCTACTAAAAATACAAAAAAATTAGCCAGGCAAGCTGGTGCATGCCTGTAGACCCAGTTACTTGGGAGGCTGAGGCAGGAGAATCGCTTGAACCTGGGAGGCAGAGGTTCCAGTGAACTGAGATCGCGCTACTGCACTCCAGCCTGGGCAACAGAGCAAGACTGTCTCAAAAGAAAAAAAACAAAGAAAGAAAGAAAAAACAGCGCTTAGTCCTCCTATGTTAGAACTAATTTCAAACAGAAATCCCAAAGGTCAATCAATACTTTTGGTTTTGCCTACTTAGCTTAAAACACAAGTAGCTTGAAATCCATACAGTCAATTAATTCACATATACTTCACACCTACTATATAGGAAGGATTCTAGGAAGTGTTTGAAACAAAATGATTGGAGGATGATGCTTAGTCCATGTCTGTTCAATGAAGAAATGATTGAACAATTAAAAAAAAAAAAAAGGGAAGAAGAAAACTTCCAAGAATGTCATCAGGGCTAAGAAAGATATCTTATGCCAACGTTGTGGCTCAGAAAATAACAGACCTCCTCCCAAGAATCTCATCAAATAATCAGGACCAATTAACCACTAGAGAAGAGAGGAGACTTCAGCCAGTAGTCACCATGCTCAAACAGACTTTTCATCTATTCTTCTGAGAATAGCTTCTAGAGATTACCTGAGGGAATTTATCTGCATAATAGGACAACCTTTGTTCACAGTGAAGTTGTGCTTTTTACCTTCCTGCTCCCCGACTCCAGTTCAGAGGGACTTAGTCCCAGACCATTGTTCTTTAGGCTCCTTCATTTCCCCTAAAAAATCATTTACTCCTACATACCGCCCTGCACCCCTCAACCCCTATCCCCAGTGAGGAAGAATACGTAGCATCTAAACCTCATTGGGTTATTGGGTAATCATTCTCCTGTGATTCCCCTGTGTAATACCTGTTAAACAAATGTGTATGACCTTTCCCCTATTAATCTACCTTTTGTCAGCTCATTTTCAGAGAACCTTCAGAGGGCAAAGGGGAAGCTCTCCCTTGGCCTCTATACCTACGAGCCTCATATATGGACAGTCAGTACATGACTTCCGTTGAGAAGGTAGTGTTTGATCTGCAATTTGGAGTGAAACTCTGGTCATCTTAGAAAGAAAAAAGTTAGATTTGAAAAAAATAGCACAACAAAATTAGTGTGAAACAAAAAATACATCTTACCGGGCTCATTAGAATGTGATTAAGATGGCTCTAACTTCCTATTTCAAATATATATGTTGAACCATAAATATTCACATATTAAGTAGACTTTGCTTCATAAGAAATTAATTGAGAAGGTTGTTTTCTAATGAAATGTCACGAAGTTCAAAGCTTTTACCACTCGCCACATAACAGCCAAGATGTCAAGAGGCAAGGAAAGTAACTTTTATTTGGAGAGCCAGCAAACCAAGAAAAGGGTGGACTAGTGTCCTAAAGAACCACCTTAAGTTAATATGAATTTTAGGCTCCTTTTATGTGGAGGAAAGGCAGATGAGGGAAGGGGCTGATGTGGGCAGCAGTGAGGGTCAAAGAAGACTGAAACGTGTTTGTCCTTGGTCAGTTCACAATGCTTCAACAAATCTTTAACACTATATTGTTACTTCTGTGTAGATCCTCCTTATCTCCTCAGGAGTTCCTTTCAAGGAAGGGACCATTATCATCCTTGCTTTAAACTAAAGCTAAATTCCTCCCATAATTAGCTTGGCCTATGTACAAAGATAAGCAAAAGCAGCTAACCTAAAAGAGGACATGAAGGATAGGGAGTTAGGAACAAAAACGGAGTTAGTCATGCTAGGCCTCCTTTTCACTGTTACACAATTATAGATAAATAAGGGGGAAAGGACCAAAGGGCAAGACTGAGATTCCAGGGTCACTGTACTAAGGAAAACGCCCACATATTAGGGCAATGGAGTTAACATGAAGCTACTGTGAAGCATTCTGTTGAAGAAACCAGTAAAAGTTCACTTATATATAAATGATATATCTACCAATCTACCCCAAAATGGGCAAATTTCTATTTTTGAAATACACCTTACAGCAAATAATTCATGTAACGTTCAGATTCAAGGAGAAAAAAGCCAAACTCATTACCTCTATCTTAGAGTAAATAATACGTTTATAATTTCTCAATATGACCCATCTATGTTCTAGGGGATTTAAAAAAAAAGAAAAAAAGGAAAATAGCTTGTCACACACACAAAAAAACCAGCCAATAGAATATTCTATGGCCAATAATTATGCTACCAAGCTACATGATGCTTAAAAACACAGCTCATTTTGCATATGGAAGTTGTTTCTCTCAGTGTCTGAGACTATCAGAAACAAAGAAACCCACATCCTAAGCCACAGAATACAGCCACCTGGTTTTATTCTTATCACAGGATGACAAAAATCCTTTCAGTCCCCTAAGGTCATGCAGATATCCTCAACATTTGTATAGTGTTTTTTAACTAACAAAACTGTTGCATCCTTCCTGAGTTCTAGAGTGGTCAAAAGATATAATGCAAACACTTCTTACGATAACTTTTGCTGTCACATTTAAAGGCACAGGCTCAATGACTAACATAAATTTTAAAATGCTAGCTCCCTTTTCTGTTCTGATACTAATATAATAATATATATTTTCTGTTCTGATGCTAATATAATTTCAAGAAATTTCTGCAATTTTTGTTTATAAAAATCTTAAATCAGTGTCAGCTTTGCAGAGTTCATCTGTCAACCCAAAGAAATAGAAATTTATGAGTATAACAAGAAACGAGCTTTTTAAAATGTTCCAATTCTATAATAGTAATTATAAATAAATGTGAGGAAATATATATTTTTAAAACTCTTAATTTTCTCTTTATATATATTTTAGAATGATGAAGTTTTTGATTTTTTTATCAGAACACTTTTTACAATAAGTTCCAAAGCTAGTGTGAAATATTTGTTGACACACACTTAATTAAGTAATTCCATGATTTAATACCATAATTTTTATGGTTTTAGTAAAAAAAAAAAAAAAAAAGTGAGACCTGGATAATCTAGTTGAAATCAAGATATATGTGTAAAGAACTTAAGAGAAACTATCACCTATACTTGATCTGTTGATTTGATCAGAGAACATTAATAAGTTAAAGGAATGCAACTTCCAATAATTTTCCATGAAAATGCAATCATCTGGCAAAAATATTATTTATTTCTGTTAAAACACTGGTGAAACCTTCCCTTGTCCTTTTTTCAACTTCATAAACTATTATTCAACTTCATGGACTACATTTTTATACAACATTGTAGAAAAGAGTTTCAATAATGTCATAATAATTGGAGAGGCTTAATCAACATATAATTAAGAAAAGTGGTTATCAATTTTTATATTTTGAAACATTCTTTTAAAAAAAATTTAGGACCAATCTCCAAAAATCAATATATTATTTAACATTCATTTATAATGTATCCTCAGATCATACATTTATAATGTATGATGAGACCAGTCATTCTCAACTTGGCTATATTAGAATCACCTATAGATTTGAAAAACGTACCAATGCCAAGAACTTACCCCAAGAGATTCTGATTTAATTGGTCTGGGTAGAAATCATACACACACACACACACACACATATATACACACACGTGTATGTATATACACACATACACACACATATGTATATACACATATAGGAATGTGTGTGTATATACATATGTATATATGTAAATGTATATATGTGTCTATATTTTACATATATAAATATGTATTTTTTTGAGATGGAGTCTCACTATGTCACCCAGGCTGGAGTGCTGTGGCACTATCTTGGCTCACTGTAACCTCTGCCTCCCGGGTTCAAGCTATTCTCCTGCCTCAGCCTCCTGAGTAGCTGGGATTACAGGCACACACCACCATGCCTGGCTAATTTTTGTATTTTTTAGTAGAGACGGGGTTTCACCATGTAGGTAAGGCTGGTCTCGAACTCCTGACCTCATGATCCACCTGCCTCAGTCTCCCAAAGTGCTGGATTACCGCGCCCGGCCAGCATTACATTTTTAAAAAGATTTTTAGGTAATTTTAGTGTGTAGCCAAGGATGAGAATCATTGTTCTAGATCATGATCAGCATTCCAAAAACTATATATCTAAAATTATTATTTTTGAAATTTTAATAATTATTAATACACAATTATAATTCCTGAACATGACCCATCCATGCTCTAGGGGATTTAACAAAGAATCACATTTGTAATTTATTTATAAATTATCATAATAATATATTTATATATTAATATTATAATATTATATAATTATTTTACAAATTCAACCCCTAACAGAGTCACTTCTTCCCTGACTCTCATCTATAATCATTTAATTGGTCTGGGTAAAAACCATATATATGTGTGTGTGCATATATACATATATGTGTGTATATATACATATGTATATATACATGTTTATATAAATATATAAATATATATAATATATAAGCATGTGTGTATATGTTTTTTTATATATAACTATGTGTATAAATATATAAATGTGTGTGTGTGTGTGTATATATATATATACATTTTTTTTTTTTTTTTTGAGATGGAGTCTCACTATGTCACCTAGGCTGGAGTGCAGTGGCACTATCTCGGCTCACTGCAACTGAAATAGGGTAATGTTCAACTTGATAAACTGCAGTGTCCAGAAGGACACATAACTAGGCCTGGCTATAAAAGTAAATCTTGGGTCCTAGAAGAAGGAATATTAGTTCACAGCCACGTTCTAAGTTCTGGGTTGACTCCAACAACCTCAGAAGATCTGAACTCTACACAGGGTAATAGTTTTCTAGATCAGACATTTTTGGAATCCTGCTAAGGAAGGGATGACTTGGGGATACCTTTGATTTGGGGTGAGACATACCCAACCACTTCCTTGTATGGCTAGCTGTCAGAGTACAGGAATGGCTTCCAGAAATATTCCTATTGCCCATCCTACTCACTCACCTCACCTATTTTATGACGGTGCAGAACCAGAGGTCATATCCTGATACAAACACATTCTATAGCATCTGTCACCAAGAATATGTAGGTAATGGGAAAACAACAAGCACTCCACTACTATTAGTCACCCTGAAGTAGGTGGTCCTTGTCGGTCAGTGGGGCTATCTCATTAGAAAGTATGGTTACAAGATCAAAAAACTCAGAGCAAATGGACTCAAATCCAAAGGCAAGGAAGACACATCTCAATTTGATTGACTGTTCATCACTGCTGCATTCTAAAATCCATAATGTAGTATGTCAGATGACCTATGCAGTTGTGTTAGAATCCAGTCCCTACATTCCCACTCTCTCCTCCCGACTGAAGGGGATGACCAAGATGTTCAGTTCTCCAGTCACCTTTCTTTGTACGTTGTCAAGAATCTGCTGTTCAAGCATAATATGCTATTGAACTGACCAGATTTGATCAAGCTGTACGTAGTTAACTTACTGTCAATGCAGCAGACCCATTTTCCAATGATGCAATATGGGACTCAGTGACACTGATTCCACCTCTACATAGGTGAAAGATTGTTACTGGGCACACTTGAATGTAACTGGCTCAAATTACTTATCATGAAGTCACTATTCGAAATGACTTAATTGGCTGCCTAATTAGGCATTTAGGCTCCAAAATCAATTAGCACTATCAGTTATCTGAGGCACAGATCAAAAGAGTAATCCCAGAGAAAGGGTTTACGGAGAAACAGGTTGTCATCCTTGGATCTAGGGTCATCATTAGCCTCACCCAGTATCTAAACATCAAGCTTTCTTCAGTCATGGAGGCCAGCAAGAACTATGTAGATTCACCCACAACTCACAATTCATCTACATAGTTTCTGAACTGTCAGAGATCCTGTTTTAAATAAATTATAAATGTGTAGTTGCTACATAACTCTATCATAAATTTATCATGTTTAAAGTGTTTAAATTCCTTTCTTTGTTTAGCTACTACAATAAGATCCACATTTAGTTAGCTTCTCCTTATTACTTTTTTGTTTGTTGGTTGTTCTTGCTCTTTGTTTCCAAAATGTAAAAGTAAAATATTAATAAATTTCAGGTCAGTTATGTCAGGAATTTTTCAAAAACAATTATTGGTCTGAGCTTTTTTCTTGAAGGCAGAAACCAGAAGTCACAGTTAAAACATACCCACACCTACATATACCCAGATAACACAACATAGTCCACAATCCCAAAAATTAATGTGAGTTATAAACTAACAAAAGAAATCTGGGTTCAAATAATTAATTTATGGTACAGTCATCAGAGAAATTAAATAGAACTTTAAAATACTATTGAAAAGTAGGTACCAGAAGAAATAATATAAAGCATAGCATGTACCTCTCAAATGGTTAAAACCAAAGTCATTAACAAGGATACCAAAATGTTTCTCTTAAATAGCCATTTGGCAGGCTGAGATAAGACTCACATTCATGTTCTTGTCAAATAAATACAAACTCACTAAAATGTTGTTTATTTTGAAAAATTGTTAATATGAGGCAGGTCTTCAAACAAGGCAGTTAAAATTTCTGGCATATTAAAAGGGACTTACAAAAAGATCTACAGCAAGCATTCACAGTAGTAGGATAACAGTAGTGCTTCAATGTGGAGGACAAAATAAATGCACGATCAAATGTTTTCTTGAAAATCAGTCCAAAATTAGATGGCCAAAGACATAAGTACTACGTCTACAGTCAAGATGTAAAGAGATTTTCCATCAAAATGAATGAGCACGACACACATAGATTCTGCAAGCATAGCAAAACCCGAAACTAAAAATATTATTTTAGCTGGGAAAAACCTTTTTTATATATAAGTGAATTATGGTGAGTTTCCAAAAGGCCTGAAATGCATACTGAATTGAAACAAAAAAAAATCCATGAAATCTGTAACTTTAAGTGAGGAAGGTAGAATAAAACAGTAAAGTACAAAGGAAAAAAAAATGAATGCAATAAAACTACTCATAGACACAAAAGAAGTATAATATGTAGGCAATACAAAAATTTGTTATACAAGGAAAAATATGGATATCCAAAGGTTGTATTCTAGGTCTTGATATGAATCACCCTCTATAAAATCCTTTATGCTATAAAATAGGGTAATTGATATAAAATCCTATATCAATTACCCTATTTCAGAGGCAGGAAAATTTTCCCCTGCCTCTGAAATAGGGTAATTGATATAGTTTGAATGTTGCCTCCAAATTTCATGTTGAGATAAAATCCCCAGGGCTGGACTGTGGGCCTAGTGGGAGGTGTTTGGGTCATGGGGACGGATCCCTCATGGCTTGGTGCTGTCCTCGAAATAGTGAGTTCATTGTTAGGAGCTCTGGTTGTTTAAGTGTGTGTTTCCCGCCCCCCCAACTCTCTCTGGCTCCTACTCATTCCATGAGACGCCTGCTCCCTCTTTACCTTCTGCCATGATTGTAAGCATTCTGAGGTTTCCCCAGAAGCAGATGCCAGCACCATACTTCCTGTACAGTCTGCAGAACCGTAAGTCTATTAAACCTCTTTTCCATAAATTACCCAGTCTCAGGTATATCTTTATAGTGACACAAGAACAGACTAGCATGGTAATGTTTATCTGATGAACTATTGTGTCCAGAAGGAAGCAATACCTGGGCCTGACTATAAAAGTGACTCCTGGGCCCCAAAAGAATAGTTCACAGCCACATTATAAACTTTCAATTGACTGCACCCACCTCAGGAGATCTGATCTCTATGTAGGGCAATACTTTTCTATAACAGAAGTCTCTTAAGAGTATGGACACTAGAAAAATATCTCTACTCTCTGAAATCCTATTGCATTTTCTCTTTTCTACAACAAATTGTGTGAGACTCTCATAAACCACATTTTTTCAAAAGCACTTTCGTAAGTACCATTACTGCTAAAGGCCACTGCACATAAAGTCAGAGCTCCTTGAAGGAGTCTATGAATAGTCTTATTTGACTTTAACCCTCCCTCCATACCCCAAAGCTGCTGACCACTCAACACACACAAAGCCTGTCTTAGTGCCTTAATCACAACTGACACCCAGTACACATTTGATTAATAAAGACCTACTACATTATTATTCTCTCAAATTTTTTCAGCATCACACAAGTAGACATTTTACATGGCTTAATTTAAACACTATTTTACATACTATTTCTGTACTATTTAATTAAAATGTCTTTATCACTCAATAAAACAGTAAAACCAGGAGATGAAGGATGATGCCTGTTGTTTTGTATCTTAGGCAGTGTCTCAAATATAACACATACTAAATATTTAATGACAACCACAGTATTCCATCAAATACATAGGAATGTGTATAACTCTTCAGAACATGTTTAAAAAAAACAAAAACAAAAACATGGAACTGACAAAGGTAATGTCACAGTTTGCTTTCAAGGGTATGGATACTTTTCATATTCCCAAACTTAACAGGCAGATCTCTGCCCCATAGATTTACCAAAGATCATATAATTGCCAGATGAATTCAGTGTTACATGACTTGCTACAAATTAATGGGGAAGAAGAAAGGAAGAAGAAGAAGAAGAAGAAGAAGAAGAAGAAGAAGAAGAAGAGGAAGAGGAAGAAGAAAGGGAGAAGGAGAAGGAGAAGAAGGAGAAGAAGAAAGGAGGAGGAGGGGAAGAAGAAGGAGAAGGAGGAGAAGGAGAAGAAGAGGAGGAGGAAGAGGAAGAAGAAAGAAGGAAGGAGGAAGACGAAAGAAGAAGAAGAAGAACAACAACAACAACAACAACAAAGAGCCAGGTGTAGTGCTTGTAATCCCAGTGATTCAGTAGGACAAGGCAGGGAGGATTACTTGAGGGCAGGAGTTTGAGGCAGGCCTGGGCGACACAGCAAGACCCCTTCTCTACAAAAATAAAAACTCTTATCCAGGTGGGGTGGTGCACCTATAGTCCCAGATAGTCCCAGCTACTCAGGAGACTGAGGCAGGAGGAATACTTAAGCCCAGAGGTTTAAGGCTCCACTGGAGCCAAGATCATGCCACTGCATTCCAGCCTGGGCAACAGTGCAAAACCCCAACTCTAAAATAAAAAACAAAACATTATATCCAAATTAAAGATAATTATAGTCAACAAATGGGTATAAAACTCCCTATTTAAGGCCATGTGCTAACAGCTGAGGATATAAAGATAAGAGACAGTACCTAACCTTAAAGTGTTTATAACTCTGTGAGATGTCTTCTCCAGGTAGTTCAAGGGAGATAGCCAACAAGAGACTTCAAGTCCCTTAAAATACTCATTCTTTTCTGAGAGTAACAATGCCTATTCATAGGGATAGATAATACATAAATTATTTTCATGGTAAGAATAATGAACTATCTATAATCAATGAAGATCAAATGGGGGAAAATGACTTCAAATAAAAGGAGAAATTTCACTTAAATATAAGATTATTTGATCACTCAAGAAGTTAAAGACTAGAGTGTATTCCAAAGACTGTCTGCATCCCTGGAGATCTGTAGGGTGTAAAGTGACAATTATTTTCTTGTTTTGATAGAGCACAAGAACGACTGATGTGCAAAGATGTTTTGCTGGCCTATGAAATTACAGAACAACACATATATTGCAAGAGAAGTAGGGAGATTACATAACTAAAACATTAGTGAGCAATATGGAATTCTTGAGCACTAGTTTCTGTATTTCCAATATTTCTAGGAGAACTGCAGATAACTGGAAATAACTTAAAAAGCTTTGCACTGCATTACTAATGACTCAAAGTAATAATGTCATGAAAGACAAAGTTCAAGTTGGTACAATTCATTTCACTGCTAATTGCATTGTTGTTTGTGATTATCAAAAGAAATGCACTACAATACTGCACTTAACTTAGCATTTAGGTAATTTACTGTTACCTAAATCTGGTCAAGAATAGAGTCAGTTAAAATAATCTTCTATCTAATATAGTACATAAGTATTACATATGTAAAGGAGTGAGCATAATCAACTGCCAGTAAATATATTAACTTTCTATTTTTAAAAAAACTTACGTAAAAGCTGGATTATTGGCTCTGTCAATTAGGAAACCATTCTTTTCCAAATAACAAAAAGCTTAACCAACAGCAGCTTAAATATGTAGGTAGTTATTTTTCTCAATTAAAATGACTGTCCATAGGTGTTTGCTAGGATGGGTTTAGCTGCTCATTGCTATAACCAAGGACCACTGTCTTTTCACCTTACAGCCCTGCTTTTCATGTTTATACTTGTTACCTTGTCAGAGGATCACTGCCATACTTTTCAACTCAAATCAACATTAAATCAGAAAGAAAAGGGTGATGCAGCACCATTCACTTGTCACTTTTATTAAAAAAAGAAAAAAAAAAGCAACAGGTCCTCAGCACACATTTAATTACTTACCTTTAACCAGAAGAACTCTGTCACATACCCATCCCTGACTATTAGGGAGATTTAAAAAGTAAATACAGGGCCGGGCGCGGTGGCTCAAGCCTGTAATCCCAGCACTTTGGGAGGCCGAGACGGGCGGATCACGAGGTCAGGAGATTGAGACCATCCTGGCTAACACGGTGAAACCCCGTCTCTACTAAAAATACGAAAAACTAGCCGGGCGAGGTGGCGGGCGCCTGTGGTCCCAGCTACTCGGGAGGCTGAGGCAGGAGAATGGCGTAAACCCGGGAGGCGGAGCTTGCAGTGAGCTGAGCTCCGGCCACTGCACTCCAGACCGGGCGACAGAGCAAGACTCCGTCTCAAAAAAAAAAAAAAAAAAAAAAAGTAAATACAGGTTATCCTCATTATTTGCAATCCCACATTTGTGAATCAGCCTACTCACCAAAATTTACTTGTAACCCCCAAATCAGTACTTGCTGTGTTTTCACGATCATTAGCAAACATGCAGAGCAGTGAAAAATCTGAGTATCTGATGCATGTATTCCCAGCTAAGGTCTAACAAGGAGACACTGCCTTCTTGTTTCAGCTCTCATACAGAGATGACCACCAGAGGACAGAGACTGTGGGGGACAGTGCAGTGTAATGCAAGTAGCTCCAGCTCTGGAACCAGTTGAATGAGTTTGAATCTCAAATCTGGGACCTACTCATGGGGCATCAGAAAGTCAGTTAACACCCTGAATCTCAGTTTCTCTTGTTAAATAAAGAGAGATTCTACCAGGATGAGTAGTTTTCAGGATTAAGATTATATAGCCTATATGAAATGTGTGTGTGCATGTGTGTGTGTGTGTTTGTTCATATTTTCCTTAGGAGTAATAGTTCAGAATTTGCTTATTCAGTCTTCACGGTGACTTTACAGAATCTAACTACCAAGAATTACAAAAATTCTTTAAAATAAAATTCTTTAAAAATAAAAATATTTAGCTTTTCCAGTCTCCTTTCTACAGGGAGACAAGAGAGGAGTTAGGGAGTGAGTGCTTCGGTAGTCAGCCTACAAGTGTCTGCCTCACTGATGACTCACCAGTGTTTTAAGGTGGGTTTTTCTGCCTTTGTTTTTTGCTGGGCCTAAGACTCGGTACTTCTCAAAGTTTCCACAAAAGTTCCCCTAAGGTCAGAGAAGAGAAACATGTATACCAGACAGTCTGAGGAGTGTTTCACAAAGCAGCTTGCCATAAATAGGTATTTCTTTGTGAACTTATATTTTGCCATAAAAATTCAACCCATTTTCCTATTTTAAAAAGTATATTAAAATTTTTTGGAAGTTCTGCTTCTACTTTAGGATGCAGAGATCCACAATAAGTGCTCTCTCACACCAAACAAAAGTTTAAGCCACCAGAGAAGAAGCAGGAAACTTTGGGTCAAGACTTTAGCAGAAGTCATGTAAAGCCCCAGACTCTGAAGACACAAGGCAAAGTTTGATTGCATAGAAAGGTAAGGCATGTACACAAAGAAGGTCACACCCCCAAGGCACATGTATGCAGGGCCCACCTAAGATTAAGGCTGAGAACTAATAAATTTCCATTCTGTGCTCACTGCAAGCCTCACATCCAATAACACGGAACAGCAGTTTACTGCTGGGGGAAGAGCAAGAGCACAGAGAGAGATTTCCTGTCTGTGGTGCAACCCTACAGGCACTGATGGAAGCTATCCTGAAAGAGCTGGAACATTGAGAAAAACCACCAGTACCAGAGAGCCCATACTAAACACAAGGTAATATTATTTTCTACTGGAGAAAACTGAAGCCTGGTGTAGTAAAAATGAATGTAGCAACACCAAAATCCAAAATAGCTCAACTACTGATTGACCCTACCATTCACAGTTAACAGAAGAAGAGATGAGCCTATTTCCAGGAGTAAATACTCTTTAACACAATCTATGCTGTTCATTTAAAAGCATTATCCAGCATTCCAAATAAAAAATTACAAAACACAAAAACGAAACCATTGCCAAAAGATAAAGTTATCAACAAATCTGGTATCAGAGATAATCCAGATGTTAGAAATATTGTATAAAAGCTTTAAATTAGCTAGTATTAATATGTTAAAGGTCCTAGTGGAAAAGGGCCCAATATGCAGAAAAGAAGGATTGCAAAGGAGAAACAAAACATACAAAAAATATCAAATGAAAATGCTAAGAATAAAAAACAGAACATCAGAGATAAATTTATTAGATGAGCTTATTAATGGCAAGGACATGGCTAAAGGAAGAATCCAAAAACATAAAGACAAGTGAACAAAAGTGATCTAAACTGATAAACAAAGGGGGAAAAAAAGACTGAAGGAAAGGGAACAGAGAACACAAGAGCTGTGAGAAAATACTAAATGATCTAACATAGGTAAAATTGTAATCCCAGAAAGAGAAGAAATAAGACGCAAATTGGAGGAAAATATATGTAAAACACATACCTGATAAAAGACGTGTTATCTAGACTAAACAAAGAAATCTAGACTAAATAAAGAAATCTAGGCCAGGCACAGTGGCTCACACCTGCAATCCTAGCACTTTGGGACGCCAAGGCGGGAGAATAACTTGAGCTCAGGAATTCAAGACCAGTCAAGGTAACACAGGGAGATGTCATTCCTACAAAAAATTTAAAAATTAGCTGTAGGTGGTGGCACGCACTTGTGATCCCAGCTACTTAGGAGGCTGAGGTGAGAAGATCGCTTGAGTCTGGGAGCTTATGGCTGCAGTGAGCGCGACTGCACTGCTGCACTTCAGCCTGGGTGACAGAGCGAGACCCTGTCTCAAAAAGAGGGGAGAGGGCCAGGAGCGGTGGTTCATGCCTGTAATCCCAGCATTTTGGGAGGCCAAGGCAGGAGGATCATGAGGTCAGGAGATTTGAGACAATCCTGGCTAACACAGTGAAACCCATCTCTACTAAAATATGCAAAAAATTAGGCATGCTGGCGGGCGCCTATAGTCCCAGCTACTCAGGAGGCTGAGGCAGGAGAATGGCATCAACCTGGGAGGCAGAGTTTGCAGCGAGCCGAGAATGGGCTACTGCACTCCAGCCTGGGTGACAGTGTGAGACTCCATCTCAAAAAAAATAAATAAATAAATAAAAAAGGAGAGAAGAGGAGGGAGAAAAAGGAGAGAAAAGAGAAATCTCACAACTCAGTAAAAAGAACAAAAAGCAAAATCCCCAAAAATAAAAATTGAGTTTAGGATTTGAATAAACACTTCACAAACGAAGATATCTGAATAGCTAAGAGGGACATGAAAGGATGTCCAACATGATTAGTCATTAGGGAATGCACATTAAAATGACACTTACACACCATTACATACCCACTAGAATGGCTAAAAGTTAAAAGACTGACAAGAGCAAGCGTTGGCAAAGATATGAGTAATCAGAACTCTCATGCATTGCTTGCAGGGAAGTAAAGTTGTACCCCACTTCGGAAAATACTTTGGCAGAGTTTTAAACAGTAAACATACACTACATGACCAAGCAATTCCAATTCCACTCTTATATACATACCTAATAAGCAAATAATTTTATTTAATAAAAAGCCTTAAATTTGAATTGCCAGGAGCACATTAAGATCTCTGAAAAGACACAGCCTCGTAGTGTAAGAGTGCTCTTGGGTAGGATTCCTCAAATGGGCTAAGGTCTTAATGGACAGAAGTGTAGGTGCTATAAAACCTAGCCAAAGTCATTGGTTTCTTCTCATTTTAACCTAATGGGTGGCAAGAACGAAAAGGAAAAGAAGTGACAGCAACCAGAAGAATGCTTTTCAAGTCTACCAAAGTCGGATGGTCTCCTGGAATTTCTCTTGGAACTTTACATCTGGCTCCACTGCTCTGAATGGGCTTACTAAATGATAACTAAGCGATTATCTTTCCTGTGAAGTTGCTAGAATTCTTATCCCTATGTGAGATTTGAGATGAAGTCATACTAAGAAATATTTTTGAAGTAATCTTTGGTAGTAAGGCCAACTGAGGGCGGGGAGTGAATTTTTCTTACCTTTTTTCTGTCTTTGCATATGTGCCATATTATCTGCTTCATAATTTTAATGTTTTGATCATCTGTATCTTTTGGTCAACTCAATATTTTTTACCTTAGGAATGGTAGCACTCAATGAAAACTTCTAGGATACAAGAAACTTCTGATTTTGGCTAATTTTTTTTTTTTCCTAGCTGGAATAAGGAAAATTTAGAGGATGAAAAAACATTTGAGAGAAATATTTACTTAACTTTGATGAAACATAGCAATATCTTCACTCAAGTTTTGACTTTGACACTGGCAAAATAAAGTTCACTTCTTTTTTTTTTTTTTTAGACAGAGTTTCACTCTTGCTGCCCAGGCTGGAGTGTAATGGCCGTATCTCGGCTCACTGCAACCTCCGCCTCCTGGGTTCAAGCAATTCTCCTGCCTCAACCTCCCCAGTAGCTGGGATTACAGCAATGTGCTACCACACCCAGTTAATTTTGTATTTTTAGTAGAGACGGGGTTTCTCCATGTTGGTCAGGCTGGTCTTGAACTCCTGACCTCAGGTGATCCACCCACCTCGGCCTCCCAAAGTGCTGAGATTACAGGTGTGAGCCACCGCGCCTGGCAAAGTTCACTTCTTACATCACATGAAAGTGTACCTCTCACTAGAGAATCAATTATGCTCTTTTGCTTTTAGTTTGTTTGGAAAATTGTTTACCTGTGTTCTTCAGGGCATTACTGCTTTCTAGGAATCTCACAATTTATGCTAGGATACAGTAATAGGCTGAGTATCTGTTATCCAAAACGCTTGGGATCGGAAGTGTTTCAGATTTCAAATTTTCTCGAATTTTGGAATATTTGCATTATACTGGTTCAGTATCCCTAATCCAAAAATCCAAAACCCAAAATGGTCCAATGAGCAGTTCCTTGAGTGTCACACTGGCACTCATGTCTCCCCAGAATGTATAAAAGCTGCATCCCGACCACCTTGGGCACATGTTCTCAGGACCTCCTGAGGCTATATCACAGGTGCATCCTTAACCTTGGCAAAATATACTTTCTAAAATGACTGAGACCTGTCTCAGATGTTTGGGGAATCACACAGTAAATCAGTAAGACCTGAGGTAAAATCCTGGCTGCATCTGTTTTTAAATTACTTATAAACCCTGAGCCTAAATCTCTGATTCCATGAAACTCAGGTAAATCTGGGCCAGAGAAAGTTGGATTCTGGTTGTTTCCAGGTAAAGTGAACACTGTGAGCAATGAGAGGTAAGTATACATGCACCTGGCATAGTATGGAAAAGAAAAGGGTTTTGCTGCCAGAGCTAAGAGCAAAAGAGAAAGCTTAGCTTAAACTGTAAAGGGCCTTCAATGCCATCCAATGTCATAAAGAGACTTAAATTTTTTCAAAAACTCAGCCAGGAAGTTGTCAAAAACTGATCAGATTCTGCTCAACTGGTGCTGAAGAAACATAATTGTACTTGTTAACTCCAGTGGCACTGTTGAACTTTGAATGAATGATTGATTTTAATGTAGTGATGGGTATGAAATCTAATTGTTAAATGGATCAGAGAATTTTAAAAGGGTGATAAATGAGCATACAATTAGAGTCCATATATTTTTCTTTATAACTACAAAAACATTCATAAAATTTTAGAGCTGAAATCTAGCCCAACTCATTACAGATGAGGAAAAAAATTAAGACAAAATTAGTGGTATAATTTGGTCTCATATAAACTCCATGGCTCATTTTTTTACTACTCCAATGCATTCTTATTTTCAGAATCATCAACCATGCTGCTGTTACACATAATGCAATGGGAATAATCGCATTATGTGTAACATAATGCTGGGGAAATAATCATTCTAAATTATTAAAATTATTCTAAATTATGAGGAATATTAAATTTACATTTATAATTGTAAAAGAGGCTCCCAGACAAAATAAACATTCGCTATCATCCAACTGTGTGCAGCACTAGATGCTACTTTATTCCAAATAAGAATTATGCATTAAATAAGCATTTATTGTGTTTATTGTAAGAACTATCCAAAATATTGCTTGAACATAACAAAAATGTTTTATATGTTCAGGTCCTATTGTAAAGTTGCTTCTAATTTAATATCAGAGTTGAGAGTCTTTTAAAAGCATTTTGTATAAAAATACCCAAATTATCTGGAGAAATTTGTGGAAAAGCTCTTCAGATTTTTCTGCGGATAGCTCCTTGATGAGCAATCTTAATAAATCTAAGACCTTCTTTCTGTAAAATGTAGTTTTATTATTTTCTAGCCATAACAGTAATACATTTAAAATCTCTAAGATTCATCCTATGATTTCAAGGTCAAATACTTAGTCAAAGTATATGAATATAAAATCAGTTAAGAGGATATACTGCTTGCAATGTCATTTTTTTTTTAACTTACAAAGTTAAGGTTCAAACCAGTATATAAAGAAGATGCTAAATAAAATTATTTACTTTTGAGTCTGGAAGCTCAAAATAGATCCACAGGGCACAGCCCCAGAGGGTGGGAATGGTCACACATTAAGTCAGACTCCTGGAGCTTGCCTTCATACTTCCCACTTCTCCATTTCAACACAGAAAGTTAATAGTTGCCTCACTTTGATTTAGGACAGGGTATGATTTAAAAAACAACTCTTGGTAGACTTCTAGGTAAAAAAATTTACCTCTTAAAAGGGCATACTATCAATATTTGTAATAGCTACAGAGATGTTATTATCGTTCCTAGGGCTGACAGAACAAGAAAAAATCATTTCTGAATAATTCCATAGGCATTATTCTACACTGATGCAAATGTGAGTCTTGTTGAATTAAAGACAGTTAAAAACTTTGAGCAGTACTTTGTGTGTCCTCAATTTTTTTCGGATTAAAATAAAACAGTAACATGAAATTTTCCTCAGTCTACAAATAAAGTGCATATCCCCACACTCCTTTCTACAGAAAAACCTCTCTGCCCTCTCCAGCCAAATAAAATGTTTATGTTCATTGACTGTTGACTACATCCACAAATCCCCTGTAGGTGAAATCAGTTCAGTGAAATCCTGTTTACGGGTACGAAAGCCCATCTGTGTACTTTATCATAATCTTCAAAAGGTGTGTTAGTTTATCATTACCGAAATAAAAATGACTACTAAGGAAAGGTGTTCAGGTTCATTTCCCTTTTTTCTTTTTCTTTTGATTTAAAATTCTGAATCTGGTATAGTCCCTTGAATTTGTGTTCAGAATGTGAGTATGGTAATTTGCTTTTACTTAACTTGGATCCTACAATTACTTTTATTTCCATAGGGCCTAACGGTTCCCTAGCATCTCCACAGCTGTCATTTCTAACTATTAACTTAAGAATGCTAGCATAACTTCTGTTTTCTTTTCCAAAGTGCAATGGAATGTCGTATAACTTAATTCTGTGATATCATAAGTCCAATATTCATGAAAATAATTTTAAAATCAAGACACTTCCTTGAGGAACAAAGAAAGAACATGGAATCGGCCGGGCGCGGTGGCTCAAGCCTGTAATCCCAGCACTTTGGGAGGCCGAGACGGGCGGATCACGAGGTCAGGAGATCGAGACCATCCTGGCTAACACGGTGAAACCCCGTCTCTACTAAAAATACAAAAACTAGCCGGGCAAGGTGGCGGGCGCCTGTAGTCCCAGCTACTCGGGAGGCTGAGGCAGGAGAATGGCATAAACCCGGGAGGCGGAGCTTGCAGTGAGCTGAGATCTGGCCACTGCACTCCAGTCCGGGCGACAGAGCGAGACTCCGCCTCAAAAAAAAAAACAAAAACAAAAAAAACAAAAACAAAAAAAAAACAAACAAAAAAAAGAAAGAACATGGAATCTAGAGTCAAATGTCTTGGTGGTATCAAAGTGCTATAACACAGGCAAGTCAAGTAAGTGCTCTGAGACAGTAACATTCCCTTATCATATTGGCAGTAGAATCAAAAGGACATACTGGTTGTATAAACAGTAAAATATTATATGCATGATAGCTACTGGTATATTTTAATTTCTACTAACTGTCCAAACTTGTGAAATGTATTCATTTTTTGTATCTATATTAGCTTTAAGCATGAGAATTAAGATGATGAAAACAAATTTTAATCTCAGGGCACTAATTTATCAGAAGATACATAAATCAAAGAAAAAAAGCAACCTGTCATATTATTTTCTAAAATGAATACCTTATTTAACATTATAAATTGTGTATAAATTTATACATTCAGGTTTGTTGTTTCTGTATTTTATAACACAAACAAGGCAAAAATACTCTTCAGAAATATTTGCTAGAAATAAAGGCAACACCAACACTGAATAAATATAAACAAATATGGTAAGTACACCTACACAGAAATCAGTACATGCTATTTTTAATCAAAACCCAAAACCACCATGGTATTTTTATGCTTTATAACTGAAGAGGACCTTTCAAACCAGTGTCCCCAAATTGAACAGTGAGTCACTTTAAGACTGATAAAAGTAAAATTATGATCTTATGTAATACCAACACCTAGCTGTCATAAAATGCGACAACTATTTGAAATCCTTCCCTTCTGGTAAGGCATTGAGAAAAATTCCACTTGCTTTTTTTTGTTTGTTTTTTCAGACAGAGTCTTGCTCTGTCGCCCAGACTGGAGTATGGTGGTACGATCTTGGCTCACTGCAACCTCAGCTGCCCAGGTTCAAACAATTCTCCTGCCTCAGCCTCCTGAGTAGCTGGGGCTAAAGGCATGCACCACCACACCCAGCTAATTTTTGTATTTTTAGTAGAGACGGCATTTCACCATGGTGGCCAGGCTGGTCTTGAACTCCTGACCTCGTGATCACATCACCTCAGCCTCCCAAAGTGCTGCGATTACAGGCGTGAGCCACTGTGCCTGGCCTCTACTCGCTTTTTAAAGTGATGGGATTCCAGTGGAATATGGTCATTTCTTTATTTATTGAGACAGAATCTTGCTCTGTCGCCAGGCTGGAGTGCAGTGGCGCGATCTTGGCTCACTGCAACTTTCACTTCCCGGGTTCAAGCGATTCTCCTGCTTCAGCCTCCAGAGTAGCTGGGACTATAGGCATGCGCCACCACGCCCAGCTAATTTTTGTACTTTTCGTAGAGACAGGGCTTCACCATGTTGGCTAGAATGGTCTCCATCTCTTCACCTCACGATCTGCTCGCCTCGGCCCCCAAAGTGCTGAGATTACAGGCATGAGCCACCATGCCCAGGCCTATTTTATCTTCATAGTCTATAAAATATAATCCTTACGCTATCCTCTATTTATCTGTAACAATCCTGACCATCTCAGAGCGTAAACTCTTTGAATCCAGGGATTGCAACTTGATTTATGATTAAATAGGAACATAATTGATGATTTATGATTAAATAGAAATGCAATGCGCCTGAAAAAAGGGGGAAAACAGTCTGAAGATAAATCCTTAAAGATAGATAGACAGATAGATAGATAGATAGATAATTTTTTTTTTTTTTGAGATGGAGTCTGCTCTGTCAACCAGGCTGGAGTGTAGTGGTGTGATCTCGTCTCACTACAACCTCTGCCTCCCAGGTTCAAGCGATTCTCCTGTCTCAGCCTCCCGAGCAGCTGGGACTACAGGTGCGCACCACTGCGCCCAGCTAATTTTTGTATTTTTAGTAGAGATGGGGTTTCATCATATTGGCCAGGCTGTTCTCCTGGCCAATATGATGAACTCCTGACCTCGTGATCCGCCCTCGTGATGAAGGCCCTGACCTCGTGGCCTCCCGAAGTGCTGGGATTACAAGTGTGAGTCACCGTGCCTGGCCCAGATATTTTTAAAAATTAGTAGTTGAGGAATTATATTGGCTATCCTTCAACAGATAAAAATCTGAAAAATATCAATGAAACAAAAATTCCTTTATCAAAAACTCAGCTTCAATATGTGATGAAATAAAGATGTAAACAAAGCATATAGATTTCCAATACTGGAGAAGGTACATACAAAGAATCAGACACTAAACATCCTGATACCACACACTTAAGAACTCTACTGGTAAATTCTTTGTGGATTTCTTCAAAAAACACTGTTTTAATATCTATCACCAAAATAAGAATGTTAATTCTTGCTTCTTCACACAGGTTTAAATTTATGGTTACTACTTGAAATATTATAAATCTTATATAAACTTAACAGAATATTTTCCCCACTACTTTAGGCACAAACTTAGTATCAAAGGTAACGTGGTAACCATTACATTTTTGCAATTACAAATAGAAGCTCATTTTATTAATAAAAACAGTTAACACGGTACTGAGTATATATCAGGCACTGTGCTATAAGCTTTATAAACATAATCTCATTTAATCTACAAAACTAGTGTTCACAGAGATTATCTGCTTTATCCATGGTCACACACTATAGGAGCAGGATTTAAATCAAATCAGGTTTACCAAATTCCAGAGCTGATCTCTTTTTCCTAAGAAAGCCAGTCACTTTTCGTTAAGTGATTTTATCGCTGACATCTGTTACCTGTAGTACATGCAGAAGTTTGATTATTTTCAGTGGTTCTAAATTCTAATAATAATTGTAAACCATACTCTGTCAACTGAGACTTGGAATCTTGGTGTTGGGGAGAACTTATCAGCATAGAGCCAGAAAAGGCCACATACATACTTCAAAGTCTAAGAGACAGATGCTTCAGAGGCATTAACACTTCTTTAAGTCATGCCAATAGCAAAATTGAATTTTACTGTCCTCTTTCGGGGGAAGACATCACTGATGCCCCAACCATGTATAATCAAAAAAATTTTACAGTACTGCTCACTTTGCACTAGCAATATCTACTTTATTGTTCTACTCATGTCACTGCCCTCTGCCTTTTTATCTTTGTGCCCCTGCTGCCCACAGAGTTACTAGAAAATAGTGCATCTGTTTGTGGCCACAATGGTTTGCTTGGGGATCTGACCCAGTAATTCTTTCATTCAGGGATAAATAGAATCCACCTGACTCTAATCTTTCATTCTAGCTCACTTCAGCAACCAGGCTTCAACATCAAAAAGTGAAGAAACCTGAAAAAGACTTTCCATGTGCAGCTTTTGTTGGCTAAGTACTGAACAGTGGTTAAGAGTCAACAGATTTAATCTGGGTTGTCCCATTAACATTCTACGTGATCATAGGCAAGATTACCCATTGATGTGATCATCAGGTTTGTTAACAGGCATAAAGACACATTCTAGTTATAAAGCAGGAGTGTAGTGCCTTTCTCTAAATAAATAAGAAATTAATCTTTTACATCTCTGGAGTTTGACTCCTCTCTTATGACATAAGGGTATTTAAGTATATTTTTATAAAAGATTCTGACCTCTTTCAAATCTATAATCTATGCTCCAAATCTAAGATACAGACCATGAGGCAGGTTAAGAACCATTGAGCATAAAGTGAGATGAATAAGAGAAAAATTGGCAACAGGAACATCAACAGCCATAATGGTGCATAAAGCTAACTGCTTAAAACAGCTTTCACTTTTATAAGCTATAAAACAGCACCTTTACAAACTAGTCTAAAAGAATAATATACAGTTTGTAGTAAAATGTTCTATTTTAGAGGAACATTTCTAAAAAAGTTTTTTTTTTTTTTTTTTTTTTTTTTTTTGAGGCGGAGTCTCGCTCTGTCGCCCGGACTGGAGTGCAGTGGCCAGATCTCAGCTCACTGCAAGCTCCGCCTCCTGGGTTTCCGCCATTCTCCTGCCTCAGCCTCCCAAGTAGCTGGGACTACAGGCGCCCGCCACCTCGCCCGGCTAGTTTTTGTATTTTTAGTAGAGACGGGGTTTCACCATATTAGCCAGGATGGTCTCGATCTCCTGACCTCGTGATCCGCCCGTCTCGGCCTCCAAAGTGCTGGGATTACAGGCTTGAGCCACCGCGCCCGGCCTAAAAAAGTTTTTATATCTCATCTTCCTGATGTTCTGAAACTATATTCTCCAAATGTTTTGCACATTATATATATGGAAATTTTATTAGACTGAATTAGGTACAGAATAAAAATAAAAACAGCCATTCTCTGAAATATCTATCTGAAATATCTTCATTTATCTCTCCTTACACATGATTCATCTAAAATGTCTAAAATGTCTTCTAAACCAGGCATGGTAACTCACACCTGGAGTCCCAGCTACTTGGGAGGTCAAGATGACAGGATCACTTGAGCCCAGGAGTTCAAATCCAACCTGGGCAACATAGTGAGCCCTCATCACTGGAAAAAAAAAAAAATTAAATGTTACTTCCTTGTCCACATTTTTGCTGAATACTAGATTGAGTTATTTATTTACATAGAACTTCCTACTATATCACTTAACATCTAATAAAAATTGTTTATTGGTATATATATACCATATGTTTGTAGATGTGTGTGTGCACATATAATCTACTACTAGATTCAACTGCTGTATTAGTCCATTCTCACACTGCTATAAAAAACTGGCTGAGACTGGGTAATTTATAGAGAAAAGAGGTTCAATTGATTCACAGTTCAGTATGGCTGGGGAGGCCTCAGGAAACTTATAGTCATGGTGGAAGGCAAAGGGGAAGAAAGGCACTTTCTTCACAAGACAGCAGGAAGAAGTGCTGAGCAAAGGGGGATCATGAGAACAGCATGGGGAAAACTGCCTCCATGGGCCGGGCGCGGTGGCTCAGTAATCCCAGCACTTTAGGAGACCGAGATGGGTGGATCACAAGGTCAGGAGATTGAGACCATCCTGGCTAACACGGTGAAACCCTGTCTCTACTAAAAAATACAAAAAAATTACCTGGACGTAGTGGCAGGCGCCTGTAGTCCCAGCTACTCGGGAGGCTGAGGCAGGAGAATGGCGTGAACCCGGGAGGCGGAGCTTGCAGTGAGCTGAGATCCGGCCACTGCACTCTAGCCTGGGCGACCGAGTGAGACTCGGTCTCAAAAGAATTAAAAAAATAAAAAAATAAAAAAACTGCCTCCATGATTCAATTACCTCCACCTAGTCTCTCCCTTCACTGGTGGGGATTATGGGGATAACAATTCAAGATGAGATATGGGTGTGGACACAAAGCCTAGCCATATCAGCTCCTAAGTGGCAGAGGTTTTGGTTTTTGACTAACCTTATCTCTAGCAGCAGTACTCATGAATTTATTAAATAAACTAACAGATTTTAAAGGCATCCTACATGAAGACCACACCACGGTGCTAGGCCCTTAGGTAGACTCAAGTGATACAAAAAAATGGTAATTTTTAGGCTATGTATTTATTATGGAACCCAAACTTTTATGAAAACATATTTAGAATTTGGATAAACTATACTAAAAAAGCTTATATTAAGAAACAGATAATTCTATGATTCAAAGATTCTCTTTATAGATACCAGTTATTCTCATGTGACAACATCAAGTTTATTGCTAAACTGATTGATTTCCTTTGAATTACTTTAGAATCTTAGGGAAGAAGGTGAAGGGAATTTCTTCCTAGCAGATATCTCCAATATAACTGAATTTATTTTGTATCTCCCAAGTAATGACTCAATCTGATTGTTCACCTTGGTCCAAGATAGGTATTTAAAACTATATCTTGTTTAATAAAACTGCTTTTGAAAGTGCTAAGTAAATTTACGCTTTGAAAATAAATACTAGTTGTATTCTCAAGGCACAGTGGTTGAGAGTAAGTCCATCCTTTTTCGCTGAACATTATCATAATACATTTCCTTTTTTAAAATTGTACTTTACCTTAATAAATTTTTATGCACCATAGGTGCTGGAGTTGATGTCTTCAAAAGGTATTCATAATAGAAGGAGCTGATGCCTGTAACAAAATTCCAGTGTTCAGTGTTGAGTATTCTGAAGGAGCCACAACTGCTCCTGTTACTGTCCCATAAAGCTTATAGAGAAATAGCTCATTTGTGTCTTTTTCCTTTTCATTTTTTATTTATTTATTTTGAGAGACAGAGTCTCACTCTAAACCCCAGGCTGTAGTGCAGTGGCGTAATCTCGGCTCACTGCAACCTCCGCCTCCCAGGTTCAAGTGATTCTCATGCCTCAAGCCCTCCAGGTAGCTAGGATTACAGGCACCTGCCCCCACACCTGACTAATTTTTGTATTTTTAGTAGAGATGGGGTTTTGCCACGCTGGCCAGGCTGATCACAAATTTCTGACCTCAGGTGATCTGCCCGCCTCAGCCTCGCAAAGGGCTGGGATTACAGGCATGAGCCACCACACCTGGCCTGCCTTTCTATTTTAAATACACTTTTTTAGAGCAGTTTTAGGTTCACTGCAAAAGGTTTCAATTTTTAAGTGGTAATTCCTATATGGTATTTGACCTAGGAAAGCTTAATATGAAGTCTCTTATCTACACAGGACAGGGATGGAAGGCTGTATTTCTTTTTTGGATGACTTATCGTTACTTTGAACATAAAAAGCCATAGGCACAGAAACACAATGAGCTACAACTACATACCTACCAGGATGTCTATTTAAACCAAAAGGAAAATAACAAGTGTCGGCTTGCTGTGGAGGAACTTGAATCCTCTTACATTGCTGGTGGAAATACAAAATGGTCCAGTCACTGTCAAAAACAGCTGGGTTGTTCCTCAAAAAGTTAAACATGCAATTACCATAAGATCCATCAATTCCACTCCTAGTTATACATGCAAAGAACTGCAGACAGACTTACACAGGTATTTGTATATCAATGTTCATTGCAATATTATTCACAATAAATAGCCAAAAGGTGGCAACAACCTAAATGTGAAAAGGTGAATGGATAAACAAAAGGTGGTATATACATACAATATTATTCAGCCACAAAAAGAATGAAGTAGTGACAAATGCTACAGCATAAATGAACCTTGAAGGCATTGTACTAAGTAAAATAAGCCAGACACAAAAGGACAAATATTGTATGACTCCACTTATATAAAATGTCTAGAATGGGCAAATTGACAGAGACAAAGTAAGTTAGCGGTTATCAAAAGCTGGGGGGAGAGAGGAATGGAAAGTAACTGCGGAATGTATACAGAGTTTCTGTTAGCTATTGTGTTAGCCCGTCTTCACATTGCGTAAGTAACACGCATAAGTAACTGAGACTAGATAATTTGTAATGAAGATACAAACAAATTTCCTCATAGCAGAAGGTAAAGTGGGAGCAGGTGCATCACAAGAGAGGGAGCAAACGAGAGAAGAAAAAGGTCCCACAAGCTTTTAAACAACTAGATCTTGCGTGAACTCAGAGTAAGAACGCACTCATCACCAAGTGGATGGTACCAAGCTATTCATGAGGGATCCCATTCCATGATCAACAACTCCTGCTAGGCCCTGTTTCCAACACTGGAGATCACATTTCAACAAGATTTGGAGAGGACACACATTCAAATCATACCAAGTATAATGAAAGTGCTTTGGAAAATATTTAGTAACAAAAAGCAATGAACTACTAAGCTGCAAAGACACAGAGGAACCTTAAATGTACGTTGCTAAGTCAAAGAGGCCAATCTGAAAAGGCTACCTACTGTAGGATTCTGATACAACATTCTGAAAAAAGCAAAACGATGGAGATGGTAAAAAGATCATTGGTTGTTAGGGGTTGGTTGGTGGGGGATGAGGAAGCAAAAGATGAAGGGATGAACAGGTAGACGCAAAGAATTTTTAGCACCGTGAAACTATTTTGTATGATACTGTAATGGTGGATACATGTCATACATTTGTCAGAACATACAGGATGTATTTGGTTCATCAGTTTTAACAAATACATCACACTAATGCAAAACGTTAATAAGTGGGGGAAGGAGAGAGTACATGGAAACACTCTATACTTCCTTTACATTTTTCTGTAAATTTAAAACTTCTTTTTAAAAAAGTCCATAATTTTTTTTAAGTTTTAGAAACAGTGTGATGATTGCACAGCATCATGAATGTAATTAATGCCTCTAAATTGTATGCTTAAAAATGGCTAAATTATAAATTTTGTGTTATATATATTTTACCACATTAAAAGACAAAGCACTCCCTTTTTTAATAGGAAAATAATTCTGTTATTCTAACAGGGGAAATGGTAATAGTGAATCACAGCCCGGTGTACAAATTGATGAAAATCTTCATGGAAAAATTTCTCACCAAATATTACTCCACTATAATAATGAGATTTAATTTTACTTTTGAGTGCTCCTATGTGAACAAAAACAGTATTTTGAAGGATCTCTGGTTGCATCAACATGGAAAGCCCCAGAGCTCCCAGGTCGTTCCTCTTACAACTAAAAAACCCAAAACACAACACAAGAAAAACACAGGACATTGCTGAAAGATAGGAAAAAAGAAGGCTGGCTGCCTAGGGAACTCACAATTTGATAAATAACCTGGCAACGAGTCCCTTGCGTCTCCTTATTGCCTCCCATATATCCCGAACAGGGTGATACAGAAGACTCCGATGAGGCAGCGGGAAAAAAAAAAAAAAAGCTCCAAGAAAGCTTTTTTCTAACTAGCAAAGGAATGATCAGAAAAATGGTGTGCAAACAACAAAAAAACATTTTTGGCAGTATCTGCCTGACTTCAGCCAATCATCAATTGAAAAACAGCTTTACTACCCACTTTCAGCAGGCCAAATGGTACGTTAAAATTTCTACTCCAAAATCCTCTAACCTATTCCATCCTTGCAGGCAGCCTAACTTACCCAACAGTAGTCAATGAGGAAGTTTGGCAGGCTAATTTTCCATCATCTACCAGATAGGCTGAGGGTATTTTCACTGGGGCAGAAGCAGGAGGAACTGACTTTACATTCCCCTCTGTGAATTGCATTCCTCCAACTGGTTAGTGTCTACAGGGTGTAGCAGCAAGCTAGGCCTCCATCCTGACCCAGCAGCAAGGAGACTTTATTAAGAAGGAAATCCAAAGCACAGCTAATGGCCACTATGTCTGTTGTTAGTGGGACGCAGGAAGGAGTTGAGCCTCAACTATCAGATAACAACAAGGAGACTGTACAAGTGGGGGCTAATTCGTATTCCACTTTCCTCCCACCCCTGGTGTCACTGATGCCCGATGGAAGCTGGGTCTCCATACCTACCCAGAAGCAAAGAGACCTGTGAAAACTGATTATGCAAAGGAGATTTTTTTTCTCATACCCAACAAAAATAGAGTGGGAGGAGTCCTAGGGAAAAACATTCTAGCAACTATCTCACAAGCCCAATCCAAAATCGCAATAGCCTGCCATGACTTTAAGCTTACAAGTTTTACCTAGAAACTGCCACTCACCAATCAGAATTCACCAGCCCCTGCAAGACACTGCCAACACCAATGAACTTGCAAAACAAATTACATAAGCTTCCTCTGTTACCCCAATAAAACCCCAGACTTTTCCTTTGTTCTTCAGACACACCTAGGGGCTACCCAAGTTTGTGTGTCCTGAACTGCAATTCTTCTATATTATTTCCAAATAAAATCTTTGCTTGGAGACTTGTCTCTATATATTTATTTCATGCTGATAGACTGAAGAGGCAGTGTCAAGCAGGGCTACTCAGCACTCCTATTCTCCACTCCACCCATCAGGATCAACAGAGCCCAGAGGGAAGCAGAGTCCCAACCCACTCTGCACCAATGAAGCCAAAGAAGGTGAAGGAATGCAGAGCTGGTGGGCACTCCACTTCACCCTCCTACTCCTGGTAGCAGTGGGCTCAGCAGGGGACCGATCTTAAACTGAAACCAGAGGTAAACAGGAAGGGAGGTAGACCACTTTAGCGAGAAGGCATCAGTGGGCTGAGGAGGTGAACATCCACATCCTATCTGCAAAAGCAATGTAAGTCAGTGTCCCATTTTGCTGTAGTGGTACTGGGGGAAAGGGCAGGCAGTGGGAAGGTGAGTATATACTCACCCAGCCCTCATGTTACACTTCAACAAAAAAAACACATCCAAAGCCTCATAATATCCAGAAATCAGTGTCAACCCAAGAACCAGGAAATCATAATATGAATGAGAAAAAACAACCAACAGATATCAATACTAAGATGAATCAAATGTTTAAATTATATGACAGGATTTTAAAGTAACCATCAAAGACATGTTTCAAAAAACCTTCAAAATTCTCTCAAAAAATGGAAAATCTCAGCAAAGAAACATGATTTAAAAAATAACCAAATAGAAATTATACAACTGAAAAATATAATAGCCCAAATGAATTCTCTGGATCAATGTTAGAGTGGAGATGACAGAGAAAATCTCCAGGCTCAGATGGTTTCACAGGAAAATTCTACCACACTTCTACCAGATTTAAAGTAGAATTAACATCTAATAAGGTTCAGTACTTACTCCTCCAAAATATTTTAAGCTGGAAAAATTTGAGAAAATCTCAGAAGCAGGTAAATCACTCTTACCTTCCTCCAGCTCTTCTCCCCTGACCCAGGTCATAAAATCTAGAAAGGATTTTCTGACATTCCCCCGAAGCAAGCCATAAGATCCTCGTTTGCGAGGTGTCCTTCCCATCCTCAGGAAAGGAACATCCTGATCTCTGATGATTTAGGGTCACAGAGAATAACACCTTGCTATGTTCCCTCTGGTTTACTACCATTAGGTCGTACTTTTTAATCCAGTCATACACACACTATCCACTTCTTCATCAAACCTAGCACTTAAAGTACACAGGTTTAGGCCAGGTGCAGAGTGTGCACCCCTGTAGCTCCAACTACTTGGAAGGCTGTGGCCAGTAGATACCTTGAGCCCAGGAGTCCAGCCTGGTCAACATGGTGATACTTTTTCTCAAAAAAAAAAAAAAAAAGACAGCCAGATGCAGTGGCTCATGTCTATAATCCCAACACTTTGGGAGGCGGAGGCTGGTGGATTACCTGAGGTCAGGAGTTCGGGACCAGCCTGGCCAACATGGCGAAACCCCGTCTCTATTAAAAATACAAAAATTAGCTGGGCCGGGTGGCGGGTGCTTATAATCCCAGCTACTTGGGAGGCTAAGGCAGGAATTTGAATCGCTTGAACCCAGGAGGTAGAGGTTGCATTGAGCCGAGATTGTGCCACTGCACTCCAGCCTGGGCGACAAGGGCAAAACTCTGTCTCAAAAAAAAAAAGAAAAAAAAAAAAGACAACCTACACAGGTTCCTTTCCCTTATGAGGGCTGTGTGCCATGTAAAACTTCTATTATATAAATGTATCTTTTCTCTTGTCAATCTCTTTTTTTATACCAGCCTCAGCCATGAACCTAAGATGAGTGAGGAAAAGACAATTTTCCTCCCAAACACACCAATTTTACAAAATCTGTTCCAGAAAATAAAGGATGAGGGGAAACACCTGATTTTACGACTATTATTACTCTTATACTAAAATAATACAGTACAAAAAGACCAAGGCACAACAAAACCAAAGGAAAGTACAAAACAGAAAATGACAGACCAATATTTCTCATGAACTTAGATGCAAAATCATCAACAAAATATTAGCGAATCCAGTCCAGAAATATAGAAAAATAATTATAGCAGATCCCCCTTACCATGGTTTCACTTTCTGAGGTTTCAGTTATCTCCTGTCAACTGTGATCAGAAAATATTACATGGAAAATTCAAGAAATAAACAATTCATAAGTTTTAAATTGCACACCATTCTGGGTATCATGATGAAATCTCACTCTGGCCCACCCAGGACATGAATCACCCCTTTTTTAAGCATGTACACACTTCTATATGCTACCTGCCCATTAGTCACTTTGCTGCCTTCTAAGTTCTATCAGCTCAACTGTGACAGCATCACAGTGGTTGTGTTCAAGTCATCCTTATTTTATTTAATAATGACCCCAAAGGGCAAGAGCAGTGATGCAGGCAATTCCAACTTGCCAAAGAGAAGCCATAAAGTGGTTGCTTAAATTGGAAAGGTAAAACTTCTTGATTTAACAAGGAAAGAAATCTTATGCTGAGATTTCTAAGACCTATGGTAAGAACGAATCTTCGATTCATGAAATTGGGAAAAAGATTTTCTTGCTAGTTTTGCTGTTCTGCCTCAAACTGCAAAAGTTACGGCCACAATGCATGATAAGTGCTTAGTAAAGGTGGAAAAGGCATTAAATTTGTGGAAGACATGAACAGAAATGTGTTCTAATTTATAGCAATCAGGTTTGGTACTATTTGCAGTTTAATGCATCCACTGGGGGGTCTTGGAATGTATCCCGCACAGATAAGGAGAGACCACTGTATATACAATAACCAGTGGAATTTATTCCAGGCATGCAAGCCTGCTACAACACTTGTAAATCAATCAATGTAATCCACCATGTCTACAGACTAAAGATATTTATATGATCATATAAATTGATGCTGAAAAATCATTCAACATAATTCAACATCATTTCATGATTAAAAAAAAAACTCTCAGCAAATGCTGGTTCTTATCTCTACTGTACTCATTGTGTACCTCAGCACTTACCACCCTTAAATGATGGTATTCATTTTTATAGGTAATTTGAGTTCACATTATTGCAGACTTTTTGTTCTTTAAAATAGGTACAAAAATGTATTGATTATATAATAAACCTTTAAGGTGGCAGTATCACTGGCACTTTTCTTTCTGGATTTTTGTTGGTTTTGTTTTGTTTTGTTTGCTAGAGATGAGGTCTATGTTGCCCAGGGTGGTCTTGAACTCATGGGCTCAAGTGAACCTCCTGCACTGGCCTCTCAAAGTGCTGAGATTACAGGCATGAGCCACCAGATCTGGCCCACTGGCCTTTTCTTAGAAAGAACTTAAAAAAAAAGAAATAAAATGTGAGAGATCGTTTGTCTTATTTACCAAATAAATAAAATTATATCAGGCAAAAGCAACTTTTATGAGTGAGAAACCCTAGTAAGTAAATTAAAATATTTCAGATAATTAATGTATCACTTAGTGTTATTTTTCTCCCCACCATGTTCATAAATCACAAAGTTCAAAGTTTTAAATATAAAACAAAACCTTTAAGATAGTCTCTAAAATGAAAAATATAATTTTTGATGTGAATATATTTCAGGTTCATTTCAGTTCAACTAATAAAAAATGTTAACGTTCTCATCAATCCAAGATTTCAGAGAAACATGGTTCCCTTATTAAAACACCAACCCTCAAGGAAGTTCATGAGCCAATCCTATTCATTTGACCAAATCTATAGAGGAAACCATAAGATGGGGTCTGAATAAGGAGAACTGTAGTCGTTATTTATTTGAAAAGGTAAAGTAGGATTTCTGTATCAATCCCCAAGGCCAAAAGACCACCCAAAGACATTTTCACTGGTCAAAGCTTAGAAAAATCAAAGAGGAAGTCCTCACCACCAAAGAAAACAACACTCTTTCCAGTAAAATTTATTTGTGAAACAAACCAAGAGCCTTACCTCTGAGACCCCTTTTTTAACAGAGGAATAGCACAATTGATTTTATTTTTATTGGAAAGTCATTAATAACTCCACGTTCCTTGATGTCCCAAGTTATATGTAACACAGTTGGCCACTTTTAATAAGCATAGGATTGGAAACAGTTTCTGAAAATTTACCACATAAAAATCCCTTTAAAAGCACAGCAAAATCTAAACTTTTTAACTTATCTTCCCTTTGGAACTAGGCCAAGGGAATGTCCCACTGCATGCAGATCTAGGGCATCATTTATTTCATGAATATTCTGCACAACAATATTCTGAACGCTTTAATATATGTTCCAAAGGAACAGATTCCACTGTCAAAACTTCAACTCTTGCATTAAACTAACGAATTAGGTTTCTCGACTATAAAACCTGTTAAAGCTTTAATACGCATTGTAACTCTCCAAGTGATAATAAATAGCATGAAACATTTCCCAAAAAACTGTGACTAAGAAATAATAATTTTATGGTTAAAAAAAATCTATACACAGCTTGAAAAAGATTCAAATTCCATGAAATACAGTTTGAGAAATAGTATTTTAACTGCAAACTAAAATGGATGAGGAGTTCTCATTGTCCCAAAGAAATCAGTGGTTTCAATGCAAAGCTTCCCAAAGCAACGCACACCAAGAATAAGATAAACGAAAAACCTAACATTTAATTTTTACAAATGTTTTTACATATGTAAACTCTGTATACAGGCCAATTCTTTGTGCTGAAACTTATGTGAAAAAAAATGATAGAAGACTTTGTTGGGTTATTCCCATTTAAACCATTAAATTGAGGTGAGAAGAGACCCCCAGGTAGAATGAAAATAGATTTTCAAAGTGTAGATAACTTATGAGGGAAGATTTTAAAAATAAATGTTTTAAGAGAATAAAAAGACAAGCCATAGACTACCTTTTTAAAACACTTATCTGATCAAGGACTGGTATCCAAAATATACAAAGAACTCTTAAAATTCAAAAGTAAGAAAATAAGAATCTCAAACCTGGGCCCAAAGATCTGAACAGACAGCTCACCCAAGAAAGAACACACGCACATGGCAAATAAGCACATGAAAAGATGCTCAACATAAGTCATTATGTTGCAAATAAGACAACAATGAGCTAATGTACCTTTTAGAATGGCTAAAACCCTAAACACTCACAATACCATATGCTGACAAAGGTGTGGAACAACAGGAACTCTCATTAACTGCTGGTGGGAATGTAAAATGATTTGCCACTCTAAACATATTCTTACTACATGATCCAGCAATCAAATTCCTTGTTATTTACTCAAAGATTTGAGTAAAAAATTTATGTTCACATATAAACCTATACACCAATGTTTATAGTGGCTTTATTTAGAATTGCCAAAACTTGTAAGCAACCAAGACGTCCTTCAATAGGCAAATGGATAAACTGTGGTATATCCATATAATGAAAAATTATTCAGCAATAAAAAGATATGAGCTACCAAGCCATGAAAAGACATGGAAGAACCTTAGACGTGTATTGCCAAGTAACAGAAGTCAATCTGAAAAGGCTACATACTATATGATTCCAACTATATGACATTCTGAAAAAGGCAAAACTATGGAGACAATAAAAAGATCAGTGTTTGCCAGAAATTCAGAGGATGGGAAGGAGGAATAGGTGGAGCACAGGGGATTTTTAAGGCAATGGAACTATTCTGTATAATAATATAATGGTGGATAAATGTCATTATACATCTGTCCAAATCCACAGAATGTGAAACATCGAGTGAATCCTCAACTATGAACTTTAGTTAATAATAATGTATCAGTATTGGCTCAACAAATATAATTGAAACTGTAGGGAGGGTGGCAGGTAGGAACTCTGTACTTTCAGCTCAATTCTTCTGTAAATATTAACTGCTCTAAAAAATACAGTCTATAAAAATAAGATAAATGTGGGCACGTTTAGAGAGAAAATGTTAGCTACATTCAAATTTTACAAAAATACATTTATCAAATCACCAATTCCACATTAAGATCAACAACGAAGTACTTATGTCATCTCCCCTCGCAAAAGCAGAGAAGATATTATTTATTATCCCAGCACTTCCAGTGTCTGTGGCTTAAATAATTCAGGTCATGAGACTAAAAAATATTAATATACCCCATTTCCTAAATGTATATAATCAAATTTTATACCCAATACAAGTCTTTAACATTTTACTTCAGTCTCCTCATATTCACTTACTTTACTGAGTAAACTGATGTCAGAGAAACTGCTATGTCGAAAAGGGCAACATTAGTTCACTGAAATCTCTGCCACAGAAATAAGTTTTCCTATCTGTTAGTCCACTGCTTCCATTCTCTAAATCCCTTCAATTTAGATTTGTAGGAATTGGTATTTCCAGTATACTTCTAATATCTTTCGCAGGCAGTTATCTGTATTCTCTTAGTCATCCGATGAAAGAAGTCAAGGTTCCCATGCTGGCATTATGGAACTGGTTGTTGTAATACAGATTTTGCAAGGGGAAAATAATCAGAGTTTATAGGAAAACACAATGCCTTCTGTTTATATAACATTTTGATTTATTAAAACTGTTTGAAAAAGCAAAAATCTGATTAAGCATAAGAATTATATTCTTTGAAATGAGAATGGTTAACTTGGGTTCAGATGAAACTTGATTACTTCAAAAAAATACATTTAAATTTATTTCAGCTTTAATTTTATGTTTTTATAGTGTATGTTTATAACCCAAATAAGTCGGCCTAACAAGGATGAATAATTAGGTAATTTTTGGTGTTTCTCTTTAAATTGTATTAATAAACTATTAAAATAAAGTGTTCTTAATCTTAGATCTAACGAAAGAAAAACTTTGTACACTTTACAAGCCTTTATCATATAACAAAGCACAGATTCCTGACTTAATATTTCAATTCAAAGCAAAGTGGTTAACTCTGAGAATAAAAGGCACAGAGAACTTAATACCTCACTGATTATGCCTCATCACACCACACTAAAGCAGATCCCCACCGCAAAGAATTTAGCTACAACATATAAAGAAAATCGGAAATACAAAATTCCATAAGGTTTAAGACACAAAAATAATAACTCTGACTTCTAGTATTATAGATGTGAGAAATGCAAACTTTTAAGAAAATGTATCCAACTCTTTTGCTCTTTGAACCATTTTATAAAAAGGTTTTATGACCAGTCTGCCCAAATTTTCTACATTTGATGAGGGTACTTACTGTAGAAACCAGGACAAAAACAGAAACAGCACCCATAGAGTTCCAAAGAATTCTCTTTGACAATGTTTTTCAAACTCAGTAAGATTCGTTAAGGGACCATGACCACCACGTTTTAAGAAATAAAATATTAGAGTGTATGCATGTAAAGTAGGAATAAATGTTCCTTGAAACTCTCGATTCAGAATAACATATATATGCCAAAAAAACCGCACTTATATCCATTTATATATATATAAGTTGGTGTACATTGGTCCCTAATGTAAAATCTATGATTTATAAACAGGCCATAATCAGAAAAGTTTAATGGCCTAAATAAGCTTTAAAATTTAGTTCCAAATTTTAAAAGGGATTGTTTTTCATTAAGAATCTTTGACTTTTTAAAATGAAAGATATTTTAGTATTTCAAGATTATGTCAAGAAAAAGTTTCTGTAATGTCAAATTAAATGTTAAGATGCTGTATCAAATTCACTTTTAAATCTCCATGGCCAAGCAGAGTCAGTGTTCAATAAATATTCCTTCATTGAACAAAGTTGAGTAAAATAATGTATTCCTCAAAAACTTAGCTGGGCATGGTGACGGGTGCCTGCAATCCCAGCTACTTGGGAGGCTGAGGCAGGCAGGAGAACCACTTGAACCCGGAAGGCAGGGGCTGCAGTGAGCTGAGATTGTGTCATTGCCCTCTGGCCTGGGCAACAAGAGCAAAACTCCATCTCAAATAATAAAAATAAAAATAATGTATTCTTGTTAGCTTCCTTAGAAAAGTTCAATCAGTAATGTCACACCAGGTTGTACCTTATATTAGGGATTAAATCCCAAAGACTACAATACAGAATTCTTACAGTGAGCCCTCATACAGATAACTGACATTAGTTCTGCAAACTAACATATAGCTTTTGAAATTTTAACTATTTTATCCATTTATACAAAATGTGTCTTAAACACACACTGAACAGAGTATATCTGTTCCATATTAGAAATTTAAAATATCCAGTTATACACTGTGTCTTCAGCTTCCTTTTCCAGTGGGTTCATTCATTAGAAATTAAAGACAACTTTTTGTTGATCATTAGCAGGTCTTTACATGGTCTATGTGGTTATTTCACAACTGACATACTTTTACAACCAACAGGATTCTGTCAAACTTTACATTTTATGGTATACATTTAAAAAATACACTTTACATGTTTCCATCATCCAAATAAGAAAATCATCTTATCTTTATTAACTATATTTCAAACACAACACACATACCCCTGGTTTCACAAGAATCATGCTATATAGAATCTGGTTGAGAAGAAAAAAAATTAACTCAGAATGATACTTAAAAGTGTTGTTTGTGGTGTGGAGGAAGAAGAAAAACACCTCTATTATACATCTACAAATATAAATTTTGTTTTACTAAACCTATTGTTTACAACAAAATAGAGAATACTATTCAAGTGTTTGTTGTATTGGTGATAACTGTTTTCCACCAAAAAAGAGCAGAGTAAAATTATCATTCAAACTTCTATGACTAGATTGGTTGAAGTAAAAACAATTTATTTTCTAATGCCTTCATAAGCACATGCTGCAAAACATTTTAGTGAAATACACACACATATGTATACAATCAAAAGAACTTCTCTAAGGTGGCATCAAGGTTAATAAAAATACATTAATTCGAATAAAAATACACTATGGTTATATGCAACAAAAAGAATGTCATTGCAATAGAAAGAAAATTAAACTGAACCTGCTGTGATATGTTTATTACAGTCATTTAAATCAATACAATTTAAACCCAATCTCATCCTAAGTAGTATTCATCTAATCTCAGAATGCTTAGCAATTTTATTCCAAAAGAAGTTGACTACTATAGGCAAATTTATCTGTTTCTAGGACACCAAATCATAAAAGGCAAAACTAGAGTGCTTTAACTACTGTGAAAAGACCTACAAATTGCAGTGTAATGTTTTTCAATTGAAATCTGTGAATCTAATTCTTGAAAGTTTGCAAATTTTCTGTAATATTTCTGGTATAATTAAATTTTTATGTCAATAAAAAACAATGAACTGGCAGCCAAAGGCTTTTTGTGGCAGAATAATGGAAAAGAGAGAAGGGACATGAAATGAGGCTAGCTTAACATAAAATAATGGCCAAGTGAGGCTATGATACATTATACAATGGTTACATAATAACTGGAACAGAGAAAAGTCATAGGAAATTGTGTGATCTTACAGAAAAAGAAAGTAATGATCAGAGCTTTCCAACTCATGCCCTTAGGAACAAAAGCCACCAACTGGGTACAGGTGTGTAGGTTTTAAACCTCTCAGCCTATGGAATGCCTGGCTGGTGGGGCCAGAGACATTCAGGAACCCCTAAATTGTCTGCTGTCAGGAGCAACCTTGTGCTTCCATATCCAGTGGCCCTATGAATATTATCATTTTTCACTTGTGCCATAATGTCAAAAGAATTGCAAAGCACTGGGAAGATGTAACAAACTCTTAGACCGCAGTAGTCACATTAAGAAAGGGAATTTATTTTCAGGAGTTAAAAGTCTGTCACATCAAACTAAGGTTATTATTTTGATTGTGATATGATCGATTTTTCATTTCTGATTTTTTTTGACTCAGTAGTTTCAATAGACTTAAATGCAATGTGGAATTGCTATCTAGATTTTTACATATTTCAGCAACATCAGCAGAAAAATGCTTGAAGTTAAAACTAGGGTACATATTATTTCTTTTCTTCTTTTAATAGTATCTGCCCAAAATACAAGGTGAAAAACAATTGGATTCATGAGTCTTAGAGAAAACAAGTTTGAATCTCACTGAGGTCTGTAGTTACAAACTTTGTGATCCTGGGCAAGTTATTTACATCAGTTTTCTTATTTGTAAGACGGGAATAATGATGGTTCTTATACAAGGAAGGGGAAGATTCAATGCCTATGAAGTGTATATGCCAATAGTTGGCATATAGTAACAAATATTCACAGGTTAGAAAAGTGAGCTGACACTAGCATGCTAAAAACATATTTCACATGTATCAAAATATACTTTTAGTTTAATTTATCCAATCTACCATAGATAACACACAATACAAATCTGACTTTATATCAGTGACAATATTTGATCATTTTAAAAGGGGGTAGGGGGCAGTTAAATTGCTTTAGAAGTACTCCTACCATTCTAAAAATACTGTCCCGCAGCTGTTTAAAATTTATTTTTTTAGACCATAGCACCACTGTTTGGTTGTTTCCAATTTCTAAAACCACAAATAGTAAAAGTGTACTCAGTCTACTGCAAACATAAATAGCAAATGCACGCTTCAGCACTTTTTAAAGGATATGGAAATTGGCAACAAAAATGCAGTTCATGTTGAAAATTTACGACAGCCCTGCCATATTTCTTCAGAAATACAATCAGGTAAAAATTAGGAAGATCTCTACCAGCTGGGTGGTATTTTTGTGTTTTTATACTTATATTTTCACTAACTGAAAGACTTTCATTATGCAACTTCTGGCACTTGATAAAATAGAGCAATAGTACCTTTGCTAAAACCACAGTTTCTTTGGTTATGTTTAGCATTACACAAACATCTTTCACCTTAGATATCCTTTTGCATTAGAGTGTTTAATTTTAAATTGACTGAAGGGAATAACTTTTTTCAGAATATTATGCTTTCTGGATATCATTAAGCACAAGAATTGTATTTTCATGACTTCTCAAAGATCATGTGTATGTGTTTCAATTACTAGGCATTTGGTTCCATAAAAAGTGTGACAACTACTGATAAAAGATGAGAATACAAAAATGATTCAAGAAAACATGGAGAAGATTGACTTATAGTGTTGCTATATTATTTTTTTTAAACCCTGTCTTTATAAAATACGTAAAAAGCCACAACATAGACTTACCATCTCTTCCTTGGTAAAGCTACATCTAAAATAACACTTCCTCCACTTCTGAGGAGAAGAAAAAAAAAAATCCCTGGTACAAAAGGTTAACATAAAAAATATTTTTATGCTAAATTCAACAGAGGAGGAAAAAGTTTTGTTATAAGACATAATTCTTCAATACTCATTTCTCATTTCAATATTAAAATTGCTACTACTACATATTTAAATTGGTTTTAAGTATCTGTAATAGGAATAAAGATTATTTTTTAATCTTTTGATGCATCCAATAAAACTGTTGTTCAATTAACACTGAATAAACAAATAATCAAGTAAACGGAGAGAAAATGGCACTTGATCATTTCAGATAATTTTTGTTTTTCATGAAATTTTTAAAATAAATGACTCAAAAACTGATGAACAATAGTTCATACTATGATCTAATAACTTAAATGATTTGAAAGAAAAATAAATCTACCAAGGAATTTTTAAGTGGCTCCTGTTTTGCATGGTGTTTCTTCTTTACATGCATTGTTACTAAGTGCATTTAACTAATAAACATTTTTCAAAGATCAGTTACATATGTGCTTATTTGCTTGGATGAATACTTCATATGTCCTTTATAATATATGCCTTTTAAAACTAATTTAAAAAATAAGAATTCAAATTGAAATATTCAATGTAACAAAATTAAGGTCAACTATGAGAAAGACAAAAAATTGGGGGTATTTGCAGAAAAATATTGACTTCATGCTATTTTTTATTTTATGTAAAATAAGAAGATAAAGAGTATAAAATCATCATGCATTGCATTTTTAGGGTCCACATGTATTGGGACCTAAAAATACAACATGCATAATGGTTTTACACCATGTCTTTTAATAAGCATTTGATTTTGTTAGATAATTGCTTTTCTTTGAATTTACAAAGTGTAAAGTGAATCTACCTGCCACATTAATCACAAAAAGAAAACCAAATTACATACAACTTAAGAAATATAAAACTGTATTTCTCATCTGCAGTTAGCATCTATTCAGACTGTAAACTTAGAAAAGCATTCAGATTTCTTCTTACTTTGAATACTGTTCAATAACCCAAACTTGATAATGTTCCATCACTGCATTTCTAGAAATGATCTAAAAATCTCTCAAAGTTCTCAACTTACCTTTTGGTCTGCTGAACAAGATATTATCTGAAATGGTATATGTTTTGAATACCCATTTTTACTTTAAAATGATATTTAATCATATCTTCTTAAGAGCTGGTCTAATCAATATGAAAGCGAGGCAGGAACAAAATAATATTTTCAAAATAGCTTTTCAAAATAGGAATACATATTCTAGTGATGCAGTTTTCTGATTTGAAACAGGATCACTTTTACAAATATTGAATGTCATTTTGTATTCAACAGCGGCAGAAAAAATAGAAAAAAGGTATAAATGTCTACCTCATTTGCTATAATGTAAGTTCTGAGATGGAAATACTGAATTAAACATTGGTGGCTTATGGAACACACAAGCTTTGCAATTTAAAACTAGAAACTTTCCTCCTAATACTTTATAATATCCTTAGGTTAAAATATTTTTTTTTCTTAATTAACCATGAAAAAACGAAGAGAAAGAAAATAATCAGTCCCAATAAATTAATTTGCTGAAAATTTCACTTGTGAAAACAAATCAAGTTTCAGAACTTGGGAATAGCCATACAACAATGAATCAATGTCTCATCTGTAACAGTGACACAGTTAAAAGAATTTCTTGATATAAGTTAATTTTTAAGAAAATTCATTTGATCCAGGGTTATTTATAACAGGTAACATGATGGTTTTTGACTAAGCTGCTATATATTTTTAATTCTATATACACAGTCCTTGAGTTACTCTGAGTTAAGTCACACTACCTGAAGTTACAACATGGAACACCAATATCTTAATTATTATTATGAAATAGCTACCTATTATTTTTAAGTAAAAGTACTAACTTCTAATCGTATCTATTATTTTAAGTTTTGAATAACATGAAACTAAATCATGTAATTAAGGACATAGAAAAATACAACAGAATAGCTATATAACAGACTAATTACAACACTTTATTTCCCATACTGTTACTTTACAAATATTTGTGCTATTTTATAACATTCTAAAATCTTAAGACTAGAAATAATTACATCTTTTACTAGTGCTTATAAGGGCTGTTGTCATCTTTAAAGACACAATATCTTTAAAATTAGAAATGCATACAATTTTGTATTTCAAAATCTATTAACTCAAAGACAGTAAAAAATAAACCTATTTCTTAAAAACTGTTTTTAAAATACTGTTGTTGCATTGAATTAAACGTCTATAAGTGATTAATGAATGCTTCCAATATAAAGAATTAAGTCTATTTTTCCTTACCAGAAAAAAACAATTCAGCTTAATTTTTAACTGTTTTATTGTACCCTTGAGAACTTAAATTATATACAAATAATGTAACCTGAGACCTACTCTGGTCATCTGAGGAATTACAATTAAAGCATGAATCTCCACAACTCTGCAGCACCTTAACTAATTTTATAAAAAGGGTATTTTTTGCATATTTCTTTAACTCCATTAAGATCATTCCCTGGGCTTCTTATAGCGAAAAAAAAAAAAAAAAGTCATTTGTTTTAAAATAAGGAATACATCAAAAATACTGTCATCCAATAGACTATTTTTCCTACATCATGATCAGGCAACCAACCTCACTAAATATAGAAGATTGACATTTGTAGGTAATTCAATAGTCAGATGATAATTCTTCAGTAGTTTCACAGTAGCATAATTTTTCACATTACTTGAAACCACTGTTAAACCTGTAACACATTTTCTGTTTCTCTGTGGGTATTTTTTTTTTTGTATCTTTAACCCTAAAAAGAGTATCTTTTATCTGACAGCAGTAAAAAAAAAGATTCATAATTCAGAAATGTTTTTCTTTTTTGCAATACATGACTTTGAACTCAGGTTTTTCAAAGATTAGTTAAACATTATGTTTCTTTAAGACTAGAGCCTTATTTATGTGAGTCTGTGGCTTAACTGACTAGAATTTTTCTGTTCCAGGGAAAGTCAGTCAATTTGTATCTGAAATACCATAATCTAGCTTCCATTCATATAAACATCTGCAAAGACTCACTTAGTCAAATGTTATACACCCCGTCAACCAAATCAGAGACTGTAAGAATCATTATTCTGTGTGACAGATAAAAATCTTCTGTGTGACTGAGAAAAATGAAAAGCAAAATGAAAAGATTTATAATTTTGAAAATTAATAAATAATATATACTCAGTGTAAATATTTATGTTAACATTTCTTGTTCAATTCTACAAATATTTAATAAAATCCTAAAATGTAAACATAGTGAGTGCTGTATTTATATGTTCTCTAATTGTATTATCATATACAATACTGTTTGTATAACTGCCATATATATTTTATTGTCTATTTCTAATAAGTTATCATTAAATGAAAGTTAAATTGTTCAATGTTGAATGAAAACAAGTATGACTTATTACATTAACGAAAAATTAACCTATGATCAAAACGTCTAAAGTATATCCCATTTTGATGCACATTTTTAAAAAAATTAAACTTAACCAGATCTTAGAATCTCATACTTTTTAGGTGCAGCTGGTAAAAAAACTAACAGAAATCATATGCTAATAGTACTTATGATATGCAAAGTACTGTTTATAAGCACTTCACATTTTTGAACCTTCTTAATGCTCAGAACACCTTTTACTTTATAGACAATAAAAAATGAAGCTCAGAGGGGTTAAGCAGCTTATCAGAAGTCACACAGTTATTAAGTGACAGTTTGTTTCCAAAATCCATTGTCTTTAGGCTTACCCTGATAAGCATCACTGTAATATAAGATTTGTTTTAATTTGAAAGAAAAAAAAGGTGGCATTCACTGACATAATGCCTAGAACAAATATGTCAAATATTCTTATTTGAGGATGCTAGCATAAACTTTATATAAATTATCATACTGGTAATAAATGTACCTTATTTGTAATCATTTTCATTCAAAGTAACAAAATCAAAGTTTATCTCCTATCAATTTGAATTAAACAGTCATGTGTACAAATATAGACATAAGCACACATGTATTACTTCCTTATGGGAACAATACGAACATTTCAATATAAATGAATTTACTAAAATCAATCACAAAAATATTTTCTGATGATTAGTAACTTAAATAAAATAATTAAGTATATATGTTAACTTGCATTTCATTAACCAAAATTTTAATATTTAAGTTTAAATGAATGATACAGATAACATAATCATTCATTTTCTTTGTAATGTGAACTAAAAGTTATCCTTTCAACTGTCTTCCTTTTTAAAGTTCAGTGTAGGCCGGGCGCGGTGGCTCAAGCCTGTAATCCCAGCACTTTGGGAGGCCGAGATGGGCGGATCACGAGGTCAGGAGATCGAGACCATCCTGGCTAACACGGTGAAACCCTGTCTCTACTAAAAAATACAAAAAACTAGCAGGGCGAGGTGGCGGGCGCCTGTAGTCCCAGCTACTCGGAGGCTGAGGCAGGAGAATGGCGTGAACCCGGGAGGTGGAGCTTGCAGTGAGCTGAGAACTGGCCACTGCACTCCAGCCCGGGCGACAGAGCGAGACTCCGTCTCAAAAAAAAAAATAAAAAAAATAAAAAAATAAAGTTCAGTGTAATCCTAGAGTTTAACATATGAATTGGTAAACGCAAATAATCTCATACTGCAACTTGCCAACTTAAAATGCAAGAATTCATTTCTAATTGCTTGGTTTATTGCTCACTCAGAAAATTTTTATTTCTTTTTCAGTGAATACTGTTTCACATTTGGTAAAATACAGGAAGTCACACCACCAATGGAATGCGATTATCTATAATGAGAGTTAGTTATTCCATATTACCATTTTAAAAAATAAATTAATATATCAACACACTGTAAACTTTATATAAACTTAAAAATACTAGCGAGCTGAAAGTGGAAAAAAACATAATCGGAATAATTTCATAACATGCATAATCATTCTTCACAGAATTTTTATTACCCAGTATGGAATGGATTACAGTAAATGTATTTCACACATGCTGTTTCTTATTCAAAAGGAAACACAGAATAGGATAGAGAGAACTTCCAGCCAAATCTTCATTCAAATCCAACAGTCATGGACGCCACTGTAATTGAAAGACATTTCCAAACAGATAGCTGTGGACCTCATTTTCCTTTAAAATAATATGTCTTTCACATCTGTTCCAACTAAAACATTTGTGTTCTTAAAATTTACCAAACTGCCTATGTTTAGTTTTTAAAATATTACAGTTTTATATTGTTTTGCTTTAATTTTCAACCAGTTAATCTCATAAAATGTACATTTTCAAATTATGTTAACATGTTAAAAAGTAGTAGAAAATGCATGACTAATCAACATTTTACATCTGTGATTTCCAAAGTTAGGAAACCTCAATTGTTTTTCACTGACTCAAGCAACTTCTTAAAATGGTACAAATCATATATTTTGCCATTGTAATATTAAGGTGACTTCGTTTTTATTTTCACTTTGAATATTTTCCAAAATAAGAAATCCAGCTCTCAAAATCAGGCATCAAAAGCAATACTATTAATTTTCAATGTTTCACTCTTTCGACATACCCAATAATTGGAAATTAAAAATAAATCATGTAATATTTAGACATTATCTGTGAGAAGAATCTTTTAATAATGATGATACCCTTCCTTGGAACATTTACAAAATTATAAAATTGCAGATAATTATGAAATGGTTTTAAAAAAATTTCACATCCAGAATATAAAAATAAAATAGTATAAAAGAAAGAAGAAAAGAAGAGAAAATAGAAAAAGGAAAACAACGAAGGCCTTATATACTTGTTAAAGTCAAAACTATTGCAACAAAAATTTAGGATTACTTTTTATATAACAGTATCTTCAAAAGCATTTACAAAGTTAATTAAAACTTAATCAGATTGCTTTTACCCAATGATCTTTTGTATAATGTAGTCAAATATCCCATTTAGAAGTTTGTCTAAATAATTATATCCATAAACCTTTCCTAGTCATTAATGTCAAAAAATACCTTGTACATTATTACCACTCGTACTATCAAAATCTCTATTTTGAAATATCTTTATCACTCCATTTGGAGCATTAACCTACAACAGACAAAAAATGTTTATCAATATTATAAATCTGACATTTATAAATAATATACAATTCCATTTAATGAACTGAAGAGCAAATTGATTTAACAGAGGTAGTACTTAAACATTTTACACTGACTTTCAGGTGCAGATATTCATAATGTAGAAATAAATTACAATATAAATCGGAGAAATCCTACAAACGCATGTACATATATATATATAAATCACTAGAGATCAATTACAGAGCAGCATCAAATACAAGACAGTAAGGTACAGATTACACACAAATACTGATAAACTATAAGGTAAAGATAACATAATCAAGGATGAGAATATTGATGAAAGACTCCATGAAGGAAGTCTTGCACCACAGTTTGGAGGAAGATCTCAAAATAAAATAAAATACAGGTTTTATAAAGCAGTCATTTAAGTGGATGGAGAGAATACAGGGCATGGAGTAAACGGTGAGGAACACAGGCACTGAGGAGACAGAAAACACCATGTAAAGACAACATGCAAAACAACCAAAACAAAGGAGGTGCAGTCCATAAAGTTTAAACGGCACGAACATTTCCCAAACTGTTCAGGTCAAAATCTAAGCTGTCATCAATTATACTTTCCTCTGCCCTACACTCTGTACCTAAATGATCACCAATTCCTGTTAATTCTACCTCTTAAGTATATCCTGAGTTCTGTCTTTATTTCCCCAAAAGTACCACCTATTATTCAGATTATCTCTCTGAACTACTTTTGTAGCCTCCAAGGTAGTCTTGCTGCATCCCCTTGCCCTCAGTTTCACTTCGCCCTCACTTGAAACTTTTTCTGCATATTCCTGTCCAGGATGATCTGTTAGAAATGCAAATCAGGTCACTTTATGCCCAAAAAACCTTTCAATGGATTTCCAATACTGTCAAAATAATGACCGAAATCTTTAATATGACATGTGTTGCTCCGGTCCTAATCTATCTTACCAGTTTTACTTTCTACCTCTCCAGCCTCATGTAGAGCCTTCTGCCTCAGCCATGAAGGACTTCTCAGTTTTTCATACAACCTATTTGTGCATTCTCTCTCTCTCATCTCCAGGCAAGATCAATTATAACTCTTCCAAGAAAGCCCCCCTTGACCATACCTTTTGTGAAACACGACAGACTACACTAAGTCTACTTAAACTCTGAACAACTAATACTTCTCTGTCACAGCTTTTAAATGGCAGCTTTCTATAATAAATTGTTAGTTTCACTAAGAAGGATCACTCAAACATGGTGGCTCATGCCTATAATCCCAGCACTTTGGGAGGCCGAGGCTGGCAGATCACTTGCGTTCAAGGGTTCAAGACCAGCCTGGCCAACATTGTGAAACCCCATTTCTACTAAAAGTACAAAAATTCGCTGGGTGTGGTGGTGCATGCCTATAGTCCCAGCTACTTGGGAGGCTGAGGCAGGAGAATAGCTTGAACCCAGGAGGCAGAGGTTGCAGTGAACCGAGAATGAGCCACTGCATTCCAGTCTGAGTGACACAGCGAGATTCCGTCCTAAAAAAAAAAAAGAAGAACCTATGTCCCTTTTGTATTCTACACATCCCCAGAGTCAGATTAAGAGTCTAAAATAATAAACATTTGATAACTGCTAAGGTGAGAAGAAACACAAAAGATATAGCCATGCAGAAGATATACAGGTTATCACAGACAAGCAGTTCACCAAATGCTGGATCTACGGGAACACTTATAAATGATCTACTTTGGTGATTTCTCACTATACTCATCAGAGCCTTTGGGTTCAAGGAGGACAAGAAGTCAGGAAGATGCTCGTTCCTTCCACATATATTCTCTACCTCTGAATCAAATAGATCTGCTTCACTTTTATGTGTTTTTAACATATCGGGTCATCACATAACATTTCAATTGGGGGGAAAAAGTTTGCAAAACTCTATGCTGAAATTTTCCAAATCTTCATGCAGTCCTTCCATTCAAATACAATCCTTTCCTGGAATCACTCCCAGCCTACTGACTGACAGAAACCACCCCTAATAAACTCAGGCTGAAACCCAAAATCACCTTAATTTTTGATTCCTTGACTCCTCCATATCTAGTCAATCACCAGATCCTACTATTATTCCTTTCTTACATTATCCCATTTTTCTCATTCTATTGTCAGTTTAAAACAGATTCAGACCCTTCTTATTCCTGAAATTACTATACCAAGTAATTTTCCTAAGTTGCTTGCTTAACTCCAATCTCCCCTTCATTAAATATGCCCATGTTGGACTCAACTTTCTCATACAGTACTTTCATTTTAACCATAGTAAAAACATCTGGTAGATTCCAGTTTTATACTATACTAAAAGCAAAACCAAACTCCCATCTCTGACTTTTGAAATCCTCTTTCTATAACCTGCCCAAACTAGCTACTCAACCTATTAGATTTCCTTTTCCTTCTATCAGATGGGTTTTTAAGTTTTCTCAAAAGTACACTGTAATCACTTAAACAGGGTATTTTACACTTCTATCTAGAGATGCAAAGTAGTATTCCCTAAGTTACTGAAGACCATCAGACATAACATAGTAGGACTCCATGTTGCCAGTTTTGCAAGTTTTCACTATTGGAATGATCTTTATTTCTTCCCACATTTTCTCTAGTTTTCAACTCCATTAGGTCATGGCATACCATTCCACAATTACATCATATAAAATTCCTGAAATTCTGAAAAACTTTATATAATGTATAGCTTACAAAATGCAATTTATAGATAAGAAAAGGAAGCTCAAAAAAGTAAGCAATGGTTGGGTGCGATGGCTGATGCCTGTAATCTCAGCACATTGGGAGGCGGAGAATGGTGGATCACTTGAGGTCAGGAGTTTAAGACCAGCCTAGCCAACATGGTGAAACCCCATCTCTACTAAAAATACAAAAATGAGCTGGGCGTGGTGGCATGCGCCTGTAATCCTAGCTACTCGGGAGGCTGAGGCAGGAGAATTGCTTGAACCTGGGAGGCGGAGGCTACAGTGAGCCGAGACTGCACCACTCTGCTCCAGCCTGGGCAACAGAGCAAGACTCCATATCAAAAAAGAAAAAAAAAAACAAACAGTAAGCCATGTGTTCAAAGTTATACCACTAAGTTAATGGTAGTGCTGAAAATAGACTACCAGTTGGGATCGGCTCACTGCCTTTTTCTTATGATCAACTACAACTATTTTCACAGAAGGCCTTAACATTCAACAATTATGAGAAATGTCACAGTGCTGGAGTTTGAAAACAGGTCACAACGCTTACCTGAAAACAAAATTTGACATTCCATTATATTAATTTTTAGCTATGTATCTATGCAGTATATAAGACTCATTCATTTAACAAACATTTATCGAGCACCTACCACATGTGAGAGATAAAATACTAAAAAAAACTGACTCAGATACATTTATGAAGAATATGTGTTAGTAAGGGAGAATGATAGTATATGAACGAATGAATATGTAAGTTAGATATTTACAGTATCGCACAGAGATAAGGCTATGAAGAAAAATTAGGTAGAAATGGTAAGTAGAGAAGGGAAAGACTGCTATTTCAAATATAGCAATTAATGAGGTCTTCAACGATGAGGAGACCTTTAAGAAGGAACACAAGGAAGAGAGTAAGAAGATATTTAAGGAAAGAATATTCTAGCAGAAGGTGAGGGCAAGAGCAAAAGAAACTGAGATCAGAAAAGTAGTGAAAAGTGAGGACACACAGCCCATCATAAAATATGTGACTTTTACTCTGAATAAAATGAGAAGCCATTAGAGAATTTCAAATTACAAAAGTAAAAAAAAAAAATCTGATTTAAATATTTAAAATTTCACTCTTAATATCACAGGAAGAATAGAGCAAGGGGCAGAGGGTAGAAATGAAAGACAGGAGCAAAAGTAGTTGCAGAAAGACAGACCTATTACAAGAATAAAACCCAAGTAAAAGACAGTGATGGCTAACAGCAACGTGTAGCAGTGGAAAGAAATGTGGGCTGTGAGAGAGTTAAAGATAACTCCAAAGATTTTGATCTGCTGAAAGTAAAGAATTGCCAAATAGATTGCTGAGTTGAGGGGGAGATGGCAGCAGGAACATGTTTGAGGGAATATACGGAACCTGGTTTTGGCTACACTAAATTTGAGAAATCTACCAGCCATTCAAGTAGAGAGAGAGGTATAGTACTGATTTCAATATGTGAACAAGAAGTTCAGAGGAAAGCTCTACGTGGAATAGTCAGAAACAGTTGGGTACATGGTATTTAACACTGAAAACCACAGGACTGGATGAGATCAACCATGGTTTAAGTTTAGATAGAGAAGATAAGATACAAAGGCTGAAACCTAGCACAATCCATTATTCAGAGATCCAGAAGAAGAAAAGCAACCAACATCTGGGAGATGAGTAGAAACAACTAGTGAAGTTAAACCCAAATAAATAAAAATAAACCAGAAGACTGAGGTGTTCCGGAAGCCAAGTGAATGAAGTCTTTTAAAGAGGAGGGTGAACAACTGTGTCAAATGCTATTGATAGGTCAAGGAAAATAAGGACTGAAACCTAGCCACTGGATTTAGCAATATAAAGGTCAGTGGTGAACCAGAGAAAAGCAGCTTTGGTGGAGTGATTAAAGGGAAAAAGTCTGACTGAAGTAAATTTTAGAAAGAATGGGAGGATAAAAACTGCAGATATGGAGAAAGCAATTCCTTTGAGAACTTCTGCTAAAAAGGAAGCAAAGTAATGGGATGGTAAATGGAGACCAATGTATGATCTAGATGTTGTGTTTGTTGTTTAAGATGAGTAAAATTCATGCAAGTCTGTATGTCATTTGTGGCAAGTCTACTGGTGCCATTTTTCAACAGCGTGGGCTCATTTCGTATCTCTGTGTCATGTTTTGATAATTCTCACATTTTTAACTCTTCACTAGTTTCGCAACTGTTATAGTGATCTGTGATCACTGATTTTTGACACTACCACTGTCATTGTTTGGGGGCACCAAGAACCAGGCCCATATAAAATAGCAAATTTAATCAATACATACTGTGTATATTCTGACTACTCTACCACCTGGCTATTCTCCCATCTCACATCCTCTCCTGGAACCTACCTATTCCTCGAGATGCGACAAAACAGGAATTTGGCCAGTCAATAACCTACAATGGCCTCTAACTGTTCCAGTGAAAGTCTGAAGTTTTACTTCTCCTACTTTAAATAAAAAGCTAGAAAGAATTAGCTTAGTTAAGAAGGTATGCCAAAAGCTAATACAGTCCAAAAGCTAAGCCTCTTGTGCCAAACAGTTAATCAAGTTGTGTATGAAAAGGGAAAGTTATTGGAGGAAATTAGAAGTGCTACTCCAGGGAATACAAGAAGGATAAGAAAGCAAAACCACCTCATTGCTGATATGGAGAAAGTTTTAGTGGTCTGGGTAGAAGATGATACCAGTTAAAACATTCCCATAAGCCAAAGCCTAATCTAGACCAAGGCATTAATTCTTGTCAATTCTATGAAGGCTGAGAAAGGTAAGAATTCAGAGGAAAAGTTAGAAGCTAGTAGATGTTGGTTCATGAGGCTTAAGGAAAGAAGCCATCTCCATAACAAAAAAGTGCAAGATGAAGGAGCAAACAATGATGTAGAAGCTGTAGCAACTTAACAAGAAGATCTAACTAAGATCACTGATGAAGATGGCTATACAAAAAAAGAGATCACCAGGCATGGTGCCCACACCTGTAATCCCAGAACTTTGGGAGGCCGAGGCGGGCAGATCATAAGGTCAGGAGATCGAGACCATCCTGGCCAACATGGTGAAACCCTGTCTCTACTAAAAATACAAAAATTAGCCAGGCGTGGTGGCATGCACATGTAGTCCCAGCTATTAAGGAGGCTGAGACAGGAGAATCATCTGAACCCAGGAGGTGGAGGTTGCAGTGAGCGAAGATTACACCACTGCACTCCAGCCTGGGCAACACAGCAAGACTCCATCTCAAAAAAGATTTTCAACGTAAACAAAACAACCTTCTACTGGAATACAATGCCATGCCATCCAAAACTTTCATAGCTGGAGAAGTCAATTCAAAGCTTCAAAGGACAGGTTGACCTCTTGTTAGCGGCTCATGAGGCTGATGACTTTAAGTTGAAGCCAGTGTTCATTACCCATTCAGAAAATCCTCAGGCCCTTAAGAATTATGCTAAATGTACTCTTCCTTTGCTCGGTAAATGAAATAACAAAGCCTGGATGACAGCATATCTCCTTACAGCATGGTTCACTGAATAATTTAAGTCTACTGTTGAGAAAAAAGATTCCTTTCAAAATATTATTGCTCATTGACAATGTACCTGGTCACCCAAGAGGTCTGGTGGAGATATACAAGGAGATGAATGTTGTTTTCATGCCTGCTAACACAACATCCATTCTGCAGCCCATGGATCAAGAAGTCATCTCAACTCTCAAGGCTTATTATTTAAGAAACACATTCCATGAGGCTACAGTTGCCACAGACAGTGATTCCTCTGACAGATGTGGGCAAAGTAAGTTGAAACCCTCTGGAAAGGATTCACCATTCTAGATGCCACTTAGTGAACACAAATGTTCACTAAGAACATTTGTGTTCATGGGAGAAGGTCAAAATATCAGCATCAATAGGAGTTTGGAAGAAGCTGATTTCAGCTCTTATGGATAACTTTTAGGGATTCAAAAATTCACAGCAGGAAGTAACTGTTGATGTGGTAGAAACTGCAAGAGAATTAGAATTAGAAGTAGAGCCTGTTACGTGACTAAAGTGCTGCAATCTCATGATCAAACTTGAACCAATGACGAGTTGCTTCTTATGGATGAGCAAAGAAAGTAGTTTCTTGAGATGAAATCTATTCCTGGTGAAGATGTTGTGAACGTTGTTGAAATGACTACAAATAATTTAGAATATTCCATAAACTTAGTTGCTAAAGCAGATACACGGTTTGAGAGAACTGTATCCAATTTTGAGAGAAGTTCTGCTGTGGGTAAAATTCTATTAAAAAGCATCATGTGGTATAGAGAAATCTTTTGTGAAAGCAAAAGCCAACTGATGCAGCAAACTTCATTTTGTCTTATTTGAAGAAATTGCCTCAGCCACTCAAACTCAGCAGCTGTCAACGTCAAGGCAAGATCCTCTACCAGCAAAAAGACTATGACACACTGAAGGCTCAGATGACCATGATAGCATTTTGTAAAAATAAAATATTTTTGTAATTAAGGTATGTATACTGCTTTTTTAAGACATGAGGCTACTAGAAAGGAAAATAAATCTCGGGACCCCAAAATCACTAACCCAAAGGGAAAACACAAGCTGGAGACTATTAGGCAAACCTGCCATTCATTTTATTCCTAAATAAGACAGCTACAAGCTAAAAAGCTACATATTCCCTTCACAATTTGCCCACAAGGAAGTTGCTTTTGGACAAAGGACAGACAGAACTCGAAGTCAAACTTCTGTTCACCTGGGACGAATGCATATCTGATTGCTTTCTCTGCCCTATTGTTTCATTAAGCCCAACAAAGGCCTAAGTGACTATTCCTCTACCCTCCTCTCACATATAAATTGTGTCTTCAGTAAAAGGCTAAGAGGCTCAAATGAATGCAACCACTTTTATCTACACATAACCTGGAAGCTCCCTCCCCCACTTCAATTTGTTCTGCCTTTCTGGATGGAACTAACGTATATCTTACACATGTTGATTGATGTCTCATGTCTCCCTAAAATATGCAAAACCAAACTGTGCTCTGACCACCTTGAGCGCGTGTCATCAGGACTTCCTGAGGCTGTCTCATGGGTGCATCCTTAACCTTGGCAAAATAAACTTCCTAAACTGATTGAGATCTGTCTCAGATACTTTTGCATTCACAGAACACTTAATAAACTACAGTATAGGTTAAACATAACTTTTATAAGCACTGGGCAATCAAAAAATTCATGAGACTGACTTCATTGCGGTGGTCTGGAACCAAACCCACAATATCTCAGAAGCATGTCTGTGCTTCCAGTCTTTTCCTTAAAGATCCAAGACCAAGTCCAAGTATAAGAATGGAAAAGAGAAGAAAAGGGAGCAAAAAGTAAAGTAAGCTTCCATCTCCTTCGGTGTTTGTCCAATAACATGATCCCTAGGCCAATTAAAAGAGAATTCTGGGTCAGGTGCGATGGCTCCGCTCAGTAATCCCAGCACTTTGGGAGACCAAGGTGGGTGGATCACAAGATCAAGAGATCAAGACTATCCTGGCCAACATGGTGAAATTCTATCTCTACTAAAAATACAAAAATTAGGGGGGCGTGGTGGCACATGCCTATAATCCCAGCTACACGGGAGGCTGAAGCAGGAGAATCACTTGAACCCGAGAGGCGGAGGTTGCCGAGAGCTGAGATAGTGCCACTACACTCCAGCCTAGCAACACAGCAAGACTCCATCTCAAAAAAAAAAAAAAAAAAGAGAGAGAGAATTCTTCAGCCAGGAACGGTGGCTCACACGTATAATCCCAGAACTTTAGGAGGTTGAGGTGGGCGAATCACAGAAGGCCAGGAGTTCAAGACCAGCCTGACCGACATACTGAAACCCCGTCTCTACTAAAAATACAAAACGATTAGCCAGGCATGGCAGTGCACGCCTGTAATCCCAGCTACTCCGGGAGCTGAGACGAGAGAATCCCTTGAACCCGGGAGGCAGGGGCTGCAGTGAGCCAAGATTGCGCCACTGCACTGCAGCCTGAGCCACAGAGCAAGACTCTGTCTCAAAAAGAAAAAGAAAACGGAAATTTTTCTAGTAGCAAGATCAAATATACGCACTTTTCTTATGCTGTATCAATTGCTTAAAATCATGCTTCATTTTACTATACTTGGTTATTCTTCCCTGAACTTTTAATATCACTTTTAGGGTTGGAATTTTACTTGTTTTCATTCTTCTTGTTTAAAATGAAAAATGTATCTCAATGACTTTAAGTTTTCCACTCACTTCATCACAGCTTTATTAAAAGGAGTTTCCTTTTCTTCCGGGAAAATGCTCTCTTCCTCAGCCATGAGTTCTGAAACTTCCCTCCACCTCTACTGTGTTTGTGTGTGTGTGTGTGTGTGTGTGTGTGTGTGTGTGTGTGTATTGACTCTACTACTCGCTAGATCCTATGACTTTGTTTTTCTTGATTTTCTTCCTTATTTATTGTAGAAAGTCTTCAAGAAACTTCCAAAGGGTATATAGAATGTAGTACTAATCACTTGAATACCTAAAAATAATCTTTTTCTGACTTCAGGGCTGACAATTTGCTTATGTATACAATTCTACACACACATAACCTTCCCTAACAATTCTTAGGACATCATTCGTTGTCTTTTAGAATCTACTACTCTTGATATCTGATTAAATAGCATTCTTGTTTACCTTAAATATCCTTCTGTTTACAGGTGATGTCCTTCCCCAACTGTGGATGCTTTTACATGATCGAAAATTATACAAGGTTGCTTCCAGGTAAGGCCAATTTATTTTCCAAGGATGACAAAACCCAAATACCAAAACATGCCACAATCAGCACAAGAAAGGAAGCCAATTTTGAATGTAAATGCAAAAATATACTGGTTTAGCCAAACGAATGACACCAAGCCCCCACCAATATTCTAAAATATGAGTCAAAAAGACAAAACAACTGTGTTTGCCACACAATTCAATTAGCAGATACTCTGAAGAGTGACATGAATCTAAGTTCCCTCATGATTCATTTAGCTTGAGCCTCTCATCACAGGAAATGTACCTGGAAGAGTTTCAGTATGCATTGTTCAAACAACAGGACCCTAAATAAAGGCAAGCATTCTGGTGATGAACTGAATATAAAAAAACTACTGAATAAAGCATAAAACAAACATATGTTTTTAATGAGTTAATGTCTTTAACATATAAAAAGCCATGTAAATTTAATATGAAATAAATGAATGCTCCAAAAGAAAAATGAACTGTTTTATAATTCACAGAAGAACAAACTTAAATGGCCAAAACATTTTTTAAATATTTAACATCACTGAGGGAATATAAATTAAATTACCTATCATTCTTCATTGGCAAAGATAAAACAGATAAATACTGTGTTCTAATTTGTTGGAGAAACAAATATTTATAGCCACTGTAAATAAGAGAATGAACAAAACATTCATAAATCAATTAGGTAATATTAATCATAAGTGATCAACTCTGCTGAAACAGTAAGCAAACTTTTAAGGATTATATCCTATGATAATTAATCAATCAAATTATTAGGAACAAGGAAGCCCATTAAATGTTGGTTATATAGTAAAAGCTAGAAAAAAATCTAAATTTCTATAAGTTTTTAGTCTAAGTCACACAAAAATTATTCCAAATTTTGAATTAAGACAACAGTCTTTATTACCAAATCTATATCATTTTAAACAGAAGATAAAAATTCTCATCTGTGAACCAATTTGAAAGTTGGTACTAAAAAGGGGTTATTTCAAATTTCTAAAATACATTTAAATTTACATAATTTACTATTAAATGAAATCAGCCATGTCCATAATGTTAATAGCACTCAAAAGCCTTTTGAGATTCTGAAATGCAAAAAAAAAAAAAAAAAAAAAAAAGTCAATAGACTAAAAGCAATTAACTCCAGGAAGAGATTTTAAACAATAATCCAATGTATAAATGAGCAAATATAGCTCACAGCTACAGTATCAAACTATTCAGTGACCACCCAAGTACATAACGGCTCAGAAGGAAAAAATCAGTTTTCTACAACACCTTATGAAAAAAATTTAAATAAGTGACCACACACATTCTCAATCCATGCTGAGTAGAGTGAAAATGACACAGAAAAAAAAATCTGAAAATGAAGAAAAAGTAAAAATTGCCAAATGGAAATGCAATGTGATTGACAGTATTCAGAAAACTAATGATAGTAAAAGCTGGGGCAAGAAAATCAGCATTACTTGGAGAAAGGAAATCAGCGTTAATGAAAAGAACTACATACAAATAATTGAAAAAATACAGAAAGGAAAGAAATACAGAAACTTGTATGTAATATTAAACTCTTCATGTAAAACACTGAAAATAAATATTTAAAGATGGATCATAGAGTACAGACAATTTTGAAATAAAGACTGAAAAGCTAGGTGTGGTAGCACACACCTGTAATCCCAGCTGCTCAGAAGGCTGATGCGGGAGGATCACTTGAGGCCAAGAGTTGAAGACCAGCCTGAGCAATATAGTGAGCTCCCATCTCTAAACTATTTTATTTCATGTTAGTTGAGTGTGTTGGTGCACGCTGGTAGTCCCAGCAACTCAGGAGGGGAAGGGAGGAAGATCACTTGAGCCAAGGAGTTTGAGGCTGCAGTGAACTATGATCATGGCAATGCACTCCTAACTAGGTAACAGAGACTTCATTAACACTGGAGCCAAGACCTGCTGCATGTAACTCCCTCATGACCAAGAATTGGCACTCCATGCCCGTTCCCAGTGATACTACTTCTGCAACCAGTGGAGCTGTCATGCCCAGTGTATTCCATCCCAGACTTGAGAATCAACCTATCCTGTGGCTCCTACTCCCAGGAAAGCTGCACAACAGCAACAACAAATACCCACAGCCTAGGCCAGAAAGCCAATCACAGATACCGCTGATATCAAATAGAGCTGAAGAAATCACTGGAAATATATACTACCACTACTGCATTAAATCAGAACCAAAAATCAAAGCCTACCCAACCAACATGATAAGACACCACTAGCAGGAAAAATGTTATCCCTAATTAACAAAATTAACATAAAATCTGAAGAGCTGATTGTCCCACTAGATTCACAGAAACCAATGTAGACACAAGAAACATGAAAAAGCAAGAAAACATGAAACCGTCAAAGGAAGACAGCAATCCTCAATGACAGACCCTAATGAAAAAGATAACTATGACATGCCTAAAAAACAATTCAAAATAATGATCCTTACAACATTCAATGAGATACAAGAGAATACACAGACAATTCAACCCAATCAAGAAAACAATATGTGATCTACAAGAAAAATTACATGAAGTGACAGATATCAGGGGAAAAAAATCTTGGAGCTGAAGAATTCAATGAATGACATTTTTTTTAATGTAGTACAATTGAGAGCATTAACAATAGACTAGATGAAGCAGAAGAAAAAAATCTATATTTAAAGACAGATCTTTTGAATTAATCTAGTCAGACAAAAAGGAAAGGAAGAAAAAGAATGAAGAAAGCCTACAGAAATTATGGGAAATTATTAAGCAAATGACAGCTACATTACAGAAGTCCCAAAAGAAGAGATGAGAAAGGGCACAGAAAACATATTTAATGAAATAATTGCTGAAAAGTCTGGGGACAGATATGGATATCCAGATTAATAAAGCTTAAAAGCCAAACAGACTAAACCCAAAAATATCTTCTCTGAAGCAGAATATAGTCAAACTATCAAAAGTCAAAGACAGAGAGAATTCTAAAACCAAGCAAGACAAGTCTCAAGTCACATATACGGGAATCCCCACTAGACTAACAGAAGAAATCATTTATCAGGAGAAATCATGCAGTCCAGAGAGACTACGATGATATATTCAAAGTGATGAAAGGTGTGGGGGGATGGGGGGAATGGTAGCCAAGAATATTATACACAGCAAGGCTATCCTTCACAGATGAAACAGAAATATAGACATTCCCAGACTAGAAAACTGAGGAAATTCATCACAACTAGACCGAACTTACAAAAAATGCTTAAGGAAGCACTACATCTGGAAGTAAAAGGATGGTAACTACCATCATGAAAATACACAAAGTATAAAACTCACTGATACAGCAGGTACATACGAGAAAGTGAAATAAATCAAAGCTTATCACTACAAAAAGAAACCCACAAAACTGTAAAAATATTAAGAAAGGAACAAAGTATATATAAAACCAGAAAACAATTAACAAAATGATAAGAGTAAGCCCTTACTTGTAAATAATAACTTTAAATAGAAAGTTTTAATTCACCAATTAAAAGATAGGCTGGATAAATAAACTGAATAAATTATTTTGAAAAACATGCAAACATCCTACCTATAAGAAGCTCACTTCAGCTGTGAAGACACACATAGACTCAAAGTGAAAAGGTGCCAAAGGTAAGCCATGCAAATGGAAATTCAAAACGAGCAGCAGTAGCTATATTTATATCAGCTAAGACAAGCTTTAAGTCGAAATAGTAAAAAGAGACAAAGAAGGTCATTATTTAATGATAAATGGATCAACACTGCACGAGGATGTAACAGTTTTAAATATATTTGTACCTAACATAGGAACACCTGATATATATTTTAAAATTATTATACCTAATGAGAGAAACAGAATCCAATACACGTATGAGCCCAGAGGACATTATGTTAAGGGAAATAAGATAGGCAAAGAAAAGTAGGTACCACATGTTCTCACTCACACGTGGAAGCTAAAAAGTTTGATCTCACAGAAGTAGGGCATGGAATAGTAGTTATTAGAGACTAGGGAGGGCAGGGAGATTACAAGGTAGGACAACGTTGGTTAAAGAATACAAAACTATTCTCATTTGATCATTACACACTGTATTTAGATGTTGCTCAATGCCCCATAGATACTATTATGTGTCAATGAAAAATAAAATAAAAAGCCAAAATGTAAAGAGACCTAAATAAAAATAAAGTTTCTACATTTCCTTAAAAAAATAAAAGGATGGCCAGGCATGGTGGCTCATTTCTGTAATCCCAGCACTTTGGGAGGCCGAGGCGGGTGAATCATGAGGTCAGGAGTTCAAGACCAATGTGACCAACATGGTGAAACCCCGTCTCTACTAAAACTACAAAAATTAGCCAGGCGTGGTGGTGCGTGCCTGTAATCCCAGCTACTCAGGAGGCTGCAGTGAGCCAAGATCATGCAACTGCACTCCAGCCTGGGCGACAGAGCAAGACTCTGTGTCAAAATAAAATAAAATAAAATAAAATATAAAATGATGATATCAGTAGACTAGAATAAGTCACATGTATGTATACCCAAAGCAACCACTAGGAAAATTATACAAAATATAGTCAAAAATACTATATATATTAATCTGGCTGAATGTGGTGGCTCACACCGTAATTCCAACACTTTGGGAGGCCAAGGCAGGTGGATCGCTTGAGGTCAGGAGTTCAAGACCAGTCTGGTCAACATAGCAAAATCCAGTCTCTACAAAAATACAAAAATTAGCCAGGTATGGTGATGTGCACCTGTAGTCCTAGCTACTAGGGAGGCTGAGGCAGGAGAACCTCTTGTATCTGGGAGGTGGAGGCTGCAGTAGGCCGAGATTACACTGTTGCACTCCAGCCTGAATGACAGAGCAAGACTCTTTGTCTCGAAAGAAAAAAAAAAAAAAAAACATATATATGTATGAATCAAGGTGGAATCTGAAAAAATGTTCTAGTATACATAGGAAGGCAAAAAGAAAAAATCAGAGAAATGAGAAATAGAGGAAAATAAACAGAAAACAATAAATAAAATGGAAGAAAAACTATAAAATATTCATAATTAAGTGAAAATTGTTGAAATATACCATTTAAAGGGGCAAAGTTGGGCAGAGTACATAAAAACATGTGAAGGTAATCCTTTGAAAGCAAAAGCATGAAAAATATATAACATGGAATATTTAAAAAAGCAGAAGGAGCTGTATTAATATCAGATAAGGTGAATTCAGAGCAAAGAAAATTACTAAACATGAGAAAAGATATTATATAATGATCAAAGGAGCAATCTACTGGGAAGACATAGAAATCCTGTAAATACAAACAAACAAAAAGAGTCTCAAATATATAAAGCAAAACTGATAGAGCTGGGGAAAAAAAAGATATATCCACAATTATATGTGAGAATTTCAAAAGCCCTATCTCAACAATTGATAAAACTACTAGTGGCCGGGCACGGTGGCTCATGCCTGTAATCCCAACACTTTGGGAGGCCGAGGCAGGTGGATCACCTGAAGTCTGGAGTTCGAGATCAGCCTGACCAACATGGAGAAACCCCACCTCTACTAAAAAAAATTTTTAAAATTAGCTGGGCATGATGGTGCATGTCTGTAATCCCATCTACTTGGGAAGCTGAGGCAGGAGAATCACTTGAACCCAGGAGGCGAACGTTGCGGTAAGCCGAGATCACGCCATTGCACTCCAGCCTGGGCAACAGGAGCGAAACTCCGTCTCAAAAACAGTACTAGTGAGAAAATCATCAAGAATATGGAAAATTTGCATAACACACTCAACAAAATCAAATTAAAACATACAGATACTCCACCAGAAATATTCACTAAGATAGACCACGTCCTGAGCCATGAAACAAATCTCAACATATTTCAAAGAGTTAAATCAATACAGAACTTGTTATCTAACCACAATTCAATCAAACTATTAATCAATAACAGAAAGATAATGAGAAAATCTCTAAGCCCACCTCTAAATAATCCATGCATCAAAGAAGAAGTTACAAAGAAAGTATAAATCTCATAAAACTGAATGAAAATAAAAAGACAACACATCAAAATATGTTTGATGCAGCTAAAGTCATGAGGAAAAAGAAACACATATCACTACATGCTTACATTAGGAAACAAAAAAAGTCTTAAATAAATGATCTAAGTTCTTATCTCAAGAAAGTAGGAAAAAAGCAAATAAACCTAAGCAGGCAGATGGAAGGAAATCATAAAGATAAGACACAAAATTGAAAGTAAGAAAATAATAGAGAAAATCAATGAAAGAACTGGGTCTTTGAAAACAGATGAATAAAATTGATAAACCTATAGGAAGAATAACAAAAATAGAGAAAAGACACAAATTACAAATGCCAGGAAATAACAAAACTAGAGAAAATACACAAATCACAAACACTAGGAATGAAAAAAACGACATCACCACAAACCCTGCATCTATTAAAAGATTAAAAAGGGAATACTATAAACAACTTCAGACTTATGAATCTGACAAGTTAGAAGAAACAAGTCAATTCCTTGAAAACCACACACTATCAAAGTACAACCAATGTGAAATGGATAATATAAAACGTCCTATAACAATGTTAAAACTTGAATTCATAATTTTAAAGCTCCCCCCAATTCCAAAAGAATTATCTAGGCCTAATTGGTTTAAGTGGAGAATTCAAAATTCTCTAGGCCGAATTGGTCAGGTGGAGAATACAAGAAAATTTTTAAAAATGAATTGCCAGGCATGGTGGCTCACACCTGTAATCCCAGCACTTTGGGAGGCCGAGGCGGGCGGATCACGAGGTCAGGAGTTTGAGACAAGCCTGGCCAACACGGTGAAACCCTGTCTCTACTAAAAATACAAAAATTAGCCAAGTGTGGTGGCAGGTGCCCGTAGTCCCAGCTACTTGGGAGGATGATGCAGGAGAATCACTTGAACCTAGGAGGAGGAGGTTTCAGTGAGCCGAGACCACACCATTGCACTCCAGCCTGAGTGACCGAGAGAGACTCTGTCTCAAAAAAAAAAAAAAAACAATTACACCCATTTTCACAATCTATTAAAAAAAAGATGAGAAAATGCTTCCCATTTTATAAGGCAAATATAAACTGAAACTAAAACCAGACAGAGAAAGATTATTGCAGACAGTCTTCTCTCACGAATACAGACATAAAATACCTACACAAAAAGTAGCATATCAAATTCAACCATATATAAAAATAATTATATATCCTAATAAAGTGGGACTTATTCCATGTGCGCAACATGGTTCAACATTCAAAAATAAAGCAATGCAAACAATCACATCAACAAGCTAAAGAAGAAAAATAATATGAACATATCAATTGAGGCAGAAAAAAAATGTGACAAAATCCAATATTATTTCACAAAGGGAAACTTTCCCAACATGATAAAGAATATCTACCAAAAAATGACAGCTGAAATTATGCACAATGATAGAAGACTAAATGCTTTATTTACCCCTAAGACTAGTAACAAGGCAAAGATATGCACTCTCCTCACTCTTTCTCAACACACTACTGGAAGTTCTAGCTAGTAAAACGCCATAAGAAAAAGAAATAACAAGCACACAGATTGGAAACAAACAAAATATAACTGTTCCTACTTGTGAATGACATTATTGTCTGCATAGAAAATCACAGGGCATCTACAAAAGCCTCCTGGAAAAAACAACAGAGTGAACCCTAGAAGGAAACCTAGGCAATACCAATCAGGACATAGGCATGGGCAAGGACTTCATGACTAAAACACCAAAAGCAATGGCAACAAAAGCCAAAATTGACAAATGGGATCTATTAAACAAACTAAAGAGCTTCTGCACAGCAAAAGAAACTACCATCAGAGTGAACAGGTAACCTACAAAACTGGAGAAAATTTTTGCAATCTACCCATCTGACAAAGGGCTAATATCCAGAATCTACAAAGAATTCAAACAAATTTACAAGAAAAAATCAAACAACCCCATCAAAAAGTCGGCAAAGGACATGATCAGACACTTCTCAAAAGAAGACATTTATGCAGCCAACAGACACAGAAAAAAATGCTCATCATCACTGGTCATCAGGGAAATGCAAATCAAAATCACAATAAGATACCATCTCACACCAGTTAGAATGGCAATCATTAAAAAGTCAGGAAATAACAGGTGCTGGAGAGGATGTGGAGAAATACGAACTCTTTTACACTGTTGATGAGACTGTAAACACTGCTGGTGGGAGTTCAACTATTGTGGAAGACAATGTGGTGATTCCTCAAGGATCTAGAACAGGAAATATCATTTGACCCAGCAATCCCATTACTGGGTATATACCCAAAGGATTATAAGTCACGTTACTATAAAGACACATGCACACATATGTTTAATGAAGCACTATTCACAATAGCAGACTTGGAACCAACCCAAATGTCCATCAATGATAGACTGGAATAAGAAAATGTGGCACATATACACCATGGAATACTATGCAGCCATAAAAAAGGATGAGTTCATGTCCTTTGTAGGGACATGGATAAAGCTGGAAACCATCATTCTCAGCAAACTATTGCAAGGACAGAAAACCAAACATCGCATGTTCTCACTCATAGGTGAGAAATGAACAATGAGAACACTTGGATGCAGGGCGGGAAACATCACACACCGGGGCCTTTCGTGGGGTGGGGGGGTGTGGGGAGGGATAGCATTAGGAGAAAACTAATGTAAATGACGAGTTAATGGGTGCAGCAAACCAACACTGCACATGTATACATATGTAACAAACCTGCATGTTGTGCACATGTACTCTAGAACTTAAAGTATAATATAAAATATAATAATAACAGAGTGAAATCATTACAGGATACAAGACTGACACACAAAAACCAAGCTGTTTATAAATGCTAACAATTAACATGTGAAAACAGAAATTAAAATACTCCAAAGAAATAATTACTCCTAAGACAATTACCTAACAAAATGTAAACAAGAGTTATATACTCAAAAGTATAAAATGTTAATGAAAGAAATCAAAGACAACCTAAATAAATGGAGACACATTTTGTGTTCATAGATTAGAAGACTCAACAAACTGCAGATGTTAATTTTCCCTAAATTGACATATGTTTAATGTAATTCCTATCATAATCCCATCAAGGTTTTTTCTTTTTGTAGACATAGGGAAGCTTATTCTAATTTGTAGTGCTTTTCTCACTTCATGATCACCACAATAATTTAAGAAAATAATAATTGGTAGAACAGCTATGTCTGGAACAGCTGAAATAATCTTATAAAAGAAGAACAAATCAAAGGACTCACTCTACTTAATATTAAGGTCTACATACAGCTACAATAATAAACACAGTGTGGTACTGTAGATGGACAAAAACATAGATCAACAGAACAGAATAAAGAATGCAGAAATAGACCAAACAAATAACGGCTCACAGATTTTTTACAAGCTTAAAAGTGTAATTCAATATAAGAAATATAACCTTTTCAACAAATAGTGATGGAGCATTTGGACATTATTAAGCAAAAAAATGAACTTCCACTTAAACCTCACAGCATATATAAAAACTAAAAAATGTATCACAGGCCTAAATGTAAACCTTAAAACTTAAAAAAAAAAAAAAGTAGGAGAAAATTTTTAGAACCTAAGGCTAGGATTGACACCAAAAACAAGATCCCTAACATTAGATACATTGAACCTCATCAAAATTACAAACTTTTGCTATGCAAAAGAACCTGTTAAGAGGATGAACAGATAAACTACAAACCATAAAGAAAACACTCAATGCTTGACAGTAAAACTACAAACAATCCAATGAGAAAATGACAGAAGGCAGGAATGGACATTTCACGGAAGACGACATATAGATGGCAAATAAGCACAAGAAATGGTGTTCAACATATTAGCCAACAAGGAGATGCAAATGTAAACCACAGGGGACTATCACTATGGGACCATCAGAATGGCTAAAATTTAAAACCAATGACAACAACAAAGGCTGATAAGAATATGGAGAAAGTGAATCATTCATACATTACTGATGATAACGTAAAATTGTACAGATACTCTGGAAAACAGTTTATCAGTTTCTTTAAAAAATTAAACACACAGTTACCATAATGACACAGTAATTATGCTCTTGGGCATTTATTCCAGAGCAGTGAAAACATGTGTTCACACAAAATCCTGTATATAAATGTTCACAGAAGCTTTATTTTTAATAGCCCAAAACTGGAGACAACTTAGATGTCCTTCAATGGGTGACTATTAAACAAACTGGTACATCCACACCATGGAATACTCCTATCAATAAAGAGCTAATAACTACTAATAAATGCAACAACATCTATGAATCTTCATGGAATTATGTTTGAGTGAAAAAATCAATAACAAAAGATTACATATTGTAATTCATCCATTTAACATTCTTAAAATGTCAAAACAATAGAAAGAAAGAACAAATTAGCGGTTGCCATGGGATAGGGAAAGAGGTAGAGAATATGAGAGAGTTGGTTGAGGCTATAAAAGGGGAAGCAACACAAAGAATTTTACGGTAATAGAAGTGTTATGTATCTTGACTGGTGCAGTAGATACATGAAACAATATGTGAGAAAAAAGAATAGAACCAAACACTAAACAAACACACAAGTTCAACTGCAGAAATCTTAACAAAATCAATGGATGTTATCAATGTTAATATTCTAATTTTAATAATGTACTATAGTTTTACAACCTCTTACCACTGGGGGCAACTAGCTAAAGGATACACAGGATCTGTCTGTATTACTACTTGCAATTACCTTTGAATCTACAATTATCTCAAAATAAAAAGTTTAATTTTAAATAACTAAAATGAAGAAACAAATGATACAATATACTATTGTAAAAATTCAGTAAGATATGCCTTACTAAATTCATATGTACCTAGCAATTCCAATCTAAAATTTCAGATTCCCAGAATTAAAATGTCAATTATAGAACTCAGTTTTTTCTAACTATATAAATCATGCCCTACAAAGCCCCTAAATTTTATATTTAATAATGAAATTTTTTCTTAATCTGATATATATCTTCTCAATTAATCTTACCCTCTTATAACAGATAAACTAAAGCTAAGTTGCAAGTGCTACCAAATTCTAGCAAATTCTGAATAAGTCTAAAATTACCAAATATTTAAATTTAATTTCAAAGATTACTGTAATTATCACATCCTGATATAAATTATTGCACATATAAGTATAGTGAAAGCTACAGCTCTATTCAAGAATTTACTATGAAGCACTAAATTACTAGTTTATTTTAAATTCCTCACACCAAACATTAATATAATCTTAATCTAACGATGCTAAATTACAACTCAGAATACTAAAAAAGATAGAAATACTCACCAAGAGTAAATTACACCAATAAGCCTTAATAAAATATATCTAGTATCTTAATATATATTATATATACATATTAAATGTAAAATATATCATAATGCAGCAATAACAAACCATTTGAAAAAAATTCCATAAAGAACCAAAGGCAATATATTTTTAGTTAGCATTAATTCACAGGATTGAAAGGCAAACATAATATATATACATATAAATGTAAATGTCATTAAAATTAACATTATTCTTACCATTCACTATCTGAGGTTTTTCTGTTCCCATTGTATAGTCTACTTAAAGATGTTCTCATTACCCATATGTAAGTACTCCCTCTAAAAGGCATAAAATGCTCTCAATGGGATTGTTAAAAGATCTACAGTACTTCATGGTTTGACCAGAACAAACTATGACATGCTGAAAGAATCTTTCTCACTGTGTAGTTCTGTCACCACCTACATACTGAGTTTGCTGCTTTAAAAAAATGGTAGTGACACTTCACAGTGTATAGCATTTTAGTATCAATACATCTTCAAAAAAATTAAAATTCTACATATATCCATCATTTGACAAAAGGATGAATAGGCAAGCAAGAGTTCATTCAAAACCACACCCAACTGGATCATGAGGTCAGGAGTTCGAGACCAGCCCGGCTAAGATGGTGAAAGCCCGTTTCTACTAAAAATACAAAAATTAGCCAGGTGTGGTGGCGTGAGCCTGTAATTTCAGCTACTCGGGAGGCTGAGATAGGAGAATTGCTTGAACCTGGGAGGCAGAGGTTGCAGTGAGCCGAGATCGTGCCACTGTACTCCAGCCTGGGCGACAGAGTGAGATTATGTCTCCAAAAAAAAAAAGGCAAACAAAATAAAGGAAAAAACTACACCCAACAAACAGATTTTATTAACTGTTAGTCAAGGTAAGATACTTTTTCATTTATTATAATATCTATCATTGCCACCATAATAAATTGTGAAAAAAATTTGTTCTCAGAAAAAAAAAAAAGTTCTCATTATGTGTATTTCTGAACACATAAAAGGTTCCATCCATTTAAGTAATTAAGCTTTTAAAAATATACCATCTGCCAATCATAGTGGCTCATGCCTGTAATCCCAGTACTTTAGGAGGCCAAGATGGGTGGATCACCTGAGGACAGGAGTTCAAGACAAGATGGACAAACATGGTAAAACCCCATCTCTACTAAAAATACAAAAATTAGCCAGGTGTGCTGGCGTGCATCTGTAATCTCAGCTACTCAGAAGGCTGAGGCAGGAGAATTGCTTGAACCTGGGAGGTGGAGGCTGCAATGAGCCAAGATCGTGCCATTGCACTCCAGCCTGGACAACAAGAGCAAAACTCAAAGAAAAGAGAAGGGAGGGAGGGAGGGAAGGGGGGGAGGGAGGGAGGGAAGGGGGGGAAGGGGGGGAGGGAGGGAGGGAAGGGGGGGAGGGAGGGAGGGAAGGAAGGAAGGAAGGAAGAAAGGAAGGAAGGAAGGAAGGAAGGAAGGAAGGAAGGAAAGGGACAATAAAAATATACAATCTATACTGTCAGATAAGATTTTTATGTTTTTCACTAACAAGGCCAAAGAACATTTAGGCAAATACAGCCACTTCATTTAATCTACATTTTGTGAAATATCTTATATGTCTTAATTTTCAATATTAAGAATCAATGCCAAATCATTACAGATAGCTACTGTATCATAATCAGTATTGGCCCCAGCTAGATCTATACAAAATTTCTTATAAAAATTAATATTTCTGTCCATTCTACATACGGAGAGAGGTTAACTGGTTGGATTATTACTTTCTTCTACTATCTTCTTCCTCATCACTGAATAGATGGTATGCTAATATGTTTTTTGGCAACCCTGCAAGTATCCTGGAGGTTTGTTTCAAGTCTATTATTAAGTGTATTAAACAATAATCCACTTTTTCAGAGTCTGCTGTAGAATAAAATATACAATTTAGTATATTTCAGTCTCATCATATTATTAAATACATACGAAAATCTCTTTTATACCCACAGATCAAACATGATCCCAAAAGACCTGAAGAAATAACGCCTTCCACATGGTTATGGTAATTTATCAATGAAATTAAAATACACCACCAAAACATTCCCTACTGTACATAACAAGCAATAAACATGGAGCCAATTGTTCAGTACAATGGCAAAGGGGGCATAAATTTGTTAAGGAGAAAAAAAAATTAACCTAAACACTGTCATCTTCACAAGACATATATACCAATGAGATCTTCAGATATGTCAGAATAAGTCACACATTTTATTGAGCACTTTGCCAAGTAGTGTGCCCTTTACGTTTATTAGTGAATTTCATCCTCTTGATAATCCTGTAATTTTACAACCGATATATGAAGTCCAGGAAATGCTGATATTTTTCAGTTGGGTATATTAAAACTGTAAGTTTTATTTCAAAAAAGTATTCCTATTTTAAGGCAGCTAAATTGTTTTGCTTTCTGCCACCAGGGGATGTACACTATACAGTATGACTCTAAGCATACAATATATATTTGTATGTGTGTGTATGAGTGTATATGTGTATAATGTTTACTCAAATACAGAAAAAAATTAAAGTTTAAGCCTGAATGATGACTGAATGTGGTATTGTGCTATGCTGGTAAACTAGGCTTATTAAATTGTCATTCTTTGAGAGGCCGAGGCGGGAGGACTGCTTGAGGCCAAGAGTTTCAGGCCAGCCTAAGTAACATAGGAAGACTCTCATCTATACAAAAACAAAAATTTTTTTTTTGAAACGGAGAGTCGCTCTGTCACCCAGTGCAGTGGTGCCATCTCAGCTCACTGCAACCTCTGCATCCCAGGTTCAAGCGATTCTCCTGCCTTGAGTAGCTGGGATTACAGGCACATGCCACCATGCCCAGCTAATTTTTATATTTTAGTAGAGACAGGGTTTCACCATGCTAGTCAGGCAGGTCTCAAACTCCTGACCTCATGATCCACCCGCCTTGGCCTCCCAAAGTGCTAGGATTACAGGCGTGAGCCACTGCGCCTGGCCAATAAAAATATTTTTAAAAAACTACATGTATCCTGTGGCAAGTGCCTGTAGTCCCAAATGACTCGGGAGGCTGAGGTCGGGGAATGACTTGAGCCCTGTTCAAGGTTACAGTGAGCTATGATCACGCTACTGCACTCCAGCCTGGATGACAGAGTGAGACCATCTAGAAATAAATAAATAAATAAATATATATTTAAATATATACTAAATATATACATTTAGTAGAGAAAGGGTTTTGCTATTCTCAAACTCCTGAGCTCAAGGGATCATCCTGTTTCAGCCTCCCAAAATGCTGGATTACAGGCATGAGCCACCATGCCCAGCCAAAATTATCAAATTTTTAACCTATTTAATGATAGTTTATGAAATAAATATGAATGACTTTTCATTTAAATTACCACCAAGCCTATTTAATTAACCAAGAAAGAAATCATGGAAGAAAATTTCCATTAAAATTAGAGCCATCTGAGGAATAAGGATAGTTCAACATTCTCTCCATAGTTTTTCCAGAAGTCAAAGTTCTTGTATCAGGAAAATAGGTTTGCACCGTAAATAAATTCCATGATTGAAGGAAACTAGAATATGTTTATAAGAGAAAAATTTCTGGAATTAAAAGTTATGAAAAATAATTTATATCAGATATCTTTTGAAAAACATATTCTCCCTCAGACATTTTCAACATTAGTAATATGTTAATTAGTTTGATGATTCCTTAACTCTGACGTCTATGTGCTTATGCCTTCACAATTGTGTTTAACTTACTTAACGGTAGATTTCAGCTTTAAAAATGATCATAAAACTAGATACTGCTCATACGAAATAAAATTCGTGCAATTTCAGTTATTAGCTTTTACCACTAGTTTTTAAACTATTTCCAAACTCCTTCCAAAAAAAGACTATTTATACTTGGATTTCCTTTTCCACTTTATGTTTCAGATTAGGAACCTAACACATAATATTAAACAAAAGGTTACCTGCACATCTGTTGCATTCCTAGATCACAACTGGCTTCCCAGTGAGACAAGACACCCAACCCACCAGGCAGCTTTATGCCATGAACAACAAGATTCAAAGGTAGGGAATAATAAGAGAAGGTCCAAAACACGGGTACCAGTCACTTCACTGATTAAATTATTACTTAATTTAACATTGTGTCTGGCCTGACTAAAAACACACTAAGCCCATTAAGGCAATATAGCTAATGTTTTCAGATGATAAAGTAAAGCTTGCTGGAAGTGAGGAATATATTAAAAATAAAACAAAATGAAACTTTTATATTTTAATTTTTTATCAAAATAATAAGAATGGGGAGGAAAACAAGCAAAACAAACAAAAAAACAAAAAAACAAAAAACTACATTCAAAGTACATAATGGTCTGTTGCCAATATGAAAATACACAGAGTGACTGGGCGCAGTGGCTCACACCTGTAATCCCAGCACTTTGGGAGGCCGAGGCAGGCGGATCATGAGGTCAGGAGATCAAGCCCAGCCTGGCTAACACGGTGAAACCCTGTCTCTACTAAAAATATACAAAAAATTAGCCGGGAATGGTGGTGGGCACCTGTAATCCCAGCTACTCGGGAGGCTGAGGCAGGAGAATGGCGAGAACCCGGGAGGCAGAGCTTGCAGTGAGCCGAGACGGCGCAACTGCACTCCAGACCAGGCGATAGAGCAAGACTTCGTCTCAAAAAATAAATAAATAAATAAATAAATAAATAAAAGAAAGAAAGAAAATACACAGAGCAATGCTATGGCAATATCACATTGTGAAGGTGTAACTTCTACAGGTGAATCATTTTCTGTCTGCTCAAGTGAAATCAGTAAGTGAAGCCAAAAATGTCTGCTTTTATTATTTTCTGCTTACCTTTTACAATGTTAAATTTTATGTGTGACTTAAATGGGCCAAAGGGCACCCCAATATCTCATGAAACATTATTCTAAGTTATTCTATGAGAATGTTTTGGGATGAGATTAACATTTCAATTAACACACTAGGCAAAGCTGATAGCCCTCCATAATGGCAGTGGTTCTAATCCAATCAGCTGAAGGCTTTAATAGAGCAAAAGGCTGACCCTCCTCCAAGTAAGGGACAATTTTGCTGCTTTACAGCCTTAGAAATGAAACATGAGCTCTTCTTGCCTATTGTCTTAAACCTGAAACACTGCCTTTTCCTGGTTATATAGGAACTGCTAGCCTTCAGATCCAAACTGGTATGTTGGCTCTGCAGATTTTAAACTTAAATCATGCGAGCCAACTCTTTATAATAAATATCTTCCTCTGCCAACACACACACACACACAATTGGTTTTCTCTGAAGAATACACCCTCTCAAAATACAAATAAAAAAATTGAGATGGAGTCTCATTCTGTTGCGGAGGCTGCAGTGCAGTGGCACAATCTCAGCTCACTACAGCCTCTGCCCCCGGAGTTCAAGCAATTCTCCTCCCAGAGAAGCTGGGGCTACAGGTGTGCACCATCACACCGGGCTAATTTTTCTATTTTTAGTAGAGATGTGGTTTTACACTGTTGGTAGGCTGGTCTCGAACTACTGACCTCAGGCAATTCACCCGCCTTGGCCTCTCAAAGTGCTGGGATTACAGGTATGAGCTACTGTGCCTAGCCTAAAAATAAATTCTTAATAATCAATTTACCAATAGTATTATCAAATTTTTGCTACAATGATGAGAAGATATAATCTTGCATGAAAGCATTTTAATTGAATGAATTAACAAGCACTCCAAAATATGCTAAGATTAAACCCTAACATTTTTAAAAATCATATATCAAATCAAAATTCTGGAATCCTATTTTATAAAAGTCATGAGTTTGTTAAAAACTGAGTCATTTTAAATATTACTTACTGGTTGGGGTTTTTTAATTTTATTTTTTAATTTTAATTTTTTATTATTGCCACAAGCATTTTTACTGAAACAGCCATTATTTAACTAACTTCTTGGGACTCATTGTATCACAGCAGGAGTCAAGTCTTTAAACTCATTCTTTTTCCTAGGAGAATTACAAATCAACTTACACTGAGAGAGGAGTTTGCATTCTGAAAGGTGATACTGCCCCACTGCATGAAATACACAGGATGAAAACAGGAGTATGAGCCAATCTACTATAGCAAAATACTAAAATAAGAATAACAATATGTGGCATGAACTGAGTACTTACTACATTCCAGACATAGATGGTATTCTATATATATATATATATTATATATATATATCTTCTAAAATTATAGAATAACAACTATTCCGAGAACACATTAAAGACTAAGTAGCTAAACCTCCTTCAAACCCCAGCCTAACTCTAAGCCCACATTTTGTTTCTCTCTTTTATTAATACATAATAATTTATATATTTTTGGGATATATAATGTTTGTTACATGCAAAAAAGAAGTGTAATGATCAAGTCAAGGTCAATGGGGTAATTCAACATCTTGACTATTCATTATTTTTATGTACAAGTATCAAGTCCTCTAGTTACTTTGAAATATATAAAACATTCTTACTAGTAGAGTCACCCTATTCTGCTATCAACCATTGGAATTTATTTATTGTACTTACCTGTATGTTTGTACCCATAATCAACCTCTATTCATGGTCCCTTTCCCCTCCCCACCCACCCACCCACCCACCCTACCCTGTCTCTGGTATCTGTTCTTCTATTCTCCATGTCCATTAGATCTAGTGTTTTAGTCCTAGATATGAGTGATAACATGTAGTATTTGTCTTTCTGTATCTGGCTAATTTTCATTTCACTGAACAAAATGACCTCTAGTTCCATCCACAAACTGGATAAAGCCGTTGGATAAAATGACTTCCAGTTGCATTCACAGGATTCTGCAGTTGGTGGATAAAATGTTCTATCAATGTCTGTTAAGTCCATTTGCTCTAAAGTCTAGTTTAAGTCCAATGTTTCTTTACAGATTTTCTGTCTAGATGACCTGCCTAATGGTGAGAGTGGGATGTTCAGGCCTGCACGATTATTGTATTAGAGTTTCTCTCTTTCTTTAGATCTAGTAATATTTTTGCTTTATGAACCTGAGTGCCCCAGTGTGGCGGGCTTATGTAACAATTGTTATATGAATTCTTTACTTTATCATTATCATATAATGACCATCTGTCTTTTTTTATGGTTTTTGTGTTATCTAATTATATCTATTTCTGCTCACTTTTGTTTTCTGTTAGGATGGACTATCCTTTTCCATCCCTTTACTTTCAGTCTGTATGTGTCTTTACAAGTACATTTCTTGTAGTAAACATATAGTGAAATCACGTTTTAAATCCATTCAGCCAATCTACTTTTTTTTTTTTTTCTGAGATGGAGTCTCGCTCTGTCGCCAGGTTGGAATGCAGTGGCACGATCTTAGCTCACTGCAACCTCTGCCTCCTGAGTTCAAGCAATTCCCCTGCCTCAGCCTCCTGAGCACCTGCGACTACAGGTGCATGCCTGGCTAATTTTTTGTATTTTAGTAGAGACGGGGTTTCACCACATTGGCCAGGATGGTCTAGATCTCCTGACCTCGTGATCCGCCTGCCTTGGCCTCCCCAAGTGCTGGGATTACAGCTGTGACTCACTGCGCCTGGGCAATTTATATCTTATAAGAATTTAAATCATTTACACACAGGTTATTATGGATATGAAAGGTTTTTTCCTGTCACATTGTTAAACTGTTGTTCAGTTGTTTTGAATATTCTTTGTTCCTTTCTTATTCTGATTGATTGTCCTTGTGGTTTGCTGATTTTCTGTAGTGATACCATTTGAGTCTTTTTTCTTCCTCATTTGTTGCTTTACCAGTGAGTTTTATACTTCCAAGTGTTTTCATAATGGTAACTGTCACACTTTTGCTTCCAGGTTTAGGACTCCCTTGAATATTTCTTGTAAGATAGGTTTAGCAGTGATGAATTCCCTCAGCATTTGCTTGTCTGGAAAAGACTTTATTTATTGTTCCTTCATGAAGAATCATTTTGCTAGATACAGTATGATTGGCTGGCAGGGTTTTTGTCTTTGAGCACATTAAAAATATCCTCCCATTCCCTGTTGACCTGTAAGGTTTCTACTGAGAAAGCTGCTGTTAGTCTGATGGGGCTCTTTTATAGGTGACTAAACGCTTTTCTCTTACAATTTTTAGGATTTTCTATGTGTCACTGACTTTAGACAACTTCACTATAATGTGGGGTGGAGAAATTTATCATTTTTTTTTTGCATGTGATTGTGGGTCACTTTTTACATTGCATGTGATTGTGGGTCACTAGGCTTTCTGTATCTGGATGTCTAAATCTCTTGCTATACTTGGAAAGTTTTCATCTATTAATTTGTGTAATAAGCTTCTGAACCCCTTCATTCTCTCCTCACCTTCAGGGATACTGATAACTCAAACATTTGATCACTATGTGGTGTCCATATATCATGAACACTTTGTTCATCCTTTACTCCTTTTATTTTTGTCTAAGTGGATTATTACAAAAGACGTGTCTCCAAGTTGAGATTCTTCTGGTTGTTCTATCGTTGAAGCTTTCAAGTGTATTTTGTATTTCTTAAAAGGAATTCGTCAGTTCCGGAATTGCTATTTGATTCTTATTTATGATTATCTGTTTGGTAAATTTCTCATTAATATCCTGAATAGTTTTTCTCATCTTTTGTATTTTCAGAATTCTCTTGTATCTGTGAGCATTTTTAGTTCAATTTTACATTCTTTTTCCAGAAGTTTGTAAATTTATTTTTGATTGTGATCTATTGCTGAGGGATTATCACATTCTATTTCATACTTCCTGTGTCCTAACATTGATATCTGCACATCTAGTGTAACAGTTGCTTCTTCCGGTTTTCTGAATTTGCTTAGGAGAGAACTTTTTCTGAAGATGTACCAATGGTGCTGGTTGAGTAGGCCCCTTTGGCTTTGATTACAGGTGTGTGCAGTAGTGTCATCACTATATGATTTCTCCAGCTGTAAATGGCATCAGTGGTATCTGTGCTTTCCCTGGTGGCCTAGGTTATGGTTATCAGTGGATTCTATGGTAACATTTTGTTGAAGACTGAGATGCCAGCTGGGCTAGTCTTCAGATCCCAGTGATGGCAGCGATGAGCTGACTATGCCTGATCATGGGCTCCGGGGCAGTGTACATTGGTATGAGGATTAATGGGAACAGGCAGGCCAATTCATGGGCACCCAGGTGGCCTGCTCAAATACTGGTAGTGAAATCAGTGGACTGGGCAGATGAGAAAGTTCTTGAGTCACTGGGTAACCTGTGTGATGTGGGTGATGGTAGTAGTGGTGGGATAATCTTCTGGGGCCCAAGTGTAGCACACTGGTGCTGACGCTGGCTACAATGCACTGTTACCAGGCAGAGTCCTAGACATATAACTCTCAGGTTCTTCCACTCTCTGTGACAGGAGCACTGTAGCACTGTGTAAGGGTTAGGGGGAGACACCCAGCCCTTCACACACAAACTGAAGACCCGACTGCCAGTGCGGGTGCAGTCACCACTCACAGCCCTGGAAAGGTAACCCTCCAGTTCGCCTGCCCCAGCCTCCAGAAGGAGCAACAGTGGCTGGGCCTGCAGAAGCATCTGGAGTGAGAGAAGGGGTTCCTCTCTAATGTGAGAGCCTGAACACAGTGATAACTCTTACAGAGGGGAAGAGATCATACTCTCTGCGTGCTAGGCTGAGCACACAAGTTTATTTCAGCTGGGGGCAGGGTCACTGCTCACGGCCCAAGACAGGAGTGTCCCAGGTTTTACAAATGACGCGCTTTGGTTTTCTTTGTACAAAAGGCTGTCTTTGGTGTGCTGCACTGTCCTTTCTCCAGGGATTAGTACTTCCTGTGGGTTAGAGTACTGAGGACCCTTCAGCATTTTTGGGCTGGGTCCAGCCAGTGCCGTGCTGCTACAGCTCTCCAAGTAGACTCTGGGAGACATCGGTGGTGGCTCACAGGATGTGGAAATATGGGAGCTGTAGTCCCAAAGACAGGATGCAGTCCCATGACAGCTGTGAGCTCACGATGGTGCTCAGCGGCAGTCACTCAAGTCTCAGGTATGTGAGTGAGCCAGCGTGAGTACCCTGTCTAATCTAATGCCTTGGTAAGGTCTTTAAATTGCCACCCATGCTAGTGTCAGAATTTGGGAAGGTAGAGAAGCTCTCTCTGGTTCCAACCACAGTACTGTGCAGTGGCAATGTTAACAGCTGAGGTTCTCTCACTCACTCTTTCACCACAGTATCAAGCCCCTATGGGCTCCCCGCCAATCTCAGCCAAGTATCCAATCACTTCCTTCTGCGCCGCAGATGTTTCGTGCGACTTCTCTGTTGGATTCTGGTGTTCTATGATTGTCTATTTGTAATTTTAGCTCTTCTTTCTGGACAGGATGTGTTTCTGATGTCTTAGCCATTTAAACTGGGATCTCTAAACCTACATTCCTAACCACTATGATAAAGCCACCTTCAACTACTCTAAAGAAAAATCTTTCCCTTTCTATTAACTCTTTTAGAACAGTATGACTAAAACTATAAATCACTTTAAAAATAGATGTCCTGTATTGGAATAATAAAGACACCCTTGCTGTCACTAATAAATTACTAAAAACAACTAAAATGGATACAGTCTCAAATTCTTGCTGTCTAAAAAATAGTCACCTAGTCCTTGCAAGGTATCTGAATATGTACTAAATTCTAAATCGGCTATAATGTTATTAGAAATACTCTCTTTTTAAAGCTGTAAAATCCCCTTTTCCTTTGTAAATATTACCTACGTATAATTGATTTACATAAAATATATTGCTGAGTAAATACTGACATTATATTCAATTATTTAAAATTCTTTAATCCTTTGGTAAGACACATTGATGTTGTTGAATAAAACCAAAGATACACTTTGGGAGTCTCAAGAAGTCAGATCGTCTCAGGTCAGGAGTTCAAGACCAGCCTGGCCAACATGGTGAAACCCTGTCTCTACTAATACTACAAAAATTAGCCGGGCATGGTGGCGGGCGCCTGCAATCCCAGCTACTTGGGAGGCTGAGGCAGGAGAATCTCTTGAACCCAGGAGGCAGAGGTTACAGTGAGCCGAGATTGCACCACTGCACTCCAGCCTGGGAGACAGAGAGAAAAAAAATATATATATATACACACACACACACACGTACACATATATACATAAATACACATATATACATATATATACACACACATATATGTATATATATGTATATGACCTGAAGTTCTAAATTGTCATTGGGCTGAACAAATGCTTATTTTAAAATAATTACCGCAATTTTTAAAAACTTTGGTGAAAATATATATTTTATTTTTTCCTTACCTAGTCACAACCCTTATAGCATGCCAACTTAAAATTATTAAACTTAAAAACTTTGAAAACGTGAAGCTATCAAGTTACCCACTTTTATAACCAACCAATAATTTTCCTCATTTAAGTGGCAACTTTTCTGGAGATCTCTGCTAATCAGAGACTTTTCCGTGGTACAATATATTTTTATGAATTTTAACATTCCCAAGTCCTTAAAATGCCTAGAAATAGTTTGACAAGATACAAAACGCTTCCTAATAAAATTTAAGAGCTGAATGAACCAGTAGTGTTACAAATTCTGCCTTAACCTAATATGAAAATATCTCCCTTGAGAGTATTTTCAAATTTAGAAAAAAAAGACACAGAAATTACTTTGGATGAGAAAAAGAGAATGAAGAGAAATTAAAATTAACACTTGAAAGAAAGCCCATGATACAGGTGACACTTTATCTAAAACTATGGATAAAACATTTGAAATTACAAATTAAAGGAAGGAAATGATATATATGTTTCCACTGAATTTTTCTGAGTCAATACAGACATTATTATAAGGCCACAATTTAAATGAAATAGCCCGTCTTATAAACACTTCTGAGCTGAGAGCCGGCCACTGCACTCCAGCCTGGGTGGCAGAGCAAGACTCCGTCTCAAAAAAAAAAAAAAAAAAAAATAAATAAATAAACACTTCTGAATAATTCTAATAACCTGAAAAGTTTAAATTACTGATAAGGACAATCTCCACTCTGTACTGCACATAAATATGTCTTCATTTTTGCCCAAAACTATCAAAAGTCAGCATTAATTCTCTTTTGAAATCTGGGAAGATCAAGTGACATTAAATTTGTAGATTCTAATATAAGTATTATTAGGGAAAGAGATAGCTCCTTAGAAATAAAAAAAAGTAATATATGTATTTGATAACTTTACAGGATATATACACGAGTATGTGTACTTGAAACCAAAATTGTACATAGTACCTAAGACCTTAAATTGATTTACTTTACAAACACACATGTGCATTTATTTTTAAGTAAATCAATTTAGGGTCTCAGGTACTAGGATGGTGAGAAGTTGAAAAATTGGGTTTCTACTGGACAAGAGAATTAAGAAACTAGAGAAAATAAAGTTAATCTTAAAGAAGGCAAATTAGGAGTCTGTTGGGAACAGGCCCCCAAAACGGGCCATAAACTGGCCCCAAAACTGGCCATAAACAAAATCTGTGCAGCACTGTGACATGTTCGTGATGGCCATGACGTCCGTCCATGCTTGAGGGCAAGGAACACCTGGCCCCCCAGGGCAGAAAACCACTTAAAGGCGTTCCTAAACCACAAATAATGGCGTGAGTGATCTGTGCCTTAAGGACATGTTTCTGCTGCAGGTAACTAGCCAGAACCCATCCCTTTGTTTCGGCCCATCCCTTTGTTTCCCGTGAGGAATATTTTTAGTTAATCTATAATCTATAGAAACAATGTTTATCACTGGCTTGCTGTCAATAAATATGTGGGTGAATTTCTGTTCCAGGCTCTCAGTTCTGAAGGCTGTGAGTCCCCTGACTTCCCACTCCATACTTTATATTTGTGTGTGTGTCTTTAATTCCTCTAGAGCCGCTGGGTTAGGGTCTCCACGACCGACCTGGTCTCAGCAACTGACACCCAACATGGAGGCTCGAACCCAGGTCGAAAGGTCACCAGAGCGACGGGTGGAGAACGTGTAACTAAGCTGGAGGACCACAGAGAACTCTGAAGCAATCCCCGTGGTGAGTAAGAAGAGGAGCTCGGAAGCATCAGGGTAACAATAGACAAGCATGGGCTCTGGTTAGTCCCACCTTGGAACCTTTTCACACCGATGATGAGGAGGTAGTAGAGTATAACGAAGTAACAGGGCAGGTTTGTTTGCCAGCTAAATTATTTTGAAGAAAAAGAGCGGCCTGACTCTCTAGATCTTTCTTCTCCAGAGGACACTGGGTAAAAAGTAGTTGCCCCAGTGACTGCTCGAGCAGCGCCTCAAGCAACCACTCTCAGCTCTATTCAGGCAGGAATCCAGCAAGCTAGAAAAGAGGGTGATTTAGAGGCTTGGCAGTTCCCTGCTAGAATACAGCCCCCAGATCAACAGGGAAATATTATAGCTATATTTGAGCCTTTTCCTTTTAAATTACTCAAATAATTTAAACAAGCTATTAATCACTATGGACCAGATTCTCCTTTTGTAATGGGACTGTTAAAGAATGTTGCTGTCTCCAGTCAGATGTTGTCAGCAGGGACGGTAGGATTACTTCTAGGTATGTCTAGTTTAAATTTAAAAGGAGTGCAAGTACAAACAAGAGTCACTGATTCAGATTACAATGGGGAAATTCAAACTGTTATATCTACTTCTGCTCCCTGGAAAGCAGAGCCAGGAAAGCACATAGCACAACTCCTGATTGTGCCGTATGGGGAAATGGGAAAAAGTAAAACTAAACAAACAGGAGGATTTGGAAATACAAATAAACAAGGCAAAGCAGCTTATTGGGTAAATCAAATTACTGATAACTGTCCTACCTGTGAAATAACTATTCAGAGAAAGAAATCTAAAGGTTTGTTAGATAGAGGAGGGAACATTTCAATCATTTCTCTACAGCATTGGCTGTCCGTGTAGCCAATTCAACCCACTCAATTTAACACAGTTGGAGTTGGTAAAGCCCCTGAAGTATATCAAAGTAGTTATATTTTGCATTGTGAAGGACCCGATGGACAACCTGGGACTATTTAACCAATTATAACTACTGTACCTATACATTTATGGGGAAGAGATTTATTACAATAATGCGGAACACAAGTTCTAATTCCAGAGCAATTGTACAACCCTCAAAGTTGTACAAATATGTGGCATGAAATGGGGTATGTCCCTGGTATGGGACTAGGACAAAATTTGCAGCGTTTGAAGGAACCACTTCAAACAGAAAGACAAAGTTCCTGCCAAGGTTTAGGATATCATTTTTGATGGCAGCCATTGTTAAGCCTCCAGAACCTATACCGTTAAAATGGTTAATAGATAAGCCAGTTTGGATAGAACAATGGCTGCTAAGTAAAGAGAAACTGGAGGCTTTAGAGGACTTAGTTACTGTACAATTAGAAAAAGGACACATAGCTCCAACATATTCCCCTTGGAATTCTCCAGTTTTCATAGTTAAGAAAAAATCAGGTAAATGGAGAATGTTAACTGACTTAAGAGCCATTAATTCAGTTTTACAACCTATAGGAGCATTACAGCCAGGATTGCCTTCTCCTGCTATGATTCCAAAAAATTGGCCTTTAATAGTCATAGATTGAAAAAACTGTTTCTTTACTATCCCCGTAGCTGAGCAAGACTGTGAACGGTTTGCATTTACAATTCCTGCAGTAAACAACCTGCAGCCTGCTAAGCGTTTTCACTGGAAAGTGTTGCCAAAGGCATGTTAAACAGTCCAACAATTTGCCAGACTTATGTAAAGCAAGCAATTGAACCTACTCGTAAAAAATTTTCAATGTTACATTATTCATTATATGGATGATATACTTTGTGCTGCCCCCACTCGAGAAATAGTACTCCAATGTTATGATCACTTGCAAAATTAAATTTCTTGCACTGGTTTAATTATAGCTCCTGACAAAATTCAGACTACTACTCCTTACTCCTACTTAGGGACCTTAGTAAATGACACTACAATTGTGCCACAGAAAGTAACCATACATAGGGATCAATTTAAAACACTGAATGACTTTCAAAAATTACAAGGGGACATTAATTGGATACAACCTGCTCTAGGCATTCCTACCTATGCCATGAGTAATCTATTTTCTATCCTTAGAGGAGATCCTAGTCTCACTAGCCCTTGAGAATTAACAAAGGAGGCTGAGGCAGAGTTACAGCTGATTGAAAAGCAGTCCACAAAGCTCAAATAAATAGAATAGGTCCCAAAAGACTAGATTTGCTAATTTTTCCAACTCAACATTCACCTACTGTTGTTATTTTGTTATTGTCCAAGAATAGGACTTAGTAGAATGGCTTTTTCTTCCACATGCTAATTCACGGACTCTAACTCCTTACTCAGATCAAATTGCTACTATGATAGGAAATGGTAGAAGTCAGATTGTTAAATTACATGGATATGATCCTGGAAAAATTACTGTCCCTCTCACAAAGGCAGAAATACAGCAAGCTTTTATAAAGAGTCTTACTTGGCAAACCCATTTAGCTGACTTTGTGGGTATTCTCGATAATCATTTTCCTAAAATAAAACTATTTCAGTTTTTGAAATTAACTCATTGGATTCTCCCTAAAATAACTAAATTTAAACCAATTGAAGGTTCTGAGAATGTTTTTACAGACGGGTCTAGTAATGGTAAAGCTTCTTATTCTGGACCAAAAGGCAAAGTTTTTCAGACGCCCTATACTTCAGCTCAAAAACTGGAGCTTGTAGCTGTAACTGAGGTATTGACTGCTTTTAATATGTCTATTAACGTGATTTCTGATTCTTCATATGTGGTTCATTCTACACAATTAATTGAAATTGCTCAGTTACAATTTCATACAGATGAACAACTGATTGACTTTATTTACCCAACTGCAAACAGTAGTTAGGAGTAGAATGCACTCTTTTTACATTACTCATATTAGAGTTCATACACCTCTTCCAGGACCTTTAACTGAAGGGAATCAAATGGCTGATCATCTAGTTGCTACTGCAATATCTAACGCTAGACACTTTCAAAATTTAACCCATGTTAATGCCTCTGGTCTCAAATGCAGATACAGCATTACCTGATTACCTGGAAAGAAGCTAAAGCTATTATCCGGCGATGCCCAACTTGCCAAATGGTGCATTCCTCATCTTTTACAGGAGGCATTAATCCTTGAGGATTGGAACCTAATTTTCCTTAGTAAATGGACATCACATATGTTCCCTCCTTTGGGAGACTAGCTTATGTACATGTATGTGTGGACACCTTTTCTCACTTTGTCTGGGCTACATGCCAATCAGCGGAGTCTTCTGCCTGTGGTAAACATCACCTTTTGCAGTGTTTTACAGTGACAGGCATTCCAGCTTCTATTAAAACAGATAATGCCCCAGTCTACACTAGTCAAGCTCTAGCTACATTTTTCTCTATATGGAATATTAAACACATTACTGGCATCCCATATAATTCTCAAGGACAAGCCATTGTAGAACGAATGAATCTCTCCCTAAAACCACAACTGCAAAAGCACAAAAGGGGAAACAGGGACTATGGGGCACCCCATATGCAATTGAATCTAGCATTATTGACTTTAAATTTATTTTTTGAGCCTGCCTAAAGGCCAGGTGCTATCAGCAGCTGAACAGCATCTACAGAAACCAGCTGCAAAGACAGAAGCAGAACAACTGGTTTGGTGGAGAGATCCGATAACAAAAAGTTGGGAAATAGGTAAAATAATAACTTGGGGTAGAGGTTATGCTTGTGTTTCTCCAGGCCAAAACTAGCAGTCGATTTGGATACCATCAAGACACCTGAAACTTTATCATGGGCCAGATGCCGAAGAAGAGATTCCAGGAGGATCCCGAGGACCCCCGCAGTTGCAGCCATGTTGAGACTGATGCTGAGGAGGACCCCAACTGTCATAGATGATGGAAGAAAACCTGAGGAAAGCGGGACAACCAGTCACAATGAGTAATTTAATGATGGCTATGACAGTGGTGATCTCCATTGCCATGAGTATTCCTTCAACAAGGGCTGACACAGAGAACAATTATACTTATTGGGCATATTTATCAATCTTGGCTGGCAATAATGCCTAGATATAATCACTCTATGACACATTTACACATGCTTTCTGGTCTCAGCATTTACAATAAATTTGCTCCTATAAATGAGGTGTACCATCCTCAAAAACCTATTTGTAAACAGAATTAAACCTGGCCAGAAATAATGAACGTACTTGTTTGGGAAGATTGCATTACAGAACAGACAGAGGTGCTGCACAGCAATTCCTATGTAATCACTGATTGGTCCCCTAAGGGGATGTTTAGTTTGAATTAAACTTCTCAGTCTGTGTGCCACAGCCACATTATGTTCAGCTGGTCCAAACAAAATGATCAGATGGTAGAAATAGTAAGAAATATGGCAAGAGTTCCTATTATCTGGAAACATGGTAGTATAGTGGCACCTCAACCTCAAATGATATGGCCCGCTGTAGGAGCTTAACATAAGGATTTGTGGAAACTATTAATGGAAAGAATAAAAAAGCATCTAGAAGGACACTCTACAAACTTGTCTTTGGATATTGCAAAATTAAAAGAACAAATATTTAAAGCATCCCAGGCACATGTGACCTTAATGTTAGGAACTAGAGTGCTTGAAAGAGCAGCAGACAGATTATAATCTAGTAACCCATTAAAAAGGATAAAAAACACTTGGAAGCTCTGTGATTTCAATGATGATTGCACTTTTAATCTGTGTTGTCTGTCTTTGTATAGTCTGCAGATGCGGATCCTGACTCCTAGGAGAAGTAGCTCACCGTGACAAAGATGCCTTTGCTTTTATTGCTTTGCAAAACAAAAAAGGGTGACATGTTGGGAACAGGCCCCCAAATCTGGCCATAATCTGGCCCCAAAACTGACCATAAACAAAATCTCTGCAGCACTGTGACATGTTCGTGATGGCCATGATGCCCATGCTGAGGGTTATGGGTTTACTGGAATGAGGGCAAGAACACCTGGCCCACCCAGGGCAGAAAACCACTTAACGGCATTCCTAAACCACAAATAATGGCATGAGTGATCTGTACCTTAAGGCCATGCTTCTGCTGCAGGTAACTAGCCAGAACCCATCCCTTTGTTTCGGCCCATCCCTTTGTTTCCCGTGAGGAATACTTTTAGTTAATCTATAATCTATAGAAACAATGTTTATCACTGGCTTGCTGTCAATAAATATGTGGGTAAATCTCTGTTCGGGGCTGTCAGTTCTGAAGGCTGTGAGTCCCCTGATTTCCTATTCCATATGCTATATTTGTGTATGTGTCTTTAATTCCTCTAGCACTGCTGGGTTAGGGTCTCCACGATCAAGCTGGTCTCAGCAGGAACGAGAGGTCATCAGTGAGAAAATAGGTTTGCAGGCAAGGAAGTATACAACCAATGAAAGAGAGTTAACAGAAATGGAAGGGGGAAAAAGAAAGTTCACTAGACTAAAAATGACTAGTTTAAAGAGAATGGAATATAACTATGAAAACGCAAAGTAAATTTGTCCAGAAGAATAAAACAAAGAATAGGCTCCTTTGAGGAAAGAACACAAGGCAAGAAAGCAAATTGCTAGTCATGAAGGACTATACAAAGTGGTTATGTTTTACTCTATCCAATAAAACATGATTAATAAGAAACCAATCTATTATGTTATTCCAACAGCATTCTAAATTAAAGACATTAAATTGCTAAGTAAAAACTTTCCAATAAATGTCATTCTGAATTACAAAGAGCAGTTCTTCTTCTTTGCACTAATATTGTTGCCTGCATTTCCCCTGTATCAGATTACAATATCCCCGATCTGTTTTATATTTTTAATTTACTATTTATTCATTTTATTTTATTAGAGACAGGGTCTCGCTCTGCTGCCCAGGTTGGAGTGCAGTGGTGTGATCATGGCTCACTGCAGCCTCGACATCTGGGCTCAAGTCATCCTCCCACCTCTGCCCTCCTGAGTAGCTGGGAAGACAGGCATGTGCCACCACACCTGGCTAATTTTTTTCTATTTTTTGTAGAGACAGGGTCTCACTATGTTGCCTAGGCTTGTCTCAAACTCCTGGGCTCAGGTGATCCTTGGCCTCCCAAAGTGCTGGGATTACAGGCATGAGCCACGGCATCTAGCTGTTTTGCTTTTGACTGATTACCATTTAGATCAGAGATGGCAAGGCCACCGTAATTCACCTATAGGAGCCATTACAACCAATCACAAATCTTTTTCCTACTAAAGTCCCGAAACACTCCCACAATTCTCAAAAATTTCAAGCAACCAAGGGGAGTTGCATATAAAGATAAAATCTATTAGCCACACCTTATTTACATACTTAATAATAATTTCATTATTCAACTCATTTTTAAATCATTATTTTTCCCAAATAGCTTTAGGAAACTTTTCCAATCTTATGCTCTTCTTCATTATTTAAATCTTACACAAAACAGTACTCTTGTATAAGTAAAGTAAACATTTTAAACAAACAACCCTACTACCTTTTCCTGAAAACTGGTGCTGTTCACACAATACTAAATTCTTCCTGGTTAATACCTTCTACACTAATTTTACCCAGTTTTCTCGCCTATCATCTCTACCTGTTTAACACTATTTAGAGTTTAACTGTATGTAATTTTCTAACTCCTTACCTGTTGCTATTATACCTTAGTAAACTTCTATCTTCCACACCCAACATTCTCTTTCACATTAACCTAATTCCTACTTTCCTATCTTCTAAAATACACATGTTCATTTCCTTCTCCATTCCAATATTTCAGCACTTTTCATTCTGAGTGTTAAATTTCTTGAGAATAAAGTTTTCTATGTAAGTTTTCTATGTGCTTATAATATAGATGTATTATAAATCTATACTAAATAAATGAAAAATCTTATTATTTGAGCTGCAATTTGACATAATAAATACAACCAGTTACTAAATATCCATGAATGCACCTGAAATTCCCATTATTTACAAATTCTTCCACAGTAAAAGTAACTTTACCTTCAAGCATTAAAGATTTTGGAAAAAATATTTTTTAAGATTGGTAATACTTTGATTGGTAAGATCATAAACATTTCCTACAAGTTTTTCATTGCAAATGTGTAGTATTTCAGATATTTCACATGTTTTTTAAAGAATATCTATTTTGGTTAATCTGGGAATTTAAGTCCCTAAATAATACCATTACCACGGTAATGTGTATCCTGAGTTTCAAACAATTAAAATACAAGTGAACTTGCCTTTGTGTGGTAAAATATTCACAACATCAAATGTACTATTGTAACCATCCTTAAGGTTAAAATTCAGTGACATTAAGTACATTCACATTATTAAGAAAACATCACCACTATCCATAACCAGAAATTGTCTATCATAGCAAGCTGAAACTCTACACCTATTAATCAAAAGCTCCAGATACCCCCTCCTCTAGCCCCTGGTAATCTACTTTCTGTCACTATGAATTTGACTATTCTAGGTACCTCATATACATGGAATCGTATAATATTTGTCCTTTTAGGTCTGGTTTATTCCACTTAGCCTAATGTTTTCTAAAATTATCCAGGTCGTAGGAAGTTCAAAATTTAATTCCTTCTTAAAACTAAATAATATTCCACTTTATGCATGTACCACATCTTTTTATCCATTCATCCACTGATGGACGTGTTGGTTGTTTCCACCTTTTGGTGAATAACACTGCTATAAACACTGGTGTATCAATATCTGTTTGATACTCTGCTTTCAATTCTTTTGGGTATATACCCAGAAGTACAATAGCTGGATCATGTGGTAATTCTGTTTAATTTTTGAAGAACCACTATACCATTTTCCACAGCAGGTGAACAATTTTAAATTCCTAGCAGCCATGCAGAAGTGTTCTAATTTGTCCATATCCTTGCCAACACTGTTTTGTAATAGCCCTTCTAATGGGTATGAAACGGTAACTCATTGTGGTTTTGATTTGCATTTGTCTAAAGATTGGTAATATAGAGCATCTTTTCATATTCTAATTGGCCACTCACATATTTTCTTTGGAGAATGTTTATTCAACATTTTTGCCCATTTTTTAATTGGGTTGTTTGGGGGTGTTTTTGTTGAGTTTTGGGAGTTCTTTATGTATTCTGGATATTAACCCCTTATCAGACAAATGATTTAGAAATATTTTCCCATTCTGTGGGTTTCCTTTTCACTCTCTTGATAGCGTCCTTTGATGCTATCTTTTAAATTTTAATGATGTCTAATTTTTTATTTTTCTTTTGTTACCTGTGTTTTTGGTATAATAGCCAGGAAATCACTGCCAAATTCAATGTCTTGAAGTTTCTTCACTATGTTTTCTTTTAAGAGTTTTAGAGATTGGGCTCTTACATTCAGGTCTTTTATCAATACAGGTGAACTTTTAACCATTATCAGAACAGGAAGTAGAGTTCAACTTTGCAACTAAGTTAAAATTATCAGTCCCATGGTTGGTTTTCTCCAAATTATGAAAAGCATTTGCTCTTAAGAATAAAGAACCAATATTTAACTCCTACCAGCATGTTAAAAAATAGAAAGTAATGCATATTTAAAATAAGAAAATAAGATGCTATTACTTCTTACGAAGTATGTTCTCTGACCATAAACTAGAAATCAACAAAAGGAAGGTACCTGTGAAATCCCCCAAATAATCAGAAATTTAAAAACACTTATCTAAGCAATTCATGGGTTAAGGCAGATGTCTTAAGGGGATTTAAAAATATTTTTAACTCAATGAAAATGTAAATACAACATACCAAAATTTATAAGATACACCTAATGCAGTGCTAAGAGGAAAACTTACAGCACTAACTGCACATATTAGAAAAGAAGAAAGGTCTTAAATCAATAATCAAACCTTCTCTCTTAAGAAACTAAAAAGATAAGAAGTCAGCCTAAAGTAAGCAGAAGGAAAGATGTAATTGAGACAGAAATCAATGATATTGAAAACAGAGTAAAATCAATAAAAGTAGAAACTTTAAAATTGGTAATCTTCCAGTCAGTCCAAGCACAAAGTACAAGAAGAGCTATCCCAATGGACCCCACAGATGCTAAAAGGATAATAAAGGAATACCATAAGCAAACCTCTGATAATAGCTTTGACAAATTAGAAGAAATTGATGATTTCCTTGAAACTTACAAACTACCAAAATTCACTGAAGTAGACAGAGACAACTGGAATAGTCCTATATTTTTCAGGAAAGAGTTGAGCAGCCCTTCTGCTATTTTTTGGGGAGCCTGACTGCAGAGCTGGCCTTCAGCTGGCATGTAAAAACTTGGCCTTTAGGGTGTTCCCCATGTAACAAGGTTATTTCACCTGTTTTGGGCACAAAATCCTGATAAACCAGCTTATCTAAGTCTTTTGTAGAAACACTGTGATTTATTATAAACACCTGTTCTCTTTCTTGGAGTCAAGAATTTTACTAGTTATGGCTAGTCATGCAGGTACCATGTGCCTACATGACTAGCCCTTAATAAAAAATTCTTAAGTCTTAAGGGGGCTTTCTAGATAGAAACACTGCACATGCATTACTACAATTCATTGCTGGAAGAAGTGTGTTCTTTGTGCCTACCACTCTCAATAGGGAGAACTTTGGAAGCTTAAATCTAGATGCCTCCACACTCTACTGGATTCTTTTTCCATTTTCCTTTTTTTTTGTAGACATAGAAGGCCAATTCTAACTTTCATACAAAAAAGGTAAGGAAACAAGAACTAGAGCCAAAAACATGTTGAAAAAGAAGAACAAAAAGAACTCACTCTAAGACATTTTCTGACTTATTACAAAGCTACAGTCATCAAGACAGTGTGGTAATAGAGAAAAGTTAGACTCAAAAAGCAATGGAACAGAATAGAAGGTGCAGAAATAAACCCAAAGAAATATAGTCAAGTGACTGTTCACAAGGATGCAAAGTAATTCAATGGAGAAATGACAGACTTACTCGTCAACAAATAGTGCTAGAATAACAGGACACCCATATGCAGAAAAAAATAAATATAGACCCATACTTTACAACTTACACAAATTTAATTCAAAATGAATCACAGACTTAAATATAAAACAGGAAAAAAACCTATACAAAAAAACTATGAATCACTTAAGAGAAAAACTGAAGAAAATCTTTGTGACCTTTGTTTATGCACAGAGTTCCTAAATATAATAGCAAAGTCATGATACATAAAAGGAAAAAAATGACAAATTGAATTTTACAAAAATTAAAAGCTTTTGCTCTGCAAAAGATGCTGTTCGAAGAATGAAAAACAACATACTTCCAGCCGGGCGTGGTGGCTCATGCCTGTAATCCCAGCACTTTGGGAGTCTGAGATGGGCAGATCACGAGGTCAGGAGATCGAGACTATCCTGGCTAACATGGTGAAACTCCGTCTCTACTAAAAATACAAAAAATTAGCAGGGAGGGTGTGGTGGTGGGTGCCTGTAGTCCCAGCTACTTGGGAGGCTGAGGCAGGAGAAAGGTGTGAACCCAGGAGGCGCAGCTTGCAGTGAGCCCGGATTGCACCACTGTACTCCAGCCTGGGCAACAGAGCGAGACTCCGTCTCAAAAAAAAAAAAAAAAGAAAACAAAAAAAAAGAAAAGCTACATACTTCCATGGGAGAAAATATTTCAAATTACATATGAGACACAGGACTTCTAAAGGACTGGTATCCAGAACATATTAAAAACCCTCAAAATAAAAAAATAAGAAAAATTATCCAGCAAATAAAAAAAGGAAAATGTTGAACAGATACTTCACCAAGGAAGGTTTACAGATAGCAAAGAAGCCATCCACATCATTAGTCACTAGGAAATGCAAAAGAAAATCATAGTACGACACATCTTCACACCTATTAGAAGGGCTAAATCAAAAAAAGAAAAAAAACTGGCAATGCCAAGTGCCAATGAAGATGTGGAAGAATTAGAACTCTCATACATTGGCCAGGCACGGCTCTCACCTGTAATCCCAGCACTTTGGGAGACCAAGGTGGATGGATCACGAGGTCAGGAGACAGAGACCATGCTGGCCAACATGGTGAAACCCAGTCTCTACCAAAACACAAGAAGTTAGCTGGACATGGTGGAGCACACCTGTAGTCCCAGCTACTCGGGAGGCTGAGGCAGGGGAATCGCTTGAACTTGAGAGATGGAGGTTGCAGTGAGCAGAGATCACGCCACTGCATTCCAGCCTGGTGACAGAGCAAGACTCCGTCTCAAAAAAAAAAAAAACAAAAGAACTCTTATACATTACTGATGGCAATGAAAATACAAAAGCCACTCTGGAAAATAATTTGGCAGTTTCTAACAAAATTAAATATACACGTACCATGCACTGGGAATTCTACTCCTACGAATTTACCACTTAGAAACTATGCAATAAGGCCGGGCGCCGTGGCTAAAGCCTGTAATCCCAGCACTTTGGGAGGCCGAGACGGGTGGATCACGAGGTCGGGAAATCGAGACCATCCTGGTTAACACGGTGAAACCCCGTCTCTACTAAAAAAATACAAAAAACTAGGCGGCCGCCTGTAGTCCCAGCTACTCCGGAGGCTGAGGCAGCGTAAACCCGGGAGGCGGAGCTTGCAGTGAGCTGAGATCTGGCCATTGCACTCCAGCCCGGGCCACAGAGCGAGTCTCCGTCTCAAAAAAAAAAAAAAAAAGAGAGAAACTATGCAATATCCTTTCTATACTTCTTTAGCAACAAAAAATGGAGTTGAAGTATAGCAGTTATTCTTTCCCAGATACAAAAATATTTCATTTAAATAGTTTGCTGATTTAATAGTCATATGTTAATCTTCCCTCATTTTCTGATTTACTATTTCATCCTTTAGAGATTTACTTAGCATTATTCTTTTATTTTGCTTATAGTTTCTTTGTATTGCATTTTACTGTCTATCATGTAGATAAAACTGTAAGCAAACATTACATGCTCTAACTTAAGAAGGAAAGAGTATATCTAGTCAAATGACATTTACCTCTGCTCTGTACTAAAGAGGTAAAATTATTAGTCTTTTTATTTTAGTAAAAATACTAAAGGAATACAAAAAATAGACACAAAAAAAGGGAAAGGAAGACAGCAGACAAAAAATGTTAATAGCATTTTGGAAGGTAGAAAGCACACTCAATGATGTAGAAACCTAAGCCCAGGGGGATTAACTCAGCAACAATCAAGAAGCTGTATGCCACAGAACTCTGACAAAGTTCGGGATCTGAAGGCAGGGATCCACAGTGGCACTGACAACCAGAACACATTGTAAATTGTTTTTTGTTTTTTTTGTTTTGTTTTGCTTTTGTTTTTTTGAGACGGAGTCTCGCTCTGTCACCCAGGCTGGAGTGCAGTGGCCGGATCTCAGCTCACTGCAAGCTCTGCCTCCCGGGCTCACGCCATTCTCCTGCCTCAGCCTCCCGAGTAGCTGGGACTACAAGCGCCCGCCACCTCGCCCGGCTAGTTTTTTGTAGTTTTTAGTAGAGACAGGGTTTCACCGTGTTAGCCAGGATGGTCTTGATCTCCTGACCTCGTGATCCGCCCGTCTCGGCCTCCCAAAGTTCTGGGATTACAGGCTTGAGCCACCGCACCCGGCCTGTAAATTGTTAAAGGAAACAGAACGCCAAATTCCTTTTCCAACCTCACTTAAGCCATGCCACTATTCCTTCACCACTCCTGCAAAACACTGAAGCTTTCATCTTTGGGGAGATTACACCAGAGAAACGCTGTGTTTGTGAACAACACGTCTGTGGGTCGTGGGGGCCACCGAGAAAAGAAGAAAAGTCTACATACCAAATCATGAGAAAACATCTTCAAGCCTTATACCAGACCCATTCTGCTCAGCTACAAAAGTATTCACAACCAGGCTTATAAACGCTAGACAAAAGACTAAAAGGTTCCTGTTTGGAGAAATTTTCAGTCTAAGAGAAACAAAATTTACAGTTAATTGTACCACTGAGGAATCTTGCACAAAAAAACAGCCAGATCTTTGCCTGGTCATCCTACAATAAAGGTCCACCTCAAATACATTTTGATGCCTCAGTCTTAAGTATGAACAGGCATCAAAAATCACCAAAGAATAAGGAAATACCTCTGCCATGAAAGATGGCGAGCAAAACAAAAAGGATAAAAAAGGAAATCAGAAGAAGCAGAAAAATAAAGGGAGTAAAAGAAAACTTCATGCAATCATGACAAATACTCTAAGAGAGATAGAATCTTACATCTATGAAAAGACCCTAGAGGCTTTTCTTTCAAAGAAAAAAAATGTAAAAGAAACATTAAGCCAACAATAAAAAAAAGCTCTTAGAAATTAAAATTTTGACTAGAAGAATAAAAAACTGTTAAAATTTTCCAGATAAAGTTGAGAATAATCTCCTAGAAAGTAGAACAAAAAGGTAACAAATGGAAAACAGGATAGAAAAGATAAGAAAGTTGAAGGACCAGTTTAAGAAAACCAATAGCTGAATAATGGCAATTCCGGAAAGCTGAAAAATGGAAAAACAGAGGAAACAAGAGAAAAAAATTATTAAAGAAAGAATTCAAAAAAATTTCCAAGAACTGAAAGATAACTATATCTAGCAAAATGAATGAAAAAAGACCCCTCTCACAGCACAGTATCACAAAACTTCAGAACATAACAGAAAAAGAAAGATCCTAAAAGCATCAAGTAAGGGGAAAAACGGGTTTATAGAAAAGCTCATGGATCAGAAGGTCGTAAGACTGCTTTTTTTTTTTTTTTTCTTTTGAGACAGAGTCTTGCTCAGTCACCCAGGCTGGAATACAGTAGCAGCATCATAGTTCACTGCAGCTTTGAACTCTTGGGCTCAAGCAAGTAGCTGAGACTACAGATGAGCACTACCACACCAGCTATTTTTATTTTTTTATTTTTAGTGGAGACAGGGTTCTCGCTATGTTGCTCAGAATGGTCTCAAACTCCTGGGCCCAAGCAATCCTCCTTCCTCAGCCTCTCAAAGTGCTGGGATTACGGTGTTAGTCACCGTTCCCAACCACGACTTCTCAACAGCAACAATACAAGCTAGAAAAGAGTAGAACAAAGACTTCAAATTTTTAAGGGAAAATCACTTGCAATATAAAACCTATTGTCAAATAATATGAAGTTTATATACAAATGATCAGAGATGTATGTGTTCCCAATCATTATTCTTGGCTTTAGAATTTATGTTATGTATATTCTTTCAACAATAGGTAACATCTAAATTATGTTTCTCTAAAACCAATTAGTCTCTTCTTCAAGCTTATTCTAAATGACTAAGAAGAGAAGCTGAAAAAAAATAAAACAAAACAAAACAAAAAACAGTGTTCAATGCCAGCAGAAAGCGCCAAAGTAAGATTGAAAATTTGCTGTAATTCCCAGGCACAGGTGAGTATCAAGAAATTTATAGCTGTCAATTTCCATCTGAACAGCAATCTAGTCATAGAATTCTTAAGTCCTAATAAAGAGTAAACTAAAAATTGGAAAATTTAAATGAAAAGATAGGTATAACAGAAAAAAAGAAGGTATTTTCAAGTAGAAAAGGACATGCTTCAATAAAACATCTCTCTGATATTTATAGAACTGAATAATTTCTCAAAAAAATTCAAAGTACCTTCACATACTGGTAAAACAAGGCCAGTGCTAGTTTTCATTTTACCATAAACAAAAACAAGAGTAATTGAGTGAATTACTCCTTGCATGATGATAAATGTCAAGTGTTTCTTCCACTGACTGGCTAGATGGTCTCCAAAGGTTTAGATATGAACTATTCATAGTATAAAAGAACAGGGTACCACGATAATAAAGGTCATCCATAAGAAAAAAAAACAAACCATTATCTCAGACATTCAATTTCAATAAATTAAGCTTAAATAAAGAAAACGTCTTATAAATGGGCTGAGGGAAGGGAAATAAGAAAATAACCAGCTGACCAGAAGATGAAGATATGGTCAACTTTAGCTCTATGTCAAATTAAAACAAGAATGGATGAGAAAATACTGCAAATGTTTATTGATTCTCAACTATGTTCTACATATATTATAGACATCTCATTTAGCTCTCATCAACAACAAACATATTAGTCTCATTTATAGAAAGAGAACTGTGCTGAAAACGGTTAAGCAGTTTGTCCAAGGTCACAGTTCATGAGAGAGAGGTAAACTAATTCTCCAGCTGAAGTCGTTCTAATCCAAAAATGAGTAATGCACAATTTAAAAATGAAATGTTATACTTTTGCTTCAATATGTGTCTGATGCTGTGAAACCAATAATATTTCCAGTAATAAAATAATATGATGAAACAACACAGATTCAGGGAAAACAGATATTTGCCAATTGTCTGTATGCTGCCCTTTAGCTCATTTCCTATGATGCAACAAGCACTGTTCTGATGCTGTAGTTCTGTCCAATAGAATTTCACACCCAGGAATGGCACAGTAGACAACTAAACATGTAAATCTGAAAGGGCTAAGAGTTCTAAGGTACAATACAAACAGGCACATGGGAAAAAAAAAAGGATGCTGTCAGAAAACATGTATCGGAAGAGGTGATTCATATGCAGGTTCTTGAAGTTTATTCATTCATTAAAAGAATATTTTCTACAACCCTGTTATATGCCAGTCATATTTAGTGGTAAAGCAACAAGACAAATGTTAGTGAGTAGGGTCAGGGCTGTGATTAATAAAAGAAAATTAGAAATAATGTATCAGAACACAAGAAAACAAACCAACAAAGAAAGCATTCCTATGGATTATTCCTGAGAGAACTGGATTCAAAAGCTAATAAGCATTAATGGAGACTAAAAATACAACATGTGAGCCTAACCACCTTCACTGAGTTATTCACAGGGGGCTACGAGAGGATGACTTAATACTAACCTTACCAAAAAGTAGTTACCTATCATGACATCGAAGCTAGAAAAAACACATTAAAAGACTCATGTGTGACATAACATAGATTTTTAAACTCCTGAATAAAAATAAGTACTATAAACATATAAGTTGATTATTTCAAATAATAAACTAAAAATTTCTTACAAAAAACAAAGGATTAAAAAAACTTCTCTCAATATACAAAGAGTTCTTGTAACTCAGTAAGGAAATACAAATACCTCAACACTTTTACATGGGTAAAGAATAGCAGATAATTTACAAAGAATTAGTCGGCCTGAAGTAAGAGCAGAGAGCTAGGCATCAAAAACCTATTTTTGTAGACAATAATGATCTGATAACTACCTAATTACCAAGCACTACTGGGCATTTTGAAGTGCCCTCCAAAAAAAACAGTGTAACTGAGCACAATTTTTAAACTGTAATTAATCCACTTCTACATTTGCCCCATTCCATCTCTAGCTCAGAATCAAAACAAATTACAAGCTGGGCCCAGCGGCTCACGGCTGTAATCCAAGAACTTTGGGAGGCTGAAATGGGAGGATCACTTGATCCCAGCAGTTCAAGACCAGCCTGAGCAACCTAAGCAGAACTTTGTCTCTATACAAAACTTAAAAAATCAACTGAGCGTGGTCACAGGTGCCTGGAGTCCTAGCTACTTGAGAGGCAGGGGCAGGAGAATCACGTGAGTCCAGAAGTTTCAGGTTACAGTGAGCTATGACTGGGTTACTATACCCGAGGCAACAGACCAAGACCCTGTCTCTAAAATAAATAAATAAAATGTTAAGTACTGGGGGAAAAATACACACACATACACACACACACACACATATAGAGAGAGAGAGTACATATATATAGAACCAAAAGTTATGTGGAAACACAACAAAAATACATACATATGTACATACATACACATGCACACACACACATTCATATCCATACCTGTATCATTATTGATATGTGAAGCAATAGGCACCGAACAACAAACATGTTGTTTGAATGTTGTACCTCGTATGTTTATATTTTACATCTTTAAATGAGTATTACTACATTTATAATCAGCAATGAGACCCACTCTGGCAACTTGGATAAAAGTCTGGGGCAGACAGTTACTAGCATTTTAGATATATTTCTACTTTAATCAGTACTGAAATAGGAACCCAAGTTGTATTAAACGAACAAAGGGAGACTTCGACCATGAAGCACTGACAAACACAGTACAGAAATAGCATCAATTAGTAAATTTTAGAGGAGGCACACAATTTAAAAACATTTCCTTTTCTCTTGTACTAATACATGATTAACCACCAACTATTAGAAAGCTCAAATCTGTGCTCAGCAATTTAATACAAATGACACTAAAATTTAAAACACAGTCTATGTCCTCAAAGAAGTGTTAATCAGTAATGAGATAAAAACTAACAATAAACACACACACATTAGTATATAGAAAGGTCAAAGACTGGCAAAGATTCTAAGTGCAAAAGTTCAGAAAAAGTGACAGTTTTATTGCTCTGATAAGGAATAACTAAGATTATAGAAGAGAGCTGTAATATCAGGTAAAATGCCTTCCATTGCAAGAAACAGAAAGCCCTGAATCACATGCCTTATTTTTATCACATATGTAATCCCAAAGCAGAGCAGACCAAGACCTTTCCAACTCTAAAAAATTCCTTCCTCTGCTCCCCATTATCCAAGTTTCACTTATGCCTGGTTTAAGTTACCTACAGTCAACTACAGTCTCAAAATATTAAATGGAAAATTCCAGAAATAAACAATTCATAAGTTTTCAATTGTGTGCCACTCAGAGCAGCATAATGAAATCTCATGTCAACCTGCTGCATTCCCCTCTGGAATGAATCCTCCATTTGTCCAACAGATCTACACTGCATAGGCTACCTATCCATTAATCACTTAGCAGTTGTCTAGTTTATCAGATCAACTTGCTGTACTGTACCACCTATGTGCAAATAATCCTTATATTACTTAATAATGGCCCCAAAGTATAACAGTAGTGATGCTGGCATATTGCCATAATTGTTCTATTTTATTAGTTGTTGCTAATCTCATACTATGCCTAATTAACTAAACTTTATCAAAGTTATATCTGTATAGGAAAAAGCACTATATATAGAGAGAGTTTGGTTGAGATTTCAGGCCTGCACTAAGGGTCTTGGAATATATCCCCTGGATAACGGGAAACTATGATATTGTCTTCTTTCCTGACTAGCTCCTCTGAGGGCTATAATTAATTTTTACCATATTTATCATTATTTGAGTGTTTGCTCTGCACCAAGTATTGTTTAAAGAACTTTATGTTCATTAATTTACTTCATTCTTAACAACAACCTATAATAGGTTTTTTGTTTTGTTTTGTTTTATTTTTGAGTCAGGGTCTCACTCTCTCACCCAGGCTGAAATGCAGTGACGAAATCATAGCTCACTGAAGCTTTGAACTCCTGGGCTCAAGCAATCCTGCCACCTCAGTTTCCCAAGTACCTGGGACTATAGGCATGCACCACCACACCCAGCAAAGTTTTTTTATTTTTTTAGAAATGGGGTCTCACTGTGTTGCCCCAATTAGTCTTGAACTCCTGGCCTCAGGTGATCCTCCCACATCAGCCTCCCAAAGTGGCTGGACTAAAAGCATGACCCATCACACCCAGACTAGGTAGATACTATTATTAGCACCATGTTTCAACAGCTTTATTGAGACATCAATCAAACCATAAATTCACTCATTCAATGGCTTTTAATATATTCACAGATATGTGCAACTATCACCACAATTTGAGAACATTTTTATCACACAGAAAAAATAAAACTAGTGTCCGGGTGCGGTGGCTTACGCCGGTAATCCCAGCACTTTGGGAGGTCGAGGCAGGCAGATCACGAGGTCAGCAGATCAAGACCATCCTGGCTAACACGGTGAAATCCCTTCTCTACTAAAAATACAAAAACATTAGCCGGACAAGGTGGCAGGCGCCTGTAGTCCCAGCTACTCAGGACGCTGAGGCAGGAGAACGGTGTGAACCCGTGAGGCGGAGCCTGCAGTGAGCTGAGATCGTGCCACTGCACTCCAGCCTGGGTGACAGAGCGAGACTCTGTCTCGAAAAAATAAATAAATAAAAATAAAACTAGTATCCTTTATCTGTCATTCTGTCTTGGTCTGTTCAGGCTGCTATAGCGAAATACCACAGACAGTAATTTATAAAAAACAGAAATGTATTTCTCACCATTCTGGAGGCTGGGAAGTCCTAAACCACAGCACCAGCACATTCATTGATCTGGTGAGGGCCTATTCCCCATGAATGATGATTTCTCTGTTTCCTCACATGGAGGAAGGGATCAAGGCTCCCTCAAGCCTCTTTTATAAGGGTACTAATCTCATCCATGAGGGCAGAGCCCTCATTACCTAATCACCTCCCAAAAGCCCTATCTCTTAATACCACAACAGGAATAATATTTCGACATGAATTCTGGAGGGACACAAACATTCTGACTACAGCACTCTCCACCCCCCACCCTCCCTCCACTAGTCTTCCTACACCTTCACCACCACCACTCTAAGGAACCACTAATCTGCTTTCTGTCGGTATAAATTTCCCAATTATAGACTTTTGTAGTAGTGAAATAATACAGTGACTGGCTTTTCTCATTTACCATAGTGTTTTCAAGCTTCATTCATGTTTTGGCTTATGTCAGTACTTCTGTCCTTTTTGTGCCTGAATAATAATCTGTTATGTGGATATACCACATTTTGCTTATCCACTCATGCACTGATGAACATTTGGGATGTTTCTATCTTTTGGCTATCACGAATAATGTTGCTATAAACATTGAAGTACAAGTTTCTGTGCTGACATGTCTTCAGTTCTCTTGAGTGTATACCTAGATGTAGGATTGCTAAGTCACATGGTAATTATCCGTTTAATGGTTTGAGGAACTATTAGTCTGTTTCCCAAAGCAGCTGTACCATTTTACATTCTTAATAGCAGTGTATGAGGGTTCCGATTTTTCTACATCCTCACCAACATTTGTTGCTATCAGACTTTTTGATCCTAACTATCTTAGCGAGTGTGAAGTGGTATCTCATTAAGGTTTTGATTTGCACTCCCCTAATGATTGATTATAATGGCTTTTCCCAAATTACTAATGTTCCATTTGAATATTAGCTCCATTTTTACAATAAGAAAAACTAAGGTACAGAGATATTAAATAAATTATCCAAGGTCACAAACCTACTAAGGGAAATGCTGAGATTTTAACCCAGGCAGCCTGGCTCCATGCCCAGAATTTTACATTATACTCCAGCAGCATTTCTAGGCATTTCATTCAATACAAGAAGGATAGACATTTCCAGAGAGTCTGTTTTATCAGTGAGAAAACATTCTCAGAAGCCATTCAAACTTTTTAAATGTCATAGACTAGGTTTGGGTCACACGACCCTTCTTAAACCAATTACTGATAAGAAGAATAGAGTCAACATTGTTTCAGTCTGTTTTGTGCTACTATAAGAGATTACCACAGACTGGGTAATTTATAATAAAAATGTATTGTCTCACATTTCTGGAAGCTAAGAAGTCCAAGATCTGGTGAGGGCCTTCTTGCTGCATCATCCCACAGGTGGAAGGTAAAAGGGTAAGAGAGAAGAGGGAGCCAAACTCGTCCTTTTATAATGTAACAATCCTACCCATGAATGTGAAGCCCTCACGGCCTAATCACCTCTTAACCTTTTTCCCATGTGCCCTGAGAATACTCACTGGGGGTGCTTGTGGCTGCAGGATTTACCCTGAGTTAACTTTGTCACAAAATATCTCACTTTTATTATTTTTGCATTGTTCTAATATATTGACTTTGGAAACAAAAAACATCATTCTATTTACAGCATTCTGTTTTTAACAGTGATATTTCCATTTGCAAAACATAGTAATTCTCGATCATGGAAAATCTCAAATCTCAGAAAACATAGCATTCCTAGGCATGATGTTAATATTGTTCTTGAACAACTGTTGGCCAAAGATTCATTTCTTGAATCCAGTTTTTCTGAAACAGATGATTCTGATGAATGAGACAATTCTGATATTAGTTCTGTTTAGACATAACTCCAAGAAGAGTTTTTATATTTTATTTTCACATTGAAAATCAGTCAGATTTTCTGCAGCCTCAAAGAACATGTTTATGTAAAATGAAATGAGCATTGTCAGCAAACTGCACTTTTCTAAATGGGAAAAGGGTTAAAAGTCCATTTTCTTTATTACAATGGCAATTAAATTTCGACATGAGTTTTAGACGGGACAAACATTCAAACTATAGCAACCATAACTGGCTTAGATTATTCAATATTTCCAAGCAAAATCAGAGCTATTTGAGAAAGGTTAAGTCTTGATCAGTCAAATCAATAGCATCTGTGACAGGTATAAGCAAACAAAACTTTTGTTTTCACTTTTTACACCATATCAGAAATAAGAAAAGTTACCAGATTTAAACAGTTATCATTCAGTTTCCATTGCGCTTGTGTTATTTGCATAAGTATGAGTAAATGGATAATTATAAGTCAGTCAGTAAAAGACTTCACAACAAAGGAAGCAACCATTTCAAAAAAGCAAACAAACAAAAATTTGCACTAGGCTGGAATCTGTCTATGGTTGAAATCTGTCTATGCAAAACTAAGCCTTCACTATAGGAGCAAAGCATTAAGTAAAAAAATTTATTTGCACATTTCCTAATCTTCGAAAATTTAAGTTATGTGGAATTTAAAGCTGAAAAACAGCAATTTATCATTAATAAAAAATAAGATTTTAAGTTACAAGGCTTCAAAGTATCTCTTCCAATAAAATGTCATTTATATAACAAAAATTTTTGTTCATTTTAAAGCTTTTTGAGGCTTAGATAAGCTTGCCTTAAAAATGTAAAGTTTAATTTAAAATAATTTCAAGTACTATGGTACTCTGACAACTGTACTAGCAACCAGATTCCATCAATCACATTTTAAGCATAGTATTAATTCATAAGACACATTTTTCTATACTTTTTATAATTTCATACTTATAAATTAGTGTGTATGCTCCCAAAATGATGCAGTACATTTTAGCATTTGCTTGTTGGGAAGAAATGAGAAAATAAGATGCGTTTATCAGATCCTCCAATTGTGCACCAGAAATACTTTCAAAGTACCTATGTTGCAACTTCATTTTTAAAAAATTCTTTTCAATGGGGGGAGGGTAAATGAGTAATTACAAAGAAGGGCTGCCTTTAGATAGAGGTTTATCATGTAATTATAATAATGATCATTTAAAAGGATCCAAAATGTCTCCACTAGTTTAAAGGGCTAGGCAGAGTTATTTTTAAAATCAAGCGTATGCGCTTTTTCTGTTTATGTCTTTGGAAAGAACATTCTGTATAATGAAAAACATGACCAAATTTTTCACAGTACATCACTATAAAACCCTATAATTGACTTTTGGGGTTGGTTTACTCTATATCTATTTTTGACCACGTAGAAAACGGCAATGATGTGGTGAAGGGCCCAAAATTTAAGTCTCATTGCAGGATAAGACTCCATCCTGATTAGTATAGAAGTATCATATTTGTGCTGGGACATGTGCCCATTCTAATAGAGAAAACTTCAGGGCATAGGAACCACCTCTTTTCTAATCAAGCCATGTAAAAACTAGTAACTCTGGTGCCTAGTCTGGGCCTTGGATGGAACGTGGATGTTGTTTACACTGATCCCCTCCATTAAAGGTAGCATAATGTTGGTCTTCAAAACTGATGTTGGAAATGACAGGTTAATTGTAGTTAATCTGATATAAGGTAACAATGGATGTTACAGGAAAATTATACATTAACGTTTAAACATACAAATTATCATTAGATGGTTCTTTTTCTCTTAACACAGATTAAATAAAGAACTTAATCTCCTTCTAAAAGCTTTGAATTCCATTACTAAGGAAAAAACTAATACGTTATTCCTAACAAAAAGCACTGTTCTTCATCGAAGTCTAAAATACCTCTGAATGGGTACTCCTGCTTTCATCAATAAAATTTACTATTACCAAGTAAAACAAACTTATGTTATGTGGTATAAAAATCAGCCCTGTAACACCTACCACAGATTTATCTCCTGTGAGTTGACTCAATCATTCCTTCTTTTCAGTAAATAAACTAAATTCTACGCAGGGAACTGCAGGCAAATTTTTCAGAGGCCAAGTGAAAGAATACGTTTCACATGGAAACTTCCAAATTGACAGCTTGCCCATTTTTGGTAGGTATTAAAGGGTCCTCAGCACTTTATGAATTAGTTGTGGTTTACCTACATAATCATGGCCAAAGCTGCCACGGTCATTGCACATTCAATTTATTCCTATCAAAAAAATCAATGTACCTTTAAAAAAATTAACACATTTTCTAAAATTCAGGCTAAATAACAGCTTTCTAGCAGCACTGTTGATTGAATAAGCATAATAAATCATTTTTAAAACAGGTATATTAAAATTAGTAAGTCCATTTTATTAGTAGTCTCTCATAAAGTAGATTATCTTTCAATCCCTACATTTTAACAAGTAAAATAATGAATTAACATTAACTACACAAGATTATTTAACAGCTTCCACAATTTCTTGAGAAACAGTTATACAAAGATGTTTGAAGAATATCCTCTTTATGAAAAATAAAAAGCTCCTGAAAATCCTTAAATGAATTGCCTATATGAAAGATCATCTCTGAACAATGAAGGAACTTCTTACCAAGCTGACAAGAAAGGCAAATAAAAGAAGGTAAGCAAATATGTGACAGCCTGAGCTATATTAGAAGTCATCAAGATGAAAATCACTGAAAGAGACTTTTGACCCAGCTGTGTCAGGTGTCCTGGTCCGATTACTTGCAATAAATTCCTCATCTAAACAGATGAAACTGCCCACAGTATACTACCTGCACACCACTAGATAGGCCAGCTGATGTTTTTAACTGAAAATAAAGCCAAGAATTAGAAGTATATTTTAATATATATTTTTCAAAAACCTACCAATCAAAAACAAAAGCCCTGGACCAGACAAATTCACAGCTAAATTCTACTAGACATACAAAGAAGAGCTAGTGCCAATCTCAGTGAAATCATTCCAAAAAAAAAAAAAAATCAAGTAGGAACTCCTCCTTTAATCATTCCATGACTCCAGCATCATTCTGATACCAAAACCTGCCAGAGACACAACAAAAAAGAAAACTTCCGGTCAATATCACTGATGAACACAGAAGCAAAAATTGTCAACAAAATACCAGCAAACTGAATCCAGTGGCACATGAAAAAGCTAACTGACAATGATAAAGCAGGCTTTATTCTTGTGATGCAAGGTTGGGTCAACATATGCAAATCGATAAATGTGATTCACCACACAAACAGAATTAACAAAATCAGAAAAAAATCCACATGATCATCTCAATAGATGTAGAAAAGGCTTTCAATAAAATTCAACATCCCTTCATGTTAAAAAAAAAACTCATCAATGGCATCAAAGGAACATATTTCAAAATACTAAGAACCATCTATGACGAACCCATAGCCATTATCATACTGGACAGGGAAAAGCAGGAAGCATTGTCCTTGAGAACTGGAAGAAGACAAAGATGCCACCGCTCTCACCGCATCTAGTTAACATAGTACTGAAAGTCCTAGCCAGAGCAATCAGACAAGAGAAGAAATAAAAGGCATTCAAATAAAAAGAAAGGAAGTCAACCTATCTCTCTTCAAAAATGATATGATTCTCTCAAAAGAAGACATCCATACAGCCAACAGACACATGAAAAAATGCTCATCATCACTGGCCATCAGAGAAATGCAAATCAAAACCACAATGAGATACCATCTCACACCAGTTAGAATGGCAATCATTAAGAAGTCAGGAAACAACAGGTGTTGGAGAGGATGTGGAGAAATAGGAACACTTTTACACTGTTGGTGGGATTGTAAACTAGTTCAACCATTATGGAAAACAGTATGGCGATTCCTCAAGGATCTAGAACTAGATGTACCATATGACCCAGCCATCCCACTACTGGGTATATACCCAAAGGATTATAAATTACTCTACTACAAAGATACATGCACACGTATGTTTATTGCGGCACTATTCACAATAGCAAAGACTTGGAATCAACCCAAATGTCCATCTGTGACAGACTGGATTAAGAAAATGTGGCACATATACACCATGGAATACTATGCAGCCATCAAAAAGGATGAGTTTGCGTCCTTTGTAGGGACATGGATGCAGCTGGAAACCATCATTCTTAGCAAACTATCACAAGAAGAGAAAACCAAACACCGCATGTTCTCACTCATAGGTGGGAACTGAACAATGAGATCACTTGGACTCGGGAAGGGGAACATCACACACTGGGGCCTATCATGGGGAGGGGGGAGGAGGGAGGGATTGCATTGGGGAGTTATACATGATATAAACGCCATGCACATGTACCCTAGAACTTAAAGTATAATAAAAAAAAAATAAATAAATAAACTCATAAGCTGAAAAAAAAAAAAAAAAAAAATGATATGATTCTATACCTAGAAAATCTCAGATTCTGCTAGAACGCTCCTAGAACTGGTAAACAAGGTCAGTAAAGTTGCACAATACAAAATCAACATAAAAAAATCAGAAGCATTTCTATATACCAGTAATGCCCAAGCTGAGAGCCAAATAAAAAATGCAACCCCACTTACAATACCCAAAAAAAGCATCAGATACTCAGGAATACAGCAAACCAAGGAGGTAAAAGATCTCTACAAGAATTACAAAACACTGCTGAAAGAAATCAGCAATGACACGAACAAATGGAAAAACAGTCCATGCTTGTGGATAGCAAGAATCAGTATTGTTAAAATGGCCATACTGCACAAGGTAATTTATAGTTTCAATGCTATTCCTATCAAACCACCAATGTCACTCTTCACAGAATTTTTTAAACTATTCTAAAATTCTTATGGAACCAAAAAAGAGCCTAGATAGCCAAAGCAATTCTAAGCAAAAAGCAAAGCACATTACTGGTACACAAAAAAAATACACAGACCAATAGAACAGAATAGAGAACTCAAAAACAAACCCAAGCACCTACAACCACTTGATCTTCAACAAAGTCAACAACAACAAGTAATGGGGAAAGGACTCCCCATTCAATGAATAGTACTAGGATAACTGGCTAGCCATATGCAGAAGATTAAACCTGGACCCCTTCCTTTCACCATATGCAAAAATCAACTCAAGATGGACTAAAGACTTAAATGTAAGACGTAAAACTACAAAAACTCTAGAAGAAAACCTACCAAGTACCTTTCCGGACATCAACCTTAGCAGAGTTTATGGCCAAGTCCCCTAAAGCGATTGCAACAAAAACAAAAATTGGCAAGTCGAACCTAATTAAACTAAAGAACTTCTGCACAGCAAAAGAAATTATCAGTAGAGTAAACAATGTCTCCTACAAAATGGGAGAAAATATTGGCAAACTATGCATCTGACAAAGGTCTAATACACAGAATCTATGAGGAACTTAATATGCGAAATCCAACCCCATTTTTTTTTTTTTTTTTTTTGAGACGGAGTCTGGCTCTGTCGCCCTGGCTGGAGTGCGGTGGCCGGATCTCAGCTCACTGCAAGCTCCGCCTCCCGGGTTTATGCCATTCTCCTGCCTCCGCCTCCCAAGTAGCTGGGACTACAGGCGCCCGCCTCGTCGCCCAGCTAGTTTTTTGTATTCTTTAGTAGAGACGGGGTTTCACCGTATTAGCCAGGGTGGTCTCGATCTCCTGACCTTGTGATCCGCCCGTCTCGGCCTCCCAAAGTGCTGGGATTACAGGCTTGAGCCACCGTGCCCGGCCCCAACCCCATTAAAAAGTGGGCAAAAGACATGAACAGGAGCTTCTTAAAAGACAACATACAAACAGCCAACAAATATATGAGAAAATGCTCAACATCACTAATTATTAGGGAAATGTAAATCAAAACCACAATAAGATACCATCTCACAATAGTCAGAATGGTTGTTATTAAAAAGTCAAAAAATAATAGATGCGGATGAGGTTGCAGAAAAAAAGAAAGCTTATACACTCCTGGTGGGAATGTAAGTTAGTTCAGCCACTGTGGAAAGCAGTTTGGAGATTTCCCAAAAGAGTTAAAATAGAACTACCATTTGACCCAGCAATCCCACTACTGGATACAAACCCAAGGGAAAATAAATCATTCCACCAGCTAGACACCTGCACACATATATGTTCAGCACAACAGGGTTCGTAACTGCGAAGACATGGAATCAACCTAGATGCCCATCAAGAGTGGCCTGGATAAAGAAAATGTGGTACATACACACCATGGAATACTACACAGCAATAAAAAGAATGAATCATGTCCTTTGCAGCAACATGGATGCAGCTGAAGGCCATTGTCCTAAGCAAATTAATACAGGAACAGTGAACCACATACCATATGTTCTCACCTAAAAGTGGGAGCTAAACATTGGACAGACATGGACATAAAGATGGCAACAACAGAAGGTGGAAACTTCTAGAGGGTGGGTGAGGGAGTGGGGCATAGGTTGAAAAACTACATATCGGGTACTACGTTTACTACCTGGGTGATGAGATAATTCATACACCAAACCTCAGTAACATGCAATTTACCCATGTAACAAACCTGAACATGCATCCCTGAATCTAAAATAAAAATTGGGGGAAAAAAAGGCTATCATTTGAAAAGCTACAGAAAAGAACAAAGGTAAAAAACTGACTTGCTGCATGATGATAAAGGAAATACCATTCTTGTATCCCTACAGTCTCAAATCCAATAAAAGAAACAAACATAGTCGCTTCTCAACCCCCAAAAATGTGCTTTTTCTTGCCATGAAATGGTAACCATCATACAAAAGCACCTTGGTGATTTAATAACATTGTATATTATAGTCCATTTTCTATTAAAAATACCACTTGATATAAAGTAAATTTTTAGGAAAATTATGTTAACTTATCAGTAACTTGTACTTCAACATCTATTATGTACATCATTTGAATACTTTCCAGAGGATCAATTCTCCAACATAAAATAAAATTCAAAGAAAACCAGATCCAATTAAATAAGCAAATTCAATTTATAGAAAAAATATTCCTTATTTCATTAAGTCAAACATTGTGGTGGTACACCAGAGAAGTAGGAATCTATTAGCAATGAATTAATTAATGAAAAAAGAATGAAAACACCTATTTATTTTTTTAAAATTTATATAAGCATTATAAAACAGAAATGACAAGGCACATTTAAAAAACCGATTGGATCTTGAAATCTGTATTTTTTAGAAACACCCAGAATAAGACTGTATTTCAGAAGAAGTATTTTTTATATACATGTTTATTGTTGTGGTACAACAATTGTTGTGGGTAAAAGTTCACCAGACAGTCATTTTTCTTTCATTTTCTAACTTCCTCAAGAAAACTGCCTGGGCGCAGTGACTCATGCCTGTAATCCTAGCACTTTGGGAGGCTGAGGAATGCGGATCACTTGAGATCAGGAGTTCAAGACCAGCCTGGCCAACATGGTGAAACAGTGTCTCTACTAAAATTATAAAAATTATCCAGGCATGGTGGTGCCCGCCTGTAGTCATTAATAAGATTTAATGAACATTGGTTATAAGGTTCCTGTTGTTTAATTTAATAAAACAAAGCAAAATAGTTCACCCTAAACTGTCTAGCGCTGCAGTTCTTTTGTGAGGCAGGATAAAGTAAATAAAACACCACTTACTTAAGTCACTATTTGTTATGTTTTCATTACAACAAGTCTAATATGAGCCTAATTCTTATAATATTTGCTACCAAGAAAGGAAGGGAGGGAAAGAAAGATAAAAGAAAGAAGAGAGGAAGGAAGGAGAGGAAAGAGACAAATGAAGACAAGGAGGGAGACAAGCAAAATTTAGAAAACAGAACTAGTTTTAAAAAAAGAGAAACTATTTTTAAGTGAGAGAAGGCAAAACATATCAGAATAAATATAAAAAAGATAAACATCTATTAAAGGAAAAAAGTCATTATAATGAGATTAATTTGAATGGAAATTTCCCCTGTGAATTACTGGAGTGAGAAATCAACAGCTCTAGTTACAATGGATTTTCCTTCATACACACACAATTATTTCAAATCCAGTGCATTTCCTCAAGAAAATCTTAATTATTGAGATTAAAGCAATATTTTTGGAAATGAATAAAATACATACAATAGAAAAGACCTCACAACAGGACACCTAATATTATCAGTGTATTTTAAATGATCTTCAATTTTAATAAAACCATACTAAACATAAATGAAAATTTTTCCTAGGTAAGACCTTATGTCCTTTCTACATACTTTCAATTCTACATTGTTATATCACAAAAGAAAGCTTGTATATTTCATTGTTAGCTTTGCTAAGTTGTTTACAGATGGAGAATGTTTAACTGAACTTTGTCCTGTCAAACAGAATCAACTACCAATTGTTTTGGCTAATGATATTAAGCATGATTCTAGTCCAGCTAGGCCTTAAAATAACTTTCAAAAGTTTTTTAACCTTCACACTTCCTGGGATATACATCCTGGCAATCACAACCTTGAGCTAAGCCAAGAAAAGACTGCACATTGAGCAACATTGATGATACATTGAAATACATTAAGGTTAAAATCTAGTACTTTTGAAAAATCCTTAAATATATAAGGCACACCAAAGTAGGGTTTTTACTTTTACCTTTAGAAATAAATCTGCAGAAAAAGTACTAACAGTATTACATGGCCAAGAAAAAAAAATCATGTAAAATCAGTGTGTTTCCTGCAGCATTCCAACAAAAATTATACCATTTGGATAGAGGTACTGAATATATTATGCATGCAAGAATGTTATGTTTGACCAATTAATCTCCTTAAAGTAGTTTAAAAATCACACTATAACAATACAATAAATATTTGAGAAGATAAAATATATCAAAATGTATCTACCAAAAAGTGATCAAAAAGAAACTCATTCATATCTTTTGCGCGAATATAAGTCACCTTTCACAGAATTATTGTTCAGAAAGAGTTGCCTCACAATAGGATCCTAACAAAGGTTCTCATATTATGCAGTACCACCACGATTTTGTATTTTTAATCAAAAAGTAATATTTGAGAAAAATACACTAGCCTGAATTGACCTCAATCAGTTGGAAGCTGTAACCTGACAATATTTTTTAAGAAAGAGAAAAGCCACAAGGAAATTCAATATGGGTTTAGTAGTTATTCCTGGGAGAATTACTCTACAATTCCAAATGCCATATGTTACTGTAAAAATAAAAATTAAAAAATTAAAACTTAAAAAGAAATTTATGAAATACTTACAATGTGGACATCATAAATAATGAGTGCTTAGGACTTGGTAAAAATTTCTAATGATTTCATCGAAGTGATGCTTTACCTCAAACAATCAAGAAATAAAAATCATATACCCTGGAAAACTCAGCTGATATTTTAAAAAATATTTCTAGGATTGATGAAGACACTTAAATCAAAGGCATGTAACAATATGAAAAGACTCAAAAAATTTAAATAGAAAAATAGCATATATAAATTAATATTATTTATATGATTTGAATGTATATTAAATTACTAAACGTTATGAGTAGACATTTGATGACATCTACATCCCTAATAATTTTCACATTCAACTAAGTAAATAACTTTTAAAAATCTTCTCATCTGATAAATAAAAATATGCCTTATACTCAGAGACACTATATTCAGTTATATATAAAAACTCTGAAGCATAAAATGAAAAATATTTTGTCACATATTTACAGAAGTAGCCATTAAGGAACATCTTCTTTACAAATTATGTTGGCATATTCAATAAATGAGTACAGCTTAAGCATTCCTAACCTGAAAATCCAGAATGCTCCAAAATCCAAAACTTTTTGAGCACCAACATGATCTCTACAAGTGGAAAAATCCACAACTGACCTCATGTGACAGGTTACAGTTTACACACAGTCAAAACTGTTCAGTGAACAAAATTATGAAAATTATGGCATAAAATTACCTTCAACCTATATGTGTAAGGTATATATGAAACATAAATGAATTTCATGTTTAGACTTGAGTCCAACCCTCAAGATATCTCATTATGTACACAAATATTCTAAAATATTTTTAAAAATTCAAAATCCAAAATACTTCTGGTCCCAAGTATTTTGGATATGAGATACTTAACCTGTATTATTGAAAAGGCTGACTGTGCCACACATATCTCCGATTTTAATTTATATAACAGGTTTGGAGAATATGCATTTTAAGACCTAAAATTCACGACCTTACTAAGGAATTAACAAGGACATCTAAAATCCCTTACTTCTTCAATCTATTCCTTTTATAGAGTAAAAAGGAAAATATTTAATTCTCTCTCCCATATAAAAATATGCATACATTCTTGCAGATGCATACAAGTGCAATGTTTTTATTGCAAGCTTTAAAATGTTTTTGTTGCAAGCTTTAAAATGATCCTAACATTGTTTGTTGTCTGCCAGGGCAGTAAACTGAAAGTTATTGAATTTAAAAATATATTTGAAAATAGTTGAGATATTAAGAAATTATTTTAAAAACTTAACTAATATTCAATTTCTTAGTGTTATTCTTCAGTGCTTAATACCTATCTCCTTTGAACTCTCACACTGCAATAGATCACAATATGCATCAACTACATCCAATATATTGCAATGACCTCCACTTGGCAGAGTTACTTCTCTGCCTCTTGACTTTAAATTGGCCAATGATAAATAGGCAGTAGCAACAAAACGTGCCAGTTAAAATCCTAGACCTTATAAGGCCTTAAGAGGCCCTCTGGAGACACCACCATCACCAAAAGAAAAAGAAAAAAAGCGTGACCTAGGTTGCCCCCAATCCAAAAATAAAGATGAAAGTCACATGGAATAGCGCCAAGCCAGCCTACCCAAACAACTGCAATGCGAGGCAGAGCTGCCAATTCACATACAAATAATTGTTGCCACCCACCTACACATTATTTGCTATGCAACAATAGTAAAAAGAGTTACAGGTGGATTATTCTCATTGACATTAAGGTTGAAACATCAACAGCATATAACAATATAAAATTAGATCTCTTTCCATAGAATCAAAGGTCTTCATATTCAAACTTACAATCAAAAACAAATGAAATCATTAAGATAAACACATCACTGGAAAAAATTAGTTCTTTCCTTTATCTGGAATACATATATGCAATCATAGTCCTGCTGCTATGACACATGACAGACTTAGAGACTGAAATAATTTATATCTTGTAACTACAATTCACACTTTTAGAAATAAAATGGGGTGTGTGTGGAACACTGAAATTAATGGCAAATCCTACAAAATGTAAAAATGCCATCAAACTTGAATGTCAAATACTTTTCCACTGTTTGGTATCTAAATACATGATTTACAGATCTGCCTAAATAGAGTAAAAACAACAACAAAAGACATAAAAGCACAACAGAAACCCCTTAAAGTATTTTTTTAATGAACGATTTGGGTAAATTGGAGGTCATTTAAAATACAATCTCCAAAACATAAAATCATGACATTCTTATATACGTCAACTGACACGAATTTTTATTCTCATTTTAAGCAATTATACAAGTGTGCAGTATACCTACTTGCAAAAAGGGCCTATGGTAAACTACAGCAGAGGCACATAGAAAACGAAAACCATAACTATTCAACAAAATTAAAATGTTAGATAACTAAGAAGAAGGTGTGATGTTTCTGAAAGAAACTTATTTCGGATAACCTGACAAATTGAATATGGATTTTTACTCTGAACTTCATCCTAGTCAAAATTATTAAATATTTAATGAATATATTGGTTATAAGGTTCCTATTGTTTAACCAAATTAAACGAAGCACAACAATTCATCAGGAAAATGTAACTTTTTTCCTGTCTTCAAAAAGATGGGTGTCATGCAGAGCTTTATGAAAGAGAGACATGAACATTATAACTGAAGGTATTGTTCTGGAAAGTCAATCATCCAGAAAGCCAAATAAGTAAAGTTTGGGTATATTATACTCCGATCACCACAGCTAGTGAAAGAAATCTGAGCAGCATATACTAAAATGTTTCAGAGAAGAATAACTGCAAAACATGGTAACAGGTATCATCAAATCAAATGGATACCAGATGAACTAAATTTGGGAAAACGTGAGTTGAACAAAATTAAATAGTTTCCTTACTGTAGGACTATCTGGAGCCTTTAATATGGTGCACACAGTGTTAAGTACAAATAATACCATATTCCTCATTTGTTTAACACCATTTTATCAAGAAGCATCTGAAGGAAAGCCTTATTTAGAACATATTTTAGAAAATGCTAAAGAAACAATTACTTCCTCAGACTGTATACACCATTTTAATCATCAAAATTATTAGTATTGTTGTCTCACCAGGACAACTACAATTTGAGAGTCTACTAAGCTCTGAGTATTAGGCACACACTTTATTTCTATTTAAACAGAATCATTTGTAAATCTTTGAAGGTATTATCCCCTCGACCGACATCTGAATAGTTAGGAAAGACAATTTCCAATAGATATCCCTTTCACGGTCTGACAGGTAAACAACTAGTCAACCATCAAGCTTCACAGTATCTTCAAGCTATTGCACTTATCACGTTATCAATTTAATCATTTGCTTTTTACATTTGCCTCCCAAATGACACAGATGTTTAAAGGGCAAGGGTTATTGATCATTTCTTAACAATTTTATTGAGATATAACTCACACACCGTAAAATCCATCCACTGAAATTATACAATAGTTTTTATTATATTCATAGTTGTGCAACCATCAACACAATCTAATTTCAGAACATTTTCATCACTCCAAAAACAAACCCTGTCCTTTAGCAGTAATTCCTCTATCCTGACCTTACTCACTCCCTGCTCCCAGCCCTAGGCAACCACGAATCTATCTTGTTTCTATAGATTTGCCTATTCTAGATATTACAAATAAGTGAAATCATATAATATTGTGATATTTTATGACTGGCTTCTTCAATATAATGTTTTCAAGTTCATATGAAGGGACTTCAACAAGTTAATGGAAAATGTAATTAAAAGATAAAAATAAAAAAATATAAACTTTAACATAAGCTCCAGCAAGGTCAAGACACTTGTAAATGATGATACTAGCCATTTATTACTCTATCCCTAAAGAACTGAGAGTCCTGGGAATTTAGCCATGTCAGTGCAGTGTTTTTTTATACATTATTAACTATATTAAAAAAAAAAAAAAGTGGTTGACTGATATGGTTCAGCTGTGTCCCCACCCAAATCTCATCTTGAATTCCCAGGGGTTGTGGGAGGCATCCAGTGGGAGGTGACTGAATCATGAGGGGAAGCCTTTCCCATGCTGTTCTTGTGTTAGTAAATAAGTCTCAAGAGATCTGATGGTTTGATAAGGGGAAACCTGTTTTGCTTAGCTCTCATTCTCTCTTTGCCTGCAGCCATCCATGTAACACAGAACTTGCTCCTCCTTGCCTTCCGCCATAATTGTGAGGTTTCCCCAGCCACGAGGAACTGTAAGTCTAATTCAACCTCTTTCTTTTGTAAATTGCCCAGTCTCGAGTATGTCCTTATCAGCAGTGTGAAAATAGACTAATACACTAAACTGGTACCAATAGAGTGGGGCGCTGCTGAAAAGATAACTGAAAATGTGAAAGCAACTTTGGAATTAAGTAACGGGCAGAGGTTGGAACAATTTGAAGGGCTCAGAAAGACAGGAAAATGTGGGAAAGCTTGGAACTCCCTAGAGACTTGTTGAATCGCTTTGGCCAAAATGCTGATAATGATATGGATAATGAACTCCAGGCTCAAGTGGTCTCAGATGGAGATGGGGCACTTTATGGAAACTGAAGCAAAGGTGACTCTTATGTTTCAGCAAAGAGATTGGTGGTATTTTGCCCCTGCCCCAGAACTTTGTGGAACTTTGAACTTGAGAGAGATGATTTAGGGTATCTGACAGAAGATATTTCTAAGCAGCAAAGCATTCAAGATGTGACCTGGGTGCTGTTAAAGGCATTCTGTTTTAAAAGGGAAATAGAGCGTAAAAGTTTGGAAAATGTGCAGCCTGACAATGCGATTGAAAAGAAAATCCCATTTTCCAGGGAGAAATTCAAGCCAGCTGCAGAAATTTGCATAACAAGGAGCTCAATGTTAATCCCCAAGACAATGAAGAAAATGTCTCCAGGGAATGTCAGAGGTCTTCACAGAAGCCCCTCCCATTAAAGTTCCAGAGGCCTAGGAGGAAAAAATGGTTTTCTGGGCTGAGCCTAGTGTCCCTGTGGTGTGCGCAGTCTAGGGACTTGGTGTCCTACGTGCCAGGTGCTCCAGACATGACTAAAAGAGGCCAAGGTACAGCTCAGGCTGTGGCTTTAGAGGGTGGAAGCCCCAAGTCTTGGCAGCTTACACGTGGCGTTGAGCCTATGGGTGCAAAGAAGTCAAGAATTGAAGTCTGTGAGCCTCCACCCAGATTTCAGAGGATGCATGGTAATGCCTGGATACCCAGACGTAAGTTTGCTTTAGGGGCAGGGCCCTCATGGAGAATCTTTGCTAGGGCAATGTGAAAGGGAAATGTGTGGTTGGAGCCTCCATACAGGGTACCTACTGGGGCACTCCCTGGTGGAGCTGTCAGAAGAGGGCCATCATCCTCCAAACCCCTGTATGACAGATCCACAGACACCTTGCACTGTCCATCTGGAAAACCTGTAGACACTAAATTTCACCCCATGAAAGCAGCTGGGAGGGAGGCCGTGCCCTGCAAACAGAGGGGAGAAGCTGCCCAAGACCATGGGAACCCACCTCTTGCATCATTGTGACCTCAATGTGAGACAGGGGGTAAAAGGAAATCATGTTGGAGCATTAAGATTTGACTGCCCCCACTGGATTTCAGACTTGCACGGGGCCTGTAGCCCCTATGTTTTGGTCAATTTCTCAGATTTGGAATGGCTGCATTTACCCATTGATGTACAGCCATTGTATCTAGGAAGTAACAACCTTGCTTTTGATTGTACAGGCTCACAGGCAGAAAGGACTTGCCTTGTCTCAGATGAGACTTCGGACTGTGGACTTTTGAGTTAATGCTGAAATGAGTGAAGACTGTGGGAGACTTTGGGAAGGCATGTTTGGTTTTGAAATGTGAGGATATGAGATTTGGGAGGGGCTAGGGATGAAATTACATGGTTTGGCTATGTCCCCACCCAAACCTCATCTTGAATTCCCACGTGTTGTGGGAGGGACCAGGGGGAGGTGACTGAATCATGGGGGCAGGTTTTTCCCATGTTGTCCTTGTGATAGTGAGTAAGCATCGCAAGATCTGATGGTTTGATAAAGGAAACCCGTTTAACTTGGCTCTCATTCTCTCTTTGCCTGCTGCCCTAATTGTGAGACTTCCCCAGCCATAGGGAACTGTAACTCCAATTAAATCTCTGTCTTTTGTAAATTGCCCAGTCTCGGATATGTCTTTATTAACAGTGTGAAAACGAACTAATACATTGAACTTTAAAGATAGTTTCAGATTAGTAAAGAAAAAGAAGTCAAAAGGAGCTGAATCAGGACTGTAAAGTGGATGTCTAATGGTATCTCATGGAAACTCTCACAAAATTGCCCTTGATTGGAGGAATGAGCAGGAGTACTGTCCTGGTGGAGAAGGATTCTAGCTTTATCAGGCTTTTTTTTTCTGCTAAAGCTTTGGCTGACTTTCTCAAAACACTCTAATAATAAGCAGATGTTATCATTCTTTGGCCCTCCAGAAAGTCAACAAGCAAAATGCCTCAAGCATCCCCAAAAAAACTGTTGCCATGACTTTTGCTCTTGACCAGTCTGCTTTTGCTTTGCCTGGACCACTTTTACCTCTTGGTAGCCATGGTTTTGATTGTTCTTTGTCTTTAGGATCATACTAGTAAATACATATTTCAACTCCTGTTACAATTCTTTGAAAAAATGCTTTGAGATCTTGAGGCCATTTGTTTGAAATTTCCACTAAAAGCTCTGCTCTTGTCTGCAGCTGATCTGGGTGCAGCAGACTTGGCACCCATCGGGTGGAAAGTTTGTTCAACTTTAATTTTTCAGTCAAAATTGTATAAGGTGAAACAATTGAGATATCTATGGTATTGGCCAGTTTCTGCTATTGTCAATCCTCTTCGATAAGGCTACAAACAAGATAAATTTTTTCCTTGAAAATTGATGTAGATGGTCCACTGCTGTGGGCTTCACAACGTCACCTAATCCCTTCATGAAATGAGACATTCATTTGTTAACTGCTGATATCTTGGGGCATTGTCCTCATACATTTTTTGTGAAGCATCAATGATTTCACCATTCTACCACCCAAGCTTCACCATAAATTTGATGTTAGTTCTTGCTTTAATTTGGGCAGAATTCATGTTGCTCTTTTCAAATGGATGTCTTATCTATCTTAGTAACTCAAACTAGATCCTGTCATACATGTTATAACAAGAGTTTATTTTGTTGTTTAAAAAAAACGTGAAACCCAGGCATAGTATTTCATAATTCACATTTTCCACAAACTTTTAGAAGATCCCTTGTGTATCAGTAATTCCTTTTTATTATCAAATAACAATATTTAATTGTATGACTCCTCCACATCTGCTATCCATTCATCAGATAACAAATATTTGGGTCATTTTTATTTTTTGACTATTAGAAATAATGCTGCTACAAACATCATGTACACATTTTGTGTGGACTTTTCATTTCTCTTTGTTCTGCTTCACCAGTAGTGAAACTGCTCAATCATGTGGTAAATCTGTATTCATTTAACCTTTAGAAAAACTGCTAAAAATGTTTTCCAAAGTAGCCACACTGTATCACATTCCCATCAACATCCTAAGAAGGTTTCAATCCCTCCACATTATCATATTTATCTTTCTGATGATAGCTATCCTAGTGGGTGTGAAGTAGTCATCACTGTTGTTTTGATTTGCCAATAGCTAGTGATATTGAGCATCTTTTCATGTATTTATTTGGCCATTTGTAAATCTTATTTGCAGAAAAGTCTATTCAGATCCTTTGCCCATTTTTTAATTGCAATATCTTTTAATTGTTGACTTGTAAAAGGTTCTTTACAGATACAAGTAACTTGCAAATTTATGATTTTCAAAATTTTTCTCCCATTGAGTGAACTGTACTTTCACTGTCTTGAAAGTGTCCTTAAAATACAAAAACTTTTAATTACGATGATGTCCAATTTACCTTTTTTCCTTTGGTAGCTTGTTATATCTAAAAACCCTTTGCCAAACTCAAGGCCACTGTGTTATATCTAAGTGTGTTCTGCCAAACTGAAGGTCATGAACATTTACTCCTGTATTTCTAAACATTTTATAGTTTGAGCTCTTATATTTAGATCTATGATCCACTTTAATATCTATGTACGGCATGAAGAAGAGGTCCAAATTATTTCATGTTGTCCCAGCACCATTTCTTGAAATAGTTATTCTTTCCCTTTTGAATTATTTCAGAACCTTTATCAAAAATCAATTGATTAGCTGGGCACAGGAGCTCACGCCTGTAATCTCAGCACTCTGGGAGGCAAAGGCAGGTGGATAGCTTGAGCCCAGGAGTTTGAGACCAGTCTGGACAACACAGTGAAACCCCGTCTCTATTAAAAATGTTTTAAAAATTAGCCAGGTGTGGTGGTGCATGCCTGTATTCCCCGCTACTTTGGGGGCTGATGTGGGAGGATGACCAGAGTTCAGGATGTCGAGACTGCAGTGAGCCAATCATGCACCCTAGCCTGGGTGACAGAGCAAAACTCTGTTTCAAAAAAAGAAAGAAAAGGAGTTGGACATTGTCAAATATTAATTTTTGTATGTATCTATTGAGATGATGCTTTGGTTTTTGTCTTTGTGTCTATTAATGAGGCGTATTACATTAATTGATTTTTGGATGCTGAACCAACTTTGCATTCCTGAGATAAATTTCCCTGAAACTTGGTATATATTTTTTATATGCTGCTATTATTTTGTTGAGAATTTTTGTACCTATATTCATAAATGGTACTAGTGTACAGCTTTATTCTTGCAATTTCTGATTTTTATATCACACTAATATTAACATCACAAAATAAATTGAGAGATGAAAAAGTAGCGGGCTTGGTGACTGGGAACATGAGGGAGGATTCTAAGATGAAGGCATTCTTCTGTTTCTTGGTCTGCTTACTTGTTTCATGACTATGTTCAGTTTTTGAATATTCACTGATCTATAATATTCTTATAATCTGTGTTATTTTTGAGATGCATGTTTTACTGTACCATTTTTTTAGAAAAAGAAAAAATCACTATGACATATTTCTAAATTTGCTCTTAAAATAGGTGTTCTTTTAAAATTATCTATTACACATTGTGTAAAATAAGTGTCAGTACTCATCTAAAGTGTCACATCTTGAAAGATAGGAAAAGAATGAAGAACTGTCACAGATTCGAAGAGACTAAGAAGATAGAATATTTAAATGCAATGTGAAATGACAGACTGATTCCTGGAACAGGAAAATTCCACTGGGGAAAAATTGGTGAAATTTAAATAAGGCCTGTAATTTAGTTAATAGTATGATAAAACATAGCATTTCCTAGTTCTCATATTTATACTTTGGGTGAAGAGAATACATAAATTCTTCATTCTATTGTTGCAACTTTTTAGAATGACATAAATTGTTTAAAAATAAAAAAGTTTTAAAAATATTACTTTGTGACTGAATAATACATTTATGTAGCTCAATATTCAATAGTTTAAAAAATTAAAAAAGAAATACACACTGAAAAGTCTCCCTCCTACTACTATCTACTAACTATCTAGTTCCCTTATGAAGAACAACCAGTATTATCTTTTTTCTATTCCCTTCCAGAGACTATTTTTTCTAATGTACCATAAGAAAATACATACCTGTCAGATATGTATATTATTTTCCCCCAGAAACAGCTTTTCATAAAATGATTCCAGTCACAGAATTCATGCTAACAATGCACTAAAAGATTCTGCTATAAGGATATTTAGTGCATTACTGCTTATTTTACCAAAAATGTCAACAAACATAAACATAAAAGACTAAAAGTTTACTAAAAACTGTGTTTGAATAAGCACACTCTGCAGACATATAAATAGAATAATATAGTGCAACTAAATGGAGTTCATATATTAGTACCATTTAACATTTCAAAATTAATGTAAAAAACTACACAGCTTTTCAAAATTATAATATGAAAATAGAAACCTCTCCTATAAAATCTTATACAATATAATCAAATACTACATAAAGAAAAAAGTTCCGCACTAAAAAAGTTATTGTTCATTTGCTTTTGTTGCTTTAGGGTCTCTGAGACAGATTACAATAATGGCCCCAATTCTTCACCCCTCCCCGTATTTGTATCTTTTTCCATGTGGTTTTGCAATTTTTGCAATTCTTTTCATTTAAGGGGTCAGCATATATTTCCCACTCATTGAACCTTAGCTGATTATCCAATTTACTCTGGCCAACAGATTAAAGTGACGGCACGCCAGCTACAAGATTAGGCTTTAAAATGTACTGCATTTTTTGGTCTTTATTACATCTCTCCCATTATCAGGAGAACATATCTGCTACATGATGAGAGAGTAAAACCGGGTCAACCAGTTACTCCCATTAAGGCCATCCAAAATCAGCAGAACTGCCTCGCCGACCATCATAGACACATGACCAATAAGGACTTAACTGTCGCATGCCACAGAGACTGAACTGCTTTGTGATATTGCATTACCGTAGCAATAGATAACTGATATGAGATACTTAACTATATACTACTTAGTACCTTGGTCATCAGAAACTACTTTTTAATTACAATACTTCCAAAGATAAAACACATTTCAATTTTCTATAAGCTTTTCTTATGATTTTATATTTATATTACATAAATCTCTTTATCCAATGTAACTCATTATATTAAATCATTTAATCTAATGTAACATTATTAATAATCACTTATTCTTGCTTTGTGATGCTTATACTAAATTCTTAAATGCAACTGAATTCATTTTGGGACTCTCCATTTTATTCCACTAATGTCAAATTATTATTAGTTTAAGATAAACTCCAATACTTCATAGAAACACTTTTCTCTATTAGAAGTGTCCAAATTATACATAGCTATTTTTATGTTACTGCATAACAATATTACAATTATTTTTCCTTTACAAAGAAAAGGAGGTTCAGATTAGAATTATCTAGAATTAGCACTTCTAATGTGTATGGAATCCTCAGGCTACAATAAACATACAGGTTTATATGGAACATATCCCAGAAGAAAAGAGAATTTTTTTTTGTACCAGTGAAAATCGATGACAGTCAGTGGGATGGATACAATCCTCATCTCTATCCATAAACTTTCTACCACAAATGGATCTGGAGGGCCACAGACCCTCCAAAACTGTAGACATATGGTGAAGCAACAGGCAGGCATTCAAGTAGGTGGGAATTATTACACGACTCTGAGTAAAGCATTACCCTATAGAAACTCAAAGAATACAATTTTTGGTAGAACTCCATATTCTCTGTGTAGGGATTTAGACACACACAATTCCAAACATGACTTGGATCTCCCATTAGAAGTGATAGACTAGATAAAGAAAATGTGGCACATAAGGAAAATGACCTCCTTATAACAACTAGCTAATTAACTAGCTTCCAAGGCCACTAACAGTAGCTTACAAAGTCACAGCTGTTACTTTTTCAAACAACTAAATGTTGATTTCATTTTAAATGTCATTTCAAAAGAATTAATGATTTCCTTAAAGCACTACAATTTATACAGCATGAAATACTATGCAGTCATAAAAAAGGATGAGTTTAGGTCCTTTGCAGGGACATGGATGAAGCTGGAAACCATCATTCTCAGCAAACTAACACAGGAACAGAAAACCAAACACTGCATGTTCTCATTCATAAGTGGAAGTTGAACAATGAGAACACACGGACACAGGGAGGGGAACATCACACACTGGGGCCTGTGGGGGGTGCTGGGGGGCTAAGGGATGGATAGCATTAGAAGAAATACCTAATGTCGATGACGAGTTCATGGGTGCAGCAAACTACCATGGCACATTTATACCTAAGTAACAAACCTACATGTTCTGCACATGTATCCCAGAATCAAAAGTATAATTTAAAAAAAAGAAAATACACTTTAATGATATTCAAGTCTACACAGGTCTTTTTCCAACTATGGTATATAACAAAAATCCTATAATGAACATGTTAAGTATAAACTGTTGCCTTTCAAAATTCCATCATTATCCTATTCCACAAAAGCATTAGCAATTATGAAAACAAGTGGGTGGGAATGTGCAATCCAAAAATATTTGGGCAAAGAAAAAGCCCACTATGACTAAAACAAAATGGCAAATGACTTCATCTTCTTTTGGAAAATGACTTCATTATGACAACTAGCTAACTAACTAGCTTCCAAAGCCACTAACAGTAGCTTACAAAGTCACAGCTGTTACTTTTTCAAACAACTAAATGTTGATTTCATTTTAAATGTCATCTCAAAAGAATTAATGATTTCCTCAAAGCACTACAATTTATAAGCAAGAATTACACAGAGTACATTAAGAAGTCTATGACTTGTTCATTACAGATTATAGAAAATGACAGAACAATCATTTAAAAAACACTGGACTGTGAGCAACAAGCAGACATATTTAGGAGCATTGCAAATTATTCGTGAATAACACAATAAACACAAAAAGTGCTAATCGTGACCTTTAAGCAACACAAAAATCATTTAATTGATAGAGAAGATATAACGTAGAATTTTTTACAACTAGCATATTTCAAAAAAATACATTTGGATAATATTTCTGAAAAAAGTTAAAGTAATTCATGAAAAGTAAAACTCCAGATCCCAAGTACAACGAAAAAACTGTTACCTAATTAAAATTTTTATTTAATTCTCAATTAAGATACTTACATTTCTTAGTGTTAATTACTTTTATTATTTAAAAGTTTAAAAAGTCTTCAAATATCTAAAATCTTTTGACCCAAAATGGGATTAATTAAACCAAATTATGACCTCTGCAAAATAAAATACCATATGACCAGTAAGCATTACACTGTAGAAAATATTTAGGAACAATGTAAAATGTACATATTTAATGCAAACAATGACAGAAACCATTTAAGTAGAGGTTATGTGTATGTTTGTGTGCATGTATGATATAGTTTGGATATGTATCCCCTACAAGTCTCATGTTGATATGTAATCCCTAATGTTGGAGGTCGGCCCTGGCAGGAAGTGTTTAGGTCATGGAGGCAGATCTCTCACAAGTGGCTTGGTGCTGTCCTCCTGATAGTGAGTTCTGCCAAGATCTGATTGTTTTTAAATGTGTAGCACTCCCCTTTTTCTCACTTGCCCCTGCTCCTGCCATGTGAGATGCCAGCTCACCCTTTGCCTTCCACCACGACTACAAGCTTTCTGAGGCATCATAAGAAGCCACACAGATGTTGCCACCATGCTGCCTGTACAGCCTGCAGAACCATGAGCCAATTAAACTTCTTTTCTTCATAAATTACCGAGTTCACGTATTTCTTTATAGTGATGTAAAAATGGTCTAATACAATGTATTTATACAAAGACAACTATAAAAGCTATCATATTGAAAGAGCTGTTATCTCTGCTCCAGAAATCTCTCCAGATTCACATCCAATAGCCTAGTTAATATTTCAACTTGGTTATCTAACAGATACCTCAAACTTAACATAACCAAAACTCAATTCCTAACACACCTGCTCTACTTGCACTCTATGATAGCTGATGATCATTTCTATCTATTTAGTTGATAAGAACAACAACTTTTGAATCATTTTAACTCCAGCTTTATTTTCAATCCCCACATCCAATCTCTTGGCAAATTATCTTGACTCTTTTAAATACATCCAGAATCTAATCATGTCTCACCATCTCTTCTACTGCAAAAATAAGTATGTCTATGACAGGAAGCCAAATTTTTCCTCAATCAAAAATAGTTCCCAAGAACTAAATGAGGGTACATCAAGAATGTGAGCAAACACTTTTAGGTATAGGCCGAGTACCGTGGCTCACACTTATAATCCCATCATTTTGGGTGGCCGAGGTGGGTGGATCACTTGAGATTAGGAGTTCGAGAACAACCTGGCCAACATGGTGAAACCTTGTCTCTACTAATAATACAAAAAAAATTAGCCAGGCCTGTAATCCCAGCTACTCAGGGGGCTGACACAGGAGAACTGCTTGAACCCAGGAAGCGGAGGTTGTAGTGAGCCAAGATCATGCCACTGCAAAATCTCAAAAACAAAACAAAACCAAAAAACAACAAAAAAAAACTTTTAGGTATAGATACAGAACCACATTTTCCAATCAGCTTATCAGTAAAAAACAGAAAAAGAAAAAAAAGGCTGAAACACTGATCATGATTTGTCTATCTTCTATGTCTTTTCAATATAGTCAGAGCATGTGAGAAGGAAGGAATATTATTAATTAATCCCCTTATAACACGAACTGGTTATAGAAGGTCAATTGCGGATAAGAGGAAACCAACTACAGAACTCCTAATGGCTTTACCTTGAGTGGTAACCGTGGGATAAAATATATGGACAAATTATTAAAAATACTTTATGCCTTATCAACTTTATTTCTCCCATTTAAAAATGTAACATGTTCTATGACAACAGAGTGGTCAAACATTCCTAAAATTTTTAGCTTCCTAAAATGGTTGAGTAATTGCCATTAACATCTGTAATGTCCATAAAAAATACACAATTAAAAATGGCTAACAAAAATAAGGGGGAAAACTGCACTTCACTGTAACCAGATATAGATGATTTGTTTTTTTAAAGTAGTAGTAATTAACTGAGATAGCTCATTTCAAATTAAGCAATTTATGTAAGATTGTTATATAAATTATAAATTTTTCACGATAGCCAAAAAGTCAACAAATCCAACTGTCCCTCACCAGATAAATGGATAAACAAAATGTTGTATATCCATAAGGCATTTAGCCTTAAAAAGAAAGGAAATTCTGAAACACACTACAATATGGATGAACCATGAAGATTGTTTAGTGAAATAAACCAGTCACCAAAGGATGAATATTACATGATTCTACTTATAGGAGGGACCTCATATAATTTGTGTAATTCAACTCATAGAAAGAAACAGTAAAATGCTGGCTGCCAGGGACTGGGAGGATGTTTAATGGGTGTTTTTGTTAATGGGTGCCGAATTTTAGTTTAGGAAGATGAAAAAGTCCTGGAGATAAATAGTGGTAATGATTTAACAATGTCAAGGTACTTAATGGCAATGAACTCTACACTTAAAAATAGTGCAAATGGTAAATTTAATGTGTGTATCACTACAATTTTGAAAAGCACAAGACCATTAATCAATTTCATTAATTTCCAAAAACAACTGCAACTTCCCAACTGTAACAGATTTATCCTAAAAGTTACTTGTAGCAACTTACCACACTTAGTTCTTGGTGTATTTTGTAACTTTTTTAAAATGAGATCTGCTGCGCATTTCTTTCCTAAAATTTTACTTCTATAGCTGAGAATAGCTACTTGTTATATTTGCCTTTAAAGTTTCCAGGTTAACATGACAGCCATTCATGTATTTTATGAAATTATAAGGCTTGATGCACTCACTTCTTACGAGAACTTACCTAATACTATCTTCTAAAGAGAATCCTAGTGCAGCCATCAGGTACTTTCTGAGTTCACATCTTTTATCTGCCAAACCTTACTTCTACTACTCACCTTTCACAATGTGATGCCAAGTCCATTCCAGCTCAACCTCAAACATAACTCAATACTTAACTGACAACTAAAAAGGGCTAAAACTAACATATCTTTTAGGGATTATGACTGAGAAGCCTAAGTAACAATATTTAAGAGACTTATGGATAGTTTTTGAAGCAGTAATAGTGTTTCCTGCCATTTTAAGTCAGAAGGTAATTTCTTTAATACAAAAAAATCACATATTCAAACATAACTATGCAATGCTGATTTAGAATACAGATAGCAAAACTATTATAAATTCAGTGTTTTAAAATGTATTTGTACTTTATTAATCACAATATTTACACACTATAAGAGACATAGTATGTATATATATATATATATAAAAGCAACGCATTTTTCAGTTTACATGCAATATTCTGAGTACAAAACTATTATAAATTCATTAATTCCTTGCAATAATCACACTGTGGGATACTTTAATATATTCTAAAAATTCACCATTTGATAAAGACAAACCATTACCATTATAAAGAACACAAGTTTTTCTGACAGTTTTCACAAAAGACATTTAAAAGAAAAAAAAAGAGAGAACGTTTTGCCCATCTTCTGTCCACTGATCCATCTTTCCACTTATCTTGTCTCCCTTCCACTGACTCAATTTTAAAGAATTACGTAAGATGAGGTACTATATATACATTCTATATTTGATATAGGTGATAAACTTTATACAATGTCCTCTAATCTAGGATCCGTAGGAGCTATTTCTCTCTACTCTCAGCATCAGGACAGGATTAGTAATACATTTCTTTTAATAAAAAACGGGATCATAAAACATGGTTCTTTCTAATGTGTTTTTCATAATCCATCTTTAACCATCTTGCATATCAGTATACTATTGCACTCCTACTTGCTTAATAGTTTCTTCAAATATTTTTTCAAATTATCAACCCTTTTTGCTGTTAAACTGTTACTTAATTTCAAAGGTAGTTTTTATATCCCTACCAAAAAAAAATCCCAGAATCATGTATTATAAATAAAAGAGAACCGTAAGAAGAGTCAAAATAAGATATTAATAAATTCTAATGACAAACTGCTTCTTGCTCATTTTTGAAATTATAAATTACTATAAAGATAGAGAGTATCACTGAGGAAACAGAAAGCCACCATCCACCTTTCTTTTATCAAATAAAAAATTGAGAAAGTGGGAATCTGAGCATGTCTCAGTAATTCACTGTATCTTTAAAGTAATTCATAATTTTAAAAATATTAACATGAAAAGCTTTTGTCTTATCTTCCCTGAGCTGCTCTCCTTCCATTCTTAGTGGCATATTAAAAAGATATGATCTGAATAATTTGAGAGGTCAGATAATATATTAACACACAGGCAGTTTAGAAAATATTTATGTATAAACCATTACTGCTTTTCAGTTCCTCAAGAAGGAACATGAGAAAACATCCATCAGTCATACTTCTATTATGTTATATGCTCTAAGTTTCATAGTAAAGATCAGATATTTACTAAATACGCTTGCTGTTTAGATTTTAAAGAAAAAATGGTATGTCAGCTGGTAACACTAGTTAGAGGAGACTGAATTATGATTGTTTTTAACAGCAACAATTTCTTAACAAAAATATTAAAGTCCTGCTGCAGTGGTTCACACCTAAAATCGCCTAGCATGTTGGAGGCTGAGGCAGGAGGACTGCTTGAGCCCAGGAGATCAGGACCAGCATGGGCAACAGAGATGCCATCTTTACAAAAATTTTAAAAAGTTAGCTGGGCATGGTGACACACACCTGTAGTCCCAGCTACTGGCAAGCCTGAGGTGGGAGAATCACTTAAGTCCAGGAGTTCAAGACTGCAGTGAGCTGTGATCATGCCACTGCACTCCAGCCTGGGCAAGAGAGTGAGACCCTGCCTCAAAAAAAGAAAAAAAAATTTAAATATATTTTTCTTCCTTTGGACAAATTCAATCTAAATTTTAAAATCATTTGGAAAGTAAAAAGGCTCTTGCTGTTATTTGTGAACAAAAACGAAGACAAATACACACTTAACATAACATATAACTACCTTGGAGGAGGTCAATTTAAATTATCTACCAGGCACCAATCAAACTACATTTGAGGTACTCCAGTCAGGTCTGAACTGCACTGTCACAGGATTAAGTGAATCTCTTCTGGAAAAAGATCAGGGCATGGATGATTTTATTTTAAAAAGCAGAGAGTAGGGAGTGGAATCGAAGAGAAATCTAGCATTTATTTTGTATTTACTCTTCTGAGCACTGTTTTAACTATACAATCCTTTAAACATCAACAAAAATCCCGTAAGGTGGGCCTTATGATCTCTTCTTTTAAAAATATTTTTTAAAAACTCAAAACTAAGTCAAAAGAAGTGGCTGAAACTTTCATTCAAAGTTAAATCAGAGAGACCAGATATCAGGTCTATCCAATTACAAATTATTTCTAAGCTATTGTTTCTAATGTCACATGATAATAGTAGCTAACACTGAAGACTTATTCTGTGTACTAAGTATCCCACAGTATTGTATCACATAAGCCTATGGACCCAGATGCTTGTAAAATAAGACCTCAAGTCTTATTTTACAAATGAGGAATCTGAGGTCCAAGAAAATGGATGGATCATGGCAGACAGGAGGCAGGACTAGACTGCAACTCCAACTCGGATGGACAGAGCAGTGTGTGGAGGCTCACATCATGAATGTTTGCTCCAGAACTACTGCAGTAATAAATTAGGAACTCTGAGACCACCCACAGATCCCCTGAAGGAAGCAAATTGTTCCTGCAGGACCCTGGAGACACCCCAAATACTGTGCTGGTATACACGGCTGAGAGACCCATAGATGGTTCACATGACAGGACTCTGCAGACAACCTGCAATACCAGCCCAGAGCCTGGTAGACTTGCTGGGTGGCTAGATCCGGAAAAGAGATAATCGCTACAGCTTGGCTTCCAGGAAGCCACACCCACAGGAAAAAGGGGAGAGTACTACATGAAGGGAACACCTTATGGGACAAAAGAATCTGAACAACAGCCTTCAGCACCAGACTTTTCCTCTGATAGAGCCTACCCAAATGAGAAAGAACCAGAAAACCAACTCTGGTAATATGACAAAAGAAAGTTCTTTAACACCCCGCAGAAATTACACACTAGCTCACCAGCAATGGAACCAAACCATGAAGAAATCCCTGATGTACCTGAAATAGAATTCAGGAGGATAGTTATTAAGCTAATAGGGGAGACACCAGAGAAAGGTGGGCACAATGTAAGGAAATCCAAAAAATATTACACGAAGTGAAAGAAGAAATATTCAGGGAAACAGTATAAATAAAAAACAATCAAAACTTCAGAAAACAATGGACACACTTATAGAAATGCAATACAACTGAACAAGTAGAAGAAAAATTCAGAGCTTGAAGAAAAGGTCTTCTAATTAACAAACCCCAGCAAAGACAAAAAAAAATTAGAAAATATGAACAAAGGCTCCAAACAGTCTGGGCTTATGCTAAACAACCAAATCTAAGAATAATCGGTGTCCCTGAGGAAGAAGAGAAATCGAAAAGTTTGGAAAACATACTTGGGGGAATAACTGAGGAAAACTTCCCTGACCTTGCTAGAGACCTAGACTTCCAAATAGAAGAAACAAAAGGAACACCTGCAAAATTCATCGCAAAAAGATTATCACCTAGGCACACTGACATCAGGTTATCTAAAGTTAAGCTGAAAGAAAGAATCTTAAGACCTGTGAGAAAAAAGCACCAGGTAACCTATAAAGGAATACCTATCAGATTAACAGAAGGTATCTAAGCAGAAACCTCTACCAGCTAGGAGGGATTGCGGCCCTATCTTCATTCTCCTCAAACAAAATGATTTTTGTCAAGAATTTTGTATCCAGTGAAACTAAGCTTCATATATGAAAGAAAGACACAGTCTTTTTCAGACAAACAAATGCCAAGAGAATTCGTCACTACCAAGCCACCACTACATGAGCTGCTAAAAGGAGCTCTAAATCTTCAAACAAGTCCTGGAAGCACATCAAAACAGAACCACTTTAAAGCATACATCTCACAGGACCTATAAAACAAAAACACAATTTAAAAAACAAAAACAAAAAACTAAGGTATACAGGCAACAAATACCACGATGAATAAAATGAATGACAACCTCACATCTCAATACTAATATTGAATGTAAATGGCCTAAATGTTCCACTTAGAAGATACAGAAATATAGAATGGATATGTATTCACCAACCAATTATCTGCTGCCTTCAAGAGACTCACCTACCTAACACATAAGGACTCACAGAAACTTAAGATAGAGGGGTGGAAAAAGACATTTTATGCAAAAGGACACCAAAAGCAAGCAGGAGTTGCTATTCTTATATCAGACAAAAGAAACTTTAAAGCAACAGCAGTTAAAAAAGACAAAGAGGGACGTTATATAATGATAAAAGGCCTTGTCCAACAGGAAAATATCACAATCCTAAACATATATGCACCTGACACTGGAGCTCCCAAATTTATAAAACAATTACTAATAGACCTAAGAAATGAGATAGACAGCAACACAATAATAATGGGAAACTTCAATACTCCATTGACAGCAGTAGATAGGTCATAAAGACAGAAAGTCAATGAAGAAACAATGGATTTAAACTATACCTTGGAACAAATGAACTTAGCAGATATATACAGAATATTTCATCCAACAACTGCAGAATATACATTCTATTGAAAAGGGCATGGAACTTTCTCCAAGACAAACCACATGACAGGACAAAAAACGAGTCTCAATAAATTTAAGAAAATTGAAATTATATCAAGCACTCTTTCAAACCACAGTAGAATAAAACTGGAAATCAACTCCAAAAGGAACCTCGAGAGCCATGCAAATACATGGAAATTAAACAATCTGCTCCTGAATAGTCAGTGGGTCAAAACTGAAATCAAAATAGAAATTAAAAAATTCTTTGAACTGAATGACAATAGCGATACAACCTATCAAAACCTCTGGGACACCGCAAAGGCAGTACTAAAAGGAAAGCTCATAGCCCTAAACACCAACATCAAAAAGAATGAAAGAGCACAAACAGACAATCTAAGGTCACACCTCAAGGAACTAGAGAAACAAGAACAAACCAAACGCAAGCCTAGCAGAAGAAAGTAAATAACCAAGATTAGAGCAGAACTAAACAAAATTGAAACAACCAAACAAAAAAATACAAAAGATAAATGAAACAAAAAGCTGGTTCTTTGAAACAATAAACCTGAGACACCAATAACAAGATTAAGAAGAGAGAAAATCGACATAATCTCAGTAAGAAACGATATGAGCGAAATTACAACTGACACCAAAGAAATACAAAAGACCATTCAAGGCTACTATGAAGACCTTTACATCCATAGACTAGAAACCCTAGAAGAAATAGATAAATTCTTGAAAAGATATAACCCTCCTAGCTTAAATCAGGACGAATTAGATACCCTGAACAGACCAATAACAAGTAGTGAGATTGAAATGGTAATTTAAAAATTACTATCAAAAAAAAGTCCAGGACCAGATGGATTCACAGCAGAATTCTAACAGACATTCAAAGAAGAATTGGTACCAATCCTACTGACACTATTCTACAAGATAGAGAAAGAGGGAACCCTCCCTAAATCATTCTATGAAGCCAGTATCATGCTGATACCAAAACCAGGAAAGGACATAACAACAAAAAAAGAAAACTACAGACCAATAACCCTGATGAACACAGATACTAAAATCCTTAACAAAATACTCACTAACTAAATCTACAACATATCAAAAAGATAATTCACCATGATCAAGTGGGTTTCATATCAGGGATACAGGGATGGTTTAACATATGCAAGTTAATAAATGTGATACACCACATAAACAGAATTAAAAATCACATGATCATCTCAACAGAAGCAGAAAAAGTATTTCACAAAATCCAGCATTGCTTTATGATTAAAACTCTTGGCAAAATCAGCATACAAGGGATATACCTCAATACAATAAAAGCCATCTACTACAAACCCACAGCCAACATAATACCAAATGGGGAAAACTTGAAAGCATTTCCTCTGAGAACAGGAACAATACAAGGATGCCAGCTTTCACTACTCCCCTTCAACACGGTACTGGAAGTCTTAGCCAGAGCAATCCGACAAGAGAAAGAGATAAAGGGCATCCACATCGGTAAAGAGGAAGTCAAACTGTTGCTGTTTGCTGATATGATCATTTACCTATAAAACCCTAAAGCCTCCTCCAGAAAGCCCCTGTAACTGATAAGTCAGCAAAGTTCCCAGATACAAAATTAATGTACACTAATCAGCACCTCTTCTATACACCAACAGTGACCAAGCTGAGAATCAAATCAAGAATCAACCCCTTTTACAATAGCTGCCAAAAAAAAAAAAAAAAAAAAACTTAGGAATATACCTAACAAAGGAGGTGAAAGACTTCTACAAGGAAAACTACAAAACACTGCTAAAAGAAATCATAGACAACACAAACAAATGGAAACACATCCCATCCTCATGGATGGGTAGAATCAATACGGTGAAAAATGACCATACTGCCAAAAGCCATCTACAAATTCCATGCAATTTCCATGAAAATACCACCATCATTCATCACAGAATTAGAAAAAAACAATTCTAAAATTAATATGGCACCAAAAAAATAAAGCCCACATAGTCAAAGCAAGACTAAGCAAAAAGAACAAATCTGGAGGCATCACATTACCTGATTTCAAACTATACTATTAGGCTATAGTTACCAAAATAGCATGGTACTGGTAGAAAAACAGGCACATAGACCAATGGAATAGAGAACCCAGAAATAAACCCAAATACTTACAGCCAACTGATCTTTGAAAAAAACAAACAAAAACATAAATTGGAGAACACTTTTCAACAAATGGTGCTCAGATACTAGGCCAGCCACATGTAGGAGAATGAAACTCGATCCTCATCTCTCACCTTATACAAAAATCAACTCAAGATGGATTAAGGACTTAAATCTAAGACCTGAAACTATAGAAGTTCCAGAAGATAACATTGGAAAACCTCTTCTAGATATTGGTTTAGGCAAGGATTCCATGACCAATAACCCAAAAACAAATGTAATAAGAACAAAGATAAATTGCTGGGGCTTAATTAAACTAAAGGGCTTTCACACAACAAAAGAAACAGCAGAGTAAACAGACAACCTACAAAGTGAGAGAAAATCTTCACAATCTATACATCTGACAAAGGACTAATACCCAAAATCTACAATGAACTCACAGAAATCAACAAGAAAAAAAAATCCCATCAAAAAGTGGGCTAAGGACATGAATAGACAACTCTCAAAAGGAGATATACAAATGGCCAACAAATGTATGAAAAAATGCTCAACATCACTAATGATCAATACCACCAAACTGCTGCAAGAATGGCCATAATCAAAAAATAAAAACTAGGTAGACGCTGCTATGGATGCACTAAACAGGCAACACTTCTACACTGTTGGTGGGAATATAAACTAGTAAAACCACTGTGGAAAGCAGTGTGGAGATTATCCTTAAAGAACTAAAAGTAGAACTACCATTTGATCCAGCAATCCCAATCCTGAGTATCTACCCAGAGGAAAAAAAAGTCACAGGAAAAGATACTTGCACACACGTTTACAGCAGCACAATTCACAACTGCAAAAACATGGAATTGATCCAGATGCCCATCAACCAACAAATGGATGAAGAAATTGTGATTATATATGTATATATACACACATATACATATACATACACATATACATATATATACACATACACATACACACGCGCACACACACACACAATGGAACACTACTCAACCTAAAAAGGAATGAACTAATGGCATTCACAGCAACCTGGATGAGACTAGAGACTATTATTCTAAGTGAAGTAACGCAGGAATGGAAAACCAAACATCGTATTTTCTCACTCATAAGTGGAAGCTAAGCTATGAGGATGCAAAGGCATAAGAATGACACAATGCACTTTGGGGACTCAGGGGGAAAGGTGGGAAGGGGGTGAGGGATAAAAGACTACAAATAGTGCCGGGCACAATGGCTCATGCCTGTAATCCCAGCACTTTGGGAGGGCAAGGCAGGCAGATTACCTGAGGTCAGGAGTTTGAGACCAGCCTGGCCAACATGGTGAAATCCCATCTCTACCAAAAACACAATTAGCCAGGTGTGGTGGCACATGCCCGTAATCCCAGCTACGCAGGAGGCTGAGGCAGGGGAAGCATCTGAACCCGGGAAATGGAGGTTGCAGTGGACTGAAATCATGCCACTGCACTCCAGCCTGGCCAACAGAGCCAGACTCTGTCTCAAAAAAAAAAAAAAAAAAAAAAGACTACAAATAGGGTGCAGTGTATTCTGCTCAGGTGATGGGTGCACCAAAACCTCACAAATCACCACTGAAGAAGTTACTCATGTAACCAAACACCACCTGTTCCCCGCGGAGATCGTGCCACTGCACTCTGCATTCCAGCCTGGCCAACAAAGTGAGATTCTGTCTCAAGAAAAAAAAAAAAAAGACTACCAATGTACAGCGTATTCTGCTCAGGTAATGGGTACACCAAAATCTCACATATCACCACTAAAGAACTTATTCATGTAACCAAACACCACCTGTTCCCCAATAACCTATGGAAATAAATTTTTAAAAAAGGGAAAAAAATGATATGCTTCATCCCCCACTACACAGCAAATAGTAAAGCCAGGTTTCAGACATCATGAAGTTTAACTAAACCATTATACAAGCAAAAATTTTAGAGAAAGGGATATCTATCTACCTGTCATTGCTAGCTAAAATTCTGTGTGGTAGACTTGTGTCTTAGATGCAAATTTATAAGGAAAAGAGGAAATTAACTGTATTCAGAGTTACCCTATACAAAGTCCCTTAAGTTTTTAATAAAGTTCTGAATAGTACTGTCTCACAGGCATAACAAACCTAGATTTTCCTTCACCAGTGCATCAGATCACAGTATTTTCTGTATTTCTAGATAAAATAGCTGGTTTGTGTTTAAAGGTTCGTGTTATACAAAAATTATATAAAATACTTTAAACACTAGGAGTCCCTCTGTCACTGAAGTTCCAGGACAGGTTGGCAGAAATGCAAGTATTAGAAGGATTACTACAAATATGTTAACATATTCATTTTAAACCTGAGCTCATTTTATTATCTTCAGGGAACCAATAAATTGTTGGGGGCTTTTTAAAACTTAACAAATTAACAAATTACACACACACAAACACATGTTGATAATGAACTTAAAGTTCAGTAAGATACTTACCCTCTCCCCATTACTAATGGTATATAAAATTTTAATACTTTAGTATCTGTCTCCCTACGCAGCCAATGACCTAGAGAAGACTCAGCACAGAGTAAACATCCAGTTTGTATTTACTGAATGAACCATTCAATATGAATTGCTTATCAGCTCCTTGTATTAGGTACTTTACACACATTATTTCATTTAATGCTCACAATATCCATAAAAAGATTATTATGCCTACTTTAGAGATAAAAAAGCATAATAAGACAGAAGTTGAATAACAAGTTTCATGTCACAAGCTGATAATCTGCAGAGCCAGGAGTGGAATGCAATTTGACAAAATCCAAAGCTGGTAACTTTTTACAGATTCATATAGTTCTCACAATGAAGTTCATCTCTTTTCCACAAGGCTACACTGAGAAGTTTTATGAAGAGTTAGGACTTTAGATAATTTAATGAATGATCATGACTTCAGAAAGTGGAAACAGGAAGATCACTACAGACCAAAGAATGAATAGGAACACGAACACAGAAGACAGACTGGAAGAATGACAATGCCATTAAGAAATTTTGTTTTCTACATTTTAGCAATGTGCATGAATAAGTTTTACAACTAGGAAAAACTAAAATTCTTTTCGTCATTTAAAAGAAAAAACAGTAGGTTATCAAGAGGAGAATGGGAGATATATCAGTTAATTCCTAGATATCTGTTCTTTGATCTACCTGTAACATGTCAAAAAAAGTCATTTACAAAAATCAGAAAGGAGCCGTCCAAGATGGGCCTCACACATATGAAGAATATTCATTAAAATGTTATCTTTTTTTTTTTTTTGAGACAGAGTCTCGCTCTGTCGCCCAGGCTGGAGTACAGTGGCACAATCTCGGCTCACTGCAAGCTCCGCCTCCTGACTTCACGCCATTCTCCTGCCTCAGCCTCGCAAATACCTGGTACTACAGGTGCCCGCCAAAACGCCCAGCTAATTTTTTGTATTTTTTAGTAGAGACAGGGTTTCACCGTGTTAGACAGGATGGTCTCGATCTCCTGACCTCATGATCCTCCCACCTCGGCCTCCCTAAAATGTTATCTCTTAACGACCAATAACTCAAACATTCACAACACTTTGTAAAACATACAAAGCTATCAGATCTGCTCAAATGAGGCAGAAAAATGACTAAAATTGGCCCATGTAATCATTATTTTTCTATTTAATGAATGGTAAAATCCGAAAATATTCCATATTGCAAACTAAACCTCTCCACTAAAGTACTCTCTAGAATATATGAAACCTTTAAAGGTATAACCAAATTTATCTTTTAAATTCCTGTCAACTTTACCTTGATCTCACAATGATCCCTGTGTCTTTTTATATTGAACTTTTAAAATTACTTATCAAAGAATAAAACTAATGCTTCTAAAATATGGACCATTTTAATCCTGTGGCAATTAATTATCCTTGGAAAAAAACCATAAAACCACTTAAGTGCAAAGTTTAAAAAACATCAAAATAAATTAAAATGTTTTGTAGAATTATATGAAGTGCCCAGGTGCAGTGATCACGCCTATAATCCTAACACTTTGGGAGGCCAAGGCAGATGGATCACTTGGGGTGAAACTCGACCTCTACTAAAAGTACAAAAAAAAAAAAAAAAAATTGGCTGGGTGTGATGGTAGAGGCCTGTAGTCCCAGCAACTTGGGAGGCTGAGGCACAAGAATCATTTGAACCCAGGAGGCAGAGGTTACAGTAAGCCGAGATTGCACCACTGCACTCCAGCTTGGGCAACAGAGCAAGACTGTCTCAAAAAAAAAAAAAAAAAAAAAAGAAGTATATGAAGTAATGATCTTAAATTGATGACTATGTTAAAAACAAAAGCAGTAATATAAGATATGTGTCCTCTGAAACAAAAGAAATCTTAACTGAAGACTGAAGATTAAAGATTTTTATTCATATGCACACACAAAAATGTGTCATATAAATAAAAGTCTAATTTTATTTATCTTTCTATTAAAATGCTGTAGCATCCACAAGGAAGAATACTGTACAGTCACTAAAAATGTCAATATAGAGATGTTTTAGTCAATTTAGAAAACAATTTTAATGGTAACTAAAAAAATTAACTAACAAACCTGTAATCCCAACACTTTGGGGAGGCTGAGGCAAGAAGATCACTTAAGCAAAGGAGTTCCAGACAAGCCTGGGCAACACAGTGAGACCTCAGCTCTGCCAACAACAAAAAAATTAATTAACAATATCATGTACATATATATATACATCTCAAATACATACAAAAATAAACTGATTTAAAATTTTTATCTACAGGAAAAATATTTTTATGTTCTTCTTATTGTCCAACATTTTGTCACTTTTCTTAATAAGTATATAAATATGACTTTTATGTGTATTATATATGTGAATATATATATATGTGCATGCGCACACACACACAAACAAAACATATTAATGGCAAATTCTGGCATAAGTGGCCCTTCAATAGCAGGCATTGAAAATGAAACCAAGCCCCAATTATCTTTTCTTACACTGAAACTATGTCAAGAATAACATCTCTTAAATGTAAAAAGGGACAACCAAAAGCTTAAGTATACTTCTATTAGACTGCCCAACAGTTAATCACAACCAAATTTTATTATTTTCTTTCTATGCAAGTCTTATAAAACCAAAGATAGAACAAATCTTTTAAATCCAATTTTAGTTTGAATCGTACATTACAAGTAAAGGCATCTATACAGTGCTTTGTAATATGTCAAAAGTTTTCTCTCACAATCTGATTCTCATAATAATGTTAAGAGAAGAGTTAGTTCAATTTGAAAGAGGAGTATCCACACCCACGAGGATGGCCGTCAAAATAAAATTGGAAAATACAAGCACTGGTGAACATGTGGAGAATCAAAACACTAATACTTCAAAATTACTGGTAGGAATATAAAATTACAAGGCCCTTTTGGAAAATAGCTGGCAAGTACCTCAATGAGTTAAACACAGAATTACCATACGATGAGGTAATTCTATTCCTTGGTGTCGTGACCAGTGGCTGCTTAGGGGCCTGGAGATATGAAGTGATTGCTTAATGGGTTTGGAGTTATCTTATGGGTTGATGAAAAAGTTATGAAAAGAGATAGTGGTGACAGTTGCATAACATTGGGAATATACTTAATGCCACTGAATTGTACACTTTAAAAGGGTGAAAACTGTAAATTTTAAATTATGTATACCTGATCACAGGTTTTTTTTTTAAAGGGCTGGGGAAAGGTGGGGGTGGGGGTTAGGTCAAGTCCCTGAGAGGCAAAACCTAAGACAAGAATTCCATGTACATGTTTGAGGAACTGCTCTTAGTAAAAAATTTAAAGAAGTGAATGAAGCAACAAAACTGTGGGTTCAGCTAAAGTCCAGCCTCAACCTGATCCCAGAGTGAGCTCTGGAGTCTAACTGGCACCAGGGAGATGTCACATATTGAGACAAAGACAAGGCCTTATACCCTTATATCAACCAGTCACTGGCTACAGGTCACCTACCTACCCCTGGGAAAGTGGGAAGCTTAAGATCTCTGGGATTTCTTGGCAGGCAGGTCCTGGCAATTCTGTGGTGCTAGTGAGAACTGAGAGCTGTGAGTCACCAACACTATAGGTGAGGAATAGGTAAATAAACCATCCAGATAAAAAGGAACTGGATGGGGTACTAACAGCATCTATTGCAACGAGGAAAAGGAAGCTTACAAAAATTGAGCGACTTATCTGGGAACACAGAGCAGGTACAATTGGAACTTGAAACTTACTCTCTTTACCTTATAACTCATGCTCTTTTCCATTCCAGCTTTGCATAATTTCAGCCTATTAAAACATAATGGAAAGTCCTATTTTTTCTATTCATTAGCCCTTCTAAGTTTTCCCCCTTATTCTTTTTAGTTTATGGTTTTTCTTTTATTGTTTTGGGTCTTTTTGGTACAGGGAGGGGTTGGGGATAATTGCTTCACTTCTGCTTGAAATGACCTTTGCCATCAGTTCTACCTCCTGGCAATCTCCTAGTTAACGTTATATCACCTTACAGAAGTGGTTGCTCTAATTTGTGTCCCTAAAAATCCTGTTTATAGCTATGATTTGTATTATTTCATATGTATCATGTGTGCAAGACTATTTACTCTTAACATTGTCAAATACTTGAAAGCAAGGATCATTTGAGCTTGTCAATCTTTATATTATCGGTATGTGGCACCTAATGGGAATCTGAAAATAGTTTGTTGAATTAAACTGTACTTTGTTTTAATATAACTAGAAGAGAGCCAAAGGTAGAGTATTTTTTTAGCTTTGTATCTTTCAGTGTCCTTTAGCAAGTGGATTTGATAAAGTTTACGGCAAGCCACTGTTTTAGACTAGCCTCCTGCACTAAACTTTAGCAGACCAGACCAAACCAAAATGGAATCACTCCTCTTAAGTGCCAAGTAAATGAACTGAACTTTGAGATGGGCCAGTTTTCCAAAAACAGGAGATCCACAGCAACCAATAAGGCCCAGTTTACCTGGAGCCAGCATGATAAGGAAGTCCCCTCTGTTTCAATTGTATGAGGAAAGTAATTTTTTAAATAAATTTATTTCCATAGGCTTTGGGGGGAACAGGTGGTATTCGGTCACATGAGTAAGTTTTTTAGTGGTGATTTGCAAGATTATGATGCTCCCATCATGCAAGCAGCATACACTGAACCCAATTTGTAGTCTTTTATCCCTCACCCCTTTCCCACCCTTTCCACCAAGTCCCCAAAGTCCATTATATCATTCTTACACCTTTGCATCCTCATAGCTTAGCTCCCTCTTATGAGTGAGAATACACAACGTTTGGTTTTCCATTCCTGAGTTACTTCACTTAGAATAATAGTCTCCAGTTCCATCCAGGTACTGTGAATGCCATTAGTTCCTTTTTACGGCTGAGTAGTATTCCATCTATATATACATATATGCCACAATTTATCTACTCGTTGATTGATGGGCATTTGGGCTGGTTCCATATTTTTACAATTGCAAACTGTGCTGCTGTAAACATGTGTATGCAAATGTCTTTTTTGTATAATAGCTTCTTTTCCTCTGAGTAGATACCCAGGATTGGGATTGCTGGATTAAATGGTAGTTCTATTTTTAGTTCTTTAAGGAAGCTCCACACTGTTTTCCAAAGTGGTTGTACTAGTTTACATTCCCAACAGCAGTATAGAAGTGTTTCCTTTTCACCACATCCATGCCATCATCTATGTTGTTTTATTTTTTGATTATGGCCATTCTTGCAGGAGTATAGTGGTATGGTATTGGGTTTTGGTTTAAATAGGCACAAGACCAATGGAACAGAATAGAGAAGCCAGAAATAAACCCAAATACTTCAGTCAACCGAACTTCAACAAACGAAACAAAAACATAAAGCGGAGAAACGATACCCCATTCAACAAATGGTGCTGGGATAATTGGCAAGCCACATAAAAGAGAGTGAAACTGAATCGTCACCTATCACCTTATACAAAAATCAACTCAAGATGGATCAAGGACTTAAATATAAAACCTGAAACTATAAAAATACTAGAAGATAACATCAGAAAAACCCTTCTAGACATTGGCTTAGGCAAAGACTTCATGACCAAGAACCCAAAAGCAAATGTAACAAAAACAAAGACAAATAGGTTGGACTTAATTAAACTAAAGAGCTTCTGCACACCAAAAGGATGTAAACAGCAGAGTAAACAGAGTGGGAAAAACCCACAGAGTGGGAAAAAATCTTCACAAGCTATATATCCGACAAAGGACTAATATCCAGAATCTACAAGGAATTCAAACAAATTAGCAAGAAAAAAAGCAAACAATCCCATCAAAAAGTGGGCTAAGGACATGAACAATTTTCCAAAGAAGATATACAAATGGCCAACAAACATATGAAAAAATGCTCAACATCACTAAGGAAAGCAACTTTGAAACAACCAATTTGCTTTTTGTTTCTTGTTTCTGTTTTCTTCAGCCATTTTTGGCCTATAAAGCCAACTATCTCTGCTCAGTCCATTCTATTTTATAGAATGGGGTGTTGCCTGATTCTAGAACTAAAAAAAAAAAGAAAGAAAGAAAGAAAAAAAACCCCGGGCCGGGCACAGTGGCTCATGTCTGTAATCCCAGCACTTTGGGAGGCCGAGGTGGGTGGATCACGAGGTCAGGAGTTCGAGACCAGCCTGGCCAATATGGTGAAACCTCGTCTCTAACAAAAACACAAAAATAAGCCGGGCGTGGTGGTGTGCGCCTGTAGTCCCAGCTACTTGGGAAGCTGAGGCAGAAGAATTGCTTGAACCCAGGAGGGGGAGGTTGCAGTGAGCCAAGATTGTGCCACTGCACTCTAGCCTGGGCAACAGAGCAAGACTCGTATCTCAAAAAAAAAAAAAAAAAAAAGCCAATTAAATCTTTAAATTAAATTTGTTGTATTTCTCTTTTTAACAGACTACATGCTGTAGAAAGGCTAAATATGTTGGTAGATGAGAACTAAGTACCAGTACACTACAGATTAGGATCAATAAGAGTTAGTCACTCTCACAAAGTGGATGCTTTATAAATGGAAAAATAATGTATTTGTTATCTATTTAAATGTGTAAATAGCAACATCTAATAATTATATTTCACTTAAAATAGATTAAAAGACATTTAAAATGGCTTTATACAGGAAAATATTACAGATAAAAGTTACTAATCTCTACCCATCCATCCAAATTAAAGAGGTCTAATTTTGAAAATTTAGCAGAGGAATGTTACTTAATTTAAAGGAAAAATCACTTTGACAATTATGCTCAAAGACGCATTTCAATGAAACCATCCAACAAACTAAATACGTAATAAATTTTTCCACTATTTTATCATTATGTTTGGCATTAATGATAGCACTTAGTATTCTACTGGCTACAAGGCTAGTATCATTTTCTAAAACTAAACAGACTGCTAGCAGAAGCTATTTCAAAGCTACACAAACAGACCTCAGAAAGTTTCTGTTAAATTTTTTTTCCTAAAAAGAAAGGTCAAAGAGGAAGAACTTATTAGGAATACAGGGTGAGAAAATAAAAGTAGTAGTATCCAAAATAAAACCAAAAATACAAATAGAAAAGAATGGCTTCAAAGATTTTTTTCCAGTTGCTTATCCTAGCAACGTAACCAATTTAATGGGTAAGAATGCCACAAATATCTTAGAAAATGCACAATGCCATTATACCTAGATTCTTTTTAAGCACCAATGGCCGTCATCAGTCAATAATGTACTTAAAATGAAAACGCACTTGAGCACTAAACACAAATAGAAGAAATCAATAGTCTGAAACATTCATTTTTAGAAACAGTTGATTACAGAAACCCAACTGAAGAACACCATGGCCTGATCTTCTTTATTGAACACATAAAGTATCCAATAGGAATCACAGAGGAACAGGCATTTTCTTCATGCTTTTATATTTGCTTATTTGTTTGCTTTTCAAAGAAAAGTATTATCTTCATGAGGCATAAATGCCAGAAAATGACATGGCTAACTATATTTTGTAGAACTTTTAAATCTAAGCTATTAGACTCCCTGAACTACCTCAAATGAAAAATATCGGCTTTTAGCTCTAAATCTAAATGAATGGTTTCCATATTACTAGAACACAACTCGTTTTATCTCACCACCTATATTACATAATATCATGGTCTTTTCATACCAGCTCCAATATAACTACAATATTTATTGCTTTCGCTATACCTACTGCATTTTATGATTCAGGGCTATTACACATATATAATGACCGATTTGTCACATTTTGAAATTTTCAAGAATTTACAAAAGTCTTTTCAGAAATACACCTACATAAATTCAGCTAGACTATTCTAATAACATTTGACAAAATGTTCCTTCTGCCAACTTGTTTGTTTATAAATTAAATTACATGCCACAAAACTAATTTTCAACTACAGTTTTCAGAGTTCCCTTTCTTTATGTGGTTTTAGTTCATTCAAGCCCTCAGCATTTTTCACTACAAAATCCTTCTGGTCCCTTCTAATATACACTATATACCACATTGTTATCAGATGATTCAAAACCATACATCATGTCACTCCCTGCCTTAAAAATCCAATAATAGAAGTGACTTCGCCAACATAACAGAGTAGAAGCCACTATCTTTCCCAACTCCACACCTGCTCCAACCCCAGAACTGCAGTCATTCTACAACTAACCCACTCCAAGCCCAGGCAATGTGGCTGCACCGGGGCCCACATTTCAGATATCAGAGCTATCACCTTAGTGAGCATCTTCATATTGTTGGGCTAAAAGCCAAGTCCTCACTGCTCATGCCTGTACTCCAGGTACCAAACCAGCTATCACACAGAGCTAGGCACCACCTCTACCTAGAAGCCTCTCTAATTCTGCATATACCTGTACTCCCAATTCTTATATCCACTGATGTGTTCACAAGCCTCCAGGCCTCACACACTGTTGCCAACACGGCAGGTGAGGTGCCTACACCACACATATCAGTGCCATTATGGACCCAGATGCCAGAGCCATACTCCCTCCACAAGTACCCAGGTTTCAGGTCTCAACTACAAGGCCACACCACAGGCAACACACATCACAAACTGGTATCACTGCTATTTCAAGCAAGTCCACAAGCCATACCCAGTACCAAGACGAATCTACGCTCAGCCACAACTTCCCTGTTAGGAGTAAAAGAGATCACAAGGACCTTAGCAGTCATTGTCACCAAAGACCCCAACAACCTTTGCTGCCTAGTCTTGCAGACTAATGTCTGCAACCCTTGATTGCAGACATTAGTATTAGCCACTGAGGATTCACACTAGTAGCCACTGAGCATCCCTCCAATCTTGGTCTAAAATCAACCTCAGCTGACAGAGCTACACAGATTACCCAGCTTGAACCCTCACTGGTGCCAGAACTGTTATACCCTAACCAACAAGCGCCCTCATAAGGTGAAGGTCTTTCCACAGCAAAACTAGCTCAAAAAGTCTGCATGGGGTGACTACTCCACTAGGTGCTCAGACATCAACATAATGCAACAAGAATCATGATAAACCAAGGAGAGAAAACACCACCAAAAGAATACAATCTCCCAGTGCCTGATCCCAAATAAATGGAGATAAACTGCCTGAGAAAGAAATCAGAATAATCATTTTAGGTGAGCTCAGTGAACTTCAAGAAAATAAATGACCAAAATGAGAAAACTAATAGATTGAAATTATAAAAAGAAACAAATTCCAAAGCCGAAAAACACAATGAATGAAATTAAAAATTTAACGAGTATCAACACTATCAGAACTGATCAAGCAGAAGATCTATGATCTTAAAGACAAATTAGTTAAAAATACATAGTCAAAAGAGAAAAAAAACCTACGAAAACTGAAGAAAGTTTATAAAATATATGAGACAGCATCAAAACAGCAAATATCTGGGTCATAGGAGTTTAAGAAGAAGAAAGAGAAAAGGTGATAGAAATCTTATTTTAAAAAACAGCAGAAAATGTCCCAAATCTGGAGAAGATATAAATATCAACATATAGGAAGGGGAAAAAAATCTCCCATCAGAGTTAATTCAAACAAGAATAGATGAAGGTATACTATAACCAAACTGTCAGAAATCAAACATAAAAGATTCTGAAACCAACAAGAGAAAAGAAAGAAATCACATACAACAGAGTTCAGATAAGGCTAACAGCAGTTTTCTCAGTAGACACCTTACAGACCATGAGAAAATGGGATAATATAGTCAAAGTGATGAAAAGGAGGGGAAAAAATGTCCACCAAGAATACTGTACCAAATTGTGAATTTTAGCTCCAGATCGACTGCAAGAACAAACCAGCAATCCCGAGAAGGAATCACAGACACTCTGAAGAAAGCAGACTGCTCCTGCAGGACCTGGGAGACACCTCAAATACTCTGAGAAGCAGAAAGCCTCTGGAAAGTTTTCCAGCGTGCCCTCCACCTGGAAACAGACTTGGGGCTGTCGTGGGCTGGGCAGCACGGTGGGAATGAGACTAGCCCTTCAGTTTGCTTGGGAGCTGAGTGATGCCTGTGATTGCCGCTTTTCCTCACATCCCTGACAATCCGCATGACTTGGCAGAGGCAGCCATAATCCTCCTAGGTACACAACTCCAGTGACCTGGGAATCTCACCACATCCCCCACAGTAGCTACAGCAAGACTGGCCAGACTGGCCCAAGGAGAGTCTGAACTCAGACACACCTAGCCCCACCCCCACCTGATGGGATTTCCCTAGGCAACCTGGTAGCCAAAGACAAAGGACATACAATCCTGGGAGTTCTAGGGCCCCACCCACTGCCAGTCCCTCTCCACACTACTACAACTGATGCAGAAAGTGCCACCTCCTGGCAGGAGGTCAACTAGCACAAAAATAGAACATAAACCACCAAAGTTAAGAACCCTCATGGAGTCGGCTGCAACCTCCACCACCTCCACCAGAAAATGCACTGGCATCCACCGCTGAGAGACCCAGGCGGTTCATATCACAGGACTCTGCACAGAAATCCTCGGCACCAGCCAGGAGTTGGGAAGACTCGCTGGGTGGCTAAACCCAGAAGAGAGAAAACAATTCATGCAGTTTGGCTCACAGGAAGCCATAACCACAGGAAAAAGGGGTGAGTACTACATCAAGGGAACCCCCTGTAGGACAAAAAAATCTGAACAACAGCCTTCAACCCTAGACCTTCCCTCTGACAGAGCCTACCGGAATAGGAAAGAACCAGGAAACCAACCCTGGTAATATGACGAAACAGGGCTCATCAACACCCTGACAAAATCACACTAGTTCACCAGCAATGGATCCAAACCAAGAAGAAATCCCTCAATCACCTGAAAAAGAATTCAGGAGGTTAGTTATTAAGCTAAACAGGGAGGGACCAGAGAAAGGCGAAGCCCAATGCAAGGGAATCCAAAAAATGATATATGAAGTGAAGGGATAAATATTCAACAAAATAGATAGCGTAAAGAAAAAACAATCAAAAATTCAGGAAACTTTGGACACACTTTTAGAAATGCAAAATGCTCTGGAAAGTCTCAGCAATAGAACGGAACAAGCAGAAGAAATTGAGAGCTCAAAGTCAAGATCTTCGAACTAACTCAATCCAACAAAGAAAAAGAAAACAGAATAATACGAACAAACCCTCCAAGAAGTTTGGGATTATGTTAAACAACCAAACCTAAGAATAATCAGTGTTCCTGAGGAAGAAGACACTCTAAAAGCTTGGAAAACACATCTGGAGGAATAATCAAGGAAAACTTCCCTGGCCTTGTTAGAAACCTAGACATCCAAATACAAGAAGCACAAAGAAAACACCTGGGAAATTCATTGCAAAAAGATCATCGTCTAGGTACACTGTCATTAGGTTATCCAAAGTTAACATGAAGGAAAGTATCATTAAGAGCTGTCAGACAGAAGCACCAGGTAACCTATAAAGGAAAATCTATCAGATTAACAGCAGATTTCTGAACAGAAACCATACAAGCTAGAAGGGATTGGGGCCCTATCTTCAACCTCCTCAAACAAAACATCTTCGGACAAGAATTTTGTATATGGTGAAACTAAACACCATATATGAAGGAAAGATACAGTCATTTTCAGACAAATGTTGAGAGAATTCACCATTAACAAGCAATCACTAAAAGAACTGCTAAAAGGAGTTCTAAATCTTGAAACAAATCCTGGAAACACATCAAAACAGAATCTCTTTAAAGCATAAAGCACACACGACCTATAAAACAAAAATACAAGTTAAAAAGCAAAAACAAAAAAACAAAGTATGAAGGTAACAAAGAACATGATGAATGCAAGGGTACCTCACATTTCAATACTAATATTGAATGTAAATGGCCTAAATGTTCCACCTAAAAAATACAATTGCAGAATGGGTAAGAACTCACCAACCAATTATCTGCTGCCTTCAGGAGATTCACCTAACACATAAGGACTCATATAAACTTAAAGTAAAGAGGTGGTAAAAAGCATTTCATGCAAATGGACACCAAAAGCAAGCAGGAGTAGCAATTCTTATATCAGACAAAAGAAACCTTAAAGCAACAGCAGTTAAAAAAGACAAAGAGGGACATTATATAATGATAAAAGGTCTTATCCAACAGGAAAATATCACAATCCTAAACATATATGCACCTAACACTGGAGCCCCCAAATTTATAAAACAATTACTAACAGACCTAAGAATGAGATAGACAGCAACACAATAATGCGGGGCGAGGGGGCAGGCCCCGGGGGGGGCGGGGGGCAGGCTGGGGGGGGCAGGGACTTCAATACTCCACTGACAGCACTAGACAGGTCAACAAGACAACAAAGAAACAATAAATGTAAACTATACCTTGGAACAAATAAACTTAGCAGATATATACAGAACATTTCATCCAACGACTGCAGAATACACATTCTATTCAACAGCCATGGAACTTTTGCCAAGATAGACAATATGATAGGCCATACAAAGAGCCTCAATAAATTTAAGAAAATTGAAATGATATCAAGCACTTTCTTAGACCACAGTGGAATAAAACTGGAAATCAACTCCAAAAGAAACCATCAAAACCATGCAAATACATGGAAATTAAATAACCTGCTCTTGAATGAGCACTGGATCAAAAATGAAATCAAAATGGAAATTAAAAAATTCTTTGAACTGAATGACAATAATGACACAACCTATCAAAACCTCTGGGACACAGCAAAGGCAATGCTAAGAGGAAAGTTCATAGCCCTAAATGCCTACATCAAAAAGGTTGAAAGAGTACAAATAGACAATCTAAAGTCACACCTCAGGGAAACAAAGAAACAAGAACAAACCAAAACCAAACCCAGTAGACGAAAAAAAATAAGAGCAGAGCAGAACTAAACAAAATTGAAACAAACAAAAAATACAGTACAAAAGATACATGAAACAAAAAGCTGGTTATTTGAAAAGACATATGAGATTGACAGACCATTTGCAAGATAAACCAAGAAAAGAGAGAAAATCCAAATAACTTCGCTGAGAAACGAAACAGGAGATACTACAACTGACACTACTGAAACACAAAAGATCATTCGAGACTACTATGAACACCTTTATGCACATAAACTAGAAAACCTAAAAGAGATGGATCAATTCCAGGAAAATACAACTCTGCTAGCTTAAATAAGGAAGAATTAGACACCTTGAACAGACCAATAACAAGCAACGAGATTGAAATGGTAATTTAAAAATTATCAAAGAAAAAAAAAAAAAGTCCAGGACCAGATGGATTCACAGCAGAATTCTACCAGACATTCAAAGAGGAATTGGTATGAATCCTTTCAACACTATTCCACAAGATGGAGAAAGAGGGAACCCTCCCTAATCCATTCTATGAAGCCAGCATCACCCTAATACCAAAATCAAGACAGGACATAACCAAAAAAGAATACTACAGACCAACATCCTTGATGAACATAGATACTAAAATCCTTAACAAAATACTAGTTAACCAAATCCAACAACACATCAAAAAGATAATCCACCATGATCAAGTGGGTTTCATACCAGGGATGCAGGGATGGTTTAATATATGCAAGTTAATAAATATGATTCACCACATAAACAGAATTTAAAACAAAAATCACATGATCGGCCGGGCACGGTGGCTCAAGACTGTAATCCCAGCACTTTGGGAGGCCGAGACGGGTGGATCACAAGGTCAGGAGTTCGAGACCAGCCTGGCTAACACGGTGAAACCCCGTCTCTACTTAAAAAAAAATACAAAAAACTAGCCGGGCGAGGTGGCAGGCGCCTGTAGTCCCAGCTACTCGGGAGGCTGAGGCAGGAGAATGGCGTAAACCCGGGAGGCGGAGCTTGCAATGAGCTGAGATCCGGCCACTCCACTCCAGCCTGGGTGACAGAGCGAGACTCTGTCTCAAAAAAAAAAAAAAAAAAATCACATGATCATCTCAATAGATGCAGAAAAAGCATTTGACAAAATCTAGCATCGCTTTCTGATCAAAACTCTCAGCAAAATCAGCATAAAGGGACATACCTTAATGGAATAAAAGCCATCTATGACAAACCCACAGCCAACATAATACTGAATGGGGAAAAGTTGAAAGCATTCCCCCAGAGAATGGGAATAAAACAAGGATGCCCATTCTCAACACTCCTCTTCAACATAGTACTGGAAGTCTTAGACAGAACAACCCGACAAGAGAAAGAGATAAAGGGCATCCACATAGGTAAAGAGGAAGTCAGAGCGTTAGCTGTTGCTGACAATATGATCGTTTACCTTGAAAACCCTAACTACTTCTCCAGAAAGCTCCTAGAACTGATAGAAGAATTCAGTAAAGTTTCCGGATACAAGATTAAAGTACACAAATCAGTAGCTCTTCTATATACCAATAGCAATCAAGCTGAGAAATCAGTAACTCAACCCCTTTTACAATAGCTTCAAAAAAAAATAAAATACTTAGGAATACACCTAACAAAGGAGTCAAAAGACCTCTACAAGGAAAACTACAAAACACTGCTAAAAGAAATGACAGACAACCAAATGGAAACACATTCCATGCTTATGGATGGCCAGAATCAATACTGTAAAAATCATCATACTGCCAAAAGCAATCTACAAATTCAAGGCAATCCTCATCAAAATACCACCATCATTCTCCACAGAGTTAGAAAAAACAATTCTAAAACACATATGGAACCAAAAAAGAGCCCTCATAGCCAAAGTAAGGCTAAGCAAAAAGAACAAATATGGAGGCATCACATTATCTGATTTCAAAATATACTATGAGGCCATAGTCACCAAAACAGCATGGTACTGGTATAAAAATAGGCATAAAGACCAATGGAACAAAATAGAGAACTCAGAAATAAATCCAAATACTTACAGCCAACTGATCTTTGACAAAACAAACAAAAACATAAAGTGGGGAAAGGACTCCCTTTTCAACAAATGGTGCTCAGATACTAGGCCAGCCACACGTAGGAGAACAAAACTCGATCCTCATCTCTCACCTTATACAAAAATCAACTCAAGATGGATTAAGGACTTAAATCTAAGATCCGAAACTATAAAAGTTCCAGAAGATAACATTGGAAAAACCCTTCTAGACATTGCCTTAAACAAGGATTTCATGACCAAAAACTCAAAAGCAATTGCAATAAAAACAAAAATAAATAGCTGTGACCTAATTAAAGAGCTTTTGCACGGCAAAAGGAACAGTCAGCAAAGTAAACAGACAAACCGCAGAGGTGGAGAAAACCTTCACAATCTATATATCTGACAAAGGACTAATATCCAGAATCTACAACAAACTCAAACAAAACAAGAAAAAACAATCAATACCATCAAAAAGTGGGCTAAGGACATGAATAGACAACTCTCAAAAGAAGATAAACAAACGGCCAATAAACATATGAAAAAATGCTCAACATCACTAATGATCAGGGAAATGCAAATCAAAACCACAATGCGATACCACCTTACTCCTATAAGAATGGCCGTAATCAAAGAATCAAAACACAGTAGATGTTGGCATAGATGCGGTGAACAGGGAACACTTCTACACTGCTGGTAGGAATGTAAACTAGTACAGCTGCTATAGAAAACAGTGTGGAGACTCCTTAAAGAACTAAAAGTATAACTACCATTTGATCCAGCAATCTCATTGCTGGGTATCTACCCTGAGGAAAAGAAGTCATTATTCTAAAAAGATACTTGCACATGCATATTTATAGCAGCACTATTCACAATAGCAAAATCATGGAACCAACCCAAATGCCTATCAATGAGTGGATAAACAATCTGCGATTATACATATACATATACACACACACACATATATATATACATATACATATATATATATATGATGGAATACTACTCAACCATAAAAAGGAATGAATTAACAGCATTTGCAATGACCTGGATGAGATTAGAGACTACTATTCCAAGTGAAGTAACTCAGGAATGGAAAACTAAACGTTGCATGTTCTCACTGATATGTGGGAGCTAAGCTATGAGGACACAAAGGCATAACAATGACACAATGGACTTTGAACACTTGGGGAGAAGTGGGGGATAAAAGACAACAAATAGGGTGCAGTGTATACTGCTCGGGTGATGGGTGCACCAGGTTCTCACAAATCTCCAATGAAGAACTTACTCATGTAACCAAATACCACCTGTACCCAATAACTTATGGAAAAATAAAACTTAAAAAAAATAATAAAAAAATGAATCAGGGGGATGTCTATGTTGAAAGCTATAAATACTAAATAACTCCTATGAAAAGCAAAAAAAAAAAAAAAAAAAAAAGAATACTGTATCAAGCAAAATTAATAAGAGAAAGAAATCATAGGCATCCAAAGGAAAAAGTTATATCTCTCTGCTTGCAAACAACGCAATCTTTCATGGAGTAAAACCTAAAGACTCTGGCATAAGCTGTTAGAACGAACAAACAAATTCAGTAATTCTGCAGGATACAAAATTAACATGTGAAAATCAGTATAACTTCTACACTATCCAAAAAAGAAATTTAAAAAAATCTCATTAACAATAGCTACCAAAAAAAGGTAAAATACTTACAAATAAATTTGACCAAAGAAGTACAGCCTGTACACCATACTGTGAAAACTATAAAACACTGATGAAAGAAATGGAAGAAGACACAATTACATGGAAAGATATCCTAACTTTATGGATTGAAAGAATATTGTTAAGACCAGGCACAGTGGCTCACGCCTGTATGAACACTGAGGAAATAAATGGAAGAAGACACAATTAAATGGAAAGATACCCTAACTTTATGGATTGAAAGAATACTGGTATGGCCAGGCACAGTGGTTCATGCCATATGGAATCTGTAATCCCAGAACTTTAGGAGGCCAAGGTGGGCGGATCACTTAAGCTCAGAAGTTTGAGACCAGCCTGGACAACATGGTGAGACCCCATCTCCACAAAAAATACAAAAATTAGCCAGGCGTGGTAGCATGCACAGATAGTGCCAGCTACTCAGGAGGCTGAGGTGGGAGGATCACTTGAGCCTGGAAGGTAGAGGTTGCACTGAGCTGAGATCACACCACTTGCACTTCAGCCTGGGTAACAGAGGAAGACTCTGTCTCAAAAAAAAAAAAAAGAATATTGTCAAAATGTTCAGACTACCCAAAGTGACCTACAGAATGCAATCTTTATCTAATGACACTTTTCACAGAAACAGAAAAAACAATCCTAAAATTCATATGGAACCACAAATAACCCCAAATAGTCAAAGCAGTCTTGAGCAAAAAGAACAAATCCAGAGGCTTCACATTACCTAATTTGAAAATCCACTATCAAGTTACAGCAATCAAAACAGCATGGTACAGGCATAAAAGCACACACACAAACGGAACAGAAGAGTGAACCCAGAAGTAAATCCACACATTTACTGTCAACTGATTTTCAATAAAGACGCCAAGAACATAAAATGAGGGAAGGATAGTCTCTTCAATAAATGGTGCTGGGGAAACTGGTTACCTACATGCAGAAGAATAAGATTAGATTCTCATCTAAAAACATACACAAAAATCAACTCAAACTGCATTAAACACAAACATAAGACATGAAATTGCAAAACTGCTACAAGAAAATAGAGGGAAAAAGCTCTATTAAATTGGTTTGGATAATAATGTTTTGGATACGACCCCAAAAGAACTGGCAACAAAAGCAAAAATAGACAAATGGGATTACAATAAACTAAAACACTTCTACAGAGCAAAGAAAACAAACAACAGAGTAAAGAAACAAGTATACAGAATGAGAAAATATATTTATATTTGCAAACCATATATCTGCAAAGGGGTTAATATCTAAAATATACAAGGAACTCAAAAAACAAGTAACACAATTTTTAAAATGGGAGGTTTTCAGGTCATGAGAGCCTCATCCTCAGGAATAGATTAACGCCATTATGAAAAGGGCTTGCAGGATTGGGAGTCAATTCCAACTACATGACATATTGGAAAAGGCAATACTATAGAGAGTAAAAAGTTCCGTTGTCAGAATGCTTAAGATAGTAAATTTATATATATTTAACCACTACTACATACACATATCAGCAAAAAGAAAGTGAAGAAAAAAATAGTTATTAACAGGGATTGTGGAGAGAGATGAATAGGAGGTGCACAGGGGATATATAGGCAGTGAAACTAATCTGGATGACACCGTAATTTTGGAGACATGACATTATACATTTGGCAAAACCTATGAAACTGTACAACATAAAGAACAAATCCTAATGTAAACTACAAACTTTAGTTAACTATAATGTATCAATATTGGTTCATCAATTATAATAAATGTAGACCACCAATGCAAGATATTAGTAAGAATAAACTGAGAGCTGTTGGCAGTGTCAGGGAGGTGGGAGATTATGGGAATTCTCTGCACTTTGTGTTCAATTCGTCTGTAAATTTAAAACTGCACTGAAAAATAAAGTCTATTAAGACATTATCACTAATCAACTTTATAAATATGTCATGCAATAAATAACTAAATAGCAATGCTAGAGTATATACCAACCAATTGTATTGAATAATCCATAAATTATTTCAAAAATATGCAGTCTTTAGGATTTCTCAATTTTCAAAAAACATGAATTTATAACTAAAAATGACAGGAGTCCTAGAGATTTAAAATAGTACCAAGAGACAGTGAAATAGATAAAATAAACCTATATTAACCATTTATTATTAGGCAAGATTTTATTTCTCAGAGATTTTCCTACTATATGATCATTATATAACTTTAAATGTCAAAACTATTTTCAATTTATTAATTTTGGATGAAAATCTTCCCTACATAAATATTAAATATTTCCCAGTCTTTCATTAAAAAGTATGCTTAAAAAAAATGTTCCTCTTGTCAATTCGTTTATTAAATTCCTACACTGATATATTTTAAAATGTACTGAGGCAGACACAGCAATCTGGCCTCACATTCAATGACCCTTGATGATGCTTTCTGGGTTTGTGTGCGTGTGTGTTTCCCTCTCAGACAAGCTATCTTTCTTACTGCTTCCAATGATTTATGTGTTTTATAATTAAATATGTATCTTATAATTATGTGTCTTATGATTTGTCTTATAATTAAATATGGGAGGTACAAACAATCACTTTGGAACTTTATCATAAATGAGGGCAAACAGGCAATCACCAGAGTTTGTAAGGCAGGAGGAAGAAGGCAGAAAGATTTCTCCTCCAAAACAAAATTACTTGAGACATATTCTTACCGTATATCTAATAATTAGAATTGCTTTAAATGATAATGGACAAAACAAAGTACACAATAATTTGAACTCACTGTAAGCTGTTACTTAAAGCTATCCCATTTATATAAAACCTTAAGTGTTAACATGATAAAGATCTGAAATTCAGATCAGAATACAGGTTCAATTTTTATTTACCAATAAATGTACATAAAATGTTACTTTTCTTACTCAGTAGTAACCACCATCACCAAATAAATAATACCCAAAGTCTACCTAACATAGGTAAATCCTCAGAAAATGAATTTACTTTGGATATCATGTCCAATGGTAGATGCAATGACCGTTTCTGGAGATACACAGTAATATCAAATATAACTAATTACTTTTTCCACTCAGAATGAAATTCAAATATGGATAAAACAGAGGGAAAATAGCTGATCACAGTCCTTACTAAGATTTCTGCTAAAATATTTCATGCTTGGGCACTAAATCTAGTGAACTCTAAAAGAGAGAACATTTCTGTGAATAATAAGTACATAAATCTTAACATCTTATTAGTACTAATGAAAAGTAAATAAATTAAATGTTGAGATTTAAGATAATTTATAGATGGACTCTAATCAAGATTATTTGGATTCCAACTTCATCCTAAAAGGACTTCAGGGTGACACACAATATAATGATTATATGATCAAGATGACTTGCACGACTCAATTCAAGAGATGGTTAGTACATACCATAGACATGATCTTTCACATAACAATAAACTATTATAAGAAAATTTCCAAATACTTCAAGAATTCTATTATAATATATAAATAAGAAACATAATCCTCATTATTACAAGTCATTCTTGCCTGTTCTATAAGAGGAGTGGGCAAACCACTATGGCAGCTTCCCAGGTTTTTTGTTTTTGCTTTTTGAGACAGGGCTTTATTCTGTCGCCCAGGCTGTAGTGCAATGGCAAGAACACAGCTCACTGCAACCTGTACCTCCTGGGCTCAGGTGATCCTCTCACCTCAACCTCCCTAATAGCTGGAAACACAAGTGCATGTCACCATGCCTGGCTAATTTTTCTTTTCCTTTTTTTTCTTCTGGTAGACATGGGGTCTTGCCATGTTGCCCAGGCTGGTCTTGAACTCCTGGGGGTAAGTGATCCTCCCACCTTAGCTTCCCAAAATGCTTGGAATATAGGTGTGAGCCACCATGCCAGGCCACAACTTCCTGTTTTTGTAAATAAAGTTTTACTGGAATTCAGCCATACTCATTTGTTTACTTATCATCTGCTTTCAGACTGCAATGGCAGAGTTGGGTAGTTAACAGAAAATCCTATGGCCCACAAAGCCAAAATATTTACTACCTGGCCCTTTAGAAAAAGTGTGTCAATTCCTGGTAGGGCATCAACTAGTATAACACAAATTCAAAATTAATACTTTGTACATAGAGATGTAGTCTTCTGATCGTTAAAATATTGCTTATAAAGTGTAATGTAGTCATATAAACAATTTAGTAGTATTAGTACAGTTTTAGTAGTATAAATAATTCAGTAATAGTAGTACAATATAATAGTATTTAATGTAAATAAACTTTTTAAGGCATTTGTACATATATTCCAGAAGCATACAGCTAAGAATACACAAATGACATACCAATAACAGATGCTTGTTTTGATCCTCTAAAAATTTCTAGCCTTGAGTTACCATAATACAAACTTACAATTCTTAAAGTTAGGATTTTCAAAAATATTTCACCATCTTCAATTTATATTTGCCATGTATAAACAAACTGCGAAAACTAGCCATTTTTTCTACTGTGAATAAAATTTCAAGAATAAAACTATAAACTAAAATCTAAAAGTGCTCTATGTAGCCCAAGCTATTCATATTCACTCATTTTTTAAATTTATTTATACATGAATGAATTTTCTCAACGATCTGATTTCCATTTGAAATCAAATTTCTGTACCCCTTAAACATAAAATGGTTTACCTTTCAGAATTCACTGTTTAAGCTGAAAAATAGTGAAACAAATGCCTATATATTCTTTACTTATATTCACCAATTAACATTTTGACACATTTATTTTACAAATATATTTATTTTATGAATGTATTTAATTAAATTTTATTAATTCAGCTCATATCTCTTTTAAGACTATGGGTATTGTCCTACAAAAACACAACAGCATTATCACATCTAATCACACAGTGATTACACTATCACATTATCACATAGTATCGTCGCTATCCAGTCCACATTCCAAGTTTTCTCGAATATCCTAAAAGTGACCTATGTAGCTCTACTTTCAATCTAGAAACCAATCAAGTTTCATATCCATGTTAATTTCTGACAGGCAAGCACCAAATCTTTCTCTAAACAATCTATTTGTATATAATACATCCTCTCTTCTATCCATAAACTTGTTCTCTTGAAAAGTGATAGGAACACAATTTCCCTACTACTTACCTGCCAGAATCATTCAGCAATGGAAGGATATTGTGATAACAACAGAGAAAAACTGATTTTCCAATTATTTCTATAGAATCTGTTTTCCCTATGAAGCTAGAAAAAAAATTGTAATCTCACCTTATATGGTTAAAACATATTATAAATAAATACCTAAGAAACATTCATTAATCAGCAAGTAAAAAGTCTTGTGACCTCCCAGTTTCCAAGAAGTTTTAATATTGTTACCACTAATAACTTAGTAAGAATCATGAATAATTATCCAAATACAGCATTTTTATAAAAAGAAACAATTAACATTTTAGTAAAGTCTAGAGTGATCTCTACTGGTCACTAAAAAAGCTAGTTTTAGAAAACTAGAAATACTTATTTTTAAACATATTCAAACAATTTTATAGTTCATTAAGCTGAATAAAGTTTTAATTATCCCATAAAAAGACTGGATAACATGTAAATCATGCCTATGCATTAAGAAAGAGACTTCTTCAGGAATTAATTTCAATACTTTCAAGCTTCTACTAAAGTGTAAAACTTACATTTTAAACAATGCTTTATTATACCAATATTATAAGAATATATACTTTTATAATTTTCTAATATTAATATAATTAAAATATATGAATAGTTTAACATTTCTCTCCTGACTTCCTTAATCTTAAAAGGAAAATTAGTGCAAGTTTTCACTGCTATGCTTTCTGAGAAATTGAGATTTCCAATGGGAATACTGTCAAATATATAAAAACAAAAAGATCTAGCGCTTCACTTTCAATATATTTTCTATATTGTTAATTATGCTTGAACTCAAGGTATTTTCCAGCATAAGTTATACACAAGGCCTAACAAATAGAGACCTAAATCTGCAATCGCCTTTACTGAAACCAATGAAAAATCTATACACAGTAATGAAACTGGCATGCAAATAAAAGAACTGTCAAGACATGTATTCCTAAAAATAAGCCTACAATAACTATTTTAAAGGCTGTGTGTGGTCTCGCCCATATATTTTGGCAAGATGCACTTTCTCCAACCACAGTTAGATTCATCCAAAAGCAGTGGCACTGGAGAGCCTCTGTCTCACCTGTCAAAGTTGAAGAACGTTGTTCCAAAGACCACCATGAGTCCATGGAGAAAAGCCACAGTGCTACAGCTGTTATTGATAAGCAGTTTCTAAAGGAGAAAAAACTTCAAACAATTAAGCAAATCATCCTTAATAGAGATACAGACAGACATACGATGATATTCATATTTAAATGATGAGATGACAATTACTATGTCGGTTGTGAAACAAAACACTGATAATTTATATACTGGAATGCTCAGAGGGGAATCCTTCATAAGTAACACTAACTTATAATCTTTTCTATTCTTCCTCTAACTGAACTTGTATACATTAGTTATCAATTCAAAAATTCTATTATGTTCCCTTATTTAAACCTTAAACAATCTCCTTTATAAAACCCCAAAATTCATCTAAATTATTAAGTTATTAAATTCATCAAAATTGCTGAAGTCTGACAGTTAAGAGCACAGTGGATTAAGATTCACAAAAGGAAACCTTCAATGTATTAAAACCCGATTTTTTTAGAAGATGCCTTAACATGTTTTTCAACCACATTATAAACGCGGTTCACATTTTTGCTTTAGACTAACCTCCCTACAGTAAAGCACACAGACTGATGGAGCAAGCTATTAACATAAATAAAGAGCAAGAAAAACAATTACTTGAAAAAGACATATGCCTCAGTGGACAATTCAAGTCCTACCCCCAACTTTGCAATAAAAGACATCTTAAAACAAATTGTAACAAAATATACATGACTATATTAAAAGTTTAGATAATGACAATGAATATCTCAAAATTTGACTTATTTTTCCAAGTGACAATATCCTCTAATCCTATTTAATGCTAAAACAGTTCAATTGAAAGAGAGGAGATTTTCCTTGTACACCTTTTCCAAGAAAGCTAATATACAAAAGATTCTCATTATAAGACAGTTTTACCTACAGCCATGTTCCATAGCACAAAGTTACAGCAGTGCTCCAACATATACAATAATGTCCTGCAGTTTCATTTACTATATTCTCTAAGTACAAAGGTTCTAAAAAGATTACTTTCACTTCTCCCTAGATACGTTAAATAGCATAGCTGGGATATTATTTTTCTTTGGTTTGTCAGTAGCATGTTTGATATAAATTTTATTAAGTGGTAGTGTATGTAACATTGCATTGTGGGTAGTAGTTTCCTGCTTTAGTCTAGCCACATCCTCAGCTGTCACAAGAGCATGTTTCCCATATTTTCTGCAAGTTCTCGCCTTTTTTTATTATTACAAAAATGACAGCATTCGAAGATGAATTGTTCTAATAATTACAAGAAACATGAATTACTTATACAGCTACATTAAACAAGTATGGATCACTCTGCACTTTCAAAGAATAATCAAAGAAAAAAACAAAGTAATCCTCATAATTAGTGTTAAGGTTATGTGAACAATGTATTAAAGTAAATTAGCATAAAAGGATTCAAGAAACAATTAAAAACAGCTAAAAGAAATTCTCTATAATCAGATGCCAATATTATCTAACAACTGAGGAATCACATACTAGAATATAATAATTTGTAATGAATGTTAAGAGCTCCAAATCTACCAAGTACTCATTAGTGAGGATTAATGTTAATATCCCCTACCATAACTTAAGAATCTACTCTGAGCCTGTATAGAAATGAGGGAAAAAAGGAAGAGAAACCAAAAAAGCCTGAAGGAGAAAGAAAGGGAAAGAGGAGGAAAGGGGGAGACAGGTAGAGGGAGACAGATAGGGAGAGGGAGGGAGGGAAGAGATTGACTTAGCTTTTCTCTTCTGGCATCCAATTTCCACATAATCTCACATTTAGACAGCTGCTAAAACTAATCAAATGAAGTTGCTCAAACAATCAGGGAAATGGTGCTAGTTTGGGTTTTTACATGATCTAATTAAAATAAACTGAGAAAAATACTCTCATTACAAAAAGTACTACAAAACAATGCCTTGTATACATACAGAATCAGACAAATATGCATGCATATGTGTACATAAACATATACCCCATCAAACAAGGAAATGGAATATTGCACAGTCACCATAATTTAACAGATAAAACTATACATATTTTACTAACAGAAGTAATCAATATAAGGCCAAATAGATGTCATGTAAGCTTAAACAGCTATACATCAAATCCAAAAAAAGAAAAAGTGTCAAAAAAAAGGAAAATAAGAAAAGATAGTCACACACCAAGATGTAACAATAAATTAAAAATTTCCTTCCTAAAACCTCAAAATCAGAACATTTTAAGCCAAATTAGGACCTCTGCAGTTTAAAAATTCCTCCATCAAATCACTTTCTCCTTTGATTTTCAAAGAATTAGCAGCAAATAAAAGAATAGAATTAGCAGCAAATAAGTCTAAAACAATCCTTAAAAACATGCATAGAAATGAGCACAATACTGATAAAGTGGATAAAGTAAAATTAATGTATTAAAATATGATCATTAGTTAAGAAAATAAAAAATTACTCAAATGGTTACAATGAAGAATAAGTAGCATTTAAACACAAATACCTTGGTATTTCAAAAAGTTCAATCAATTCTGACACATTCTATTAACTACAAAGTAATGGAGAAGCAAGATACCAACAACTATTTCTTCGAAATTGATTTCAAGATCAAAACTACATTTCATTTCCATGGCATTAAAATACATGATTTATACCGTATATCTAAACTTGTTGCTTACTTCAAAACAGCAAATACTAACATGTCCCCAAAGAGGATAAAATTTTATGGGTCTTTGAAAAGCAAAAAATAAAAATAAAAATAAATCTGTGGTTTTCAATTTCTGATGATAAGCATGGTATAAATCTATAATCAAGAGCTTTATTTGCATTGACTTTTCTAAACCAGTATTTCTTCACCACGTGTAGTAAGCTATTTCTAATGAAAAACACTGTTAATTATCAAATGTGTACCAATTATCAAATGTGCACCAGTTATCATTGTTGTTTATTAAATTTTTACAACAAAGTAATATTTGCTCCAAAGAGGATATATTTTCATTTTAGGAAAAAAATTCATGTGGATAATGAATATCCAAACTTGAAAGCACATGATTTCACTATCTTTCTCCTGCTAGAATTTGATAGGCCTCACACAGGACAAAAAGTGCATATATAACAATATCTACTAAACTCTCATGTATTAAGAATAACGATCCTGGCCCAAAAATAACATGCAGGAGGATAACATGCAAAAAGTGAACAGGTAATTAAATGACAAATAGATATTAAACATTACTCAATTTCTTATCAGGTCAATTTGAAGAGCCAAAGTTTGCATAAAGAAGATTTTAAGGAAGAAAATAATCAGCAAAATGCTGGGTTTATAAGATGTTTCAGTGAATACTAATGTAGAAACTATTATAAGCTTATTTGAAAAGAAGAAAACCATTTGCTTATCATACTACAGCAGCTACCTACATATTTTCAAGTAACTGATTCTATTATATGTACACATGAAACTGTTTGGAAATCCCACAAGCTATATGGACAAAACCCTCCTTTTGTTTACTTTGGATACTAATTAGAGATACAGATAATATGGATACAACTTATTTATAAACGAAAAAATAATTTTTCTCTCCTTCACATGAATAACTGCATGTTAAATGAAAGCTTTTACCTTTCAATGTAAAACCTGTTTACACGTACAATTAGGCATAATAAATCCATAGCTAAAATAAAACATCAAAATGTATTCCTGGTTTTTTATCACTAAAAGTTTATTCTGAAAAAGTTCTGGACATTTAAAAAATAAAGGACTAGAATCATTCCCATATCCTACCAGTGTATTTCGGGAAAATCAAATTTTCTGTAAAGAAACTTATGCACATATTTGTACAGTCATTGTGATCTAATATGAACCAAAAGCAGATAATGAATAGCACTAGGAAGAACACAGAGATATTTTAGTTCTGAGACTCTCCTGTCTCCCCAGCCCTTACCTCCTTGTACATTCCAAATAATCTTTTGTAATTCACTGTCTCCGCCCACCCCATTTACTTTATGCCACTCCTAGTTACTGTCACACTAGGAAGAAGTCTAACATGCAGATTTAGAGTGGCGTGGATAAATGGCAAAAAAATGACTAGAAAATTGGTCTGTTCGCCTTTATGATTTTTGTTGAAAAATATTCCATCGCTCCCAACTGATGAAAACAGGAAGCTCTATTCATAAATATAAAATTCACTGCCTATGATATATAATCATCCTAATAAGAAAATGAGTTCTATACATACTTGTCCAAAGGGGCAAAAAAGTAGATAGTTTCCCAAAGATGTTTCCAATTTTCTTCTGAATCAGAATTAGCAAATCGAGACGACTAACATACTCTGTCTGCGGACATTATTCCTTACTACACACAGCATTTTGTAATTTATTTCAAAGCTTCCATCAGAAACAAAACAAAAAAAAAACCTTCTGTTAACCCACTCTATTCTAAGCTCATAGAATCAAATACTGAACAACCTACATTATAACATAAGCGTTTTACTTTATAGAAGATCTGCTATCAGAAACTCTGTTAATGTCTAAACTACTTAAAGAACTATATAAACTGAATATACTTCCATGAAAGACAAAAAATATTACAATCATAAAGAAAACTAAGATTCATCCAATAAACTATATTATAATTCCTGTCATTCATTTTTTTAAGATCTTCAAACTAGGCATGAGATAATGGTACACATGAAACATTACATTTAATCTTTATTGTAAAGGCCACCACCTAATATATTGATAATAAACTAGACAGACGTGATTTAAAATTTGTAAAAGAATGCCCAGACTAACACTTTCATGACAGCCAATTATAGTCAAGCCTAGCAAGCAGTTTGCAACCAGACCTTAAGGTAAACTTTTTTTTACAATGAGTTACAGATTCACAAGTTTAAGAAGACAAGAAAAAGGAAAACAGAAGGAATCCAGCCACCCAGCAAATATGAAGCAGACCCCAGAATGTGTAACAGTCCAAAGATGTGAATTATTGTAAATCATCACTGTTGTTCAGAATTTCACACAGACTCTTGAGCCAATTTTGTTCATTTTTCCACAGACACAATAATGAACTAAAAAGAGGAGGCAAAAAGGCAGGGGTTGAGGGGGGAGTAGAAAGGAAAGCCCTTAGCTGCAGAGCTCTGCTCTACAAATGCTTAACCTTACAGGAGTTTGGGCTCCTTCAGCATTTGTATTCTATCCAAATCCTCATGAGTCACAAAAATTAAAAAGCTATATCCTTCTGGATGCCAGGAAAGGCCTTACCACAAGCCTTTTGTGAGAGAAAGAGAGAGAGAGAAAGAGCAAGGGGGAAAAGCCACAGTGGTAGGCAGTCCCACTTTACTTAGAGTACTGTGAGGTCACAAACCACATGATTCTGCCTCTCCAGTAATAGTGCTTGCAAAAAAAAGGAGTTTTAAAGCTTTTGCTTTTTTGGATTGTGTGAATGCTTCATTCGCCTCACAAACAACCACAGAACCACAAGTGCGGTGCAAACTTTCTCCAGGAGGACAGCAAGAAGTCTCTGGTTTTTAAATGGTTAATCTCCGCAGGTCACTACCAGCCACCGAGACCAACAGAGTCAGTGAGTGCTCTCTAACCACAGTCTATGCAGTAATAGTAGGTCCTTCAAATATTTGCTCATTCTCTTTTTGTTTTGTTTCTTTGCTTTTCACATGTTACCAGCTACATAATTTCTTGACAGAAAAAAATAAATATAAAGTCTATGTACTCCAGGCATACTGTAAAACTAAAACAAGGTTTGGGTATGGTTTGTATTTTCAGTTTAAGGCTGCAAGCAGTATTTACAACAGAGGGTACAAGTTCTATCTGAAAAAAAAAGGAGGGACTATGGCATCAAACAGCCTCTTCAGCACAGTGACACCATGTCAGCAAAACTTCTTTTGGGGTAAGTGTTACCATTTTTAAAATCCTGTAAGATATGAACCTGTTAAACATAAAGGTATGATTCTTTGATAAACTGCTAGCTTTTCCAAATAGTATATTAAAGATCCTAATAATGCTATCTTATTGCATTAAGAATTGAAAAATGAAATTTCTGTATATATTTGCATTTGGTATCTGTAACGTATCTAATTTCCAAAGTAATGACTTGAAATAGACAAAACTAAATTATCTCACATTGATCAAAATGTTTTCTAGAGTTATAGAAGTGAGGATATGAAAACAGTAAAATAAACAGTTTAATACTCTCATTAACCCTCACCAGAAGAAAAGTCAGATTCTAAATTTAATCAAAGCATTATAAATTATTGACTCCGGCAGCTCCCAATATTTGAGCAAACTTCAAAAAGGAAGCAATTTTACAAAATAACAGACCACAGAATTATCTCAACATTATGGTCTACCATGTATAACACAGAAATAAACCTGTAGTACAGTTAACATTTTAACCAGCTCAACTGAAAGAAATCCACTTATAAATTTAAACTGTATCCTATCTAAATAAGTTTGTTTCTAAACAACTTTATATAAATAGACATTCAGCTGAAATAAAATTATGATAAGTACATCACAGCCATTTTCATAGTTGCCCAGGATATTAAAAAGTTCATGGAAGTATTTTAAAACTTACATGCAACTGCATTTTTCTATATAATTTTAATTTTACATCTACACATTGTTATCCATAGACCTTGTTATACACACAGCAAACACTGAAACATCTAAGATTATTTTAATCACATTCTTGGACCTACCAAAATGAATAACTGCTGTTTAGCCTCATGAAAAATAAAGCTCCATAAGGATACCCCACATAATTTTTAAAAGCCACAACTATTAAACCATGCTGGACTTTAAAAAAAGCAGGCATAATCTAGTCCCTTAATATTTAATTTCAAGTTAGTGTTGATACAGATATGTAAATGACTTTAACATTCATCAGCTGATGTGTTATTATAGCAAAATATCTAAACACACAAGATTCTCTTTATGATGGCCAACATGTTCCAGCTACAAGGCAAGTTTTTAAAAATTTTTCTTCTATCATTTAAAATAAATCTTTTTGCTGTGTACATCTATATTAACTTTGCTTTTAACTTACAACTAATGACTGGAGTTTCCTTTACTCCTCCTACTTTACACATTTTAACTGGATACTACTAGATAATCAGTCTTAGTTTAGGTCAAACAGAAATAATTAAACCTGAAGGGAGGAAAAAAAGGTTTCTCTTACAGAGTGAGGAAATGTACTTTGTATTTTACAAAAAAATGTAAAATTGCTGTAGTGACTCCCTCAATAGCTGTAAGTGGGCCCCCTCAGTTATAATATACACAATATAATAATTACAGATTAATTTAAAATTTTAATGATGGGTACTAAGTTTTACTCTAAAAATTTCTGTATTAAGGAAGCAGGACATAAATACAGCTAGACTACATTACAACACATAGCATAATTATAGCTTATACATCGAAAGTTTGTCACTACTACCCAAGAGATAAAAGGAAAAAGAATGGTTAAAACTACCGTTACACAGAGGGATAACTTGAAACAGGGATAACAGAGATATCAGGGAGGTATAACAGAAGCAGTTAAGTTACTCTTTCACAGTATCACTCTGTTTAACTATTTATTTTAAATACATTTTAAAAACCAGATCAGGAACAACACAAGTTTCAAAAAATTCTTCAGTATTAGAAGTAAAGCTATCACGAAGAATATGCTAAAACTCTCACAAAGAATATATTAAACTGCTTCTTATTCTATCATAACAGGGATCTTATATTTCTGTAACATTCTTAATAACTATTCTACATTAAAATTTCCAAAACTTGACAGGATTCTAAGCTAGGCACGGTAGTGAACCTCTTTTTTTTTTCCCAACATTACAACCAATTCTTCCTCTTTTGAAAAGTGGGCTGCACCTTCTCTCCCCCGCAGCCCCTAAACAGTATCTTAAAGCCTGAATAGAGAACTTAACGTGAACCCACTACCTCAGACTAATTACAGGTGAGTAGTGGACATCATGTATATGTTATCATCATATTGCAAACATTTCCCCATTCTATAATCTATGCAAAGTCTAAAACCTCACTTTAGGCTTTAGATTTTTATATAATGATTATCACAACCACCTAATGAAATGTCTTAAGTATGTGTCCCAATTTTGTAAAATAGTTAAAAACAAAGTTTAGGATTTTCCTAGGTGAGGAACAAAGCACACATTAACAACTGCCTCACCTCAAATATAATGACTGAAGCACGTGTGTGTGTGTGTGCGTGCGCGCATGCATGCTAAAGAATATGTCTCAGGGTCCTTGATCTCTCAGCATACTTCACTTTGAGTTAATCAAAAATTTTCAATCTATACTACTTAAAATCTGTCCATCATTTATCATAAATATAGCTTGTTGAAAATCACAGATGTGACTCAGAGTATCTTAAAATTAATAACTCATGAAAATGTATCAGCTGACTGATTATCTACATAAAATCTTTGTAAATGCTTGAACATGATGTGTGAACACTGATTTCCAAAACAGCAGTTATGGTCCATATCAATAATATTTTCATAGTTTCAAGATTTAGTAGTGACAAAGTTTTATAGCTTCTTTTTAAAATACAGAGCTAAATTCCAAAATCTAGGGAGCAGAATTACAAAGTTAAGAACAAACACAGAAAATCACTCTAACACGTATCAAAAGCTAAAAATGTCAAAGTAATTCCCAAAGACTCATATAAATTATTTTAAATTATAATAATCCTAATTTTATATTACAAACTGTTAAAGATTTTAAATTTTAAATTTTATTTTTAAAAAATGTTTTGAAATGGAAAACACTGAAAAGAAACTGTAGAAAAAGATCTGGCTGGTCTGTGTGACCCTGCTGATCAATCAGTCTCTAGATCACAAGGCATGAAATACATAAGATTACATTATAATATATTTTAGTTATTTTAAAAGAACAAAATATTAATTTATTCAATTACACTCTTCCAGCTAACAACTGATAGTTTGACTTGTTTAAATCAGTCATGCTAAAGTTAAATTCAGTAAGATAGAAATGTTCCAGTTTGTTAAAAGAACACTGAAATATTTGATGGTTAAATAAACTGCAGGGGCGGGGGGAGCTAACTCATTGAAGGCGCTAAGATTTTATCAAACACACAGAATTAATCTTTATTGAATAGAACCATTCACAAATCAAAACTCACTGTACTCCAATACTTTAAAGCAGCGCTAATCAATTACAAACCTTTTCTAGTGCTTCAAAATTCATGTGCTTTCAATTTTACACACTGGTGGTCCTCAAGTACTGTATTGGGGCTGAGTTAAGACATTCTGTATCACAACTTTTTTTTCAACAAATATTCATCTACAGGGCTCCCCACCCCCGGCCCAAGAACTGCTCACATGAAAACTGTGGTAATATTTTTATACTGTACTTCTTTGTTGAAGCAAAAGGTTAGGGGTTACCTAAATACCTCAACTGTATATATATATATATTATATATATATATAAAGGAAAAGGTAAGTATTCATAGAAAAAAATCCAATGGGACTAGATTATTTATTTTTGCATTTCTCATGATTAACGATGCACCCGTGCATACTTGAAAATTGATGGCAAAACAGGGTAACATCTCAAATCCCTCTCCAAAGCATACAAATACCAATCTTCCATACTGTTCTAACCTTTGTTCTAGGATACTAAGATATGACAACTCTAGTCAGTAGTGAAATCACGCAAAAGCTCATCAAATGCATTAAAATTGCAAATACTACTACATAACAAAAATCTTTAGACATTTTTATAAGAAGGATTCACTGAAACAGTCTACCTCTACAGCATCTATTAAAAACATATAAAAACATGTGACCAAATAGACAAATACCATCAACTCAATGTGAAAAAAATCCTTCCTGCGAATACTAAAATTGTAATTATGGCAAAGCAAAACTATTTTTTCTAGTCACTCACATGTCAGACATTATTAATCGGGTGCTAGCAAATCCAATGGTAATTTAAGCAGAGACTTCCCAATGGGTTACCTTAATGTACTATTTTTTTCTCCTATACCAATGAACTCTGCAACTTCCACTAAAGATAGATAAAATTCTGCCTCTCCCCCACCCACCCCCAAAAAATCATAAAACTCCCATAATAAAGAGAACAATGAACTCCAATACTTGCTATTTTCTAAATAATAAAATATTCTGTCTACAGTATGTGAAAATTCTTCATCAAAACTGAGATGTTTAATATTTTAAAACAAATCTTTAAAAGAAGTCTCACATAATGAAATTATATACCTTAATATAATCTCTTGCCATTTCAAAAAGATTATGAAATTCACTGGATATATATTTTGATTCATGTGTTACAATTCAAAAAATAACAGGGAAATTCTATACCTTATTAAAAGGGAGTTTCCTTACATTTTTAACCACAGTCAACCACAAGCTTTTGTCCATTCAACAGCACATACACATGAAGCAGACCATACATTCCCATACAACTGCTTTAAGACCCGTATAGCAATTGAGATTAAATACTCTTTTATTATATTGTATACAATATCTTCACTTCATGTAGAATTCTTAGGAATTTCCTCCCCTTTATGCTATTTATTAAGGGCACAGGACTCAAGATTTGGAACATTGTTAAGTGGAAGTAAGCAACATGTTATCAAACACTTTAGGCTTTGTTGTTACTGCTGAATAGAAAGAAGCCTAACTAAAGCAAAGTTTTTCGTAAAGACTAATAAATAGAAACTGCATCATTTAAAACATGATATAAAAACAATCATTTTTTATATCATTTACCCTGATATCAAAAACAATGCCCAAATAAGATAAGCTGTAGAATTAAAACAGGCCTTTAAAGGCTAGTTGCTACATAAGTACTTAATACATGCAGAGAAAAAAAAACTGTTATTCATGCACTTCCTCTACTCTATATTCTTGTTAATACTCATAAATCCAATATACACCCAAGGAACAAAAATCATACCTAGGATGACTTGAGATCTAAATAAAAGATAAATGTTTACCTTGATTAGATGATTTTCATCTTTTAAATCAACTGCCCATAAAACAAGGAAATCTCTGACATACAGACATATGCAATTTTCGATAATGTTTGAGATGTTTAAAAACTATCATACTGATGTTAGAAAATTTACCAAGTTAACATTATTCCCAGAACTATATTTAAGATATTTGGGTAAACAGTTTAAAGACTCTTTTATCTCCACTATTCCTACTGCCAATTCTCTTAATTACACATTAGAGTTACATCAGATTAGTGACATTTCTAAAAAGGTATATCTAAATATTCCTATGTAAGGCAAATAATTTTTACCACAAAGTCAAATAAGGTAATTTTATTTTACATTTCAGTTGCATTGACTTTTTTTTTACATCAATTGCATCTACCAGAATCATTATATACCATAAACTATAAACATATATTTATATAACAGACTAAGTTACAACTCAAGAACTTAAATACACATTTGTAGGTTCCCCTAAATTACATGAACCACACCATTATTTACATATTCCTTATAGTCATGTGTCTTACACCTACATCTAATTTATGCTTCAGTAAAAGAAAAAGAAAAAAAAAAGCAAATAAAGGAAAATGCTAGCCACATCACAATAACAATCATCAATAAGGTTTTAAATACATATATATGCAGTCTTTCTTTAGAAATATCAGAATAATGTGATATTCCACAGAATTTCATATGAACACAGATGTATTTTTATACAGAAACAAAATATGTGTCATATATGTTCAACTTAAATTTCTATGTTTGTCTTAACATTTTTATACATGGCATATACACACGAATGAGTGTGAATGCATTCACACCAATGACTACAAAACTTGTAATAATGATTATAAGCCAGGAAAAAAATTGTAAATTATGTAACTAAGGTACTATAGTTCCGTCATGAAATATAATCAAAATTTTTTTGCATGTATGTTAACAAATGTCAATCTATAAAACCAGTAACAGGGATTACGAGTCTACTAGGAATTTCAAGACTAAAACAATCTTGTAAAATCCAAAATTGTTACTTTCCAGTTATAAACTTAAGTAACAATAATTAAAAACTGTATCAGTTAAACTAAGTATTAGAGTTTATAAGGGCAAATATGAATGGAATTAATTTGCTAATAGATTCCTACTTATAAATATTATCTCAAAGAACAACTCTGGCTTGAAGCTAAACAGGTATATTTTCTCAACGACCATGTAACCTGGGTAAACAATTGAAGCATTGAATTTCTAACTTTTGTATAATAATTGCTAGAATTAACTTTCTTTTTAAATTTCTGTACTGAACTTGTCAGTTTAAGACTTCAAATTCCCAATATAATCTTTAAATGAAAAGATATAATTCTACTAAATGATTACAAATTATTTAAAGGAATCTAAACAATGTGAATTTACTTTGAAGCTTAAAAGAAAGGATCATCACATTGATTTTACTATGTAATAAGGTATTACATTTTACAACGTATCAACCTACTGCTGTATCACTATAACTTGATCCTAGAAAATCGATGCATATCAAAAAGGTACATGGTGCAGATTCTCTTTAATCAATTACAATTTTATTATAAGATACTTTAATGCAAATACAGCTCATAAAAACATTTTTTTTAGATAAAAGTAAATTCTCATTTTATTTCATAAACGATCAGATTACAGATATCTGTAATAACCGTATAGGATCACAGAAAGGAAACTTCTTTATGCTAACAATCCATATTATATCAATCACTGTGTTTTCCATAAAGCTGATACCTGTGAAAGTATGTAAGCATTTCATACTAAGAACCTAACACCCAATTCAAAGATATTAAGACATCATGAAGTAATCTATGAGAAAACTCCCATCAAGACAACAGCATCTTAACATTATGTAGGATAAATGGCTACAAAAGATAATCTAATAGGATTAATTTTTTGCCTCTCATGAAATCTGTAAAGCATTTTGGTAATTCAGCTTTTGACAAAATGCAGAAAAGCTCTTATAAGAGTCAATGCAAAAATAAAATATTTAAAAAGATAAAACATATGGAGATACTACTTACAAAGACAATGTGCTACAGTGTATTTCTAAAGAAAGGTAAATATACAAGTCAATGTACTCCAACTTTTGATCATTAATCCAATCTACTTTCCATAAACTCTTTTTTTCATATTATAAACTCCAGTGTCCACACAGAATTCTTTATATTCTCCCAGTTTTCAAAACTAAACACATATACATAGTCTTTCTCTCTCTGTAATTTAGAAGGAAAAGTTAACATTTTAAAAACTTTTTACCACTAGTAACCACTTCATTTTAAAAGTGTTAGCTAGATAAGGAAGATGAGTACTGTCAGGAAAGCTTTATTCTTGATTCTGTAGTAAAGATTTAACAATATCCCTCCCTTATAACATGCATAAGCATATTGCAGAATATTTTTGAACACCAATATGACTAGAGAAAACACATGAAGTGGTCTGTTTTTAACATTATCACTCACAAGTACCCAGGAAGAAAATTCAGAGCCATGTGCTGATTATTAGGCTTATTTTTATTTTCATAAATATTCTGGTTCTCTCAAGACACAAGACACACTAAAATCGGAATCTATCAAGATACACTTAAATATTTTTTAAAACATCAAAATACTTGGCTTAAATTGCTAAATTATTTAATTATTAAATGGTTAAACCACTCTAATACATGTAAAAAAAAAATTTTACTGAGATGTATTCAAACCATTTTCTTGACTATAAAATTAAATCCTGTGCTCCAACAAATGATGTAACACTGTAATTTTAATAAAGTATTTATTACAAAGTAAATATATATTAGATGTACAAAAAGATAGGAAGTGATTTTCTATCATGAAACTTCATTAACAATACACGTAACTCAAGTTTTCTACCTCTGTTTTAAACTTCCTTCACTCAAATAAATGGTCAATTCATTGAATTTTTTTTGATCCAGAAACATCTTAAATGCTGTTTTAAAGGAAACTTTAATAAAAATGGCCTTACTCATTATTATAAACTGGCTGTTTGAAACTTAATGTGAAAACAGTGTGATCTGAAAACTTACATACTTAAAACTTATGACATGAACACAAAACACGCAAGCAAATGTATAAAACTACCCAGCAACAATAATATACTGAGAAGCCAACCTCGAACATAGGAGATATACGTATGCTTTTTAAAATAAAAGCTCAAATTAAAGCTTGCCTTTTGAACTGCCCATATGAACAGAACAACATGCCAATGACTTAGAGAATTTTCTTCTAAACTGGCAAGACTAAAAAGAATCACATCCAATTCCTATTTTGCAATTATAATGTGCGATACTTTCTTTAACCATAAGACTGTCATTTATTCTAAATTTGCTGGAAAAGCTTGCATTGCATTTTTCCTGTACGTACCTCTTCCTTATCAATTATGGTGTATCTCCAGCATTCGAAGAAAAAAAAGCTCCAAAACTTTAACTACATTTAAAATATATAATTAAACCAACATATACAAGGGCTACTCTAAAAATACTCATTTCTAGAAGGCCAGAAAATCTTATTTTTTTAAGCTGATGCATCTACACATAGAAAGCAACTTTTAGTAAGTTCTTTTGCTACGCCATAATGATCTGCTCCAGAAACTCAAGGGTACCTAAAACAACGGACTACCTGTTCTAGCCATGCTTAGGAATGTGTCCAAATCATTTTTATTGATTTAACCTTTATAGGAATGCTACATATCCTCAGAGCAAAACATTTTGAATGTATTTATAATATGATACACTTCTAGAAGCCATGAAAAAGAAAGCTAAAAACAAATCTAAGACGCCCCTCCACCGTTGGTTGTTATATGTTTATTTTTGTTTATTCGAAACAAACATTAAATAAATATTAAATAATTCTATTTGCGAAAACTCACTTTGGTACTACTGTAAGTAGAAATAAAAATTTATTTTTTTAGAAAAAAACGTGTATTTAAGTAAATTCTAACTTTAAGAAACAAAACTCCTGACTTGACAATGATGTTACACCTATAAATTTTAACGGATTCTAAATGCTTCTTTCATACTCTAATTACACATTAATCATGGAACCTCTATACAAATCAAACTGAAACTTACAGAAGTTAGTCTTTATTGAATAAACTTAAGTTGTACTCTAGTTTTCATCCTCAGAGTTTACAGATAAAGTTCTGTGTAGCCTATCTTTCTAGCTTTCTGTAAGTGGTACTTTACAAATGGTTTCAACAGCTAATGCCTGTATTAGGTATGTTTGCCAAATAATTCACAATATTATGCTTCCTCACATTATGGTTCATCAATTGCTAACTTAAACATCACCTCTAAAGAAGTTATACTTTCACTGCAGATTGTTCTCTAAAAAAAGGCCAACAACTTTTGAGCATTTCCAGATGTAGCTCTCATAAAAAAATATATATATAGGCAAATTATCAAGAAATTCTAAAATTAGTAATAAAAATATAATAAAACTGGTATCATTTCTGATTACTTCAGTGATCACATATAAGTATATAAAAAGCTGATGGTACTATATTTTGAATTAAGAAACTTATGACAGCTATAGGATCACTGATTTCAGGTAGCTGCCAGTAGGTAAAACAACCAAGTGTATTTCAGTGTCAGACAAGATTCTGCTGAACTGGAATTTTGGAAGCTCTGACGGTTACTGAGCATGTGATAAAAATAACAATGCTATCTTTCTCAAATAGTTAATTTATTTTCATACTGCACAATACAAATTTGGGTTCAGCTATACTATTTCGTTGTCATTTTTTTTATAAAACATCCAAGTATGCATGAGATTATGCTAAATTAAAATAAAAATAATTTATATGCAGCCTATTTCTCTGGATGAGACAAGGGAGGCATCCAGGGCACAAAATTTAAGGAGGTACTCACTCTTGCACAGTCCTCAAAGAGATAGCCTCCTTAAATTTTGTGCCCTAGGCACTTTGCTTGCCTTATGCAAATTCTAGTCCTGAGCTGGAGACACATAAGTATAAACTATTTATACTCGTGAGTATAAAACGACATGTACCAAGCAGGGTGACATAAAACATAGAAAAAGCTAATATAAGAAGAAAAATTAAAAATAGAATATTTACATTAAAGAAGACATATTTGCCATAAATATCTTGCAAAGTAAGATAGTTATGGCCTTATTGCTTGATTATAAGGCTAAATAATCTTATTAGTTGACTATAAGGTTTTAAAAAAAAAGGATTGAAAGAGTATTCCATTAAAGAATTCACTAGCCTATACAAGACTTCTTATATTACAGTGGTATCCAAATCTGGCTGATTCACAGAATTGCCTGGGGAGTAGTAAGTCTTGGGGAAGAACAGCTTCTGGAGAGAAAGCCTTCAGAACTTTTTTAAAACAAAACTCCCTAGGTAAATTAGCCAAGATTGTGAGCCAATAGATAACCAACTTTTAATACTCCTAGAAATAAGCTAAAGACAAAATGCATATCCAAAATACATTAATTCCAAATTGTGTCCCCACTAAACATTTATAAAGCTTGTTTACAAGAAAAAATTAGTTCCTTTCTTTCCTTCTTTTCTCCTAATAGAGATGTTAGTCAATGGTTATATGTTTAACAAGTAATATTAATAAGGAAAATAAAGTTGTGTTTAACAAGCTATATTAATAAGGAAAATAAAGAAGTACAGAGGATTCCATAAGATGACTACAGCCAAAAAGATTAATATTCTTATTTTTCTATTAGGTTAAAATACCTATTCTAAGTACATAATTAATCTATTTCAAAACTTTATTTTAAATGTTATTTGTTTTAAATTATTTAAAATTTATTAAAGTTCTAATTTAGACTTATATTAACATATTTTGAAAAATCAATGTACCTAACGTAGTCTATAATTTTTATAGAGTAAACCTTAATTGAAACTGTATTGTTAGTTTTCGTTGTTGAGCATTTACTGTACCAGGTACCATGCTAAACCATTTAAAATATTATTTCCTTTAATTCTTACAACTCCCTTATAAGAGACATGTATCATAATTATTTACAGATGAGGAAGCTGAGAATGAGGTAAAGGAACTTGCTTAAGGTTACAAAGTTGAAGAGGTGGGATTCCAACCCAAGCCTTTTAACTCTTAATTACCACTTTACAGTGTTATATATGACCTAAATGAAGTTACTTCCTGGTCCTCAATTTCATCTGTAAAGGTGTTAGTTCTCAGAAACATAATTATTCTAAAGTTATTAAGCTGATAAAATATAAACAGGAAGACAATCTTGGAGTCTTCAAACTACCCTGCCACATATCTTTAAGAAATACTAATCCGACAGAACCAAAGAGATTAAGAAAAAATAAAAGTATATCAGGGAATACGATTAAGGTGAGGTTTGTTTAGCCCCCTTCTCCCTCAAGACAAGGTCTCACTCTGTCACCCAGGCTAGAGTACACTGGCATGATCACAGCTCACTACAACTTTGACCTCGTGAGTTCAAGGGATCTTCCCGACTCAGCGTCCCAGGAGCTTGGACTACAGGCACGCACCACCACGCCCAGATAATTTTGTAATTTTTTTAGAGACAAGTTCTTGCCTTGTTGCCCAGGCAGGTCTTGAACTACTGGGCTCAGTCAATCTTCCCACCTGAGTCTCACAAAGTGCTGAGATTACAAGCATAAGTCACCGCACCTGGCCTTTAGGTTGAGTCTGATCAGAAAACAAAAGTTTCAAGGAACTAGATAATTCTTAATCATTATAATTAACAGTCTTAATCAATGTCCACAATATACATATATACTTTATGCAATATAAAAATATAATTTAGGAGTAAAAAATTAAACAAACACCAAGAATCTATAATCCTCCTTATTTATAAAATTAAAATAATCATGTATCATAAATACAATTATAAATAGGCTTTGGTGTCAGCTGGAATCAAATCCTACTTCCTATATTTATCTGTAGCATTCCTTATACTGTGGTCTCATAGCCCCATCTACAAAGCCCCATACCCCCACACATACGCTAAGTGACCCAGGTAACCTTAATTTCTAAGCTTTAACTTCTAATTATAATTTCTTAAATTCTAATTCATTTGATATTCACTAGTAACTGTACTTTTTCCTGTGCCTACCAAAAAGGTACTACACAAGATTCCAAGAAATAAATCCTTGACATGCACTATTCACCCCAATTTTATCCCAATTTTAACCACAATTATCCACATTATTACTCAAAACAAAAAGTTCTCAGGGAAGCCACAAAAGTGCTCTGCTTTTTTCTCTGGCAGAGGGTAGGAATAAAGCTATGAATTATATTTTTCAGTCTATATGATTTTGAAAAAAAATGCTCTGATTAGAAACCACAGGTTATGATACGATACATGAGATACTTTTGCAAAGATAAAGCACTAAAGAAAAGAGAAAAGCGGGTATCTATAAATGTTAACAGACTTCTCCAATCATTCTGCACCTATATTTAACTTGGTATGTAATACTTTAATGAGCAAACTAACAACTTTTAAAAGCTAAATGAGGTAGGATCACACTAATATTAAATAAATACATATGCAAGTATAAAGTCATAACTACATTTTAAAAGGAAAACACAAATTTTCATATTAGTTTTCATTAGAAACATCCACTGAAAAAGGTTAAAAGTGAGTTTGTCTCAGCAACTTTATAAAGAATACAGTGGCATAGGACTCCAGGTAACAACAAGAAAGGAATGAAATGGCAAAATGTGGTACACACATGAAAATAACTACCGAATAACAGATAGTTAAAAGTCCTCAGTAGTAGCAATATTATTACAAGTTCTCAGATTCTGGTACCCCATCTGGCAATGAAGGCAAGAAGTTAGAAAAAGATGTGGTTACAAATTAAAAATGATACAACAAGATAATCCATCACTTTTAGTTTAAAACCTACAATTATTCACACTTATTTCATCAGAAACCACTAAAAAGATGTATGAAGACAGACAAAAGGTTCTGTGTACAGCCAGAACAGTCAACCAAAACAGCAGAGAATAAATTCACAAATAACATGGTGATTTAGTAGTCAGTAACTTACCATTAAAAAAAAATTGAGACTAGACTGAAAAATATGGGCAAGTTGAAGAGATATTACAAAGAAACTAGCAGAAGATTTTGGCAGCAGCTATGGAAGAGGCAAAGAATAAGGAAAATGAGACTGCCACTTAGGACAGAATGGTTGATGGTGCCAATGACCATGAGAAAAATAGGAAAGGGTTTTTATTATAAATAGAATGAGTTCTATCTTTGTCACTATACAAGTTGTGCCTAGTGAAAAAATAGAATACTAAGTTATATATAACACAATCTCATTTTTTTTTTTTTTTTTTGGAGACAGTGTCTTGCACTGTCACCAGGCTGGAGTGCAGCGGCGCGATCTCAGCTCACTGCGACCTTCGCCTCCTGGGTTCAAGCGATTCTCCCACCTCAGCCTCCCAAGTAGCTAGGTCTACAGGTGCGCACCACCACGCCCAGCTAATTTTGTATTTTTAGTAGAGATGGAGTTTCACCATGTTGGCTAGGATGGTCTTGATCTTTTGACCTCATGATCCGCCCACCTTGGCCTCTCAAAATGCTGGGATTACAGGCATAAACCACCACGCCCAGCCCCACAATCTCAATTTTTAAAAATAATGTGAGACTGCATCTGTATCAGAGGAACTCAAAACAGTCATAAGGTTTAGACAGTAGCAGGATTTTGGCAGCCTTTTTTTAAATTTGCCAATATTTTTCTATTAAAAACCATGAATACATAAAATTTCAAAAATTTAGTTAAGTTTGTGTTAATGTTTGAAAAGCTTAATTCTTCCTGAACCCATACCAAAAATAATACATATGAAGAACAATGTTTTTTATTTTTCATGCTCAAGTTGTAAGAAACAGAACAAAGTCCTCCAATCACAAGATATTTGTAAATCGAAAAAGTATTCTCACGAAAACCACAGAATGTCATGGAAACACAAGGACAGCAGGGGTTTTGATGTTAAGTTTAAATTTCAGTTACAGCGCCTAGAATATAACTGAGCAAGCAACATTTGAGCTCCCTGTGTCTCAATTTCCTCATCTGTAAAAGTATTACCACCTACCTTGAAAGTTTCAGTCAAATAAAATGTAAACTGTCTGCACTGATCTGACAAAAGCATTATAATTATTAAGTATAATCAACTTTCCAAACCTTAAATCATCTTAAGTCTAAACTCAACTACTCATAGGGTGGCTCACAAACCAGCATAATCAGCATGACCTGAAAGCTTGTTAAAATGCAGAATCTCGGCTGGGCATGGTGGCTCACATCTGTAATCCCAGGACTTTGGGAGGCAGAGGCAGGTGGATCACAAGGTCAGTAGATCAAGACCATCCTGGCCAACATGGTGAAACTCCTTCTCTACTAAAGGTCCCTGAGGTTGTCCACTTGATCTGTTTCAGGGTTCTGACACAGAGTGAAGAACACCTGGTAGTCTACTCTTGATTCTTACTTGTGAAGGACTCAAGAGACTAACAGAGATCATCTAATCTATAATAATTGCATCTCCAAAAGGCAACTTTTCAAACCTGAATAGAATTTTCATATTCATACACCCCTCAGTTTATCCACAATGACTGATTAAGACAGAAGGTCCTATGTGCTTAACTCTCTCTAGTAAAAAATGTCTTCAATAATTTGAGACATTCTGCAAATTATTAAGTTGCATATGGTACAAACTAGCTACTAGTCTGTATTTCTTCATGTTCTCAATGATGTCTCACCACAACCTTGTGAAAAGCCCCGATGAAGTTTAAAATTGGTGTCTCCATCCCATGTTCCTGAGACAGCTATCTAGTAGCTCTGATGTAATACAGAAGTTTGTGAGGCATGACTACTGCTGAGGAAAACCCATTTGGCTCCAACTACTCACCTTCTAGGTGTTTAAAATCATCCTTTTAATAACCCATATTAGAATCTTAGCCATCAAAGACCTCCACCTGACAGGTCTACAGGCTTTCATTTTATAACCAATTGCCCTTGATACTCTATACTAGTTGTTTACTGGTAAAATATTTTACAATCACAGGTTCCTATTCTTGTCTTTTTTCCCCTCCATGACTACTAATTGAATAAAACAGAAAATATGAGAGACAATTGTATATATGAAAAACTGTCAAACTAAAGAGAAATTCAAATTCCTTTTATTCAGAGAGATAAAAGTTGATATGAAGTAGATATGACAAAGAGAAAGAACATCCACTAAATACTTAGTAGTATACAAAGAGTTAGACCATGACAAAGTTCTGAGAAGTTTAGCTCCACTGAAGGGGTTTCTTAGACTACTTGAACCAGAATTTTCAATCTTATTTCCTATACAGTTGGGAACTCCTTCATTTATACTTGGCCTAAACTTCCCCTTGTCTATATAATTATTTTTGCTCTCCACCCTTAAAACTGACTTGCCTTTAGCTATAACTAATGTACTTTGTTGCCCATTCATGCAGTGCTTTATTGTTTTCATTCTCTGATCGTTTTTTTTCCATTCATGTCCAAATGAGCACTGCCTTAGATTCTAAATATCCAGCGGAGAACCCATATATGTACATTTTCCTTTGAATGTGTAGAATGGTAACATAATCAATGAAGCACTTAACTGCTTTACGATATGCACAAAAACTATTAAGAGGCCACAAAAAAGCTATGCCTACCACAAATTTAAAACCCATTAAAAATCAGGAATGTCAAAAGCATGTTGGCCTTTTGGGTAAAGTGTATAAACTAGCTCTTCATGCTTGGCTAGGAAAGCTTAGAGAAAAAAATGCTAAATATGAAAGATGAGTCTGCCTTTAAGACAAAAAAGAAATATACTTGGTGGACCTATAAAGGAAGGTCACTTCAGATATCAAAAATGCAATAAACCAAGATTCAGAGCTATGACAAGGGAGACAATAAAACTAATGGTACAGAATTTTTTTTTTTTTTTTTTTTGAGGCGGAGTCTCGCTCTGCGCCCGGACTGGAGTGCAGTGGCCAGATCTCAGCTCACTGCAAGCTCCGCCTCCTGGGTTTCCGCCATTTCCTGCCTCAGCCTCCCAAGTAGCTGGGACTACAGGCGCCGCCACCTCGCCGGCTAGTTTTTTTTTGTATTTTTAGTAGAGACGGGTTTCACCGTATTAGCCAGGATGGTCTCGATCTCCTGACCTCGTGATCCGCCCGTCTCGGCCTCCCAAAGTGCTGGATTACAGGCTTGAGCCACCGCGCCCGGCCAGAATTTTTAAATCCCTTTAAGGGGTTCTTTATAAGCAGGACAGTTGAGTAGTTGCCACATACTACGCTCTTAAGCCAGGCTTCATTCTTGTGAGTTTAGAAATCTGTTTCACCTAGCTGAATCAGAATTTAGCAAACTGATTTATGCAACAAAAAGGCTGTATATTAAAATGTTCCTCATGGGATGAAACAGAGGAAAAACTACCCACCCATCTGCCCTGCCTCACATGGATGTTTTGAGATTTAAATGAGATACTAATACAAGATGTCGGGATACTTATAAAAATATTTGACACTTTATAAAAATATCAAAGATAAGTTATTACCATTCAGTATTATAAAAAAATCAAACTTTTGTTCACCTGATTGTTAAAGACTGTAAAATGTCATGCTCAAATGACGTGTTTTCCTATTTGCTATGAAGTTGACAGTAAAACTTTTGGCCCATCTCAGCAACCAGAGGGACTTTATTATATGCATCTCTGCAGACTTTTACCTCCTAGATTAATTCTGTATCTCTACTCCTTTCAGGCTTCATCCCAATTTCCAGTTTTTAATCCTTTAGTATTAAAAATAATTATGATAGACTCCTCAAATCTTTTCAAAATCAACCAGGATACAAATGATAAACCAACGCTCAAACCTGCAGCTTAATGGCACGATCAGCTTGCTAGTCCTCTAAGATAGAAACCACGGAATCATTTTTGGTAACTAATTCTCTAATCTCATAAATCCCCAAGACCTAACAATCTAACCTACGCAATATCACTTACACTAGATTGCTATTCTTCATTCCCATTCCCTCTTACATGGACTACTACAACAGGTCTTTCCACAGCCACTCATTTTACGTGCTGCATTATCAATTCTTCTTAATGAGTATCAATGCACACTATACCTTTATCTTTTCAAACATTTTTCAAAGGTTTCCGATTGTCTTTGAAAAAGACTTAACCCCTCAGTCTGCCAAAGCTTGCCACATTTTGATACTAATCATGTTTTATCTGTATTTTCTATGACCCAGTTTCTCTGTAGACACAGTAAGCTATTTGCCCCAGATGCCTCATCCCTGCCTCTGTGTCTTTGATCATGCTGTCTCCTGTATTTGCAATATTCCCTACCTATCCTCACTGTCACCCTACCTACAAATCTCTACAGGGCTAAATATTGCCTATTCTTGAAGACAAAACTCAAATTACACTATTTTCACTAGCTTTCATCCTCCAAATTGAAAATTCTCTGATCCACCTCCATATTCCTACAGTAGTACGTAACTCTTTTCACATACTCATCTGCATCTACCACCTGTCATTCTCTCAGTTTCTATGTGTGTAAGATTCTCACTCTACTTATACATATATGTAAACATATATAATTCTACTAGACAGGTGATACTGAAGCTTTTTAATTGCAAAATCCATTTTTCATAGGAAATGCTATGAGAAAGCCCAATAAATAACATAGACTTTTAAAGGAATCCACAGGGTTGAAAGAAAGAAGGGTTGAGAGGGTAGCTAGAACCTCGCATGCCCTCCCAAGCAGCCCCACAGGCAACTTCATTAAGCACAGAGATACAATACAGTACACTAAACTACACACTCTCTTGGTAGCATAGATACACAAGAATTCCCTCTCTCCCACTGTTAATTTCTTTTCACATCATCTAGCCAAATGCCTGGCCTATAATAGGAATTCAATAAACATTTCCTTTTTTTTTTTTTCTTGAGATACGGTCTCACTCTATTGCCCACGCCAGAGTGCAGTGGTGCAATCTCGGCTCACTGCAATCTCCACCTCCCGGGTTCAAGCGATTCTCTTGTCTCTGCCTGACTAGCTGGGATTATAGGCACACGCCACCAAGCATGGCTAATTTTTGTATTTTTTTAGTAGAGACCTGGTTTCACCATGTTAGTCAGGCTGGTCTCGAACTCCTGACCTCAGGTGATTCACCCACCTTGGTCTCCCAAAGTGCTAGGATTATAGGTGTGAGCCACCGCCCCCAGCCTCAATGAACATTTCTTAAATGAATTAATGAACCAGTAGATGGAAGTGGATGGACAAATAACTGCCTAAACAAAAAGTAGGAGGACTTAGCAAAGGAACGTGGTAACAGCTAAAGAAATACTATATAAGAAAATGCCTTAAAAATAACTTTTATGGCTGAAAAGAGAGGTGGTACTTTATATAATTAAAAACTGAACACATTTTCAATAAAAATACCCCACAAATATGTGTGAGTTTACTATCAAAGAAAGAAGCCGAGACTAAAGATTTACATATATCATATTAAGATAAGTGAAATAATGGGACATCTGGTTAACATCTAAATTTTATTTATATTCAACAGCTTAGAATTCAGAGATATCGTAAATTAAACTACAGTGAATACATTTCTTTAAAATGAATTCGATTTTACTGATACACATATGACTGTTAGGGAAGAGTGTTCTGATTTTCTTTTTAAGATGTATTTCCTTCTTTCTCAAGTCACAAATGTAAAGTTCTGCAATTGTATTTAAAATCTTTTGGTGGTAGATGTGCACAAAAGAAATGCCTCAACATAAATCACTATGGCACATAATGAACCCAAAAGGAATATCCACGTATCATTATAGGCAAGATGTTAAGCTTGACAAAAACAAAATCTGACCTTTAATATATTTTTTAAACTGGTTAATAAACATAAGTGCAGCAAGGCTTACATTCCATATATTTTTAAACTCCCCAGCATCCTTGGGGACTGTCCGCAAAAGCAAGGGAGTATGCACATGAGAGAGAAAAAAGTTTTAAATAAAAGAAACATAATCCTGTGAGATTATTCCCTTTAAATAGAAGAGTGAAATCCAAATACTTTATTATTCTACATCCAAGAAAGAACTTCACAATTCTCTTTTTTTAAAAAAAGACGTATATTTCATTAAAACACTGTCTATTTACCAGAGAATAATTCTGTATTCACGGTGTAATTACTGTTTTTTAAAAATACTACATGCCTACTGAAATAATGAAACAGAATGTCAGTATGGTTATCTGTGAACGAAAAAATTCTTTCCTTCTTTAGTTCTAGAGATTCCAAAATCTCAAACAAATGCATCACTTTTACAATCAGAGGAAGTTTAAGGTTATATAAATAGGTATGTATGCATGTGAACACACGTGTGGATATGTGGTCTGTGTATGTATCCTTCTAAATGGCCTGCTATGTCTAGCTGTTTTTACATTAAAAGCAGCACCTTTCTCATTTCCACAGAAATGAGAAAAAAAAGGGGGTATACTTATTTAATAATTAAGAAAATAAGTTTAAATCTCTCTAATATAACATAGCAGTTAAAAGTCTGACTCTGGAGTCAGAAAGACCTAATGTAATCCCAGTTCTACCAATGAATAGGTGGATGATTCTGGAAAGTTATTTAATTTCTATTAAATTCTAAATTCTAAAAAAAGTTATCTACCATTAGTTCTATTGTCTCCTCATTTTCTTAATCTAAAATTTGGCAATAGGCAGGCACGGTAGCTCACACCTGTAATCCCAGTACTTTGGGAGGCTGAGTTAGGAGGATCAGTTGAGGTCTAGAGTTCGAGACCAGTCTGACCAACAAGGTGAAACCTCGTCTCTACTAAAAATACAAAAAAAAAAAAAAAAAAAAAAAGCCAGGTATGGTGGCACATGCCTGTAGTCCCAGCTACTCAGGAGGCTGAGGCAGGAGAATCACTTGAATCCGAGAGATGGAGGTTGCAGTGAGCCAAGATCCTGCCACTGCACTCCAGCCTGGGTGACAAAGTAAAACACCTCAAAAAAAAAAAGGCAGTATCACTAAACTAAGAGGGCGTTAAATGAAATAATATATAGGAAGATGTTAGTGCACAATACCTATTTAGTGATGGAAGTGATACTTCCTCTTCCCACAACTCTGTGTAACCAAAATTCCTATCTATCCTTCATGTTTCAGTTTAAATGAACTCTCTTTGGGAGCCTTTAGTTCCCCCATTACACTATTTCATAGTATCTTGTACATTTTCCTTCAGAGTCCTTATCACAATTTATAATTATTAATTTCCACAAATGTATACACAGTTCATGGCACACCATATGTACTTAGTAAATGTTGAATAAATGAATTCATGAGTAGAAAGAGGTTTATAATCTTTCCACTGGTATCATTAAATTCTGTCTCTACATAATCAGTGGGATCCTGATTGTAAATGTTACTGCCTATAATACAAACAGGGTATTTAAATTTCAATTTAGTTCTTCTAGGGACAACTACACTAGAGGGGGAAAAAGAACATCACTAGTATTTCAGTCTACTTCTACATATTTAAAGTCACAATTATGGAATCACAATAATTCTCTATATTTTGTATCACAATCTTCCATTTAATGAGTCCACTAAAATAAGGATTAAGAAAAATGTTGGTTCTTTCTTGGCTTTCAGTTTACCTGCTGAGTTTTCTTTAAATCACCATCTGCTACAACTATGATTAAATTAGCCACTTATTGATAAATCAGGGGCACTACAAGATAACATTATACAAAAGCACTGGTTTTCCAAGTATGGTCTCTGGATCACCAACATCAACATCACCTGGGAATTTATTTGAAAGGCAAATTGTTGAGTTCACCCTTGCTTTACTCAATCAGAAAGGCTGGAGGTGAGACCCAGCAGTTTTATGGTTCAGCAAGGCTCTCAGGTGATTCTAATGCACACTAAAGTTTGGGAACCATTGCACTGGAAGATTCATTTTTTTAAGTCATAGGTTGTTTCACCGGTTTTCATCAACTTGCTGCTCTTTATATTTCATCATTAAAATTACATTATGTCATTATAGTCTCTAAAATACTCTGAAGTCTGACAAACAGGTCATCTGTCAGAATATAAGGCAACCAAACAAAGAATGCTTAACATACAATTCCATCCACTGCATAATCAGTTCATGTTGTCAATGTTCTCTTTTATTCAAAATTAATTCCTTTTACATCCCTTTTAAATAAAAAGATCTTTGCTTCAGAAAAACTAATTTCAAGTAAAATTGAGAAGTGATTCAAATAAGCAATTACTCGTTTCAAAGGTTTTGTTAGTCACAGGAAAAAAAATTACCAGAGCCAAAACTATATAGTAGTATTGCCACTATATGTAAAGACACATACAATTAAGTCTAAAGTTTTTAGTGCACAAAACTGTAAACTGCAAGATACAGTTTACTACAAAAACAAAAGTATTTCTGAGAAATGAGAAATAATATTGATATTTCAAATACAATTAGAATGTAATCATGAGATTAAGGATTTTATGTTTGTTTTATTAACTGCTACATCTCCAGAGCCTAGAACAGTGCATAGTACACAGCAGGCATCCAGTTGGTATTCGTGAATGAATAAACAAAAACATTTGTATATAATAATCTTCTAGATTAAATGTGGTCTGCCAACAGGTGCTAGTCTAAGAACTGTTTCAAGTACACAATAAAATACAAGGAATTAGCATCAGAATGTAAATCAATTACATTAGGTAATTTGTAATACACGCCGTTTAATTTCTGCTTTTATCACAAGAAAACTATTTCAACGAAGGAAGCAGGGAATTGGTTTACACTCTGGCTCAAGCTACTTTCTCACAGAAGACCAGTAACAGCAACAAACTTGCTGATTAACACTGCTTTAAACTAAATGTTGAGAGTAGAAATGAGAGGGAAAAATGGGATAAAAACTAACTTCAAAGCAAATAATAATTTGTAAAAATAATGTCTGGCTGCTAAAATGTGGTCATAATCATATTACTGTGCCTTTTAAAGGAAGCTTATAAAACTCATGAAAACAACAAAAAATTGTAAGGATAAGCTCTTTTTGTCATCTAAATGCCAGGTTCTAATCAGGAAATTTAAGCTATCCCGGTTGTGTCCAAATGAATGAAGTCTTTACATTTTCAGACTGATTTATAATAGCTCGGGGTCCCCAACCCCCAGTTCCAGTTCGTGGCCTGTTGGGAACCAGGCTGCACAGCAAGAGGTGAATGAACATTACCACCACAGCTCTGCCTCGTGTCAAATCAGTTGCAGCATTAGATTCTCCAACCCTATTGTGAACTGCACATGCCAGGCATCTGAGTTGTGCGCTCCTTATGAGAATCTAATGCCTGATGATGTGAGGTGTAACACTTTCATCCCAAAATCATACTCCCCACGTTCCCACCCCACCAACCCAGGTCTGTGGAAAAAATGTCTTCCATAAAACTGGTCCCCGGTGCCAAAAAGGTTGAGGACTGCTGTAACAGCTGGTCACAGAAACTAAGATACATACAAAAAAATATGCGCTAAATTAGTGAAAACACTTCAAGTATACTACTCACTCATCACTTCAGCCACACCCACAGAGACTGCCCTCCTACACTACACTGTCCCATCAAGATCACAACTTCCTATGAATTCTACGAAATTCAACACTTACCAGGAATACTTAGGTACCAGGCACTGCAAAACATGAAGTTTAAAACAATCCCCATAATCAGGGAGCTTACGGTGAGGAAGAGAGGTAGAAAAATACAAAGATCACTGCAACATAGTAAAATGAGGACTTAAAAGAGTATTACAAGTTACCACAGCACACAGAAAGGGAACTGAGTAGAGATGTCAAAGAAGACTTTCGGGAAGATGGGATTTCCAAGGTGATACTTGTATTTTCTGTTACATTTTCTGTTCCTCCAGCTCTCTTAATTACTACTTCTACTCTACCTAGTTTTATACTTCACTAAAATCTCCAATCCCTTCTCCCTCCCCATTTTTCTCCAAATTGATCAACTCCATACTTTCTATTCTGTCCTTCCCAACCAGCCCAAAATTAGTGATCAGAACCTCCAACATCTCAAATTTCAATAGCCTTCTGCCACAGCTGCCCTTCAAATACCTAAATTAACCCAATTATCTTTCTTTCCCAGCCCTATGCCCAGCTGCTGAGCACTTCAAAAGACTGTAATAGAGCCTGTTAGAGGCCTTATAAATGTTGACTAAGCTCAGCTGGTCCTTGACAACTTAGGCAACAATGAGCATATTCTTAATTAGCTTTTTCTCCCTAACTCTACCACTGACATGACAAACCTTTATCACTCTCTTCCACCTCCCCTACCTCAAACCTTTGCCATCCCAACCAGCTGTCTTGCCGACTTCTTTAAAATGATATGAATGGTAATTAGGCATAGCTGAAAATAAATATTACCTGACATTTTTTATAAGCAAAGAAAGTGTACTGAACTTCAGATTTAGCAATCTAACTAAAAATCCTAACAGTATTATTTCATTGAGAAGAGTCACTCCCAAAGGACTTACAAATAACCTCTGATTGTCTACCTGACAATTTCAGCCTTAGAAAATATAACAAAAAATCTGAACCAAGGAGTAAGCACACCCCTCTCAAAACTGGTATAATGGTTATGCACTGAAGATCAAGTAGTTTTTTCCAGAAAAGAAAGTGTATCAACTTTTCCTAGTTTATGAACTATTATAGATACAAATCTAACAAATTCGATTACTATACTATTGTAGACTGGAAGCAACATTCAGAAGGAAAGAAGGTGAAACACTGCTGGAGTCTGGCGTGACAGCAACAAAATTACCAGCTGCCAAGGGGAGAGAAAACAAAAACTCTAAAAATAAATCTATAAATTCAAACAAAATTACAGATTAGGACTATTTATCCTAGACACAAAGTACATTTTATGCTTCCATGATTCACTAGGACATCACTGTATTACAAGCAGAGTACTACGAAGCAACTGTACCTAGTATTCTGTTTATAAGTAGTCATTAATATTCATAATCTACTGTAGAAATAATTTATTTAAAATAGAATCATTTGATCACTTAGATTATCTTAATGTATTTATGAGATAAAAATATATTAAATACCTTTATTCTTTATTACTTATATTGCATAGATACCTACATATATAATTCTATTAGTCAGAATGCAGTTTTATATATCTATTCAAAAATTAAACTGGTCATTTATTTCCAGCCATGTCTACCATTCAAAATTAAGACAATAACTGCATGATTTAAAAGTGAGGGAAGAGTTGGCTGATTTTTACATACTGCAGTCACAGCACAATTCTACATTCTAGCAAGAAAAACAAATATTAAAGAAAACTGAGAAGTTCTTCAGTCTCTAATAGTACAGTAGTTAACCAGCCCACTCATTAGTCAGTTGTTTTTACTGTTTCTCTCCAGTGTTGTTTCAAAAAAACTTTCTAAATGTAAAATGATTTCATTAATCAACTTTAAAAGTAAAATGAATTGCACAGACCAATGTCTGAAGTCTGAGTACACAGCAAAAAGCAGAAAAAGAAAAGAAAAATGAAACTACTTAAAATTTGCACTTAGAATTTGTTTTGGAACTTGATAAAATGATTCCTAAAAATTCATCTGGAAAAATAAAAATAGGAAAAGAGTCAAAAATATTTAAAAAAGAAAAGTTATGCGGATGGACTTGAACTATAATACTAACTATTAAAACACATTAAGAAGCTATAATAACTAAAATAATGCAGTACTGGCAAAGAAACAGACTACTCAATGGAACAAAGCAGAAAATTTTAAAGTAATTTATTATCTGATGAAGGTAGTATTTCAATTCTGAGAAGAAATGAAGGCTTATATAATTTGAGATGGTAAGACCACTGACAAATCAATTTGAAGAAAAATTATTCTTAGAACCCTCCCTGACATCATACAACAAAACAATGGATTAAATATTAAAACCAAAGAAACTAAAAATACAAAATGTAAGAAACTGCATGAAGATATGTATCAAAATCAAGGGTAAGACATTCTGTCAAAGACAGAAGCAATAAGATATATAAGACTGATTAAACTACATGAGCAATGAAAACTCTTTTTTTTTCGTAATCACTATACGAACCTTAAGGAAACTGAAAGATTTAGGGGCTGGCGGAGAAAATAGGGAAAATGCCAAATATAACCAACAAAAGGTCAGTGCCTTTAGTATATCAAAGGTCCTTAACAGGAAAAAAATAAGTAGAATTATACTAAGAGTACAGACAAGCACAAAAGAAGAAATACATATGGCCAAAGTATTTTCAAGCCCAGTTGTCAAAGAAATGCTGAAAAACAACACAATATTTTTACTGTTAAAAACTGTCAGGGAAGATGGAGAGGTGCTCTTATAACTTGATAGAAATACATGTTAGTTCAACTTTCCTATAGGAAAAATTAGGAAGTTAGTATCAAAAAAGTCTTTGGACTCAAAAATTCCTCCATGACTTTCAAATAGTAGGTATCAAGCTTCCATTATATCATTTTTAATAGTGGAAAAACTGGACATAACCTAATTACTTAACAGCAGGGGATTAAAAATAATATGAGAGATATACATACAATGAAATAAAAAGATCTGATAACATAGACAGTTGTTCACAATATAGTAGGTGAAAGGAAAAAAGGACAGGTACCAAAAAAGCACAATAATGACTAAAAATTACTAAGAACTTAATAAAAAATTAAGTCACACACAAACGTACACACCCCCAAAGTGTATGACTTGCTTGGACAGGAATCATAGATACTTTTATGATCTTCTTTTTTGTTTAAATGTGTGAGGATCTCATTACTTCTACTGCCATTGCTAACTCATTTAGGGCTTGCCTGTTTCCTTGGATAATAAGGGGCTTCACTGCATTTGAAGCTTCCTGATTTATTCAAACAGTAACTACACAAATGCACGCATGCACACATACACACACACACAGTCTCCTATATGTTGCTATGCAGAGATCTCTAGACACATTTAAAAAAAGAAAAAAAAACAGTTTTAGGCCAGGTGTAGTGGGTCATCCCCGTATTCCCAGCACTTTGGGAGGCTGAGGCGGGAGGATCGCTTGAGGCTAGGGTTTATAGTACAGCTTAAAATGATAATGCTGTGTATTTATCAACCTGGAAAAGATATATATTAAGTAAAAATCCAAGTTACACAGTAGTAATTATAATACATGCTTTTGGTATTTTTTAATTTTTTGTATGCATTGGAAAGAAACTGGAAAGATAAATACCAAAACCTTAATAGCACTCTGAGTCTTTTTTTGGGGACAGGGTCCCACTCTGTCACTCAGGCTAAAGTGCAGTGGTACGATCACAGGTCACTGCAGACTCAACCACTTGGGCGTAAGCAATCCTTCCACCTCAGCCTCCCAAGCATCAGGAGCCACAGGAGCATACCAAAAGGCCTGGCTTTTCGTCCTTTTTTTTTTTTTCTTTGGAGATGGGGTACCACTGTGTTGCACAGGGTTGTCTTAAACTTCTGGGCTCAAGCAATCCTCCTGCCTCAGCCTCCCAAAGTGCTGGGATTACAGGCATGAGCCACCATGCACAGTTCCAATAAGCACTTTAATTTAATTTAATAATTAAGGTGTTAATTATTATCTTTCTGTATTTTCCGATTTTTTTCTTTTCAGAAAATAACTGTCTCTATGAGGAAATATTAAAAAAACTTCATTTATTATAGAATAAAATGTTGATATAACAGCTCTCCTACCCATAAAATTTCGAGGGTTTTTTATTGGGAGTGGGGGTTAACTGTTCCTAAAATATAAAATCCACCAATACAGAAAGAAGTGAACCAAGATCTTGTAGCTCCAAAACTAGTCTTCTCCACTGTATCATGCTACCTTAATCACTCAGATGTAGCATTATTTTTCTTTGTATCAATTTGCCCTTTGAAATATTTGTATTTAATTACAAATTCCAGATAAGTGAAGTTTTATTTCTATTAAAAATAAACATTAACTATGTTCACATACTTCTAAAGGATTAGAGATATATAAAAGACATTGATATGCTCAAATTCTAAACTGGAAGAGGCAGAATAAAAAAATACTATCAGTGCTTGACTTAGAAATGGGTTGTATTCCAAGTCTGAATGTTTGGAAAGTAATTCCAACCACAAAGAATGTTATTTTTGTTGAATAAATAAATATTAATTGATTGCCAGGCCAACCCCAAAAATTTAATTTCCCCCCCTTTCCCCATTAAACACACATTACTGACCAGTGTAATATCGGAAGAGAAAGAAAGTCCTGAAAGGCTAATAGGACTCTACCAGCCATGGCAAAAACTGGTTGTAATGTAGTTGTTTTAAGACACAGAAACCTATGAAAGGCAAAGAGGAGGAAAGCAGTCAAAGATAATCGTTGTCACTCCTCTTCTCTAGAAAAGTGGTTGTGTACTCTATTCTGTCATAGGAAAAAAAATTTTATACCAGTTAGAAAACTTTCTAATGACTACAACATTTTTTTCAAAGGCATATGGTGTTTCACAGTTAAGATTTTTTTTTTTAAGTCTACATAGATGTCCAAAAAAGATATATTTGCAAAAGATAGCATCCTCATTTGAATATATATTTTTGACATATTTTAGCATATTAAAAGCACACATACATATACACACATACATGTTAATACATGTTAACATCTTAAAACACATCAGAATGTATCAATTCTCATTTCTTCTTTTTTTTTTTTTCTTTTTTCGAGACAAGAGTCTCTCTCTGTCACCCAGGCTGGAGTGTAGTGCTGCAATCTCAGCTCACTGTAACCTCCACCCCCTAGGATCAAGTGATTCTCCTGCCTCAGCCTCCTAAGTAGCTGGGATTAAAGGTGTGTGCCACCATACCTGGCTAATGTTTATTTTTTTTTTAGTAGAGACAGGGTTTCACCATGGTGGTCAGGCTGATCTCAAACTCCTGACTGACCTCAAGTGATCTGCCCACCTTAGCCTCCCAAAGTGCTGGGATTATAGGCGTGAGCCACCTCACCTGGCCCAATTCTCATTTCTTTGGCTGTAATGTAAAAGTGCCCACCAGTCTCACATCTAGAGATAATCAAAACTGTGCTTTGGCAAACTTAACTATCATGGGACTTCAGAACCAGCAAAAAGTCAAAATCAACAAGATTTATTCCTCTATATTAAGAATTTACTATTCTTTTCTAAAATTACACTCACCTTTTTAATTTACAGAATTTACTGTAAGGAGGCAAATCAATATATAATCATAGGCATCAAATATTAATTTCCTATCTAAAATTACTAACCACTCTCTATTTTTAGTAATGAAGAATCCATTTTTATCTAGTACCTTTTTTATTTTTTCTTTTTTGAGACAGTCTCACTGTGTTACCCAGGCTGGAGAACAGTGGCAGGATCATGGTTCACTGCAGCCCTGACCTCCTAGATGCAAGTGATCCTCTTGCCTCAGCCTCCCAAGTAGCTGGGACTACAGGGCCCAGATAACTGCTTTTAATTTTATTTTCTGTAGAGACAGCATCTCAAGTATGTTGCCCAGGCTAGTCTCAAAACTCCTGGCCTCAAGAGATCCCCTGACTTCAGTCCTCCAAAGTGCTGGGATTACAGACATGAGCCACCACACCTCGCCCCACTTTTCTAAAGATAAATTTTGAAGCTGGTACATTTAAATTAACAGGTTTTCAAAATATCACCATAATAAAAATAATGAATTGCTAGAATACTTCATAACATATTGCTAATTTTACAGCTACCAGAAATTTTGCAAATCTAGCTACATAAAAATAAGTACCTAAAACTCATGATGACATTACATATTCAATTACATATGCTGACATGATAATCAAGTGTAATACAATACATTCAGAGCTACAGTCATAGGATTTTTCAGAAAGACTAAGTGTGTGTGTGTGTGTATATATACATAGAGAGAGAAAGAGAGAACATACATTCACAAAAGATCATTTTTAAGAAACTAAACACATTTCTTTATTATTCATACTTTCTAAAAAATGGAACATAAATGTAATATTAAACTTCTCAATCAAATCTGACTTGCCAAAGTAGCCAAAAATTAACATCTTCAAAGCTATAAAGAACTGTGGGACAATGACAACTTAAAAAAGAGAGAGGGCAAAAAAGTAGATCAACGACTATGTTAAAATCAAATGTAAAAACAGGTTATAACATGTAAAATGTATTTTTCCCAATCTCAATAAAAATATAACACATGCAACCCAGAAAAGAAGCATTCTATATATAATTTATATTTACTATATTTCTTCTGTGCTGCCCAATATGGTAGCTATTTGCTAAGTTTATGGCTAAACTTAAATAAAATTTACAATTCAGTTGCTCAGCTGCCCGGCTTATTTAATATACTCAATAGGTACATGTGGCTAGTGGCTATCACACTGGACAAAAAAGAAATAAAATTTCTATCACTGTGGAAAGTTCTACAGCATGCTATAACGCAGACAAATCCTTTCTTCTCTATAATTATGAAATTCTTCCCATTAAATTGCAAATATTTCCCCCTACACTTGAATTACTTTTTATAAACTCCTTAATCAGTGTGTTGATGATGATATTTATTTTTTAAAAAGGTGATGGTAACAATAGCACAATGTTTATCATCTGCCAGGAACTATACTATGTGTTTTAATTCAATCAGCTCATTTAATCTTCGTACTAACCCTGTGAGGTAGATACAAGTTCACAATCTCTTATCTGAAACATGAATTTCAGAATACAAAGTTTTCAGATTTTTGAAAGTTAATACTGTACATAAATCACATAACACTTTCAGTAGAGTGTAGAGAAGTATTCAGGAACATAGTGAAATGTATGAACATTCACTCTAAAATTAAGACTATAAATAGCTATACATCAATTACAGCCTGGCTCTACCATCAAATTAGTTCAGAACAGGGATTGCCACTCTCCAGTGTGATAATCAGCAACTATACTGCAATTTTAGGCTTATGGATCTGTGAATTTTTACCTATTTTTCCCCATATAACTAAGGATTTTCATCAAAGAATTACTCAAATAACTTCATCTACCTGAATTTCAAGAATTCATTTCTATAAGTAAGCAAGATACTTTTTTCCCTGGTAATTACACATATAATCCTAAACTAAAAGTTCTAATTATTACCTTCTTGTGAGAGAATTGATAGTAATATTTAAAAAAAATAAATTATTTTATTTAGCCACATTTATAAAATGACATTTTTTAACACAAGCAATTAATTTAACTGCATCTAGAAACTTAAAGATTTCCTATTTCATTCCTGAAAGGAAAAAAGACATTACGCAGTGTTTTTATGTTCTCAATCTGCTTTTATACGTATTCTCACCCTCAGGAAATCTGCCTTAATACATATTCTCACATTACAATTTGAAAACATTCCTGATTACTATTATAGTTATAAACTAAAGCATATCCCAAACAGATGCATTTCACAAAAAGTAAACGGGTAAGTTTACCACATATTTTAGTGTAATTTAAATATGAGGAATTAAGATCAACGATTATTTAACAGTGATAAAACATAAAAGTAGGATAGACATTTAAATATTAAAATAATATGGCCATATTTATATCCAAAATTATGAAATAACACAAATATGAGCATCTAATAAGGAGTATATGGTAAGTATAGAATTTCCATGAAAATTATCCTTTCTTTTAGTTACTGATATGCCCTTGCTGAAAAAAATTTGTTGTTAAGATACAGGAAACTGCAACAAATGCTATGATAATATAAAAATGACAGGCTGGGCACAGATGCTCATGCTTCTAATCCCAACACTTTGGAGGTCAAGGTGGGCGGATCACTTGAGCCAAGGAGTTCAAGATCAGCCTGAGCAACATGGCAAAATCCTGCCTCTACAAAACAATACAAAAAATCAGCCAGGTGTGGTGACCCATGCCTGTAGTTCCAGCTACTTGCTGAGGCAGGAGGATCACCTGGGACCTCGTTACTAATAACCAAGCAATCAACTGAAGAAACATTCAGCTTTCACATTTTATTTCATTATAGCACAATAGTCACACATAAACTGTTAAAAGTTAATTTATAAACTAAATTTTGTAAATCAAAATAAAAAGTTTATTAATTGAAATGTAGTTTAGCATAAGTGTCAAGAGCACGGAATCTGGAGTCAGACTTTCTGGCTTTAATCCAGAATTTGCCACTGACTATAGGATAATATTTGGTGAGTTACTCAACCTTTGTGTCTCTATTCTTTCATCTATAAAAGAGGAATAATAGCATCTACCCTCACAGAGTTGTGTGAGGATGAAATGAAATGGCATATGGGAAGTACTCAAGAGAGTGGCTGGTACACAGCATGCTCTATACAAGCATTCATTCTTATCACTGATATTATTAAAGTACCTTTGGAATTATAGTATGTTCGTACTTTTTACCTTCAGGAGTTTTTCTTTCTTCCAGTTTCCTAAAAAACTTAAATGAACCAGGGAAACAATATTTGAAGGAAGCCTGTGTTAGCTTAAAAACCCGTCTACCAAAAATTCAGAGACTATACATATCAGGGCTCTCTAAAGTTAGATGAAGGGGGCACACACTCTTTCACAGCTCATATCTTCATAATACTTAAAAAATAGTCAAATGATACCATTTCACATATAAAACAAAGCTCTAGTATAGTGCAGCAGTGAATAAATGGTCATTGCTATTTATCCCAAACACACTCAGGAGAAGTAGCAAATCTTACTGAGAAAATTATTAGTTCAGTTTTGGACATTCTAAATTCGAGGTGCTCACAGAATATTCAACAGACATTCCAGGAAGCGCACAGAACTACAGATCTAAACGTAGGTAGCTTATCCTCAGAAGAGCTCCTCATTCCCTCCTTTGTACTACCATGGAATTTTTCGCATCCTATTTCATTACAAATATTTGTCTCCTTCTCTACTGCTAGACTATATGCCTCTTGAAGGCATTCAGTTCCTGCCATATAAGAAGGACTCAGTAAATGATTTTTAGCTGGGCACAGTGGCACAATCCTGTAGTCTAAGCTACTTGGAAGACAGGGGCAGGAGGGTCACTTGTGCCTAGGAGTTCAAGATCAGCCTGGGCAACATAGAGACCCCCATCTCAAAAATACAAAGGTAATTTTTTAAAATGCAAAAATTGCAGAATTGTACAATTTAAAAATGTATTTTATTATATGTAAGCAAATTCTGATTAAACTTTTTTAAATTTCTGGATGTTAGATAAGGATGAAATTTTCATTTGGAAGAATTCTTACAATATAAAAGTAACATGTAAACAAGATGTTTTTCTTTTTTCTTTTTTTTTTTTTTTTTGAGATGGAGTCTTGCTCTGCCGCCCAGGCTGGAGTGCAGTGGCCGGCTCTCAGCTCACTGCAAGCTCCGTCTCCCGGGTTCACACCATTCTTCTGTCTCAGCCTCCCGAGTAGCTGGGACTACAGGCGCCCGCCTCGTCGCCCGGCTAGTTATTTGTATTTTTTAGTAGAGACGGGGTTTCACCATATTAGCCAGGATGGTCTCGATCTCCTGACCTCGTGATCCGCCCGTCTCAGCCTCCCAAAGTGCTGGGATTACAGGCTTGAGCCACCGCACCCGGCCAACAAGATTTTTTCAATGTTATTGCTATTTATCCCAAAAACTCCCAATTTTTAAAAACGTGGTGACGTTATAATTACTAAGCACTACTGAGCTGTGAAACCTGGCATCATCATACTCAGGCCTGTAACTCTAAAAATGTACATGACAAGGCAGGAAATATACAAATGGGTAAAATAAGGAAGAACTCAATCAAGACTCTCAAAGTGCATTTAAATTACTTAAAATTCTGAAGAAGTTTGTTAAAATACCTGTAATGTCGATGAAAAGATTTCACTTTCAAATTTACAGGCTGCTTGAGTTCAATAACCTAAAAATGAAAAACCTCTGGACCATTCCAGTACAGGTTATTCAAAGGAGCTGTGATAAAGAGCATATAGCAAATATGCTCAGTTATATGCACTAGGTAAGGCACAACTGCTATCATCCCAACCCACTAACACTTGTTAGACTAATAATCCTTTCCTTTGAAATCTGTAAGAAGAGGCCAGGCACGGTGGCTCACACCTGTAATCCCAGCACTTTGGGAGGCCAAAGCAGGTGGATCACTTGAGGTCAGGAGTTTGAGACCAACCTAGCCAACACGGTGAAACCCCATCTCTACTAAAAATACAAAAATTAGCCTGGTGTGGTAGCACATGCCTGTATTCCCAGCTACTTGGAAGGCTGAGGCAGAAAAGTCACTTAAGGCCGGGAGGCGGAGGTTGTAGTGAGCAGAGATCGGGCAACTGCACTCCAACCCGGGAACAAAACTAGATTCCTCTCAAAAAAAAAAAAAAAAACCAACAAACAAACAAACAAAACTTCTGTTAAAAATGTTTCACTGGTCGAATTTGCCACCCAAATTCAAAATACAGTAAGTTCTCCAAGGCTCTAATACTAGGACAGATTGGTTGTCAGTTCCATATTTAATAGCAGATCATGACCATTTCATTTGTGCTTGACAACTAGACAACTTTCAGTGAAACCATTCCCCAGAAATGACACTACAATATTGTTACTTATTTAGAGGCCAGAGAGCCAAAAGAACAACAACTCATTAATACTGAATGGATGGGGAAGACAGCAGCAGAGGATTGGAAAGGAGCAATATAAAAGGCTTAGAACGATGAACAGCAGCAGTAAAGTAGGGATTCCCAGAATGAAATTACAGTAACACAAAATAAACATAGCAGCATTAAGTCCACACTTTCTCATTTGAAATACACATAAGAATTAAATATATATAGAGTCTAATTTTATACAATCAAAAGCCTAAAAATCTTGATAACAATAGAAATACTGGTAAATTTAAAAAGACTCTCCCAATTTTGGCCCTGTTTCCCTGTTCTATAAAGAAATTCATAAGGGGGGGGGGAAACTTCAAACTATAAATGATGAATGTAACTATTAGGAATGGCCTCTCTATGAGGTCTGAAATAGAAGGAAAATGTACATTTCTTCCAGAGTTGTAGCCAACAATAACTTTTGCATTCCGAATCCAGCTTAGGTACATTGGTTGGGAAGATGTTTGCAAAAGTATTTAATAAGAAAGTGCTGAATTTAGCCTTTATTTTTTCTCAGTTTTTTTAAAATGGCCCAAGGTCCATCAAATGTACTAAATAGAAATTCTCCTAAGTATAAATGACAAAAGAATACTCTACAAGCTTTTAATATAATTTTTAATTTTTGTGGGAACATAGTTTGGTTTTTTTAATATTTTATTTTTAATTTTGGTGGGTACATAGGTTTTTTAATTTTTACTTTTAATTTTTGTAGCCTTCTTCTCAAAGACAACTGTCTTTTACAGATCAGAGATTATCAAATTTTTCTGTAAAAGACCATATAGCAAATATTGTCAGTTTTACAGGTCATATAGTCTCTGTTGCAAATACAGAGATGAATGTATCTGTATGGCACAGAGCATGAAAGCTTCAATAGACAACAGATAGATGAATAAGCCTGGCTATGGTACAATAAAATGGTATTTACAAAAAAAGGCAGCAAGCCCATGGCCATAGTTTGTTGACTTCTGCTATAAGACATCTGTTTTTAACTTTACTAACAAGTATATTGTTTTAATAAATACTATAAATTTCGAAATAAGATGTCTGGGATTTGCTTTAAAATACTTCATTTTTTTTTTAAAGGGAGAAAGGTAGGAGAAAGGTTAAATAAGACTGGAAAAACACAATTATTGTTAAAGCCAGATTATGGATATATGGGTTTCATTACACTGTAAGCTTGAAAATTCCCAAATTAAAAGTTGTAAAAATACAAAGTAAATCAATGAACCAGCTCTACAGAAAATGAATTTTTTCACCTTACTCTAAATCTTTTAAAACATGCTTAGTATTTTTAAACATAATTAACATAATACAACATAAAAGATTATTAATATAAAGCCACTAAACTATAATGAAAAAACTTAATCCACAAAAATGTATATAAGCATAAACCCTTAAAATTCTCCATAACTTAAAATATAGGCTCACTTCATACAGTTGCTAAATATGTCACATTTATTGGCATCTCATCTGAAAGGTGCAATCAATTTTTGGCTTTAAAATATTTTTATAAGAAATATTTATATTAACATATAATAGGTGTATTACTTTTCAAGTTAATACATAAATTTCTTTCTTTTTAAATTCTAAGTAATTCTGGCCAACATGGCAAAACCCTGCCCCTACTAAAAATACAAAAATTAGCCGGGTGTAGTGGCACACTCCTGTAATCCCAGCTACTTGGGAGGCTGAGGCAGGAAATCGCTAAACCCAGGAAGTGAAGGTTGCAGTGAGCCAAGACTGTGCCACTGCACTCCATCCTGGGCAACAGAGTGAGACTCTGCCTCAAAAAGAAAAAAATTTTAATAATAAATTCTAGGTAATAAATATTAATAGCTATAACCGTAATAAACAAATATTCTTCAGGATCGTCAATGATTAAAAGTATAGAAGGATCCTGAGGCCAAAAAGTTTGAGAGCTCCTGAACTAAATGTTTTCAATATTGTATAAAGCAAGTTCATCATGCAATTACAAGACATATACTCAAACTCATTTTACCTTTTAACAGTAATCGTCACATAGTGACATTAATTCAACTATGAAGGCTATCAATTTAGCCACAAGAGGAAGACACTTAAACCTTCAACAGAAATATCCTTTTAAACTACCTGATAAGTCATGAGTATGAATATGAATCCACAGGATAAGTCTTGAATCCACAGGAAAAGAAGAGCACTATAATATGTGGTCCCCCATCTTATACAGACAATTGTCTCCTGAACCAATATAATGAAAAACTACCATGTGTCAAAAGACATTTCTAATAAATGTGCCACCTCTTATCAAATAAAGAGATGTAGTTTCACTTAATGCAAGAAACCAGAAATCAAGCTGAACAGAGTCTTAAGAAATCTTAATGACTGCAATTTCCCAAAGATTGAATACATCTGTTTTTTAAATGCTCTAGGTTTTCCCCAATGTTCTGAAACACAGTGATTTCAAATATTATCAAAACTAAAAACTAACTTAAATTAGGCTTATTGAATTATTATGACAGTTGAGAAAAACTAAGACCTTCCACATGAAAACATTTCAACCATCCAAGAATATAATCAGTCTCAAAATTTCCTAAATCTATAAACTAGAATAGAAATAAACAATACATAACACAGACTCAGATAAATAATAATTAGAGCAAATATGTCCACATAATTATTCATTCTATCATTTATAAAGATGAACCAATACTCATTTTTCAAATACAGTACCACCGTAGCATTTTTAACCAATTTTGCCTCTACATACGGCAATTTAAAATGTTATCACAGTATTTCATTTTTACTTGATTAATAACAAATTATTCCCAAGTTTTATAAATGTTATGTCTATTGCCTTTCAACATGAATAAATTTAAAATAGTAATAGCATGCAAGGACATACTTACATCATACTCTGTAATTCTGTTGCAAAGCTTATAGACTTCCCTGTATTCCTTCCACTACTTGAAGTTGCAGTAGACATTGGACTAGCTGCAGTATTATTCATCTAAATAAAAAGGAGAAATAAAGCTTACAAAATATACCTAGCTATAAGTAAATGCAAAAAAAAAAAAAAGAAAGCAAATATAAATTATTTCAAAAACTAGAGAAAATTTAAATTTCCGATTTGCTTTGCATAAAACTGATTCACTTATACTTAATGTTGTTTATTAAAATGAAATAGCAAGGTGGAAAAAAACTAGTCAAGTAAGATGTCGGCCAATTACTCACTTCAGTGATACATACTTTAGCACCTATTTTACGATAGGTAATGTAAAAACAGTATTTATTAACATATTTTACTAGAGCTAATTGGTTTTCAAAATGAGCTTCAGGGAGCCCTATGGTTCATCAGCAATGCTTCAGGGAGTTCCAGGTGGACCCCAAGCACAACACACCCCCAGTTTCAAACACAACAACTCTGACTTTTCTAGTTGATATATGAAGGTTCCAAGTAAGATTTCATTTAAAGAAACAATTCCACAGCTGAAAGATACAAAATTAGAAAACTACAGCATAATCTAATTCCCATTTGAACAAACGTCTAAAATACAAATAATAATGTCAATCAGTAGGTCAAAAGCATTGTGATATTTTATAATTCTATGGGTAAATAACTTATTCAATTTAAAATGTGACATTTTTCCCAATAAAATTAAGGTGATGCATAATGATAAATTGGGTGCCAATCCTAATGTATGCCATTTTATTTAATGTATTAAAAAAATTAAGCAAGATTTAGTCAAAGTAACATTAAAATAATGTCATGAAAGTAGGTAAAGCCTCAACTATTATACTATTATACTGGGAGTGCTCAATAACGTTAGTTATTATTTCATAAGCTTATATAAACTTTGCAAAGCTGTAATTTTCCTTAAAATATTTTTTGCAGATTCTGAAGAAGAATGTAAGATATTTAACAACATATGAAAAAGTAAAACAGTGCAGAGGACTTTTAGTAAACTAAGAGGGCAGGTTCTGGAGTCAGACTGCCTAGATTTGAATCCCACCTCTGCTCCTTTTCTAAGACTTTGGGCAAGTTACCTAACTTCTCTGTGCTTCAGTTTCCTCATCTGTAAATGGCAATGATAATCTCACCTTCTTAGGGCTGTTGTGAGAATTACAAACAAAAATTTAGAACAGCACTGACAGCACACAGTGAACACACAGTAAATGCTAACTGTTATAATAAACAGACCTTAAGAACTCCCTCTTCCATGAACAGGGAAAATTAAGGAAGAAAAAAGAATTCCCCTTCTTGATCCGCTAAAAACTCTTACATAAATTTAGATGTATTACCCTTTTTTCACAATCACACAAGTTTGTAAAACTTAAATATTTTTACTAAAAGACTTCTATGCAACTAAACAAATATTAAGTAGCTTCTTTGTAAGTTTAGTTTTCACTGATGACATCACTATAACTACTAGTCACTTGGGCTCAAAATCTCAGTCACTACCTTGGACTCCTTCTCCTGCACCCTACAATTTGTAAAAAGTCAAGTAAATTCTACTTTCTGTATGTTCTCACATCCTTCCCCTCTTGTCCTACTGCTATGGCCCCCTAAAAACTCTTAATCTACATCTTCTATCTCCATCTCAGTTCATTCTCCAAACTGCTGCCAAATTTATCTTCTTAATACATCTTTCTAATCTAACAACTCCTGTAGGTAATGATAAAATTCATAAAGGGAACCTAAACCAGGGTCACTTAGCAAGGGCTGCGATGGAAGGGCTGGGCCCCACAAAAGAAGGATGGGGAAAAAAGCTACTACAAATCACTGATGGAGATAGGCCTTATATGAAGCTTTTGAGAAGGCAACAGGACAAAGATCTAAGGCAAGCAGCACACTAGCTAGGTGACTAGGTTTGAAATATACCAATATCCCTCTGGTCTAGTCTGAGGGCCCTAACAGCCAGGCCAAAACCACTATACCAAGAATGCAAGAGCACAAAAAGAGAAGGAAAACAAAAACGTTCCACTCAAACTGAGCCTGAAAACCAAAATCCTAAAACATACGAAGAACTTAATGCTAAGAAACACCATCACATTTTTTAAGCCTAAATTTGTGCCATTGTTTAAAAAGACTTTTGGAGTAAGTACTTTCTCTACAAATAATATAGGAAAAGAAACATAACCATTTGAGAATTGGATTAAAAAAAAAAAATCACAAGTCCAAGACTGGGAGAAAATAGGAAACCAAGGACTTCCATAAACAGTCCTGCAGAATTGGGACAAAACGCGAAAAAAGGGAGTCTGGATTTCTCAAAGACCTCAGAAAATGTTCCCTTGTTGTCCCAATAGAAGGCTGACAGAGCTATCTGGGAGAACATGTTAAACTCAAAAAGTAAGTAGTAACTCCAGCCTCCAGAATGTTATGATTTGAGTTGACTCATCAGATTTGACAGACATGCCATTCCATGGGATTATCCTATGGTCAAATGTCCTGAGACACTGCTGGAGCAATCTGCTCCTTTTTCATTTTCAAATCCAGTCACCCAAACCTCGTTTATTATAACCATAATCATCCTTTCACAGTCAAGTCAATTTTTATATCAAACAGGTGAATAACATTTTTCTTGACATGATGAGCTGATAGCTCATTAGACTCTTTAAAATAATTATTTCCCATACCCACATTGTTTGATGATTTAGATAATTAACTTCTTTTGACATTAACTTCTTTACACATCAAAGTCCTATCATTCCAATGCTCTATTTCCTTTCTTCTAGACATTAAAAAAGAAAAGTCTGTTAAAAGCAGAAGCACTCAAGTCAATTTTCACTAATAAATACAGTTACCGTGGAACTGAAAACCTACTGTAATCTTCTCAATGGGTTAATGTCCTGCAGTTGTTTCAGCTTTCAATTGAAAATGCATCTGTTTGCCATATTTTACAAAATGAATTCAGATGTCCAGATTGGGACCTAGATTATTTCAACATGCCAGAGTTTAAATGTGAACCCAAGGAATAAGTTCATATCTGATTAATAGTATTTAAACCTGATCATTAAGCTAATAGCTAATACTATAACACACCTGTAAAACTGTGTTCCGGAGAAGAAAATTTGGCATTTATCTTTTAATTTAAAATTATAGAATTTAAGGATACACCTCTTTCCTCAGAAAATATTGCTATCCAAAAAAAAAAGTTTTAATTGTAGTGAAGTTAATCACAAAAAGTATATTAAACAAAATGCAATGAACATGCTACTGGGTTTCTAGTTAGGTCTCATATTTTGGGGGACTAAATAACCACAGAAGAAATACCATGAAACAGCTTTAAGCTTAAAAGACCTCAAATTGTTGAGAACCTTACTACTCGTTTCTGCACCCTCCAAACATCATCAAAATCTGGACTGTGAAAACTGTCAGTCAACCCATTAATTAAAAGAGAGAAGTTTTAATCTTATCTTCTATACTGCTGAAGAAGACTATTTCAGCAGACCTATGTACTGATTTTGAGCATCTACAGAGTCTCAATTCTAATGATAACCTGAACATCCCACATAATATAAATTAATAGAAAACTTTTATAATTAGAACATTTTTATTTTCATAAAATTCCAAAGGCAGGAAGCAATTATGGTTAAGCCAACACTATTATACATTGTGTTTTAGTTTTGTTGTTTAAAAAAAATCAGGTTACATCATGATCTAAATTTCTTCTGTTGTGAAAAATAATACCAAATGGTCAATCACTGAGAATGCAAAAAATTAAAAAATACATAAAATATCTATAAAAATGTCTAGACCTAGTGTTTAGAATAATACAATGGTAATCTCAGTGTAGTAATATATGCCCCATTTTAAGTGGACTTTGGAAGGTACTAAAAAGCCTGGTTTATAAACTTACCTCAAATCAGTCCCACCTGACCTTGCCAGCCTCCTTTTCTACAGCAGTCAAATCAAACTTTCACCATCTCCAGAACCATCCCATGTTCTTTTGAACCTTTACCCCTATAGCTCTCTCTATTTGCAATACCTTTTGAAACAATACAGTATCTGTCAACCCATCCAAAATCTATTGCCTAAGCCCATCTCCAAGAAACCTTCCCAGACATGTAAACAAAAGAAATTCTTTCTCTGATATCTAATTATTTGTTTATATTAGTTTAATATTAAATTAACTACTTTACTGCATACTAATTATTTTAGTTGAATAAGCCTCTGTCCCACAGTGAATCCCTACCCCAGCTATGGACAGTTGATATCATCTTCTACTTCCAGAGAAACAAAAAGCTATCATTTAGTCATTCCCTCCACTCTCCTCCACCAAAGACAGTGTATCCTCCCTTAATTCCCTCCTCTTATAATAAAGACACCCTCTTATTTAAAGCTAATACCACCAGTGCTTTGGATTCTTCATACCTAAGTATTTACTGGGCACTTACTACAGGCCAAACACTGTTCTAAGAGGTAGGGATATAGTAGTGACTAAGTCAGACAAAAAGAAATACATTATAATGCAAGAGACAAGCACATAAACAAATATAATTTGAGGAAATAACAAATACTATGAAATAAGAAAAACAAGTTGATTTCAACTAGGAGGTGGCATTTAATATAAGATCTGGAAGGGAGCTCTGGAGAACTTCCCAACAAAAAGAACAGCAAAGTACCAAAATCCTGTGGCCAGTGTGGCTAGAAATGCAGGGGTAGCAAGAGGGCAGATCTTACAAAGCCTTTAGGCCACAGGAGTTTACATTTCACTTAAGTGTAATGTGAAGCTATTAGAGAATTTTGAAAAGGGAAGTTACTTGAAATGTTTTAGGTTTTAAAAAGATAACTCCAGCAGCGGGGAGAATATACTATATGGAAGCAGAGTGCAATCAAGACCAGTTAGGAAGTTACTGAGGTTGTGTGCAGACAAGAGATGACAGTGGCTTGAATTAGTTTAACAAGTGGAGATGATGAGAAGTGGTCAGATTTCTGGAACATATTTTGAAAGCAGAACTGATTTGCTGATAGATTACATGTGGGGTGTGAGAGAAGCGCAGTCAAGGATGACTGAATTCTGGGGCCTCAGAAACTGGTTGAATGGTGGTGCCATTTACTGAGATCCAGAAGACCGGGAAGGAAAAAAAAAAAAGTTCAGTTGGGGCTATGTTAAGTTTGAGACAGCTATTAGACATTCAAGTGGAGATTTTAAAAACCTGCAGAAGCTTTGTGAGAGATGTTGTAAAGCAGAAAACTGAAATAAAAGCCATGGTCACAAGATTTTTGTTAAGAAGGATAATTAATATAATAGAACTTTGTATAAGGATATAAAGATCAACTAATCTCATAAGTTCAATTTCTCTGTCAGGAATAATTTGTCTCACAGGATTGCATATAATGGGCACTAAAAAAAATCTGAACTGAAAATATCAAAACACCCTGTAAACATGAAAACTACCCCCATCCTTTCTCTCTAGATGATAAACAGCTAAAACTGTGCAGCATTACATATCCTACATGAGCATCTTTTGGAACTAAGAGACACAGGAGCCCAGTGATAGACTGCTACGAGACACAGGAGTTTCTAGTATATCTTCCTTCTTCAGTCTCATATTCAGTTTCTATTCCATATGCTTTCATATGCAGTACTCTCACAGAAAAATTGAGTTTAAAAAAAAATTATCTGCAAAAACAGTCCCTAAAGTACACTGCAAATGTGCCTATCAGATTATCCTTAAGCCCTGAGAAATGGCACATAGCACACTTACTTTTCCAACACTAAAACACTGTTGTTTTTACTCAAACTTTATAATAGAGTTGCTTAATGGTTAACTTTTGAGATATGTGGAAGATTTTGGCACCAATTACACTCCTAACAGTAAGAGGTAAGTGTATTTGACAAAGATGTCAAAAAATAAGCACCTCCCTTAAAAATCAACACTCCCTTCCAGTCGAGAGTCACATTTTAGAAATATTAAAGCTTATGAGAATTCTGTATTAAACAATTTACAAAATATCTGATGTGTTTAAAAACACAGTTTACGTGACCAAAAAGAAAAAGGAATGGGGGATTTACTGTAGGCATGTAAAAAAACAGATGAATTTGGAGTTTATAAAGGGTATTTCACCTGTGTTAGCTCACATTTTTTTTTTCACAATTACCCTACAAGACAAGTATTCTGCCTCTACCAACTAAGACTGGCTGAAGATCACAAATCCAGTAAACAACAGGCTTTGATCCCAGATAGCTGATAACCTGAATTATTCAGGCCATTTAGATATACTATGTTTTAATAAAAATCCTCTCATTTTAGTGTCTTAGTTTTTTCATTAGTAAAAGATCTCTATCTCCTAAAACACTAAAATATTGTGAAATTACTGAAAAGTTGTAAACATAGCAGTCAGGGGACTTACATGGTCATTAAGTTTTCTTGGAGACTGATGACTTTTAACACTCAGTTAAGAAATTCTTCGTTTAAAAGAAAATCTTAGGTAGATGGATAAGCAACTATAACAGACAAATATATATGCAAATTGGTGGGAGGGAACCAAAGACATCTGAGCAGACTTCAGAACTACAGTTTGAAAATCACTAATTTCCTCCAAATCCCTCATTTTTCAGGTGAGGAACTGAAGTCCAGAGGGGTTTCTTGAACTGCCCAAGGACACACTACTATTTAGTGATACAAGCTGGGACTAAATCTGAGGTCCCCCGACACCTGGTCCAGAGTTCTTTCTACTATACAACAAGGAATATACAAATAAAAGTTTATCATAACTAACCCACAAGGCCTCCACAATGTGTATGTCACAGTGAACTGTGTTGTGAAATATTAATATCTGCCTATGCCAAACCACAATGGGAGCAGTAAAGAGCTAGGCTCTGGAGTTAAATTATAGGCTCTAACACTTACACATGACCTTGGGCAAGTTATGCCACCTCGCTGCCTCAGTTTCCTCATCTCCAAAATGGAGATTAAAATTACTTCTCTCCTAGGTTACATAAAATAACATATGTAAAGCCCTTAGGAAAGTGCCTTATACATATTAGGCATTTAGTTTGAGCCAACCACGATGACAAACTCAAGCAAAAGCAAAGCTTCTTCAAAATACATCACAAAAGATTATTGTTAAACATGTATATCCTCAAAGAATGTTATGACTAATAAAGACTAATATGAATACAGTGAAACATACAGAATTCAGTCATAAAACCACTACAGCATTTAAATCGCAAAAATACATTTCAAGATTTTTTAAATGGTTTATATTTGTATGTTATTTTAGTTAATATAGTCACATAAATTATTTCAATTTACTGTCCTGTGAATTCAACAGCATCTTTTCAGTAACTCCTACCTACTATACACCAAACATAGTTTATTTTTATTTTGAAACGGGGTCTCTTTCTGTTGCTCAGGATGGAGTACAGTGGCACAATCTCAGCTCACTGCAGTCTCCACCTCCTGGGCTCAAGCAATCTTCCCACCTCAGCCTCCCAAGCAGTTGGTACTACAGGCACAAACCACCAAGCTCAGCTACATTTTTTTTTTTTTTTTTTGAGATGGAGTTCTGCTCTGTTACCCAAGCTGGAGTGTAACGGCACAATCTTGGCTCACTGCAACCTCCACCTCCAGGGTTCAAGCAATTCTGGTGCCTCAGCCTACTAAGCAGCAGGTATATGCCAAGACATGCAGCTAATTTTTGTATTTTTAGTAGAGACAGGGTTTCACCATGTTGGCCAGGCTGGTCTCAAACTCCTGATCTCACGTGATCCACCCGCCTCGGCCTCCCAAAGTGCTGGGATTACAGGTGTGAGTCACTGCACCCGGCCCAGCTAATTTTTGTTTTAAATTTTTTGTAGAGACCAGGTCTCATTATATTGCCCATCACTCTTAGGCTCAGGCAATCTGGACGTGTCTTAGCCTCCCAAAGTGCTGGTATTACAGGCATGAGTCACAGAGCCAGCCACTATTTTCATGTTCATTATCTTATTTAACCTTCACCACCCATTAACTATGGGCCAGATATTTTCAAAGGGAGAACTACAGTACAAAAAGGCCTGACAGACCCATTCTAGAAAGTAAGAGCCTCATTAGTATAACCTATTCGGTGGGAATATGTTTGGATAAATGAGATACAATGGAAAGCACACATCAAGTGCCCAAGAAAATGTTGGTTCTCCCTTAGCAGTAGTATGGGGTTGTTTTCTGTAGAAAATATATTGTGACCAGATCAAAAAAGCACCATTACTGTGACTTAAAATATTATTTTTTGTGTGTGTTTGGTTTTTGAGACAGAGTCTCGCTCTGTCACCCAGGCTAGAGTGCAGTGCACGATCTCGGCTTATAGCAACCTCCACCTCCTGGGTTCAAGAGATTCTCCTGCCTCAGCCTCCTGAGTACCTGGGACTACAGGCATGCACCACCATACCCTGCTAATTTTTTGTATTTTTAGTAGAGATGGGATTTCACCATGTTGGCCAGGCTGGTCTCCAACTCCTGACCTCAAGTGATCCGCCCACCTCAGCCTCCCAAAGTGCTGGGATTACAGGCGTGAACCACCACACCCCATCTGTGACTTACAATATTATTTGTAAAAGAGAACTGTCTTCAGTAATAGTGCCTATTATACACCATCTATGTTGTTACACAAAATTTGCTGAACAACTTCTGCAGGTCACTCTTTAGTGGAGGATGCAGGTAGATGCAACAAAACCAATTCAATATAAAAATGTTTGTAAAGACGACAATTTTTAAACGTTATTCTCATTTGATGCCACCAACAGTCCTATGAGAAGGTGGGATGAGGCTGGGTACTAATTCTATTTTACTGATAAGGAAATTGAGGCTCCGATATTAACAAGTTAAATACCTTAACTGAAATGACAAAATGTGGCAGAAAAGGGCAAAAGCTAGGTTTACAGAATTGTGTCTTAGTGCTCTGTTCACCAACCCACAGAACATCTCAGAACATTATTATCACTTCTAGATTATCCAATAAACTTAAGGCTACAGCAGCTAATAGTTACTGAACTGCACCCAACATATCACATGAGTTATTTAAATTAACCTCTTATGAACCTAGAAGCAGAAGCCATCGCCATCTTCATTTTATAAATGAGGAACCGAGTATTCTTAGGAAGATTAAATAATTTGTCCCAAATCACATGGCTAGGAAGCAGCAGAGTGAGAACTCAAACCAAGTGTCTATTAGAGCCTCAATAAAATATTTTACCCACTTCAGTATAAACTTAATAATGCATGTAGCTGAGTTATTTTTCATTATTTAAGTAAACTGTAAGTAAAACCCGTCTTTAACATTGTAATACATAATCAGATTCCTGACGGATTTCACTATTCAACCTCACCATAAAATCAAATCAGTGTAATTTCAACACAAATATTCAATCTCCTGATTTGACTGACACAGACTAATGCTTTGCAGTCACCCTCACCAAAAGATAATTTTCTTCCAAGGGAACCAAAACTCAAGCTGCTAAAGATTTCTATCCAAAGCAAAATTTTAAATTATCAGTGGCTTACATGGGAAAGTCACTTGCTGGCCTTATTCCAGGTATCTCACTTATTATTTAGACACATAAACAGTATTTTGTCACTGTTTTAAAGTATATTTCTGGCCGCGCGTAGTGGCTCACACCTGTAATCCCAGTACTTTGGGAGGATGAGGCGTGTGGATCACTTGAAGTCAAGAGTTCAAGACCAGCCTGGCCAACACAGTGAAACCGTGTCTCTACAAAAAATACAAAAATTATCTGGGCATGGTGGCATGTGCCTGTAATCCCAGCTACTCAGGAGGTTGAAGCGAGAGAATCGCTTGAACCCAGGAGGCTGAGGTTGCAGTGAGCTGAGATCACGCCATTGCACTCTAACCTGGGCAACAAGAGCGAAACTCCGTCTCAAAAACAATAATAAAGTATTTCTGATATTGCAATGTGGTTAACTGTCCTAAAACTATATATTACAAGTTCCAATAAGGCTAACAGTAGGGTGACATTATTATGTGGTCCCAATTCGAACATTTTTGATAGTGAAAGGGGTTCTATTAAATAATTGTGCTGGAACAATCAGGCTTTATACCATGAGTGTCTCGGAAAAATTAAGATATTATGGTCACCCATAAAAGCACCCCATTCTGATTCGTACATTATGAGCTATTCTCTCCATCTGATTTAACTCGTGGGCTTTAAGTTATTGTTCCAGATCTAACCATTATATTCAGCCTTAAGACCAAGAGCATCTTTTTTTTTTTTTTTTTTAAGAGACAGGGTCTCCTCTGTAGCCCAGGCTGGAAGGCCTGGCCTGACCATGATTCACTGCACCCTTGAACTCCTGGGTTCAAGAGATCCTCTGGCCTCAGTCTCCCAAAGTGCTGTGATTACAAGCATGAGCCAACGTGCCTGACTCAAGGGCACCATTTTACAGACATCAGGCCAGGGTTAAGGGTGCTACCACTACCTATGAAAGTTGTTTGTTCTTTTAGTTTTATTTTCATATTTGACTTTATATACACTTGCTTTAAAAAAAAAGATGCACATATTTCAAGGAAAGCAATTTCGTGAAACATCTATTACCTAATTTCACTTATCTCTCCAAAAGACTTGGATAACCACAAAACTAGTTCCAAAATGTCCTAATGCTCAAGAGTTATAATTTTTCAAATCGCTTTATTACATGAAAGGTTAAAAAAGAAAACAAAACTTGAATAAAAGAGCTGGAAACTTCTCACTGAAAACCAACCAAAGTAGTAAAAGATAAAAACCAAAAATCACAAATAGTACCATAATGTTTAAAGAAAACTCCAGTTAATACTGTCATAGTTCTTTGTATCTGGCATTACCCGTACAACCTAGGAGACAAAAGAACGCTTTGCTTTAATTTGTCAAGATGTAAATAAGTACTAACAGACCCAAGGTCTGAACTGCAGTATTTGAATGAAAGGCATTATTTGAATAGAATTACAATTCCCTAAGGCAATAAATGTTCCAAAGAGCTGGCTTCTCTGATTTAAAACTCAACCATATCAAGACTCGGAAGGACTCTCAAAATCTAAACTGTAGACCTGTGCTGTCCAACGCAGTAGCCACCACTAGCCACATGTTGGTATTTAAACGTACATCAATGTATTAATTAATTTACGAAACAAATTAAAAATTAATTTCCTCAGTGACACATCATACTTCAAGTGCTGAAGAGCCACTGTGCCTAGGCTACCACTAGTGCCTAAAGGCACAAATTATGGAACATCTCCATCAAGGCAGAAACTGCTACTGAAAAGTGCAGCCTAGACTTAGGCACACTTCGCTCCAATGTCCCGAATATCCTGAGATTAGAAACTTCCAATAGGTCAATGAAGTGCATTCCATTCTAGAAAAGTACTCTCACGAACTGTTTCTCATAGTCAAATTCAGCCTCTATGAAACATTCACCAGAAATTCCCCAAGTTCTGTCCTTAAAGTAAATCTTTGCAGGGCGAATTTAATTCCTCTTCCAAAGTCTGCCCTTCACATATATTAAGACCCCAGGTCCTCTCCTTCCAAATACATACATACATATACACACTATACATACATATATACACATATATACACACACATTTCTACCGAAATAATTTAACATTTCTATTAACCTCGTGGAGAAATGCTAATTTATCCACGTGTACAGTAATAACATGTCCAGGATCGTCTGAGTGTCAAATATTACATATCACTGTCTTCATAACTTCACTCTCACTTGTGAGACCAAATGTCCTCATTCTCTGAGAAGATAAAGTCACAGTCATTCTGAACTCCTAAAACATGGAGAGCAAAATCAGAGCTAAAATGTACTGAGCAGCACCTGGCGTTGTTCTAAGCGTTTAAGGTGTATTTTCTCATATAATCCTCACAATTCTGAACTAGGCTATAAGATCGCCATTTTACAGACCAAAACAAGGCAAAGACAAGCTACATAATTTCCCCAGGGGCCACAGACGTGAGCTCACCCCACAGAGAACACAGCGGATCTTTTCCTGTTTCTGGATGCTACACTCCCACTAACTACCTAACTCTTCTCTCGCCGTGCCATAAAGCAACAATTTCCCTCTTTAATGATTCCCCCGGCAACCCCTAACACTACCTAGACGACCCGCGCACCCCGCTTCTTAGCACAGCCCAATCCCCCTCACCCCACGCCCACCCGCCAACAGGGAGGAGTCGAGAGGCAACTCCACAATCGGCAGCGGAACCAGGGCGCTGCGCCCGGTCAGCGCCTCCCACAGCCGCCCTCCCTTCAACACTCCCGCTTAGACGCCGAAGACCTAGGCGGCCGCCCTAGAGCCGGGACCAGGGCGTGGCCGGCGCGGGGGCCCAGAGACGCTTGGATCTCCGCGCTGCGTCCCTCCCGGCTCTCAGACGTCTCCCCCGCCCGCATCCCCGCACCGCCCCCCGCACGCCCCACAACCTCTGCTTTAAGAACCCTTGTAGGCACGGCTGCGCTTCCTGCGAGGAGAATGTGGGGGGTGGAGATGGTGCGGTTTCTGCTGCTGCGGCCCGGGACACGCTTGGAAAGGGGCGGGGTGGGGGAGCAGAGAGTGTGGAGTGTAGAAAGGGAAAAGGTGACTCGGCTGTGTGGCGGGGGGGAAGGGGGTGCAAGATGGCGTGAGATCGACTCTCGGTGAGGCGGGGGTTGCGGAGACTGAGGAGTTAGCGATACGGACGCCCCCAGCACTGGCAGTGCGGGCGCATGCGCGCTCGGCCAGGTGGCGCGCGGTCTCCCAGCCCGGGCGAGCTACTTCCGCCAAGCTCGCCGGGGGCGGGGCGTTGTGCGTGGCCCTCTGAGCCCGGAGAGGGCAGCGCTGAGCCACGCGGCGGCGCTTAGAGCTGGGGACTCTGGGAGCGGTGTGGGGATGATTTGAGATCGCTCAGGCTTGATCAGGGTGCAGGCTTGAATTCTTTAGGAATTGGGCCCGAGAGGGATAGGATTTTTGACGGATTCGGTGACCGGCACTGGAAGTTGATTTTCAACTCCAGGGAAGAGATTCACCGTTGTAAGCTTCTTTCCAGGAATTGGAGTGAACGGGATCTTAGCGGGATTGCGCGTTTAGAATGGTGAAGGGAAACGGAGAGGTCTGAACGCTCCCCCTAGGGTCGCAGTGCGGGCGTGTGGACGTGGAACCCTTTCTGGGACGGCGAAACCAGCTCTTCCTCCGCTCCCGCGCGCCATCACTCCCTACCCTGACCTCGCACAGAATCTGTTTCATTAATCTGCAGTTAATGTTTTTCCCCAACTCATGTAACTAGACGCAGGCGTTCAACTACCATGTTTTGTTATTGAAAACTTGTTCTACTTGAAGGCTTTTTTTTTTTTTTTGGACGATTCTGTGTTTAGATTTTGGCCTGTTCCTCATTTTAAAATCTTGCACCCCCAGTATTGAACTGTACATCCTGTCCTGCCACATTTGATTGATACAGATGTAGTTCTTTAAATAACACAATAGTCGTAAGACAATGCTGTCAGTCTTTCACTCTTTATATTATATGAAGTCTTATTTCTATTTTAACATTCTTATTGGTTGCTTAGTGAAGAAAACTGGTTATCCATGCTCACCTGCACACCTGTGACGTCAAATACTATAAAATACTGTATTTTATAGGGATTCAAGTATTAACCCTCACCAAGTCTTTTTAAGCATCACTGCTTCAGTTATTTTCTTGCCTGTACATACTGTGAGTTCTGAAATAATCCCTTCCTCCTATTTGCTTAAATTGTTTAAAATAGCAACTTATTTAGTTATTTCCTCTGTGGATTGTAGTTGAGTCTGCTAATGTTGTGTTTATTCTCTTTAATCTCCCCAACGCTTCAATATTTTCCAAATACCTAAAATTCCAAAAGAATAAATATATTTAGGATGTGAGAGTTCAGCACAATGTGTAAATCAGGGATCAATTCATCGCTGAGCAAGTGTGGAGTGTAAGGGAAAGTAATAGCATCGTAATAACTTCTTACATTGGAAGACTGGTTGAAAAGCTATTTTGAGTACATTACCAAGAAATTAGTTAACAGAAGATTAAGAGAAAAATTGGTGTTCATATCTAAAGAAACGTAAAAGTAGATCATTTCAATTAAAATTATGTTTAGTTAAAGTTTTCATAGAAGTTCCTGCACTGGAGTTTCACCTGCCTCAGATGAGTACCTGTTTGACCCAGTTTATCAGGATAGAATCCAGATCATCTTACTCTAGGATACTGGTGTCCAGCCTGCATAAAATCACACACAGGCCGGGCGCGGTGGCTCACCCCTGTAATCCCGGCACTTTGGAAGGCCGAGGCGGGCGGATCACAAGGTCAGGAGATCGAAACCATCCTGGCCAACATAGTGAAACCCTGTCTCTACTAAAAAGACAAAAAATTATCTGGGCAACATAGTGAAACCCTGTCTCTACTAAAAATACAAAAAATTATCCGGACATGGTGGCACGCGCCTGTAGTCCCAGCTACTCGGGAGGCTGAGGCAGGAGAATCGCTTGAACCTGGTAGCCAGAGGTTGCAGTGAGCCAAGATCATGCCACTGCACTCCAGCCTGGCAACAGAACTAGACTCTGTCTAAAAAAAAAGAAAAGAAAAAAAATCACAGACAACAAAAGTTAATGAGAGTGAGACATGGAGAAGGGAAACTGAGTTAAGGCATTGATACAGTAAGTTTAAAAATTTTATTCTTAGGAAACTGAATTGTGCTGTTGGCAGAGATCTGAGTTTTAAAGTCACATTAGTTAACCAAGTTCCTAGCTCCTGGAATGTCTTAAAATCCATTTTTGAAAATCTGATTTAGCCATAATTTTGCTCATAGTTTGAGACCATTGCTATATACAAAGGGCCAAAAATATTTTTCCATTACAATCATATCAAGTATCCTAAACTATCAATGGTACTAGGGTATCTTGATTATAACAAAGCTAGAACAGCAAAGCTGTTGGTGAAGTTAAGGTTTTGATGACTAACACCTCTCAGAAAAATAAGTGATTTCCAAGGCATCTGGGGAAAACACATCAGGAGACGAAGTTAATTTATCACTCCACAAAAATGTCTCCATGACCTGGACAAAATTCTTAAAGAAAAATGAAGCATTGTAAGTGTAGACTTTTACATTCCTCTGGCATGTAACATTCACATAGACTCACTAGTGCAAAGAGAAAGTGCATATATCTAAGTAAAAGTACTCATGGGCATCTTAAAATGATTAGATAGTAAGCCCACATTCTCAAAAGAACAGCAGAAGTCATGGCTAATATGGAACCATCTCTCTGATTCCATGGAAGTGATTTATTTTTATTATTATTTTTTGAGACAGAGTCTCATTCTGTCACCCAAGCTGGAGTGCAGTGGTGCGATCTTGGCTCACTGCAACCTCCACCTCCCCGATTCAAACTATTCTCCTGCCTCAGCCTCCTGAGTAGCTGGGATTACAGATGTGCGCCACCATGTCCAGTTAATTTTTGTATTTTTAGTGGAGACGGGGTTTCACCATGTTGGTCAGGCTGGTCTCAAACTCCTGACCTTGTGATCTGCCTGCCTCGGCCTTCCAAAGTGCTGGGATTACAGGCATGAGCCACTGCGCCTGGCCAGAAGTGGTTTCTTCTCATGTGGATGCCACAATAACAGTTCAGGTGACCTGGAAATTCTTTGTCGTTTTGAGATTCATAACTCTTACTTGTTAGGATACTTGTGGGGCCTTTTTATTTTCTATCAATTATTTCGTCCTTTGCTATATTTGCCTTCTATTTTTAATGCTTAGGTTATCACCATGGAAATAAACTGGGGTAGACTGCATATTGTTTAGAACTGTATATTGCAATTGTTGCTAGATTCGTTTTCTGATGTTGAGAACTGTTTTCCAATTGCATTCTCAAAAGTATCTTGTTTTATGTTTAGAGCAAGTCATTCTGACCAAAAAGATTACTCAGCCCGGTAGTACCTGAGCAAATCACTTAACATCACTGGACTCCAGTTTTTTTATCTGTAGAATGAGATGATAGAACCAAATAAACTAAAACCTTACAGCTCTGAAATTCTATGTTCCTTCAAAATGGGAATAGCCAAAGGATGGATCCTAAAGTTGTGCAGAATAATTTCAGCATTTGTGCTACAAAAATTACAAAAGTATTCAGGGCTTTCTTTTTTTTTTTTTCTTTTGAAATGGGGTTTCCCTCTCTGTTGCCCAGACCGGAGTGCAGTCATGCAATCATAGCTCACTGTAGCCTCAACCTTCTGGGCTCAAGCAATCCTTCCACCTCAGCCTCCTCAGTAGCTGGGACTACAGGCATGTGCCACTACACTCAGCTAATTTTTAAATTTTGTGTATAGATGAGGATCTCCCTATGTTGCCCAGGCTGGTCTCAAACTCCTAGGCTCAAGAGATCCTCCTGCCTCAGCCTCCCAAAGTGCTGGGATTACAGGATTGAGCTGCCATGCCCTGCCTGATGTTTACACATTTCAAAAGAGAAACCAACATGAAAAGATGTATCAGATGTGCTGATGCACTGCAGGGGGTGGGGCTGTCACAGAATTCTTGATGTGTAATCAAATTGGCTTCCCCTACCTTCTAATTGCATTCATAAGGAAAAGCAGTACAATGATTTGAAAAGAAACGTTAAAAAAAACTATACAGTACCAGGTAGCTTGTAGAATTGTAATCATGATCATCCTCTTAGGGACCTGTCATTGTAGATTTCACAGTCCAGGGTCTTTTTAAATTAGTGCTTGGCTGCTGAAAAAATGATTATGTTTTTGAGAGTCAGAATGGTAAGGGAACCATGGAATACCAGCGTTCCAAAGACCCTTTGAGTTCTTCAGGCACATGAAAACTTAGTTGTTCCCATTCCCATGGAATCCAATATGTAATACTCTTGTACTGGAATCAGACAACTTTTACATTTCAACAGATTGTTGTGGGCCTACCATGTACCTGACAGTATTCTCAAAGCTGCAGATATAGCAGTGAACAAAACAGACAAAAACCTATGCCATCATCAAACTTACATGCTAGTAGGAGTTAGACAATAAAAATAAATACCTAAAATAAATACCTAAATTATATAGTATGTTAGAAGGTGTGTTATCAGAAAAGTTTATATGGGAAGGAACATGGAATGAGACCAAGCACAGGAGGAATGGGGAAGATGTAATTTTTACATTGGGCAGTTGAAGCAGGCCTCACGGAGAAAGTAGTATTTGAAGAATGACTTGAAAGTGAAGGAGATACCTGCACATATCTGAAGAAAGAGCATTCCAGACTATGAGAACAATTTGCAAACCCTAGGGTGGGGACAGGTCTGGTAATTTGAAGCAACAGCCAGGAGGCCACTGTAGCTAAAGAAGAGTAACCCAGAAAGAAAATCATGTGATATGAGGTCAGAGAAGCACTAGGCCAGATGGTGAAAAGCTGTGTGTGTCTGACACTGAGAGGCTGTTGGCAGAAGATTGACTTCGTAAGATTTAAGCTTCATATTGGTTACCTTGGCTCCCAGGTTGAAAATAGTCTGTAGAGTGACAGGTCCTGCTGCAGTAACCCGGGCAAAAGATGATGGTAGCTTGTGCTAGGGTTGTTACAGTAGAGGCCTTAAGACATGGTTGGGTTCTGCGTATATTTTGAAAACCAATATGATTTGTTGACACATTGGATTTAGGATTCTAGAGAAAGAGAGGAATCAAGGATGAACAACTTTGTTCTGAGCAACTGGAAAAATGGATTTGCCTACATTCGCTGAGATGGGGAAGATTGGGGTTGGAGTATGCTGGATAGGTGCAAGAGATCAGGAATGCAGTTTGGGGAATAAGTACATAATTAAGCATGATGTTTGTGTTATCTTTAATGTTTTGCCATCAAAAATAAATAAGTTTTGGACTGGGCACAGTGGCTTACGCCTATAATTCCAGCACTTTGGGAGGCCAAGGCAGGTGGATCATTTGAGGCCAGTTCGAGACCAGCCTGGCCAACATGATGAAACCTCGTCTCTACAAAAAAACACATAAAAAATCAGCCAGGTGGGGTGGCACACGCCTGTAATCCCAGCTTCCAGCTACTGGGAGGCTGAGGCAGGAGAATCGCTTGAACCCAGGAGGCAGAGGTTGCAGTGAACCAAGATAGTGCCACCGCACTCCAGCCTGGACAACAAAGTGAGAAAGTTCTTAAGGAAATGAAGTTTGAATTTGTAACATTTTATAATAATTAAATTGATTTCTAATCTTGCTCATGTAATAAAGTTCCCTTTAGACCTATCTAATGTATGTCAAGGAATACCTTTAAGAAAGTTTTAGAAAAGCTAAACATCCCCTTGTTTTAAAAAATAAAAATAAAAAAAAATTTTTGGTCTATTAGTCCTCGAAAGTAGGGAATAAAGTTAAGACGAGTATACAGAAACATCCAGTTCTCCAAAGTATTTTCACTGAAACTGAATCTATTTCAGTGAATTATTCAAATAACTGCCTTCTTTTTTTATTACTCATGGAAACAGGACCAAAAGTTATTTGGTGCCATATGAAATAAATGACAGTGTGGCTAACGCAACCTGCTATTCCTACTTCACATTCTGAAGTTGGATGCAACAAACCTATTTTGACAAGTAATGCTCAGATCATTTGTTAAATAGTAATCAGGGAACTGTACCAACAGGTTTCACCAAGTTACTTTGTTTTTATTTTTAGCTTTTTACCAAGGCAGCATAAGCTGTATTTCCCTCTTACCAGAATATATTTAAAACCATTTCTTTAACTCAGTCAGGTATAGTGTAAAAAATAAGGGCTCTGGTGCCACTTTAGCCATAAGGCTGGGCAAGTTATTCAACTGAAAATAAGTGTCCTCCAGTGTAAAATAAGCATAGGAATACCTAATGTAGGAAGGTTTATATCAGGATTTAAATGGGAAGTTCCTGACACATTGGAAATACTTAACAATTTGTAGTTATTATTGTTTTCCGGCGGAGGGTGGTTGGTTGGTTTTTTTTTTTTTACACAGAGTTTCGCTCCGTTGCCCAGGCTGAGTGCAATGGCATGGTCTCAGCTCACTGCAACCTCTGTATCCTGTGTTCAAGCTATTCTCATGTCTCAGCCTCCTGAGTAGCTGGGACTACAGGCATGCACCACCACACCCGGCTAATTTTTGTATTTTTTGTAGATACAGTGTTTCATTATGTTGGCCAGGCTGGTCTTGAACTCCTGGCCTCAAGTGATCCTCCCACCTTGGCCTCCCAAAGTGCTGGGATTACAGGTGTGAGCCACTGTGTCTGGCCAGTTTTCTAGTTTTTATTTTAATTAGTTATTGAGTAATTTTATAATGTTTATATTTTTAATGTGTTAGACATGGGACTATTAAACACAAAATCCTATGTCAAGTATTAGATATTAGGGTGTCTTTTTTTTTTTTCCTTTTGTGTTTAAAGACAGGGTCTCACTCTGTCTCCCAGACTGGAGTGCAGTGGCACTATCGTAGTTTACTGTAACTTCAAACTTCGGGGCTCAAGCAATCCTCCCGCCTGAGGCTACAGATGCACACCACCATACCCAGTTAATTTTTTTTTTAATGTTTATGGAGATGGGGTCTTACTATGTTGCCCAAGCTGATCTCAAACTCCTGGCCTCACATCATCTTCCAGCCTCAGCATCCAAATTGCTGGGACTACAGGCATGAACCACTATGCCCAGCCTATTTTTTCTTAATTCAGTAAACTTATGTAAATGTGACAATTATGCTTTTAACAAACATTTACTGAGGACATAGTAAGTACACTATTAGTCATTGTTAGACATTGGGAATATAAGATGAATAACAGAATCTCTTCCCTCGAAAAGACTTCTTACTGGTGAATTTAGGAGAGGCAACGGTATATAAACAAGGAAGAGCAAAGGTACTATGATAATATGTAACCTGGGTGTCAGCTGAGATCTCCCTGGATTTTAAGCTCTCAGTTAGGATTGGTTTGAACCTCCATTCCACCTCATTTGCAAGTCCAATGCCCAACCCAAGATTTCTTCTTATTTCTGGGGAGCTAATGTTCTCACTGAACTTCCCCTTATGGTAAACTAGTATGTTTCATGGATGAGCTGCCATCTGTCCTTATTCCACAAACATCCACTGAGATGTAGAACTTAGCCCTGTTCCTAGGTTTCACCCAAAAGCATTTTCACAAAGCTCTGTGTGAGCACAGCAGATTTACTAAGGTTATGAGATGATGAAAGGGAGTTAACATCACAGAAACACAGCTTAAAAGTACTGTAAATTTCTATTCTTAAAAGTGGGCCAGGTGTGGTGGCTCACATCTGTAATCCCAGCACTTTGGGAGGCCAAGGTGGGTGGATCGCTTGAGGTCAGGAGTTCAAGACCAACCTGGTCAATATGGCGAGGCCCCGTCTCTAATAAAAATACAGAAATCAGCTGGGCGTGGTGGTGCATGCCTGTAATCCCAGCTACTCAGCAGGCTGAGGCAGGAGAATCGCTTGAACCTGGGAGGCAGAGGTTGTATTGAGCGAAGATCGCACCACTGTTCTCCAGCCTTGGTGAAAAAGCACTCCTGCCACAATGTCGTGCTTCTCCACGATGCTCCTTTTTCTTCTTTCTACTCAGTCCTCTGCTCTTCCTCACCCACAAATTCTTATTTGTTTTTAATATTAAGTAGTTTTTTTTTCTTAGATTCCAGCAGGCTCCAGTCTTTGAGGGCTTACTGGCCACCCAGCAGTTTATTAGTGCGTTTTCTTCTTTCTTTTTTTTTTTGAGACGGAGTTTCACTCTTGTTGCCCAGGCTGGAGTTCAATGGCACCATATCAGCTCACCGCAACCTCTGCCTCCCAGGTTCAAGCGATTCTCCTGCCTCAGCCTCCCGAGTAGCTGGGATTATAGGCATGTGCCACCATGCCCGGCTAATTTTGTATTTTTAGTAGAGATGGGGATTCTCCATATTGGTCAGGCTGGTCTCAAACTGCCGACCTCAGGTGATCCGCCAGCCTCAGCCTCCCAAAGTGATTACAAGTGTGAGCCACCGCGCCCAGCCTATTAGTGCATTTTCTCAAAGAAATCGGAGATCATTTCCTTCAAAACTATCTGCTCTAATACAAATTATCTTACCTCCATATGTATAGACTATAACAGACACAATTAGGGAGTAGTCATTTGAGGCCACTAAGTGTTGACTGGAGCAGAGAAAGATGTCAAGGAAGACAACCTCTCTGAACCTCAGTTGCCTTCAAGGTCTTGTGATGAGGATAACATGGAAATGTATGCGAAGTGCCTTGCACATGATAAGCTCTTAATAAATGTCGAGTTTTTTGTTATTATTATCATTATTACTATTGAGAAGATGACTCATCACTCAGCCTTGAAAAGTAAATGATGGTTAACAAAATGAGGAAGGATAATTTCGGCAGAGGGAGCCGTATTAGCAAAGTCAGAGTGTGTTGGGGGAAACTGCAAGTTGTCCAGCATGATGAGATCATAGGGTATGAGAAGGAAAGCTAGAAAGTTGACAGGAGCCAGATCAAATAAAGTCTTAGGCATTATGTTTGGGCTTTATCTAATGAAAGATGGTGAGCCTTGGAAGAATATTTTTAACGCAGTGACATGGTTAAATTTGCCTTTTAGTTGACAGTAATGTGTAAGACAGGTTGGAAGGGTGAAAAATTGGAAGGAGCTAACAGTTCAGGAAGAGGTGATATGGGCTGGAGTTAAGTCAATGGAGTAGGAAACAACAGAAGATAGCAGGAGAAATGCTAAAGAAGTAGAATTTTATATGACTTGGGTACTCGTATGACATGAGGATAGAAGTAAGGCAAAGAAGGAACTCAAGTATCATTCCAAGGTTTCTTGACTTATTGAGTGAATGGTAGTACCATTTATGAAGACAAGGAATACTAAAATGGCAGTTTTGGACGTATGTTTGAGGTGACTGTACAAATCTCAGTGGCCATGACAAGCAGCAAACTGGAATATTCAGGCAGAATAGTCAAGATAGAAGCTAGAATAAAGTCTGTAGTTCAAGAGAGTGGATGGACATTTAGGTTTAGGAACCAGAAGCACACAGCACTCATCATTCCACACACCTAACTCACATGTAACACACAGCTCTGTTCCTAGATTCGGCCTAGAAACATTCTTGCAAGAATCTGTGTGGGTGCAGCGGAAGCCAAAGGAGACAATGAAATGCGCAAGACAGTGTATAAAACAATGAGAAGTGAGTCAAACATCAAATCCTAAATACCCACATTCAGTGCTTCTAGTTCCCAGATCTAAATGTCCACAAACTCTCCTGATCTCCAGACTGTATTCTACCTTCTATCTGCACCACTCTGCCTGAATATTCCAGTTGTGCTACTGGTTATAGCCACTGGGATTTTATACTGTTACGTTAAACACAGTCAATGGGAAGAGGAGAGGAAGAGTCAACAAGGAACACTGAGAGGTTGGTTAATGGTGTCACAGAAACCAGGAGAGCAGAGTTTCAAAGAGGCATATTAATGATGCTAAAATGAGAATCAGGATTAATTGGACTCAGCCAGTTGAAGGTAACCTTTGGCAAAACAGAGTGGTAGGAATAGGAGCTTGGTTATAGTGACTTGGAGAGTCCTATAAGGTCCTTATTCTTTCCAAGAACTTGGCCTGTGAAAGAGAAAGAGTAGCTGGAGAAATATTCAGGGCCATGAGATAGATTTTCAAGATCAAAAGACTTGAAGTTGTTTATAGGCTTTTGAGATGAAGCTGGTAAAGAGGGAAGGTTTGAACACTTGGGATAGAAGAAGGCTAACAACAAAATCACGATGATGCACAGACAGAATTAAACCCTAGAAAAGAGCCCAGAAAGTGGGATGAGTCTTAAATTAGAAAAGAGGCAGACCGGAAAAAAGAAATAAGAATTTGAAGCAGACCATACCTGATGATCCCAGTCTTTTTCAGTAATGTATGAAAGCAACTATTTTGCTGAAAAAGTGAGGATGACAGGGTAAGTCCTGTATGAGGTGATAAAGTTTTGTTGCCACACTGTAAGGAATGAGGCAGAGATAATCAGAGGCTTGTTAAATTGCAGCTAGCCCAGAGCATAGAGCAGTGGCTCTAAAAGTGTACTCGCAGCATCTGCTTCTTGTTAGAAATGAACATTTGGGCCCCACCCCAAACCTGCAGAATCAGATACTCTGGGGTGCAGAGTTCAGCAATCTACCTTAACAAGTTGCCCAGGTGATTGTGAAGTAAGTTAATGTTTGAGAACCACTTGCACTAGAGCATCTACAGAATTTGTGACTCCTCCAACTAGCAAGCAATGATGAAGCACAAACTACGCTACTCAGCCACATTCTAGTCATTTTTGGTAATATTTTTCATATTACAAATATATTTATTTGGAACAATAGTCTTAAAGACTTTTAAAGCTCTACTGGTTTCTCTCTAGAAATAGGTGTCATACAAGATTTAAACATCTAAACCAAGAGATTTCTTTCTTCCAAGTTTTACAAAGCAAATACATAAAAAATTGCTTCTCTACTCTCATTTTACATTTATAATAGAGAAATAATAAAATTGTTCACAGCATCAGAAATATTCAGTGACTCCCCCTATGTAGCAGTTCTCAAATTATGCTCCAGCACTGGTGTCATCCCATTCTAACCAAATAATGGCAGTCATTTCTCAGTTCATGGGGAAGGAGTCTATGAACTGAATTTCTCAATTTTAAATTATCCTCGAACAAATGTTTCTTCAACCTTTGGCTTTTACTACTACTTCTCTTGCAGCAAGTGCTAATTGATGACCAAGTAAGTGAACAAACAGTAAATGAATATTAATGAAATTTGAAGTTAGCCAGGCATACTTAGTTCAATAGTTCCTCTTTAATAGAATACATGTTTATGACTGTGATTTTTATATTGCATACCAATAATAAAGTCATTTTCTACTATTATTGTCCCAATAATGTTGCCATTGTTCAAATATTTGGAACCTAACTTGGAACTGCTTTCACAATCTGGGAGATATCCTTTTGGACATCCTAAACAATGAAACAGCTAACAGACTGCTGGTCTAGAAAGATCATAAAGACTTATTTTTCAGCTAAATATGTGTGTGGGTGATCAAGGTGATTTAACCAGATATGCCTTGCTTAAAGAAATATGGCATTATATGTAGAAATCCGTATTTGTAAACCATAGATGGACATACAGATGACAGTGGAACATTCTCCAATTACTTACAATTAAGACTAAGCTCTGAACGTTAATTTGTACAATAAGTAAATAATGGATCACTGTAGAGATACAGATCCAAGACAGCAAGCCTTAATTATAACCTGATTAAAATATGATATAAATAAGAAGAGAGGTTAGTCAGAAAGCATAGAAAGATCAGAATTAGAATATATTGGCAGGCCGGGCATGGTGGCTCATGTCTGTAATCTGGCACTTTGGGAAGCTGAAGTGGGCAGATCACTTAAGACCAGGAATTAGAGACCAGCCTGGCCAACCAGGTGAAACTGTGTCTCTACTAAAAATAAAAAAATTAGTCAGGTATGGTGGCGCACACCTGTAATCCCAGCTACTTGGGAGGTCGAAGCACGAGAATGGCTTGAACCCGGGAGATGGGAGTTGCAGTGAGCTGAGATTGCACCACTGCCCTCCAGCCTGGGCCACAGAGGAAGACACTGTCCAAACAAAACAAAACAAAAGTTATTTCACATTCCAATACTGTGGAGGTAAAAGAGGAAAAGATAAATAGGTCAGGCTATGAGGGTCTTAGTATTATTTAAAAATTCAAATTATATAAGTAACTCTCCTTATCCTGATTCTGTTGTGACCAAGCAACCTTCAGATTCTTTGGCTTCCATGAATAGTATTGGGCTTCTCAGTAATGTGATAATAATGTCAATGATAATGTCAATAACTCAGCACTTTGTCTTTTATGCTGGGTCTCTTATAAGTTCAGTCAGCTCTGGAACAGCAATATGTTGTCTGGTGAGGGTTAAGGGGGTCAAACCCCAAACCCAAACTCCACTCTAAGAGGTTCAGGCAGTCCTCCTTGGCAGCACCCCAACCTGGAAACCTGCCTTTCTTCTGAACAACTACAGGAAACATATAAATTATCGCGTGCTTTTTCACCTCATAAAAGGATCGTTTGCTTTATGAAAATGTTTTCAAACGTTGGGAACTTAAATAAGATGAGAAACTGAGAAGTGACTTTTGAGTTTTCAGAAGTTTAATGTTGACATAACTGGTATTGATGGTGTGGTGAGGGTATGATGTGCATGTATTGAACAGATCACTCATTTGAGATTAGCAGTGAAAAGAAGGAAGGGAACAAGATGGAAGGTGAAAGGGCAATTGGGTAATTGAAAAGAGTTTTGGTTGTTATTTTCCCCCATGAGAAAGAAACTAGGTCAGAAAAAAAGAGAAAGGCCAATGGAACTGGCCATAGAGATATGAACATCACAGGAGAGAAGTGGGATAACTGGGAATATAGGCTCCCTAAAAAGATTGGGTTTGCGGGACAAGGGAGTACATTTCCTTCAAGGAAAACTCCTTCAAAATTACTCTGAAATACAGTACTTCCTTTAAATACATAACTTATTATTATAGAATGGCTTTAGACTATCTTCCCTCTGATCAAATATCTCTCAAATTTTATTTATTTACAAAATATTAATGAAGTGCCTCTCACAATTAAAAGAGGAAGAAAGATGTGATCCTTGTCCTAGAGAAGCTTATAGTCTAACAGGAAAAAATGGACTTCTAAAGAAATCATTGCATGTCTTGTATAGGTACAAGATTCTATGTGATATGGTTTGGATGTTTATCCACTCCAAATCTCATTTTGAAATGTGATTCCCAATGTTGGAGGTGGGACCTGGTTGAAGGTGACTAGATTATGGGGGCAGATCCCTTATGAATGGCTTAGCACCATTCCCTTGGTAAAAGTGAGCTCTTGCTGTTACTTTACATGAGATTCTGTTGTTTAAAAGAGTCTGAGACCTTCCCCTTCCTCTCTTGCTCCCACTCTCGCCCCTTGATGTGCCTGCACCTGCTTCACCCTTCATCATGATTATAAGCTTTCTAGGCAGATATTGGTACCATGATTACTTGCACAGCCTGAAGAACCATGAACCAATTAAACTTTTTTTCTTTATAAATTACTCAGCCTCAGGTATTTCTTTACAGCAATGCTAAAATGGCCTAACACATTGTATTAGTCTGTTTTCACACTGCTGTAAAGAACTGCCTGAGACTGGGTAATTTATAAAGGAAAGAGGTTTAATTGACTCACAGTTCAGCATGGCTGGGGTAGCCTCAGGAAACTTACAGTCATGGTGGAAAGCGAAGGCGAAGCAAGGCACCTTCTTCACAGGGCAGCAGGAAAGAGAAGTGCCAAGCAAAGGGGAAAGAACCCCTGATAAAACCATCAGATCTTGTTAGAACTCACTCACTATCATGAGAACAGCATGGAGGAAACCACCCCACAATTCAATTACCTCTACCTGGTCTCTCACTTGACATGTGGGGATTATGGGGATTATGGGGATGCAATTCAAGATGAGATTTGGGTGGGGACACAAAGCCTAACCGTATCACACACTATGGAAGCACAGAGGAGATTAGTTTTGCTTTTTAAATATTCAAATAACACTTCAAAACTATTTAATCCATTTCACTGGTGGCTCATCTCTTCACCAGTTTCCAGTCCTCATCTGCAGGCTCTCATTATGTAGTCAGTCCTTTATACTTGTTTCCAATCGGTTAAACAAACATACATTTTATTTGCTTGTACAGTATAATAGAACTAGAGGGTCTGGGGAACTCAGAATTACATTATACGTAATCCCTGCCTTCAAGAAATTTGCACTCCAATTGAGGTGTGCAAGCTAATAGAACATTTTATTTTTTTGCTATTTATATTTAAATATAGGCTGCGCATAGTGTCTTATGCCTGTAATCCCAGCACTTTGAGAGGCCAAGGCAGGAGGATTGCTTGAGGCTGGGAGTTTGAGACCAGCCTGGGCAACATTTTGTGCAACTCTGTCTCTACAAAAAAAATTTAAAAACTAGCCAGGTGTGGTGGCATCCACCTATATTCCTAGCTACTTGGGAAGCTGAGGCAGGAGGAATGCATGAGTCCAGGTTACAGGGAGCTGTGATCACACCACTGTACTCCAGCCTGGACAACAGAGTGAGATTCTGTCGCTAATAAAATAAAATAAATAAAAATAAATACACTTTTACTTCTTAAAGGGAAAACCAGTTAGGCTATATAATCCCCATAATTGTGCCACATTTCCTAGACAGCAAACACTTTAGGTGTGGAGGGTCAGAAGAAAAAGAAGGGAGACCAATAAATTGTAATGTTAATTTCTAGGTGTGGAAATTACCTAGAAAATGTCTAGATATATATACACACACATACACACACACACACACACACACACATATTTATTCTGTTTAGTGTTCTCTGAGCTTCCTAGCTTAAGGTTTAGTATCTCTCATTCATTTTGGAAAATTCTCAGCCATTATTACTGCAAATACTTCTTCTGTTAATTTCTTTCTTTCTTCCCCTTCTGTTATTCCCATTACAAGTATGTTATCCTTTGGTAAGTGGCCCACAGTTCTTGGATATTCTGTTCAGATTTTTTTGTTTCTACTGGCCTGTCTTCAGGCTCACAGATTCTTTGTCCATGTCACATCTTTTGATGAGCCCATCAAAGGCATTCTTTATTTCTGTTACAGTGTTTTTGACTTCTAGTATTTCCTTTTGATTGTTTCCTAGGGTTTCTATCTGTTTATATTACCCATTTGTTCTCACATGGCATTCTTTTTTTTCTCAATTAGGGCATTTAGCATATTAATCGTAGTTATTTTATATTTCTAGTCTGATAATTTCAAAATCTCTGCTATATCTGAGTCTGGTTCTGATGCTTACTTTGTCTATTCAGACTGTATTTTTTGCTTCTTAGTATTTCTTTTTTTTTTTTTTTTTTTTTTTTTTTTTTTTTGAGACGGAGTCTCGCTCTGTCGCCCAGGCTGGAGTACAGTGGCCGGATCTCAGCTCACTGCAAGCTCCGCCTCCCGGGCTTACGCCATTCTCCTGCCTCAGCCTCCCAAGTAGCTGGGACTACAGGCGCCTGCCACCTCGCCCGGCTAGTTTTTTGTATTTTTTAGTAGAGACGGGGTTTCACCGTGTTAGCCAGGATGGTCTCGATCTCCTGACGTCGTGATCCGCCCGTCTCGGCCTCCCAAAGTGCTGGGATTACAGGCTTGAGCCACCGTGCCCGGCCGCTTCTTAGTATTTCTTGTAACTTTTTGTGGAAAGTCAGGTATGGTGTATTGGGTAAAAGGAACTGAGGCCTTCACTGTGTGGTTTTATGTTTTTCTGGCTAAGAGTTAAGTTGTGCTTATTGTTTGCTGTAGCTGCGGTGTCAGTGTCTAAAAATGTACTATTGATATGTTTTTGCATTGCCATAAAGGAATATTTATAAAGAAAAGAGGTTTAATTGGCTCATAGTTCTGCAGGCTCTATAGGAAGTGTAGTGCCAGCATCCCCTTCTGGTGAGGGCCTCAGGAAGATTACAACCATAGCGGAAAGTGAACAGGGAAACCAGTGCATAACATGGAGACAGCAGGAGTAAGGTTGGGGTTGGGTAGGGGGTGCCACAGTCTTTTTTTTTTTTTTTTCCTTTTTTTTTGAGACAGAGTCTTACTCTGTAGCCCAGGCTGGAGTGCAGTGGCATGATCTCAGCTCACTGTAACCTCCACCTCCCGGGTCCCAGTTCAAGCAATTCTCCTGCCTCAGCCTCCCGAGTACCTGGGATTACAGGCATGCACCACCATGCCCAGCTAATTTTTGTACTTTTAGTAGAGACGGGATTTCACCATGTTGTTCAGGCTGGTCTTGAATGCTTGACCTCATGATCCGACCTCCTCAACATCCCAAAGTGCTAGGATTACAGGTGTGAGCCACTGCACCCAGCCACCACACTCTTAAACAAGCAGATCTCACATGAACTCAGAGTGAGAACTTACTCATTGTCATGAGGAAAGCACCAAGCCATTCATGAGGGATCCGCCCTCATGACCCAAACACCTCCCACCAGGCCCCACCTCTAACATTGAAATTTGGAGGGGACAAACATCCAAGCCATATCAAATGTCCTCTAGGGTCCTCGTTTCAGCCTCGCCTGTTGTCTTTGGGTTTCCCTAGAGACTCCTTTTTAAGTAGGATCTGAAGCTTACAGATCTTTTAGCTATGATCCTCGGTGAGTATAAAGGACCCTGACTGATGTGGTGGTAAAGTACAGGTGCAGAGGAAGTGTTCCATAATTTTATTATTAGCTTTCAGTCTTTTAGTGACCCTGGCTCCCTGGGCTGTGAACTTCACAAGTGCTTCTCATCTTCTCCTCCTCCCGACACTGCCATCAAGTTAGATAGGAAGGCTAGTAGGGGCTGGGGTTATGTATTTCTCTTCCTCCATGTGGAATGCTGGAGAAGGTTGGAGTTGGGTATTTTCTTTCCCCCAGGTCAGCTAAACCTGGGTAAAATAGTTTGCCTTAAGGGCAGGCGTTTGTTAAGCAGAACAAAGTGCTCTGAGCATATTTCAAATGATTACTTTCCCCTCTTTCCACAGGAAGCTTGAGAGCATTTTTCCCTGATCTTTATCCCAAGAACCTAGTGGGACTCCTGGAGGTAAAACTCAGGAATGGGTGTGTGTGGAGGGGAGGCAAGACTAGGGTTCCAGGAATTTTACTGTTGCTGTTTTTAATATCTCAAGCTAGTCCCCAAGCTTAGTCTCCAGCGATGAATGATACTTACCCTTTAACACTTACCCTTTAAGCGTTCCTACTAGGTTTCAGCCACACTTCTGTTCCTGATAATCTGTGATTGTCTGTATTCAGTCTGTTTCTCCAGTGTTTGGGGCAGTGGTTTGTCCTGTGACCTCCACTCTCTGATGGAACTAAGAAGAATGGTTGGTTTTCAGTTTACTCACTTTTTTTTCTTGTGAGGATGGAAGTGACAATTTTCAAGTTCTTTACATGTCACATTGGAAACTGGAAGTCCACTTCAGTCTCATACATAGAAATAATTGATGACTATTAGAATCTTAACATCTATCAGTTGAAGTCACGCTGGTAGTCAGTGGTAGAATGACACACTGTTTTATGCTCAAATCTGGTTCTTAAACCTCCTAGGTGTTGGGTTATTTTAGTTGAATTACTGAACCCATGTGAACTCATATATTCTCATCTATAAAATGAGACCAATATAAATTCTTCCTAAAACGTAAGAAGAAAGAGTAAAATAAGAACATATAACAAAAAATTTAGGGGAAAATGTGTGACAAAAATTTAGCAAAAGAAGAGGCATTTTCTATGGTTCTTTACCTTACATTATACTCTATAAAAGTAAGCATTTCAAATGAGTCATACACTAACCCAAGACTTTTTTTTTTTTTTTTGAGATAGGGTCTTGCTCTGTTGCCCAGGCTAGAGTAACATGGCACCATCTTGGCTCACTGCAACCTCCACTTCCTGGGTTCAAGCAATCGTGCCTCAGCCTCCCAAATAGCTGCGATTACAGGCATGTGCCACCACACCCAGCTAATTTTTTTGTATTTTTAGTAGAGAGGAGTTTCACCATATTGGCCAGGCTGGTCTCGAACTCCTGGCCTCAAGTGATCCACCTGCCTTGGCTTCCCAAGTGCTGGGATTATAGGCATGAACTACTGCACCAGCCTTAACCCAAAACATTTTCAACCCACTATATTAATTACTAAAAGATTATGAAAAGATTTCTTAATTGGGTAATTGCTTTAAAATAAAGGCAGAGTTTAAATCTGAAGTGGTATCACCTAGTGACAAGCAATTATAAAGCTTTAGTATAAAAAAACTCTCCTAATAGATACCATAATATGCATCTGTCAAAATAAGCATTCTATAAAGTGGAAATAGATTCCATACTAATTCTCAGATATTACATAAAAATCTGAGAATTTTAGTCATCTAATATTTTATAATTTTAAAACAATCATTGAAGTATAATTACATATCATATTTACTTATCATGAGATTGTTGTGTAATTCAATGGCTTTAGTACATTTACTGAGATGTGTAACCATCACCATAATCCAGTTTTAGAAGGTTTGCATCATCCTAAAAGGATTGTTAATACCCATTTCATTTCTGCTCCCATGCCAGCCCTAGACAACCACTAATCTACTTTCCAGAGTGCAGTGGCAGTATTGTAGCTCACTGCATTCTTGAATTCCTGGACCCAAACCATCCTCCTGCCTCAGCCTCCCAAGTAGCTGGGACTACAGGCATGTGGTACCATGCCCAGCTGATTTTTAAATTTATTGTAGAGACAGGGTCTCACTATGTTACTCAGCCTGCTCTCAAATTCCTGGGCTCCAACGATCCTCTTGCTTTGATCTCCCAAAGTGCTGGGATTACAGGTGTAAACCACTGTACCCATCCCACTAATCTTCCTTCTGACTTTGGACATCTCATATAAATAGAATTATATAATATGTGGCCATTTGTATCTGGCATCTTTCACTTACTACAGTGTTTTCAACCTTCATCCGTTTTGTAACATACATCAATCAGTATTTTATTCCTTTATATCACTGAATAGCAATATCCATTGAACAGATACAGTATATTTTATTTATTCATTCACCAGTTGATGGACATTTGGATCATTTCCACTTTCTGGCTATTATGAATAATGCTGCTATAAAAAATGCTTATACATACTTTGTCCAAGTTTTTGTGTAGATATGTGTGTAGTATATATATGTTGTATATATGTTTTCATTTCTCTTGGGTATAAACCTAAGTAAGAGTAGAATTTCTGGGTCGTATGATAAATTTATATTTAAAACTTTTTTTTTTTTGAGACAGAGTCTCACTCTGTTGCCCAGGCTGGAGTGCAATGGCGTGATCTCAGCTCACTGCAAGCTCCGTCTCCCAGGTTCACACCATTCTCCTGCCTCAGCCTCCTGAGTAGCTGGGACTACAGGTGCGAACCACCACACTCAGCTAAGTTTTTGTACTTTTAGTAGAGATGGGGTTTCACCGTGTTGGCCAGGATGGTCTTGATCTCCTGACCTCGTGATCCGCCCGCCTTTGCCTCACAAAGTGCTGGGATTACAGGTGTGAGCCACTGTGCCCAGCATATATTTAAAACTTTTATAAAGATCCAACTGTTTTCCAAAGTAGCAGTTTGGAAATGGTACCATTTACCATTCCCACCAATAATATTTCAGAGTTTCTGTGTCACAGCATCCTTGCTAACATTTGTTATTGTCTGATTACAGCCATCCCAGTGGGTGTGAAATGGTGTCTCATAATGTTTTAATTTGAGTTCCCCTAATGACTAGTGATGCCAGATTCGTGATACTTATGAGTATTTCAAAAATGGCATATTAGCCATTTTTATACCTTCTTTGGCAAAATGTCTTTTCAAATCTTTTGCTAGTCACATAATATTTTAGGGGACCAAAATTAAAGAATTATTGATAAATTATTTCGATTGGATTTGATATTTTATGCAAGAAACACGCATATATACTTAATATAGTTGGTGCAATTAATCATTTTTAAACTTATAACATTAAATATAAACAACACAATAGAATATCAATATTGACCTACTGAGTTCTTCGAGGCAGGGAGGATCCTATCTCATTTTAGTGTTCCCTACGTGTGACATCGAACCTAGCATTGTGCCTAGATCATTTTGAGTGTTCAGTGGATGGTTTACACTCAGGTCTGGAAATCCAGTCTGTGTGAAGTTATTTTCTCCTTAGAACTTTGCCAGTGGTTTTGTTGGGCTGCCTCTTTGGCTCTGGGACACATGGACATAGAACATAGTAATTAAGGGTGTAAGCTATAGATTCAGATTGCCTTGGCTTCACTGCTTTCAGTGTGCCCTTGGTAAAGTTTCTTAACCTGTTTATTAGGCCCCAGGTTCCTCACCTATATTAACTGTACTTGCTGCCTAGAGTTGCAGTGGGAGGTAGATGAGACGATCCACGCAGAGCTCTTAGCACAGCGCCTGATTACCATAAGTGCTCAGTAACCATGAGCTGTTATCATTGAATTTGTTAAGAGTCTGGACAGTGAGACTTCAGCTAAAGTCTGATTAAGAAAGAGGCAGTTTTGCTGCATTTTCTCCCCTCAGTTGTTCCTTAAAATATTTTTATATGTATAGGCTTTCTTTTGAAACCAATATACATAACAACATTAAAATGTTCAAAAGATATGTGAAGATTTTAAAGAAATTGGCAAGTACATACAATATGGTACCTTTATTACTAATCCTTCAATTTTAACAAGTGTTACTTGACCACAGTCTAGCATCATTCATCCCCTGACTTATGTAGAACATTTTTTTCTGACTCACCTTACATCTTTATCTTGAAGTCAGTCAGTCCCTCAAAACAGCTCCTCTAACCTTCACGTTAGTTTGTTATCTACAGTTCCAACTTAGGGCTTTCCTCCTTGTGACATTAATAGCTATCTTTTAATAAGTGCCATGTGGCATGTGCTCTAATACAGCTCATCTCTAATTATTACAACAATCTAGCAAAGTAGGTATTATTTGTCCCATTTTAGACATGAGGACTTTGAGACACACTGTGGCTATGTAATTTTCCCAAGTCACACACCTGGTAAATGAAGAGCCTATATTCAGTATAGTATTTATGTGACTCTCGAGGGCTGTGTTCTCTTGCAGAAAAGGTGTTTGAAGTTTTTGTTTACAAAAGCAAGCTGTAAAGAAATTTCTAATTAGGGATAAAAAAATCATTGAGCTACCTGTGACAGTGAGTTTGAATTGCTGGGACTGAATTCAAAAAATTAGTGATATTATTCACATGAGTTTCTCTCCTCTTCTCTCCCATTTTTCTACTCCCCCTGACCCCAGTTTGTTTCCCTCTCTCTTCATCTGTATTTCTACTAATGAATAGTGTCAAGGTAGGAGCAGAAATGGAGCAAGATCAGCATTGGAAGCAGAGAGAATTGCCCATCTCCCAAAGTGGCTTCCTTTTCTCTTCCCTTTCCCTTTTTCATCTTCCTGTTTCTCTCTTCTTTCTCATTTCTTTCTTTCTTTTTTCTTTTCTTTCCTTTCTTTCCTCTTTTTTTTTTTTTTTGAGATGGAGTCTTGCTCTGTCACCCAGGCTGGAGTGCAGTGGTGCGATCTTGGCTCACTGCAACCTCCACCTCCTGAGTTCAAGCCATTCTCCTGCCTCAGCCTCCTGAGTAGCTGAGATTACAGGCATGCACCACCATGCCCAGCTAATTTTTGTATTTTTAGTAGAGACGGGGTTTCACCAGGTTGGTCAGGCTAGTCTCAAACTCCTGACCTCATGATCCACCCACCTTGGCCTCCCAAAGTGCTGGGACTACAGGCGTGAGCCATCTTCTCTCTCATTTCTCTCTCTCCCTGTTTCTTTCTTTCACTCTCCAAAGAAAGAAAGGAAGAAGAGAGGGAGGTAGGGAGAGAAGTGGGGAAAGAGAGAAAGGAAGAGAAGAAAGAAGAAAGGAAGGAAAGAAGGAAGGAAGGAAAAAAGGAAGGAAGGAAGAAAAAAGAAGGAAGGAAGGAAGGAAAGAAGGAGGGAGGGAGGAAAGGAGGAAGGAAGGAAGGAAGGAAGGAAGGAAGGAAGGAGGAAGGAAGGAAGGAAGGAAGGAAGGAAGGAGGGAAGGAAGGGGAGACAGAGGGAGGAAGGGAAATTAGAGAGGTGTGGGGGAAGGTGGAGAAAAGAGAGGAGAACCATAGGCAGTGGCTGGATCCTTTATGACAAGTTCGGGTTTTCTTTCCTGTCTTACTTGTTCCTTCCTTCCTGCCTTTTTCCCACCACAAATATTGCCTCTAGTGACAGAACACCTCTAGTTCCAGTAAATGGTAACTGAGAAACGAAGTGGTCATTTACTTGTCAACTGGTATCTGCCTGTTCTTTAGATGATCTACATAAATGGGCTGAAATCCCTATTCACACTTTGTGCAAAATCTGATGCCCTCCCCAAGATTTCTCCAAATTCCTGAAAGTTTATAGTCTTGTGATCACCTCTAGTTCTAACTTCCTGACTCCAGTAAATTTGAGTTCTTTCCATTGTCTTATATATTCTTTTATTTCAGTCTCTCTGCATCTATTTACACTTCGAACCCAGCCATTTCCCTTGATTTCTATTATTGAAAGACACCGTCTTCACAAAGACTCTCTGTGTGGCGAGCTTTACTGAAGGTAAAGAGAAATGAAGAGGAATTACAGTGCAGCAAAACAAACAACATAAAATTGAATATAATACGTTCCTATTTTTAAAATGCCTCCAGCCATATTGTTTGCACTTTACCTTGAAGTTCATTTTTTTTTTTTAGAAAGATGAGTTGCTGGATAGATAAAGGTGGATAGATGTACAGATGTATGATAAGGCAAGTATAATAAAATATTAATGTAGAATGTAGGTGGTAAGTATATGGGTGTTTGCTGTTAAAAAAAAAGCTTTCAGCTTTGCTATTTACTGGAAATTTTTCATAATAAGATATTGAGAAAAACAAAAAACAAAACCAAAAAATTTATTCAGCCTGTCTGTCAAGTCATTCAGCCATCCATCCTACCCTCTCTCTTAAATTCTGGATTATTTTCCAGTGGGTAAACCCTGCCAAAATTTCTGTTCATTTCTAATGGAAAGCATGTTATCATTCTTTGTTATCTTCTACTAACCACAACCTCATTGCCTTCTCACCCAAGCTGCTTATGATCTCCTCCTAAACAAAGACTTCCTTAAGAATTCTTTAAGAGCAAGAACATCTTACACATATTTATATACTCTTTAATCCATTTAGCAATGCCTTGTTCATAGGAGAGACTAAACATACATGTAAGGCTATACTGTACAGTAGAATTAAAGAGGAGATATGAAGCCAAAAGAAGCTAGTTTAAGTCCTGGCTCTGTCACTAACTGTGACCTTGAACTAGCTGTATAACTTCTTTGAGTCCATTTCTAAGTCTTCTAATCCAGAAAAGAGGTGTGATTGTAAAACAATGCCTACCTCACAGGGCTGCCATGAGAATAAAATTGGATAATGCAGGCTTTTAAAACTGCAACTAGTAACTGAATAATTGGATAATGAACAGAGGGCAAAGATTGTTTATGTGATTGGACTGTGTGACTAACTGTTGGGGCCTCTGCTTTTCTGGCTAATGAACAACAGGCATACAAATGCTAGTACATCTTCCTAATGTTGACGTTCAATCTCTTCCAATGGCCTCTCTTCTCCTACCTCAGCTGCAGCTCTAGTGGCAGTTCAGATGGTTCTAGAACTGCTACTTTCTGCAGTACCCATTTGGCACAAACAAAACTCATGTATCCTTGTCAACCACTCAGTGGTAATGTTGAGACCCAAACTCTCTTTGCCTTCAGTTTTCGTTCCTAGTGTCTTGGGTTCTAGAGTTACCACTAGGATATCAAGAAACGTCCCATTTGACATCGTGTTATACTGTAATGGATTAGATAATTCAAGGAAAGTGTTAATTATGCTGTTAGAGTGTGTAATGGTATTTCACTGTGAATATTCATTTACCTCTCCACAAATTTTCTTTGCCCATGTAAGAGTGTTTGCCACTTCACTTTCTTAAAAATAATTTAAACATTTCTTACCTCTTTTAACTTATCTGCTTCTTTAGCTGAAGCTAATATAAGTGGGAATTTTAAAACAATGATTCCCTTAGCAACTGGCAAATTTTGCAAATTGTCTCATGCCGTTCAGAGTTACAAAAACCATATACCACAAGTTGCATTATGAAAGATTGGTTAATATCAGGATGTCTTCCAAAGCAAGCCATTTGAAATAACATTAAAACAAAAGAATACAAGTTATTTTAAAGAGCCCTGAAATGTTTTCACCCAAGTTGGGTAAATACATATTAATTTTATTTATCTCTCAACAAATATTTTAGGAATTTTCATACAGCTTCCTATAAAATGCCAAAAGATAATAATCAGTTCTATAAAGCATTAACAAAATCTTGTCTTTGATAAATCAATACTTAAATATCAGCTGGGCATGGTGGCTCACACCTGTAATCCCAGCACTTTGGGAGGCTGAGGCAGGAGGATTGCTTGAGACTGGGAGTTCAAGACCAGCCTGAGCAACATAAAGAGCCTCTGTCTCTACAAAAACTAAAACAAAAAAATAAGCCAGGCATGGCAGCATGCTCCTGTGGTCCCAGCAACTTTGGAGGCTGAGATAGGAGGATTGTTTGAACCTGGGAAGTTAAGACTACAGTGAGCCATTGATCATGCCACTGCATTCCAGCCTGAGCTACAGAGCAAGATTCTGTCTCAACAGCCCCCACCCCCCTACCCCGCAAACAAATAAACACACTGAAATATCTATTTAATAGTCCTTTTTTGGAAAAACATAAACGTAGATTAAAAAAAAAAACCTGTATCACATATATAACAAAACATTTTGGCAGATCTATGCAGTTTAAAAAAGTAATCCATACTCAATGGAAATTTTTCTTCTTAAGGTTATAAAACACAAGGATGTGATTACAACAACCTTATAATAAAGATCCAAGTTCCTTACATTAAATTTGTTATTGACACAAAAAATAGGATTTAAGGATTTCTTTTATTTATCTTTAGCAGTTGGCAATGGGTTTAAGGTTTCTTCTTCCATATTTAATTGTTTAATTTTCCTTTTTTTGTTTGTTTTTTGAGACCGAGTTTTGCTCTTGTTGCCCAGGCTGGAGTGCAATGGTGCATTCTCGGCTCACTGCAACCTCTGCCTCCTGGGTTCAAGCAATTCTGCCTCAGCCTCCCGAGTAGCTGGGATTACAGGCATGAGCCACCATGCCCAGCTAATTTTCTATTTTTAGTAGAGACCAGGTTTCTCCATGTTGGTCAGGCTGGTCTCGAACTCCCAACCTCAGGTGATCCGCCCGCCTCAGCCTCCCAAAGTGCTGGGATTACAGGCGTGAGCCAGGGTGCCTGGCCTGATTTTCCTTTTAATTAATATAGATGTGTTTAATCTAGCTGACCAGTGTTGGAGATGTAGCCTATTCAAGGAACTGGACCACCTCTGCCACTTTTGATCATCTCTTCATTTACTTGTACTCTAAGTAGTCTTTGTTGAATGCCCACTATGTGTGAGTCACTGTTCTGCGTACCAAGAATTCAACAGTAAACAAAACAAACAAGCTCTCATGGAGCTGACATTCTAATGTATGTGTGACTTGGGGGAAGAGGGAAGACAGAATATAAACAAACAAACATGTAAATATATATCAAATGGTAAACTATCAGATAAAGGAAGAAAAACAAAGCAGGGGAAGAATAGGGAGCCCGTTTGGGCTGGATGGTGTGGGGAGAGAAAATCGCTGTCTCACATACCTGATCTGGGGAAAATCACTGAGTTGACATTTAAAAAGATGAGGGAGTAGGCTGGGTGTGGCGACTCATGCCTGTAATCCCATCACTTTGGGAGGCCAAGGTGGGTGGATCACCTGAGGTCAGAAGTTCGAGACCAGCCTGACCAATACGGTGAAACCCTCCCTCTACTAAAAATGCAAAAATTAGCCGGGCGTGGTGGCATGTGCCAGTAGTCCCAGTTACTAGGGAGGCTGAGACAGGTGAATTGCTTGGACCCAGGTGGCAGGGGTTGCAGTGAGCTGAGATCGTGCCACTGCACTCCAGCCTGGACGACAGAGCAAGACTCTGTCTCAAAAAAAAAAAAAAAAAAAGGAGGGGTTGAGGGAGTAAACCATGTAGATATCACAGAGAAAAGTATTCTAGGCATAAGAACCTGCAAGTGCAAAGGACCCACCTTCTTGAAACTCTCTCCTGCTCTAGGATATCTCCATTCCCCATGGCCCTGCCTCTTCACTGCTTCCTCCTCTGTGCCCTTCGATGGTGCTGCTTCTTCTCCCCACTTATTGAAACAGTCAATGTGAAAATAGCTTTCTGCACCTTTCCCTTTAAGAGCCCATCCATTCTTTTTGATAGTGGTGTTGTTGATTGACATGTATTAATTGATTCTTTAAAATATCTATGCAATTGAACAGAATTTACAATTCTCAAGGTGCCTGTCAACAGCATATTAGACATCAACAGACAGACCTGATTATTACTAGGAAATAGACCAGATGCCAGACTTCACAATTTACCAAAACAGTGTATTAGATTTTATTTTAGCCAGAGGAAGAGCCTCAACATTCCAGAACACGAACATCACATTTTGAAAGATTAGATTTCAATGCCCCCTTCATGAGTGTATTTCTGGAAAGGCAGTGATAGAGCCATACGGTCAGGTAGGCTAATGAGTTATAACTATACAAACCAGCAAACTTGGAAAATATTTCAAAAGTTCATCTGATTAACCCCCTTGCCTCTTGGCAGATTAATGTTGAAACTTATCCAGGTTTCTGGGAAATTTTTCACTGAGAGGAGTTCTACAGTTTCTCTTCACAGTGTGCTTTGGTGAAAGCATGAACTCACGTAAATAACCCTTTTTATTCATGTTCTTACCAGTATTTAGAATGTTTTCCTTTTCATCCATGCAAATTCTGCAATGATTTAATAACTTGTTAATTCTCCATTAAATCTTATTTGCCCATAGAGGACACTGCAATTTTTCCACCTGTAAGCCAATATCTACAATATTTATCTGGCAATTAAGTGTGAACTGTTATTCCTCTTATAAAGTTACATACATATGTATTATTTAATGCTTCACTGCAGCAAATATCATCCCTTCATTTAGACCATCACTACCATAAGGGCAAGAGTTGGAGCTAAACAGTTTTGTGCCTTAACAGAGTGCTTCTTGTATACAATAAAAATTTGAGAAATCTTTGTTCAGTGGTGCACTACAGCTAGCTCATATCAGCTGCTAGAGTCAGTTGTGCACATCTCTTTCCAACCCATTGTTTGGTGACATCATGCTGGTGGCTTAAAAATCAACTATGATAAGCTGGGTGCAGTGGCTTATGCCTATAATCCTGGCACTTTGGGAGGCTGAGGCAGGGGGATCACCTGAAGTCAAGAGTTCAAGACCAGCCTGGCCAATATGGTGAAACCCTGTCTCTACTGAAAATACACAAATCAGCCGGGTGGTGGTGGACACCTATAATCTCAGCTACTTGGGAGGCTGAGGCAGGAGAATCACTTGAACCCGGGAGGTAGAGGTTGCAGTGAGCTGAGACCGTGCCACTGCACTCCAGCCTGGTCAAAAGGAGTGAAACTCTGTCTCAAAAAAAAAAAAAATCAACTTTGATGGGAATATTTAGACCATAGAAATTGGCAAGTGCTACAGATCAGCAGAATGGGTTCACATCTAGCATTACGATTTACTACTTGTGTGACATTTGATGAGATACCACTCTGTGCCTCTCATTTTCTTCATCTGAAAATGGGGATATTGAATTACCTATTTCATACAGTTGTTGTCAGAAGAATAAAAGTTTATACATTTAAACCACTTAGAAAAATCGTTGGTACATAGTATATATTCAACAGCTGTTAGCTTAATTTTTATTAAATAATCTCTCTACCTATTTCACAAATTCTCGACTGCTCTGTAAACATTTTGAGGAAGTATATGATATGATCATAATCTATGCAGCATTATTTCCCACAACTCCCCAGTAAATATCCTCTGTTGTCTCAACAACCTCCTCTTCAGCTACACCTATGATAAGGGAACTTAAACATAGGATAGGAATCCCTCTCTCTGGATTACTACAGTAGAAATTATCATGGGGAGGCTGGGACTAAAGTAGTAAGTGGTGTGTTCTGGTATCCTGACTTCTCAGGTAAAGGTTGGGCTCATTTTTCGTAGAATCAATGGAAGAATAAGACTCTTAGCATTAGATTTAATATTCTTCTTCTTGTTATTGTTGGAGACAGAGTCTCACTCTGTCACCCAGGTTGGAGCGCAATGGTGCAATCTTGGCTCACTGCAACCTCTGCCTCCCAGGTTCAAGCGATTCTTGTGCCTCAGCCTCCCAAGTAGCTGGACTACAGGGACGCCTGGCTAATTTTTGTATTTTTTGGTAGAAATGGGGTTTTGCCATTTTGGCCAGGTTGGTCTCAAATTCCTGGCCTCAAGTGATCCGCCTACCTCAGCCTCCTAAAGTACTGGGATTAGCATTACATTTAGTTTTATTGCACGTTAAATAGGCTTTCCAGGGCCAGATAAGAATTTGACCAGTTTTTATATTATTTTGTGGGAAAGTATGTATTTGTTCCCAATCCCCCAAAATACTAAAAATAATGACATGAATTTTCCAAACCAATCTCCAGCCCAACCCAGTACTAGGAAATATATGTGCTTTAAGTTACAGACATTGATATTCAGAACCACAGAACTTTTATAAATTGCTTTATTAAATACTGAGTAGTATCAAAATATAATATTGTTGGGTATAAAAAAATAGCAATACAATGAATACCTGTGTAGCTACCACCCCACTTATCAAATAAAACATCGATACCTGTAAAACCCTGATCTGATCTCTGATCCAATTCAGAGGTAAACACAATCTTGAATTTAGGGGTTATAATTCCCTCGATTTTCATTTACTATTAATGTTTTTTGAGATGGGGTCTCACTCTGGAGTGCAGTGGTGCAATCTCTGCTCACTGCAACCTCCGCCTCCTGGGCTCAAGTGATCCTCCTACCTCAGCCTCCCAAGTAGCTGGCACCACAGGGATGTACCACTATGCCTGGCTAATTTTTTGTATTTTTGGTAGAGACAGGGTTTCACCATGTTGCCCAGGCTGGTCTCGAACTCCTTAGCTCAGGTAATCCACCTGCCTTGGTCTCCCAAACTGCTGGGATACAGGGATAAGCCACTACAAGCAGCCTCAGATATATGTAATGCAGGGTAAGTACCACAGTGATGTGAGACACCTTCCTCCATTTAAAAAAATACGTGGACAAGATCCTCCTCAGTCAGAAATTTTACACTGTTTATTTCTATCTCACTCTTAATCTTCTTCCACAAAATAGTTTTTATTGTTGTTTTTGAGATAGGGCCCCGCTCTGTCCACCAGGCTGGAGTGCAGTAGTGTGGTCATAACTCACTGCAACCTCTTAAGTCCTGGCCTCAAGAAATTCTCTCATCTCAGCCTCCCCAGTAGCTGGGACTATAGGAACATGCCACCAAGCCCAGCTAATTTTTTTTTTTTTTTTTTTTTTTTTACTTTTTGTAGAGACAGGGGTCTCGATACGTTGCCCAGGCTGGTCTTGAACTCCTGGCCTCAAGCGATTCTCCTGCCATGGCCTCCCAAAATACTGGGATTACAGGCATGGGCCACTATGTCCAGCCCAAAATAATATTTTAATGGTGTATTTTTTTTTTTTTTTGCTTTAGAGTCTCAATTAGTCATGCTTCACTATTTTTTCAGCAGAAAAATAAGTACATAAATTGAAATTGCAAGTAAGTAATTAAGCTTCCTAGGTCCATGAGTTTATAACTGTTAAAATATTTCTGGTTTGACTTATTATAATATTATTATTGTCATGGTATATAATTGATGAAAGAACATAACTACATTATACTTTTTTATAAACAATTATTAAACATGAAAGTTAACTTTTTTGGGGGGGGAAATGCATCCCTTAAGGAATTGAAAGAAGTGGTGCTTTTGGTGCCTTGATTAATGGAGGCTCTGTGTGGAGGCCAGGAGATTTTTATTTTATTTTATTTTTTTTTGAGATGGAGTCTCGCTCTGTCGCCCAGGCTGGAGTGCAGTGGCTCGGAGGCCACGAGATTTTTTTATGCCCGAGGGCAATAGTAGGAAAAGGGAAATATGAAGGGAGAAAATGGGAACCATGGGCAAGTTCCTAGGCATATCACTTTTAGGAAGGAGTATATATGACTTTGAGAATTTGGGAATTGATTCTCTTAAAACTATGTCTGTGGAAAGTTTTCAGGTCCTGCAGGAGTACATGTACATCTTGTGGAAAACTACCTTCATGCAATGCAGCAGGGAAGACACATTAGGGGTCCATTGTAGTTGAGGTTCATGATGATAAAAGCCTGAACCTAAGGCAGTGGCAATGGAGATGGAAAGAAAATAGATATGAATGATATTCGGGAAGTAGCATTAATAGAATCAGGTGATAGACTAGAAGTAGAAAATAATGGGAAAAGATTAGTCTATCATGATACCTAAGTTTTTGCCTAAAGGGGTATATTCATTCACTCACCAGCTAATATATATCGATCACATGCTATATGCTAGACCTTATGCTGGCTGTGGGGTCTATGTAGGGATACCATGTTAACATGACTCCAGGGGACACTATTCACATGGTATATACATGAAATATAGTAGGGATGGTGTTTCCAGACTTCTTCAACAGTGTGGTTCCAGATTTTCTGTGGATAGGACATAGTTCCTACAGTTAAGGAGCACACAGTTCTGTGTACATACTGTTAACCAAGATGGAAAAAAAAGAAGGACTGTGCACCGAGCCTTGGGAACCCACATGTTGCCCCTTGTCTTTCTTTTCACCTGAAACAATTAGTTTGGCATATGGGACATGCTGACCTTGAAGGGTTTATGGAATGTTTAGATGGAAATTTCTATGAAACCACTGGACATGTTAGTCTAGCGCCCTTGTTTAAGGTTTTATAGTTAGTTCAAAAGGCTCCCAGTGTACTTCCCACTTTTCAGTCTACCCACTGTTTTAGGATGTACAGAGAAGAAATGTAGTTTACATGTGGTCCTGTTGCTCTGTTCCTGGAAGGGAATTCAAAGGGAAGAGACCAAGTCTCCATTCCAATATAAACCTTCTGAAAGTTTTTTTCTTTCAATGACTCCAAATTGCACACTCTCCAATTGAGAAGTTCAGAAAATTGAGTGATTCGTATTAAAATTATCAAGGCCACAAAGGTTTTTCACATAATAGAACAATTCTGAGGGTGAAGTAAATGAATTCAAACATTTATTTTTCTTTTCATATATGTCTAATAAAAATGACTGATGGATTGTTTGGACTTTAACGTGCTTAGATGTGAGTCTTCCTCCTTTTATTCAGTGACAAGTGCAAAGCAACTTGCCAACAATTTTTTTTTCAATTTTGTAATTTTAACACTGACAGTAAAAAACATTCTATAGAAAGTTTGACTTTGAACTGGAATATTTTTGCCAGATCTCTGCCTAGAGGGAATTTTTATGGTTGAGTTTGTAAATGCTAGCAAAACAAAGTTGAAAATGGAAAAGCTTTCAATTTTCAAGGCTAATGTAAGATGAGTTATGCTTCTTATGCATCATACTTCTGGTAATTCTCTTTTATTTTTTGCAGTTTACATTTTATCAGGGAAGCCTTTGAAAATAAGGTATTTATTTTTGCATGAACCAATACCATCAACGTCAGAGAAGCCATAATTAAATTATGAAGGACAATATATATTATAATAAGTTGTAACACTTCAACCAGTTTTCACGTTTATAGTTATGGGCACACTATAATAATTCTCTTCAGTAAGGATAAACACCAGTGAAGCAAGTTAAAAACAGAAGAAATAAAAAAACTATATTCAATGAAACTACTAGATGCAACTCACATTTCTGGCAATCCTGGAGAATAGTAAGCATTAAGCTTAAGATCTGGAGCTTCTCATTCAGTGTGATTTACTATAGGATATCCTACTTGAAAATAATAAGAATAACGTCACTCAATAGCATTTTAGATTTGTTGATTATCTATGTACATATAAATCTGGTCTAAATGTTGAGGTAAAAATCCAAATTAAAACTTGCTGAGGCTGGGCACAATGGCTCACGCCTGAAATCCCAGCACTTTGGGAGGCCAAGGCCAGAGAATCACTTGAGGCCAGGAATTTGAGACCAGCCTGGGCCTCATGCTGAAGCCCAGTATCTACAAAAAATACAATACAAAAACAAAAACAAAAAAATTAGCTGGGCATGGTAGCTCATGCCTGTAGGTCCAGCTACTAGGGAGGCTGAGGTAGGAGGATTACCTGAGACTGAGAGTTTGAGGCTACAGTGAGTTATGATCACGCTGCTACACTCCAGCTTGGGTGACAGAGAGGGACCCTGTCTCGAAAAATAAAAAATAAAAACCAAAAAACAAAACCACACACACACAAAAGACTTGCTAAGATTCTTTTGTGCATATGAGAAGTAAGGGTTTTGATTTTGAGGCGTGTGAACAATTCCTACTTCAAAAAGCCAGATAATCAACATGTCATGGTTAAGACTCAAATCTAGTCATCAAAAACTATAGAAAGAGGTTTCACTTAGGAAGCAGAAATAAATATATTCTCTGGGCAAAGATGTGAATTCAGAGAAAAAGAACTGTATTGACGAAGGAAAGAATACTGGCCAAATAAGCTTTTTTTAAAAAACAGCTTTTTTCCTACTTTTCTTTTTTTTTTCATTCTGGTAAAAGTTTACTTTCATAGTGGCACTGGTGGGAACTGCCCCTTTTATTGTTATTTATTTATTTATTTCTGAGACGGCGTCTTGCTCTGTCACCCAGGCTGTAGTGCAGTGGCACAATCTCGGCTTACTGCAACTTCTGCCTCCCAGGTTCAAGTGATTCTCCTGCCTCAGCCTCCCTGAGTAGCTGGGACTACAGGTGTGTGCCACCACACCCGGCTGATTTTTGTATTTTATTTTAAGTAGAGACGGGATTTCACCATGTTGGCCAGGCTGGTCTCAAACTCCTGGCCTCGAGTGATCCGCCCACCTTGGCCTCCCAAAGTGCTGGCATTACAGGCATGAGCCACCAGGCCTGGTGGGAACTGCCTCTTTTAAACTCTTGTGAAGATTTGATAATGGAATCTATTTTATTTACTAAAGGAGAATCGAATTAATTTAACATCAAGGACACACTTATGGGAATGAAAGATAGTAAGCCCCAAGTGTAATGTGTTTGCAATGTATTTAAATAAAATCAAAGATAGTCTTTGATTTTAATAAAATAAAATTTATTTTTTGATTTAAAAAATAAAATCTAAAACAGACAGAAACAACAAAACAGGAACATCTACTTCTTTAAAATTACATAGTAATACGCAGACAATCCATATTTTTGTTGTTAAAGATAACCAGGTAAGCACAGGACACACACACATAATCACCCTTACATGGTGAAGGTCAAAATTCTGTTATATCTGCTATCAATACTTCAAGTAGATACAGAAAGTTAAAAGATACATTTTTATTTATTTATTTATTTTTTGAGACAGAGTCTCAATCCGTTGCCCAGGCTGGAGTACAGTGGCATGATCTTGACTTACTGCAACCTTTGCCTCCCGGATTCAAGTGATTCTCCTGCCTTAGCATTCTGAGTAGCTGGAATTACAGGTGCACGTTACCACACTCGGATAATTTTTTGTATTTTTAATAGAGATGGGGTTTCACCATGTTGGTCAGGCTGGTCTCAAACTTCTGACCTTGTGATCCGTCTGCCTCGGCCTCCCAGAATACTGGGATTACAGGCATGAGCCATCGAGCTCAGCCTAAAAGATACATTCTTTTGTGGAAGAATATGCAATGATTGCAATTTGTACTTATATTTAGTAACATATTAAAAAAATAAAGATGCTTGTAATGAAGCAAGGAGGCCTGAACTCACTTGGTAAGTTCTCAACACCCACAGACCTAGGGCTGGGCCAGGATGAGATGAAATGATGGAGACCCTAGCTAGCCTTAGGGGCAAAACTTAAGGGGATTCCAAACAAACCCTAGTATTCAAGATATGATTTTAATGGAATATTCTGAAAAATGAAATTGAATACAAATAAATACCTGATACACAAAATATCAAAGTATTAAATAATGAGGGGATCCACTCCCACACCTGCATAACTCTTCTGCTTCGCCTTAATGAGGACTCAAGAGGAGTGAAGAGTCATGCCCAGAGAAACTTCCATTCAACTCTCCTGTTTAGATCAAGGAAGGTAATGGGTTGTAACAGCGAGGAAAAGATCAAGATTGTGGCTTCTAGAAGCAACATGAATATTCTCCCTCTTATAAATGTGCCCAAAGGTAGGAATCATGGTACCAAGGCCCTCTTTGGCTTGGCTACAAGCAGCAAAGCCAACTTCACTTCTCCACTACATTACAATATTCCCTTCTAGACAGGATGGTCCCTTTAATGTTCCAACACTTTTTTTTTTTCCACTTTGATTTAGCTCAGTATTTTCTAAAAATACTTCAAAGGCCTTTAAATTCCTTTTAGAAGCAATCATTAAATAAGTTTGTAAATGTTGTATTTTAAGCCCTTCTAGTGGAGATTCAAAATGCATGTAGCATATTAAAAGCTGGGATAAAATTGGCAATATGAAGTCTGTTTATTTTGTTTAATACAGCGTTTTCCCAATTTTATTTTATCATAGAGTCGTGGCACTACCCAGTCTCTAACTTCAACTGCAATAAGGCAGCAATCATCTAGCCCTGCTCCCTTTCTTTCCTTGGTGGTAATATTTTGCTTTTCTGATTTTTGTAAGGTATCTCTCCACCTTCCCTGATCTTGTTTTTTTCCTTTTTTTTTTTTTTTTAATCAGATCTAGTGATAAGGCAGCTCTGGAATTTTTGCACAGGATTTTTTTAATGTGTATTTTAATTGCAGTATGGACATAGGATCATAGGATTTCATGGAAGATGTCAGGACAACTCTGGGAAGAAACACTGACCAATTTTAGCCTGTGCTTTAAAATAACCATATCTCTGTCTACATCTTTTTCTCTTTAAAATATATGTTCTCTAATTATAGGCTTATAATTAGGAAGAGAAAAATCATTTAATAGATGTGATGTGATGTTGGAAATTCTCATCTTATAATGACCCCAGTGGAGTGATCCAAAATGGAAACCACTATGAATAAGCATGTCTTGGGGATCAGAAAATGGAAACCTTAGCATATCAGTCTAAGTCCAGTGAGAACAGAGAAACCATACAGTAATTTGAAGAAGAAAAGTTTAACGTAAAGAATTATTGACTATACCAGAGGATTGGAGAAATAAGGAATTGGCTAGGAATAAGTAAAGATAACTCTAAAGAATACAGGAATAACAGCGTCTACTACCTTCAGGGCTGAAATACAGCAACCAAGTAAGAGTCCTCCCCTATTCTCAACCAAGGCTGAATCCAGACCCTGCACAGCCTTGGCTCACTGGGTGGCAGAGAAGTTGTGCTAGTAGAGCTTGCTGCAGATCTGCTCTCTAGGGTGTCAAGGAAAACTGCTCACATGGAGTTGTCTCACCAGAGCCACACCTCTACAAACAGCCCAGGAGGGGAGCGTGCTGGGGGAAACTGCTGGCTACCTGTGCTTCAGGAGCCTGGCATGGGAAAAGTCAGCTTTACTGCAGTAGCTGGGCCTTGGAGAAGATGTGGGTATGTATGCATTTCAGGAGCCAGGAGCTGGGAAATCTATACGTCCTGCACTGCAGAAACCTGCTGTGTAAGCACAAGGAAACCAGGAAACAAAACCCTTTCCTCCTGCAATGTCTTTCTAACACCCCCACTGACAAAACATGATTACCAACTGATAAAGAGAAATATTTAATGGATCCAGATTTATTTTCACAGAGCAGGTAAAAAAGGTGAATTTGGAGCTGCGAGACAATAAACTGATAAGTGGCATACCTAGGGAAGAAAAATGATTTGGAAGAAAGATAATCACTAATAGGAATGTGAGTCAGGAAAAGATCCTGCCAATAATGAAGATGATTCAGGAGAATCATCTAAAGTCAGAAAAGATGAGTCATTGCTTTTAGAAATTGATTATGACTAGATGGGAAAAAGAAATTGTTTTCTCTGAGAAAAGTTTAGAAAAGCATGGGATAAAGCACTGAAGGAAGACTTTCTGAGTATGAAATCCAGAGTAGCAAAAAACTTACTATAGTGACTTATCATATCTGGCATCCCCTAAGATTGCAGCTAATAGAACCAAGTTGAACTCTTACTATTCTGGTTTTTTCTTCTGTTCTATTTTTTCTTACTTTGCTAGTTTGTAATTCAAATTTCCCACATTGTGCAAATGTTGAATTTTTTGGTACTTTACTAGATGAACTGAGAGTATTACGATTTACATTTTTCACTTTGATGGCAGGGTGTAGGGAGGGGACAAATAATTGAGATCACTGCCCTAATGCCTAAAGTGAAACTTTGGAACCTTGGGCAGTGGGATTAGAATAGGATAGCACCTTCCTTGGTGCCTTAAAGGCAATATGTGAGCAGCTGGGTAACGAATGGTTGAATTACCACAGGAAATCTTTAATTTTAGGGTGTTCTTAGAAGTTTCATCACAGACCTCTGTAAACTTTTATATATGACATTCCACTGCTGCTCAAAGATCACTGCTACTGCCATAGGACAATTGTCAACACCAAAATACCAGAGGGCCGATTTGAGAAAATTCGTTTTCTCTGACTCCTGGGTAATGAATTAGACCCTTTTAAGAAATTACACTGGTCTCTTCAGGTAACTAGGGTGTCGTTTAGTAAGTTGGTACTTTAGTCAAACAAAATATATACCTCTTTAGACAGTACCATGCCTGAAGAGTAATTAGACAGATACTCCATGAATGTGGTTCTGAAAGGTCATATGGCAAGTGTCAGCCTTTTTATGACAACACTGTATTCTCTTGTAAGTGCCTGAATATGGCCCTTGGGAATGCTAACTAAAACAACAAGGAAAGGTTTATGATGCTAAGTCCTCCACTACAAACATTTCATCTCTTGTTACAGCCATGCAAATTATTATAGGTCCATTGACAATGGGAAAAATTTACTGAGCTTAAAACAAATCAGACAGTATTAAATGGTATAAAAAGTAAAATGGAAAAAATATGTCAAAAAGCTTTGGGATCACTTAAGTTACTAAGCTAACTGTCTTAAAAGTGTATATAGGTCTTATGAATATATTGTATACTAGAAAATTCTTGGTAAGCTCATTGAGTTTCTTGTGTAACCATGTGCAACACAATTGGAATAAACCTACTAAAGCCTTACCTACTTCTTATGTTCAGACTACATGAGAGTTTCTTCATTCTTCTTCATCTATGCAGTTAATGTGCTCCCACTATGTTTTAAGGACAATGGAAAATGCTGACATATGGAGATGTGTAAGAAAATTGTTCTTAAGGAGCCTGTGCAAATGTACTCATTCCTCATTCTTTTCTTCTGTTTTGGCACCTCCAAAATTAGTAAGTGAAAAATATTAATCTAATAATTTATGCAGAAAAGAATAAGTTAATGTTACATTGCTCACTTTTAGAGAACTAATCTGAGCCTCATGCGCACCCACTCCAGTATCTTTATAAAATATCTACTCTTTTCTGCTAGCTCACTCCTCCAGGGTCTTGCATTCCTTTCACTTTAGGGCAAGAGTTGGCAAACTTTTCTGTAAAAAATCAGTAGATATTTTAGGCCTTGTGACTCGTACAGTCTTTGTCACAACTACCCAATTCTTCTGCTTTAGGTGAAGGTAGCTATAGGTAATACATAAATGACTGACCATAAGCATATTCCAATAAAACTTTATTTGTAGACACTGAAATTTTCATTGAATATCATTTTCATGTATTATGAATATTATTCTTTTAATTTTTCAACTATTTAAATACACAAAAAACATCTTTGAGAATTATACAAAAGCAGGCATTAGGCCAAATTTGTCCCGTGGGTTGTAGTTTGATGACTCCTGGTCTAGTGGCAATGCTGCTTCTTCAAGGGCTGAGTAACCTTCTCTCAATCACAGTCCAAACGAAAACTCTCTAAAGATGGTTCTGTTTGTACAGTTTTCCCATATGACACATTCAAAGCTTTAGGGATCATCAATATGCCCATAATTTTCCATTGGTTGTCCCACTTTATTAGCTGGTCCATTAAAAATATTTTTAAAAATTTAAAAAATATTTTAAAAATTTGGCCGGGCGCGGTGGCTCAAGCCTGTAATCCCAGCACTTTGGGAGGCCGAGACGGGCGGATCACGAGGTCAGGAGATCGAGACCATCCTGGCTAACATGGTGAAACCTCGTCTCTACTAAAAGAATACAAAAAAACTAGCCGGGCGAGGTAGCGGGCGCCTGTAGTCCCAGCTACTGGGGAGGCTGAGGCAGGAGAATGGCGTAAACCCGGGAGACGGAGCTTGCAGTGAGCTGAGATCCGGCCACTGCACTCCAGCCTGGGTGGCAGAGTGAGACTCCGTCTCAAAAAAAAAAAAAAAAATTTAAAAAAATTTGCAGGGACTTATTCTACTTTTCATCATAACAAGTATATATAAAATAATGTATGGGGGTTAGAACAGGAAACTAGGATAACAGGAGTATCGGTTCTGTTCTCAGTCAGTTCTTTGACTGGATAAATAACCCGACTGCTTCACATCTCATTTTCTTTGTCTGGGAAGTCAGAATTGTCAGGTGTCGTTACTATACAGTTATGTTAAATGTTAAAGTACATGGTAGGTGGTGGTGGGTGTGATTACGTTTGTATCTTCCAGAGTTACCACATTTTCAGAAAAACAATGTTTACTTTTTAGTGCCATCACATACAACGGAAAAGATGAATATTTCTGAAGAGGAATAGGGCGGGTGATTTGTTCTGAGCATTTTGATGTAGAAAATCTAAACCCAAAGATGACATCAAGCAAACTATAGCACAAAATACACATATGTAAAACCTCATGGTTTTCGTATGTGCCTATTAACAGGAGAGGTTTGGTTTAGGGGTTTGTAAAAATGTTTTCTTTCTTTAAGTATAATGCTCAGAGCCAAGACATCATCAGCTCCAGGCTCAGTCAGTTCCAGTTGAAAGTGTGAATGTTCAGCAAAAGGATGTTTTTGAAAGGAGACTGAAAACCCACTGTGCCAGATACCTGAAACGTTGTTAGGGTATTCAGTGGAAAATTACATTTCCACATTATAAATAACTGTAGGATATTTTAAGAGATCCAAGACTAGTAACTTCCAAGAGCTGCTTATATTAGTTCCACTGAAATGTGAAATGGAGGTAGGATACCGAGAAAGGCTGTAAAGCTGAGTTACTGGATATGATTAATTAAAATAAATAATCTCACTATTAATTAAATTGCCCTTAAAATCCCCAACCACTGAGGCCTGCGTAGTTTGCTATCCACCAAATAAAACAAAGGACAAAACAGCGATGGAGAAAAAAGGAGGAAAAGTCCCCAAGGTAACTTTTTAAATTCAATTCTAGAATTTTTTATTTGGAAAGCCCCTTTGGTGGTCTACATTTGAAATACTGATTGTTTCTTATTGTCTTCAAAGTTCCAGGAGTTCTCTGTTCTATGGACTTCCTGGGAGGAGGACAATCCCAGAAAAGGTGGCATATCACCCACTATGGTAGTTATGGAATTTTTATCTCATTTTTACCACAGAAATAATCAATTCCCATAACTGGTTCTCCCCCTTTGCAGCCCCCACAGATGTAAAAACAAAAAATGAGCCAGGGATCTCTGTTAGACAGTGGCACAACATGCCCAAAGCATGACTAGCCCCCTAAAAAGAAAAAAGAAAGGCAGGAAAAAAAGCTATGAGTGTGAGTGCGTGTGTATTTATGTGTGTCCGCGTGTAGACGTGCAAGAATGTGTGTCCGAGTGCACGTGAGTGGATGTGTAAGGTAGGACAGCAATGGATGCTGTCTCTCTCTCTCTTTTGAGGGGAAAGCCTGGCTTCCCTTCCCGGATCGGCCGCCTGTGGGACTCCAGAGACCTGTGCACGCAGGGGACGCGGCGGTGCTCGGGGTTAGAGCTCTCCCCTGTGACCGAAAAGATAATTAAAAATCGCACGCGCAGGAGCCAGCTCAGCTCCTGGCTGCGCTTCCAGTTGGTCCGGTCTGGCTAAATGGGTTCTCGCATCCTGGCGGCGCCCGGGCTGGGAGGCCAGTAGGCCGGGCGCAAAGAGTAGGTTGGGGACCAGGTGTCATAGCGGGTGGCGCAGAATCGCTTCTCGGAGTCACCGAGGGTGGCAGTGGCAGGCGGCCGAGGGGGCGGGAGTGGAGCGGCGCGGGGTTCGTGTCTGTGGAGGGATTTGGGGAAGAGGCAGGAACGTGGAGAGAAACGTGGGAAAGGGAAAGACCGACTAGGGAGGCGTGGAACAGTGCATGGAGGAAGGACAGGTAAAAATAAAGCCCCAAACAGGAAGGACAGATTAGTATCCCCTGAACTCCATCCTTACCCCCGCAAGAGCGCACACCTGGCTACCCCGCACCCCCACCTCTGCTCCCGCGGTCTGGTAGACCCTCAGTCCCCCGCGCATCTCTTCAGCGGGGCGATCCTGGTCACCGAGTCACATAACCACAGCCCCGCAAGCTCATCTTGTACTCGAAAGGGCTCCAGAGTCCGCGATTGGCACCAGGCCCCCATCTTCCGTGCCCCTCACGCTCTCAGAGCCTTTCCAGGCCCCTTCTAGGGCTCAGACCCGGGCGTGGGCTCAGGGAGTGGGAGCAAAGCTTTAAAACCAGACAGGGAGGGTCGTGGCAGGTCGCTACGAGGGTGAGGGAGGCGTTTGCACTGAGCAATAAAAACACCCAGTAATGGGTATGTGAATTACTTTAAATAAGATGGGAGGGAGAGATGACCCAACCATCTTTCTTCCTTAATACTTCGAGGAGGAGGCATTCTAATTCTTCATTTATTTCATAAACTCACTTGTTACTGTGTCAGCTACTCCACTAGGAATCTTTGAAACTTTGGCAACTGAAGATTTTTTTCGCAAACACGTTTTCAAGCTTTGGAAGGCTTTAAAGAGTTTGGTAATAAGCAAGAAACGTAGTAGTACACAACGCCGAGGGTAAAACGGCCCTGTGCCCCCTTCTTGGGGTGTAATAGCCTCAAGCGGATTTCCCGGCTTCTGCGGGCGCAGCACATTGTTTTATTTGTTTTGAAGGCTCAGAGTTTGAGGCTGGTCGTAGACACCCACGTGCTCTGACTCTCATCAGCGTAATGATCGCCTTAGCCAAAGTCGTGTCTATATAAACCACAAAAACCTAATCATTAGAAATCCCAGCCTCCAAAAACCACATTTTAGGTAAAAAGTGCCGCTTTTTTTCCGCGCTCCTTCATCCTCTCGACCGCAACTTTTTGGGGGATCCAAAGTCGCTTTTTAAACCCACACTAGGAAATAAATACATAAATAAACAGCCACGGAAGCATTTTGAATTTTTTAGTTCGTATTTTTAATTTTTTCCCGTGAGCGGTGGGGAAGACGGACACGAAACTTAGTCTTAGATGTAGGATAGACTTAATAAAAGATTTAAATTCATGGAAAAAGGCTGGTGCTTTTCCCCAGCAACGGTTTTGCAACTATTTAAATCACCAAGCTGACAGTTTTTCAGTCCTTAAAACAAAAACAAACCACCACCACCAACAAAACTCTCATTCTTGTTCTCTAGGAATGACAAGATTGAATATATAAGAAAAAAGAAATGTCCAGCTATGCACTTGAGTTCCTAAAAACTATTTTGACTAGTTCTCCCCCCACCCCCCTCATTTTTTTGTGTCATTAAAACAAAAAACACCCAAACCCTGCAAAATCTTTTTCCCCTGGGAGTCGCTCAGACAGAGGTGGGGGGTGGAGGTGGGAGGGTGAAGAGTGCTGAGAAGTCAGCACAGACGCTCAAGAATTTTCCTTCCTCCTCTCCTGAAGTTACAACGAAAAATAGCGACAGTCAGATCAACCGGGAGCTCTGTGGTGTCTCGGTTTCAATCTTTTCCGACAAAGAGGGGGTTCCTTGTCCTAGGGGTGGGGAGAACAAGAGGACGAAACCAGGCGAGATTGCCCCTAGACTGGGGCCGCCTTTCGGCTTCGGAAGCTGCACACGGCGCGCGGGGGGCTCCTTCTCGCGGCCGGCTGGCGGCGGCAGCGGCTGTGATTCGCAGGCTCGAGATCCGTTGCCCCGAGATCCGCTGCCCACGACTTACCTCTTGGCACCTTGAAGCGCGAGAGACAGGGGAGCTTTGCAAATTGTAGGAGGGAGTGGATGCAAGGAGGTGGCGGAGAGAGGCGAGAAGAAAGGAAGGGAAAGGAAGGAGACTAGCCGGGGAGCCGGGCTGGCAGCCGCCGCGGGAGGAATCTGAGCGTGCAGCCGGCGCGGGGGGAGCGGCGGCCGCCGCGGAGGCGGCGGCGCGGGAGGGCGGAGGCGCGGCCGCCTGCAGCTGGGTAGCAGCGCGCGGCGCGGCGCGGCACGGCGGTGGCGGGCAGCGCGCGGCAACGCCGGCCCTGGGGCTGGACTGCTGAACCCACACCGCTTCACCACCGGACTCGAACTGGGAGGGGGCGCCAGCGCACCCAGGACGCGGTGCCCCAAGGGACCCCACTCCAAGCTGCAAACTCAAGTCCCCCGCCTCCCCGGGCCAAACACACCCCCGCGCCCGTTCGCAGCTGCTACCCCGGGTGTTCCAAAGGCTCCGGCAAAGATCTGCGCCTCCCGGGTCTCCCTACCCGCCAGCCCGACTGCACCGCATCGCCAGACTCTCTTGGCCCATCAGACTCCGCCCGGCAGTCGGCCTCATCAAACTTGATTTCTCACCTCCTCAGCCCCATCACCTCCATCCTCTTTCCCCCCGTCTCGCCTTCACCCCCCCAATTTCCTCCTTGCCCCTCATTTCCACCCTCCTCCCCCTCCCCCGGCCACTTCGCTAACTTGTGGCTGTTGTGATGCGTATTCCCGTAGATCCGAGCACCAGCCGGCGCTTCAGCCCCCCCTCCAGCAGCCTGCAGCCCGGCAAAATGAGCGAAGTGAGCCCGGTGGTGGCTGCGCAACAGCAGCAGCAACAGCAGCAGCAGCAGCAACAGCAGCAGCAGCAGCAGCAACAGCAGCAGCAGCAGGAGGCGGCGGCGGCGGCGGCGGCGGCAGCGGCGGCGGCGGCAGCTGCAGTGCCCCGGTTGCGGCCGCCACACGACAACCGCACCATGGTGGAGATCATCGCTGACCACCCGGCCGAACTCGTCCGCACCGACAGCCCCAACTTCCTGTGCTCGGTACTGCCCTCGCACTGGCGCTGCAACAAGACCCTGCCCGTGGCCTTCAAGGTAAGAGGCTACACCGCCCCCCGCCCCCGGTCGGGAGCGGCGGAACCTGCCCGCCGGTGTCTTCCTGCCCACGGGGCTGGGCCCCGGACGTTCTCCAAGACCTCCTGCCTTGGCGGCTCTAACCCCAGAGACCCCTTGGTGGGCCTCTCCCTCCAGATGCCCTGGCGGGCTCGGGGCGCAGTCCCTCCGCGCAAATCCCTCCTTCTCCCACCTGTGCTCGCTGCCACCCCGACTTCAGCCCTCGTCCCCCTGACCCGTTCATCACTCCTCTTGCCTCCTGCCTGGCCTCGGGTCTCACCCACTCCTTCGCTCCGTCTCCCTTTCCTCCAGGATCCCCAAGGTGCCCACTCTTGCACTGCGAGCTGACGTGCTCCACCCCGCCCCTTTCCCGGGGGCGAGGATCCCCGACACTGTCCCCCGGGGCTCCCGCGTCCTCCTCCCGGGTCCTCCCGGCCTGGCCGCATTGCAGGCTGCCCGCGTCGCTTCTCTTTGGGGCTCCGCGCGCTCCCACCCGCTTCCCTCCCAGCCAAACGCCCCTCCTTAGGTCTCGGCGTCCCCTTCCCTGACCCGCAGAGTTCAGCGGTCCTGGTCCCTCCAGGGCTCCCGGGTCGGGATTCGCTGGGTGCCGGCGCCGGGCATTAGTGCCCAGGGCTGGGCGTGGGGTACTGACTGAGGCGCGCGGGCTGCACTACCCGTGCCCGGGAGGGTCCCGGACAAGACTAGGGTCTCCAGAGGAGGGGGTGTCAGGACGGGGGCGTTTGCTGTGTTCGCTGACCCGCGCCAGATCCCGTTACCGGGAGGAAGGCGGGGCCGCCGGGGCGTCTGCTAGCCCCGAAGCGGGGGCGTTCAGGGGGCCTGGGCGCTGAACTCTCGAGTGCTGGGAGGTGCTGGCCAGGGGAGGGGGCGGGAGCTCGGGCCGCTTCTTCCAGCCGGGACCGAGCTCTGCGCCTCGCCCCGCCAGGGAGGGATGAGGGAAACCGGTGAAACAACTTGAGTTCGCCCAATTTGAAAACGGAGGTGAAATTTTGTATTTTTGCTTTATTATTGTTTTTAAAGGACTTAAATCTAAAAAAGGTCCTTCCTGCTTCTGAAAGGTGGTGAGAGGCTCCTGCTGGTGGTCTGAGCACGGAGTGAGTTCGAAGGCTTGAGAGCGGCCTCTGCGCGCCCCGCGGACTCTTGTGCCTGCCTGGCCCGTTAGTTTGAGGGCGGGTGGCAGCCGCGGGAGTCGCACGCAGGTGCTCCACAGGTTGAGGGTTTAGGATCTGGAGCCTCTCACAGTAGCCCGATGGGTCTCCGTAACTCGATCCGGATTTCCCGGGGCAGTCCTCTCCAGGGGGGAGACGCGGAGTCCCCAGGGCCCAGCGCATACTGGGTTGATGGGGAAATGGGTTCCCGGGCTGTCCACACTCGCAAGACGCCAGGGATGCAGGGGGTGGTAAGCCAGATGTGGAGATGAGCACTCTCAAAAAGGTGCTTTGGGCCCTTTCCACCTCTGAACTTGAGTAGGTGGGCCTGGGTCCCCTGGGTTCTGAGGTCTGTGGAGAGCAGGGCAAGCAAGGCCTCGGGGGAGGTTAAAAAAAAAGTTGGGGGAGGAATCATGCCAGTTTCTCCACTGGGGACCCGGTGGCCAAACTCCCACGGGCCACTGACAGTTCCCAGTTGTTGATAACTCCCACCCCACGCACCAATTCAGATTCTGTGTGTGGGTGGGATGGAAAGAAAGAGGAGTCCAGGTCAATTAGAGCTGGTAATCTCGCTAGGTCTTATATCAGAACAGAAATCAGAATGAATTGTTATGGAAAGGGGATGTTGCTTTCTGGGGCAAGTTTCATTTTGCAGTTGGCTCAAGAAATTTTTTTTTTTAACTGTCACATTTCTCCTTTTATAAACCACCCATTTTGTAGGTAAATGTTTGCTTCCTTGAAGTAGGAAAAGCTCAGAATACATGTGAATTGTATAAATTTAAATTTCCATACAATATGTATCTTTTACAATGCCCATCGTCCAAGGGCACAGAATTTTTAAATTAGTCTTATATGAGAATGGAAATTTGTTTCCACCAATACCCCTTCAATCCCCCAAACCAAAAGCCCCACAAAACCCCAAACCTGGATGAAAACAGCAAAAAATACAAATACAAATTAGTAGATCAGAATATGTGAAAATATGAGAACAGATGCTTACATTTTTAAAGACATTTAGATGCTTGATATCCCATATACCATTCTGCTAAACATATTTAAGGTCTATCTTGAACTGTTCTCCCGCGTTTATGCTACTGAATTGATTTGAACATGAGCATTTTGGATGGAAAGGATGTTTTTTGCACTTTAGCTTGAGCTAGTCTCAGCTATTTTGGCTGTCATCTAAGATTTTTCACTACCACCCTTTAAAAATTATTTTGAAAATGAATTTTGTTATTTGTTATTAATCAACTTGTTAATTACGGGGTACATTTTTGTTATGTTAAACAGGATACAGACCATAGGTAACAAGACCATATTAAATCAGATATTTTAATTGATATCAATTGAATAATGAATTGAGTTAACCTAAAACCTCACTGTCAATGTCTTTTTGTTACCATACCTGTGTTAAACAGAATTCAAAAAGTGGGTGATAGCTAAGGTCTACGCAGTATAGAAAATACTCGGTTGAAAAAAAATGTATGGATATTTGGAACACTAGACTTTCTACACTCTTACAATATAATCAAATACATCTGCAATGAAGAAATAATATGAAGAAGTCTCTGTTTTAAAAGTGGTGACAGCAATTTGGCCATGGTATTTAGAGCTATGTAAAAAATAAATTATAGTGGTTGTCAGGTAGATAGCAGATAGGTAAATGGGTTTAAACATGCACACACACAAACACACACACACACAACTTACTTGTTGTGAGGTCTGGTATTCAAATCAATACAATATTTATTGAGCCCATATTTTGTATCTGTCACACTGAGCTTGACACCGCAGAGAATCAGAAATGAATTCAATAGACTGTTTTGAAATGTCAATTTAAACTAGTGTTTAAACACGATATTGGCAATCTATTTCATTAAGAATGTGTTAGCGTTGTTCATCTACTCTTGTTTCGAGATGATATAAAATTTATTTATTTTTGCATGTAAAAATGCAAAAACAACTAGTATACTTTATATAAAGTTGTTTATTAACATTGTATTTTTAACAAAGTTCTGCAGTTTTGAAATGTTCGGTCCCCCCCAGGTGTCAAGGAAACGGAAATAAATATTTTTAACATTTTCAGGTGTATCTCACTGAAAGCTTAAAATAGTTAAGGCATACTATTAGAGGATCCCAGACCCTTTCTATCCTAGATAATTCTAGTGACAAAGAAGTAATTTGCAAATTCAGCTCATTAGCTGATGGTCAGGTAATTGTGGAGAGAGCATGTCAACCTCGCATCCAGTAGCACCCTTTTAGTTAGGGGTCCGTCAGCATTTCCACTGTGAACCTGGTGTTGAGGGTTCATAACTTAGTTGCCTTAAATAGCTTCAAGCTGAAACACTATGCAGAAATTTTAAGTCCAGATGTATATTTTAAAACTAAAAGTAGTTCAAGCCTATTCTGCTGTTTTAAGTTAGAGAACACTGGACTATATATATTTATCAGTATCATATGTTTTTCTGGCAGTATTAAAGAAAGAAAACACATTTTTAGATACATAATCTAGCACTCATACTTAATTCTATATCTTTAATAATACTTTTCAGTGCTTGTCAAAAGGAGGGGTTTCAAAATGACGGAGCAATTTCTGTTTGAAAATAATTTTTCGGCATCACTAATCATTTTTCTCTCTTCGAAAACAAATATGCAACTAATAAATACTTGATACCAGTGAGTAGTATTTTTCTTACATACTTAATGATCAGATTTTATGTTTATATTTTTTGAATCTCATTGTGTCTAAGCAAGGGAAATAGGTTATTAAGCCTGTTAAATCCTTATTAACCATAATATAAATTATTATGCAAAATTATGTAAATCACAATAGATTTCAAGTTGTATGAAGACACACATTTTTGTGTTATGCCTTTGAATTCAAGAAAACTTATTTAAACTTAAATATTTTGGGACTGAATATATACAACTTCCAAGTAAGGCAGTTGGAACAAAGAATTTCAGGTGGAAAATAAATACTTATAAAATTTTTTAGAAAACTTCTATTAAATAATTGAAAATAGGTATGGTAGATATCTTTCATTCTTTTTTCCTCTTTGGCATTATTGTTTGTATCCTTTCAAAATTCCAGAATATCTATTGTCAAATGATCTAAACTACCATGATACATGGCCCACAAATTTCTGCTTTAAATTGAAATAATTTTTATCAAAATTTCTCTTTGACATATATATTTTTAAAATTATGAAATTATGTATTGTGTTTTTTCTCTAGAATTCAATGGGCTTTTCCTAAGTTCTAGGATAAATTCAAAAAATTAACTGTAGTATTTGTTGAAATGTTTTGATACTGTATTTGAAGTTATCTTTAAATAATTACGATAGGAATAACATTTTTGCTTTTTGCAATTAGACTCCTCTTTTATTGCAAAGAAAGATTTGATCAGATTTTATCTTGAAAAATAATTGTATTTCAATTATACCACAAGTACAATGTCCCAAATTATGTTGGCGTATAAGAGTAATGGATTAGTTAGGACTAGACTTCTGTCCATGGAAATGTCGTGGGAAATTTTAATTTCTGTATAAAAAGACGAGAAACTGTTTTAAGGGTTTGAGTTAATTATTCGTTCCTCTTCTTTTAGTGATTCACAGATTTAGTCATAAGGAGTCTCATACAACATTTCAATAGCATTACTACAGTTAAATATCCTTTTACTTTATTTTGTGCAAGCCACATATCATGTGATTTAAATGCTAGTTATGGTGAGGTGCGCTAAATAAAGGAACATCTTTCTCTATTCTGAAATGTCAGGATAGAAAATTACTTCTCCTTTTCTCATGAAGTTTCTTGAATTTGTAGATTTTATATTTTAAAAACACCTAGAAATGTAATTGTTAAGATTTCATCACAAATTATTCTTTGCAGAGCAGTACTTTTATATTGGGTAGAATGGAAGCAAATTTTAATTTGTGCTTATTCCTAACTAGTTAAAGAGCGAGTTTTGACTTAGTTTTGACTGTGCTTTACCCCTTCAAATGTTTTTCCATTGCTTGGTTTTGGTACAGATGAAATGTGTAAAAATTTCTTGATTCTTTTGGTTTTCTTTTAGATAAACACAGTTGAGAATCTCCAAGGGAAACTTTTTAGCTTCAGAGATCTACTTAAAGAAAAAAACCTCTCAAACATATAATTATACTTCTGATTGATATAAAGTCAAATACAGTACTTCCCCCAACTCCCAGCATTTTTTCCCCCTCAGAAAAACATCAGGCAATCTGATTTGGTAGAGTGAATAGCAGAAAAAACTCAATATATTTAGCCATTAAACTAGAGTTCAGCCTTAACAGGAAAGATTGTCACTACATTGCATTAGCAATTTTTTTTCAGGCCTTGCTCTAAGCCTCATAGAAGGCTCACACAACTTGTGATTATTTATTTGTTTTGTAAAATGTGATATGTAAAACACACCAATATTGAATATGGTCATTATTATGCTGCTTAAGCACAGTAAAATGGATTTATGTATTTCACTCTCAGGGATCTTTTCTTTCATATTTTCCCATATTGAATCAATTTTCCATTTCTTCTAACTAAAAAAAAATCCATTACATTAAAAATATGCAGTAAAATAATAATGTCCCAGAGCTCTCGAAAACCTTTATATTGGGGCAGATTGCTTTTTTTTTTTCGGAAATGTAGCCAGACTTGAGTGAAATCTACCAGCAGTCATCCTGTATCTCTCAACAACACCAAAGAACATCTCAGAACATGAAGAGAGGAAGTACATATTCAGTTGAACCCTTTAAGGATGCTTATAAGTAAAAGCCTATGTTTAACAGACAGCAGATTTGGAACAGAACACTGTGTTACCCTCCTCGTCTTACAAAAAGCACATCATTATAATTACACTCTATACTTATATAGTATCTTCTACATTTTGCAGACTTTCCAGTTCATACTGGAAAACTGTGGTTCCTGGAGATGAAATTACTTGTGTGAGGTCACAGCGGATATGTAGCAGAAGTGGGGAAAAAGTGGAGCCTCTTGATTTTAGTATATTCATTCTCTTCTAAACAGTACAACTTTTCTCCTGCCTTTATTAATATGCTTACTGGGTCCATATTTACTTTGACATAGAAAGCCACACAGCAGGTGTTAAAATACAATATGCTGAGTGTACAAAATGTCAAACATTCAGATGAATCCTGGCAAATGTAGTCAATTATTGCAGTATTTTCAAATGTTCACATTTTTGGCATGGTGAATTTGAAAAATTGAAAAGCACATTGCCTCCACCAGGAGTACAGCATTACCTGTGTTCAGTAGCCGCTTGAGGTACGAGATGAAGTATGCAGGGAGGAAGTCTTGTTTTCAAGGGATTTCACTTTTGACCCAGGAGACTTCTCATATTGAGAATAACTATAGACTTCAGGGAAAGGGGAGGCAGCATGGTTCCCTCTCCTCTGGGATGAAAACAATGTCAGAAAATGAGCTGGGAGCAAGGGCACATTGCTGTTAGCAAGGGATGCTGACTCATCATTAACTGACCCTCTCAGAGTTTTAGCGGGTAGCCCTACAGACTTGTTTCTGCAAAGTGGGGCTCTTTATGGAGCTCTTTCATTTATTTCAAAAATATTTATCTGGCTGGATTCAATGGCTCATGCCTGTAATCCCAGTACTTTGGGAGGCTGAGGCGGGCGGATCACCTGAGGTCAGGGGTTCAAGACCAGCCTGGCCAACATGGTGAAACCCCTTCTCTACTAAAAATACAAAAATTAGGTGGGTGTGGTGGTGCATGCCTGTAATCCCAGCTACTCAGGAGGCTGAGGCAGGAGAATCACTTGAACTTGGGAGGTGGAGGTTGCAGTGAGCCGAGATCATGCCACTGCACTCTAACCTGGGTGATAGAGTGAGACTCCATCTCCAAAAAAAAAAAAAAAAAAAAAATTAATCAAACATTTACCATGTGCTGGACACTTTTGGGAGCAGGTAGATAAGTGGTGAACAAGACAGATGAGATAGAGGCCCTTCTCTCATGTAGTTTCCAAACTCATATAATCTGGACTCCTAGGAGTGAGTCCCTCAGCTTTGGGCTGGTGTATTTAAAGTAGTCATAGACCATTAATATTAATATATATATATATACATTGAAATGAGGATCACTTGAGTACAGTGGGATGCTGGGGAAAGTGCAGCCTATAATTTAAGGAAGGCTTTATTGATTTTGAGCTGAATAACACAGTACTAAATGGAAGGAATGGAACTGAGAAACAGCCTAAGAGAAAAGTAAGGGTGACAAAAATATTGACAAGTTTTTTGTTTGATTGTTTTCCTGGCTGGAGGAGAGGACATAGTGAAGGGGTGTTGTAGTAGGGTTCATGGATGGGGGAAATTCAGCCCTAAAATGTAGGTATAGTGTATATTATCACACTATAAGAAATCTACTTTAATATGCCAATTGTATTGGGAACAATGGAATTAAATGCTTAGGTTTATCTTATGGAAATCTTGACAAAGGAGGGAGTAGCACTAGAAGTAGAAAAAGATAGGTGGGATGTTTACCAGACAGGCAAGCACACAGGAGTGTTATTGTCAGAGAGTTGTGGGCTACTTTAGCTGGGGTCATTGCTGAATTACTGTGAGGGCATCTGGAAACTGAATGAGGAAGACATGGAAATAATCTGAATATAGAGTCCTGGAAGTTCATTGAGACAAAGAATTGTTACCAAGGGGCAGGATCTTGGCAGTGGATTAGGAGGAGTATGTTTCATATATGACAGCGAAGGATCTGCACGCATCCCCTTACCGGGCTCTGTGTTAATAGAGGCACACATTTGCAAGTTAGCTGACCCAGGTTAAAGTGTGATCTTTAGTCTTGGAGCAGAGAAAATGTTGGTTATTTCCAAAGATGGATTAATCTAGATCTTTTCTTAATTGAGTTAATTTGCTTCAGATTGACTGTTGACGATTAAGCAGTCAAGTATGTCATGCCAGGATGGCAGATGGGACAAGACATAATAGAAATGAGATGAGGCTAAGGGTATACATATATTTTTTATTTATCATCAATTATTTTCATCTTTAATTTCTTGATGACTTTGGATATCCCACTGGATCCCACTGCAGAGTGGGTTTTCAGTAATTATACTGTTATTAAAAGCTGAAGTGCTAGCCCAAAGTAAGGAGATAAAACATAGACCATACCATATCTAGGCTCTATGTAGTCAGGAGCCCCAGGGTTTCACTTAAAAATCTTCTCCCATAGAGTTGACTAGACTTGATATTTTTTTAGACTGTGATGGGCTAAGACCACACCTCAGGACTCTCCCTGAGAGGAAGCCTGCAGACAGGTGGTGCCTGGATCTGTATGATACAATCTGCAGAGGGGGCATTCTCCTTCCTTCTGTGGCATAATTCCTATGGACAACTTAACATAGGGGTTTAATAAAAACGTACATATTTCCTGTGAAGAATCCAACAATAAATGAAGGAAGTTTTTGCCTGCCTTTGAAATGGGTGGACCCTGAAACACTGGTCTGTTTGAAGTGGCATCACAACCCATACACAGATGCTTCATTCCTGTCGGCCATTACTGGACTGGACTAGAACACTAAGTCCTGATAAGACACATCATTTGCAATGAGAATATATTCTGTTTGTAAGCCTTTCTGATGTGCCATTATTGCTGCTGTGTTTCCTGTTTTATGTAGGTGGTAGCCCTTGGAGAGGTACCAGATGGGACTGTGGTTACTGTCATGGCGGGTAACGATGAAAATTATTCTGCTGAGCTCCGGAATGCCTCTGCTGTTATGAAAAACCAAGTAGCAAGGTTCAACGATCTGAGATTTGTGGGCCGAAGTGGACGAGGTAGGTCTCTGACTTTTGATACTGATAATGGAATAAGCACATTAGGCTCCTTTGATGAAATGTATACTAGTCTGTATACAAATCAGCACCTTCTTTTTCTGAATAGAATTACTGAAGATTTGATTTAAATACATCCAGATGAAGCTGAGTGTTTTTCTGAGTACTCAGGCCTTTTTCATTTATTTTATGATATTGAAAATTCAAACAATGTTTTCAGAAAAACTAGATCCTAATTTCACTGGGTGTGAGCATATAAGGTAGAGAAAAGAACAGTTGGAGGATCAACTTCTGAATTATGAGGAGTCAAATAACTGAGTAAATTGAATGGTAAAGGGGAAAGAAAAATGGATATGTTGGATCAATTTCCTGATAATATCAATTTTGGTCTAAGTTGTAGCAAGGACAGCTGGCATAATGCTCTTCACTTATCACAGGTTACCTCTATATGATTTAATTTACTTTCATAATAAGAATTTATTAAAAATCATTTTTTAACATAAGGCTTTTCATTTGAATAAGTGAATAATGTATTACTTATGTTAGAATGACTATGTAAAGTTGCCTAGACAGGTGAATGATTAGTACTCTAATATTAATAGTTACATACTGTGTAAGGATTCCCACCATCTGAATCCATATTCAAAAATTAGAAATCCTTAAATAGAAAATTATCCCTTTTAGGGTTTTTGTAACTGATAAATGAGGTTAATGTTTTTTTTTTTAAAGTCTTTAAGGAGACCAATATTTTGGCTTTTATTTACTTATTCTACAGAAAGACTTTTACTGGTTACTCACCTATTAGAAGCATTATGCTTATTTATTTACTTAACTGAATCTAGTATTTCCATTTTAAGTATTTTGATAAGAAGAAAGAAAATAGACCACTTTAGGGCTGAGGTGAAATAAAGCCTTATGGAATCATTGCAACCCAGGTTTGACTAGGAAATGAGAAGCACCACTTTTTAAACCATGTCTAATAATTGCTCTTTAGTTTGGATCAGATGTCAAATTATTACCATTGTAAAAACTTGATAAGGGAAATTCAAGCAAGGCTGTTTCCGATGAGTAGTTTTAGTTTACTTTCTAGGAACAGGGCCAAGAAGTTGTACTTTTTAACTTAAAAAAAATGATTCATGCTAATGAGATACTGTCACTGACAGGTTGTTTGAAATAAAACGAGGCTCACAGCCTCTGGTAGAATCAAAACTAAGGGGTTTATCTCTGCATCACGTTTAGTTCACTTTCATTAAAAGAGGAAAAAAGACACATCCTATATCACTACTGACTGATTAGGTTTGGAGCATGTGTGTGTGTATTCATTCTTCCTTTTTCTCATTTACTTATGCAGATCCACTATGCAATTAAAGTTTGTCTTTTTTTTTTCTAGTAAGAATCAAGAAAAATGTGAACATGATGATTTACCTGTATGCTCTGAATTACCTCTTTCTTCTTATGTAATAATACTTTGTTTTTAACTAGAGCAATCAATTTTAGTTTTTAAAGGATTGGGTGCCATGCTTAATTTTACCTTACAGATTCAAGTTAGTGTTTTCATTTATCTTACTTTTGTGTTATATAGATGCTGCATAACTTTTTTCTGATCAATTTAAGTAGAAACTATGACAAAGTGATAGTGTACTTTGTAAACCCTCAACATATTTATTTAAGAAACTTCAAAGAGAAACAAAGGGTGTGCACTGTTTTACTATATTGGCTTTCTGAGTTTTGGCTGGTTTCCCAAATAGCAATTTTTATATTTAAAAAAAAAGACAGACTTAACTGCTTGCAGACTTTTCACGCATGGAAGATGAAGAAAGCTTCTTTTGATGAAGTGTAATTATGTCCAAACAGAGCTGACCCCCTCCCCCTATATTTCTTATGATCTTAACTGAAGAAAGTAGGATTTTTCCTTTGAAGCAGCCGGGACTTGGTGGAGGATCTGAAATGCTACAGTCTGCTGCCAGAGGCAGGATGGAGAAATTGGTCCAGACTTGTCTTCAAGATTTAGATGGGGGGGTAGGGGGAGTGGGTGGAGAGAGAAAGAAAAATTGATTTATCACTAATAATAGATCTTTATATCACTGCATTAACATTATATGAAAGGAAACAGTAATATCAAGCTGAGATGAAGAGAAAAAAAGGACAGAGAACACTGATAACAGATCACACTCTGAAAAAAAAAATGGGTTAGTTTTTCAGTGGCAGGAAACCCTTTAACCTGCCTTTGTACCTGACCTGCTTTGTAACAGACTCTTCCAGCTTCCTCTTTGATTTTCACACTTCTACATTTCTCTTAAGTTATTAAGTCTGGATCAACATGCTGCTACTATTGTATTTTCTTTCCCGGCTTTAAATATTTCTATTTTCAGTAGTGTTATAAAAAAACAACAAGTTCCTCAAATATTACACTTTTTTTTTCTTTCCACTGGTAGAAACATAAACTCTCAGAAATTGAAAAACAATCTTAGATTATAAAGGAGTCATGTCACTACTGACTTTGACTTTATGGGTCATCTTAGGACCACAACTTTTGAAAGTGCTAGAATAAAAGTAGAGCATCAGTGGAACTTGCATGAAGTTAGGAGTGGCTTATGGTTTTTCATCATTTTTCCTTTATTTTATCCTTAATATTTTAAAGAGAAGTGTTTAAAATGATTTTGGTTCTTAAATTTTTTTTTGGTATGCTTTCTTTTTCCTGATGAAGCCATGGATGACACAATTAGTTATCTACTGACTGCTAGCTCCCTATTTGAGAGCCTGCATTTTAAAACAAGAGCCTGCATTTTATCACTTACGGAAAGTGATAAAAAAGGGGATTTTGAAAAAAAATTAATTTAAGGAAATCATGAATGCCTACATGAACATTTGACTTAAGAAGTACATTATTATTATAGGGTGAAGAACCAATTACTAAATTGGTTGGTAATTTCTGAAAGTTTCAACATTGCATAGATATTTCTTCTGAAGGGGCAATAAGAAGTAGAAGGAGCCTCATTCACTTTTGCTGTAGTTGTTAATGACATCTTGATCCTTAGGGTTTGATATTGGAAGATCATAGTTACACTTAACTACTTGTTTTCTCCCCCAAACCCATCTCTTTTTAAAAGCAGTTTTTTTTTTTTTTTTTTTTTTTTTACAGAACTGATTCTACTCTGAACATTTAAATACTTTATACTTGAAGGGTGAATTTTATATTTGGTTTTTGTTCCTACATGAGGCGTTGCTCTGAATTTAGGGGAATCACAGATGACTTTTAATATCCTAAGTAAGTTGTAAAGGTCTAAAGTAGAACTATTACCAAAACCGGTTTAAATAAATTTATGGACAATCTCTTTTTTCTTTTTTCATCTTTTTCTTTTTTGAGACGGAGTCTCACTCTTGCCACCCAGGCTGGAGTGCAGTGGCACCATCTTGGTTCACTGTAACCTCTGCCTCCTGAGATCAAGCGTTTCTCGTACCTCAGCCTCTCAAGTAGCTGGGATTACAGGCGTGTGCCACCACGCCCAGCTTATTTTTGTATTTTCAGTAGAGACAGGGTTTCACCAGGTTGGTCAAGCTGGTCTTGAACTCCTGACCTCAGGTGATCCGCCTGCCTCCACCTCCCAAAGTGCCAAAGTGTTGGGATTACAGGCATGAGCCACTGCGCCAGGCCGACAATCTTTCTAGCAGGTTATTTAGAGACATTAAGGATAACTGAGATCTCTATATATATCCTTGATTTATTAAGATGAGTGCCATAGATGAAAACTGACTCTGAAACACAGCCATGGGAGCCACTGTTAGAAAGGCAATCCTGGGCCCATAGACCACCAATCTGTCCCCAAAATGGCACTTTAAAATGTTTTAGTGTAAACTAATTTTCAATTTAGAGATCAGCTGTTTCACTTTTTGTGATCTTTCCATTGTTTTGAGGTTCTAACTTGGACCTAGTGGCATCCTATTCAAGTTTCTGGTTTCCAATTCTGTAGACTTTTAGTTTTCTGTAACTGGTTTATTAGACTCCTGGCAGGTTTATTCTTTTGGTTAGTCTTAATGTTTATAATAAAGCCTCTCTTTGCTAACTAATTATAAATTATTTAAATCTATGTAATACCCAATATAGTGGATAAAATATGATTTATCAATGACACTTTAAAAATAGATACTTCCATCATCCTGAGATATTGCATTAGTCCATTTATATTTACTGTTTCTTGGGCACATAGAGCTGATTGGGATGCACCTAGAAATAAATTACTTATTAATTTTTTTAAATGGCACATGATCAAGCCGCTTAAGGAAGTGGCCAAGTGACGGAGTATTTAAAAAAAAGAGCATTAATTTTAGACTCTGAGAAATGAAGTTCAAATCCTCATTTTTTCATGTATTAGTTGGGTGAACCTGGGTAAATTACTAGGTCTCTGGAGGTTTCAGCCTCTTTATTTGTGCAATGGGGGTGAGAAATCTAAGTGGGGAGGATTAATTGAAATAATGTGTATGAAGTGGCACTTAATAAGTTTCTAATTGTTATTCGCCTTTCCCTATTCAAACTGCACCCACCCCATTCCTGTCTTTTCTTTCCTGTTTTTTTCCCCTTGGCTATGGAAAAGTATAGCCAAGGAGACTTAAAACTATTTATACTCAGCAACAAATGATGTGTGTCTTAAACAGATTTTAGGAACTTACATGGTCTAGGTTGAAAAGAAAACCCATTCACTAGACTTGACAGCCAAAGACCTGTTCTCCATTAAGCCTTGTATATAACCTGTTCCATATTAAGCTTTGAAAAGACTGCATTAAACTTTGCATTGGTACATATTGTCAAAGATTTGTGTTTTGGTTTAATACTCTCAGTTTTCAGTAAAGGGAAAAAGAATCTCTGACCAAAAAAACAAAGCAAAACAAAATGAGCTTTTTAAAGGTCTGTTACAGGAGCAGACTAAATGAGCACTCTGGCCTGAGATTGCTGAATGTTTTATTGAGTCACTGTTTCACGCCCACCTCTTCCTGTCTTGTAACAGTTTGCAGTTTTGACTATCTGACATGATTAACCGTTGCAAATCTAACTGATTACAACTGTTAGTAAGTCTGTGCAACAGAGAATGGTATCTTCTTCTGGAGAAAACAGACATCCAAATATGCTACCAAACTTTTCCCTGTCTCTTTTCCCCTTCTTATTCATTGCTTTTAGCTCATTAATTTGAAGCATCAGATGTAATATTTCAATGAAGCACACCTTCTGCTAAAAGCAAAATCTGAGTTTATATTGAGAGATGTCATGTTCATTTAGCAAAAAGTAAGTCACTGTCAGGGAGTTATTTCAAGATTTAACAGCAAGGATGTATGTTAGGGGAGGGGTAGACAGGGAGGAGAAAAACTTTGTTCCAGTAATGATGAAATCATCATACCACAGGCACATTAAGGCCAGGACAGGAGACACTGGCTCCTGTTAAAATGATTCCCATAAGAACTTTCCTCTTTTATCTTCTTATTGTAGTGCAGCTAAGCAAATGAAATGCTAAAACCATGTGAAGTAAATAACATAATCAACAATGATTTACTATTGTTCTCTCATGAGGTCATGACCTAACCCTAAATAAAGACTTCTAAAATTGTCTGTGCTTGGATGTGTTCCTGATGTTGGAGAAAATTGAAAGAAAAAAAACCTCCCTCAAGTGGACCAGGGTTTTGTTTTCATTACAACTCTTGCTACTGAGGAGCTTTTTTGGAATTGAAGTCTTCATGTGTAGCACTACAATGAGGACGATGATCTTGACACTAAGCAAATTTGGAAATGTCTTAAAAGTGGTCAACAGGGGGTTTCCAATTTAGAAGAAGGAGTCCTGCCTCTTGTCTTTGTTTCATTGCCTCCTTAGAGATGCTTAAATGCAATTTGGAAATCTATGCTGCTGTGTAATCATCAACACTGTTTTTTAATATTCACTATGTTTTCCCCTTTTATATCTGCAGGCAAGAGTTTCACCTTGACCATAACTGTCTTCACAAATCCTCCCCAAGTAGCTACCTACCACAGAGCAATTAAAGTTACAGTGGATGGACCTCGGGAACCCAGAAGTAAGTACTCCCCTTTTTATTGAAAATGGTAATAAAGTTTCCAGAGACCCTATGAGGAATTTATTCCAAATGAGTTAGGGTCACTTTCAACCCATAGTGTCTTTGTAGACTTTGCTATCTGCATATATATTTTTTTAGTGAGGGACAGTTAATCAAACTTCAAAGTTAGAAAATAAAACTACAGTTTTAACCTTTACCACACAATTGCTAAGGCCTGCATAACTTTGGGAAATGAGTGAATAATTATTCAGTCACTGTTAACTATTTGCTAAGAAATTTTGCTCATGTACTGAACATACTGGGGCAGAATAGACCCATGAGAGCTGAGGAAGAAAAGAGTAAACTTAAAAATCTTGAGCTTAGTCAAAAAGCATTTGCATGTGTTTCCCATGGCCTAAGAATGTGTTTGAGCTTTTTAACTCGCCCACTCAATTCCCTTTATGAAGAGCACACTGCTTAATTACAAAGAATTTATTTGCAAATGATAACTTGCTTGATTGTTACAACACCGTTGTTTGGTCATGCTCTAGTAATTGTTATAGGTAGTTTTCTTTTTAACAGATAGAGTCAAACCACCTTTAAATCCATCTTGGTTTATTTGTCTGTCTGGACATCCAGAAGGTTTCACCGGCAATCAGTTTCAGGTAGTGCACATAATCTATTTGGGCCAATATGTATGTTCCTTCTAAATCTAAATTGACTGAGGTTTGCTTGCCCCACCGCCACCAAAAAACTGCTTTGAACAAACTCAGCATAGCGGTATTTAAATATATTTAGAGATTAAAGATTATTTGATATATAAACCGTTAACAAGTGTGTGCCAATGGAAACATCATATAGAACTCTGCCTTTGCTGAGTGAATACATTGGAATCCTAATCACTGCATTTAGGGAGTTCAATTTGGTTTGTGGTGGAGGTATAGCTGGCAGAAGTTCTTGTTCTGTAACAATCAACCTGCCTAGATCATGAGAGTGGCATATCTCTTCTTCCCCTCAAATGAGAGAAAAGGTCTCATAAAATATTGCCTCTACTCAAGTAGCAAACCTTCCTAGCAGTGGGAACTTATGATGGGTCCTGTCCCTTTTGCTGCTGTCTCTTTTCACAAAGACTGACTGCTTGCCTGAACTAGGGAGGTTTCCTGCCTCAAAAGCAAGTCTTTGAGGTTTTTGTTTTCTTCTCCCTTCATGTGTATGGCATTCTTCCAGGTTCATAATGTTGAGTCAGTGCTGGCCCTGTCTGTTCAATTTGGGAATGTCCTGTTAGGTGATTGCTGTACACATGTGTGTAAGCCCCAAGTCTCTAGTCCTAAGGGCTAGTGGTTATGGAGTGCAGGTGAATAGAACAGAGCTTTGCCTGGTTTGGGGCTTTGCCTGCCTTTTCTGGATGGCCATAATTTGGGGATGATGCCTTATGATGGAAGATGTCTTCTAACTTTTGGTCAGACTAGCCCCGAAATTCCTGAAAAGGCATGACGTCCATTTTAGTAATGCACATAGCAGGATAGTTGGTTTTTAACATGTAGCACCGTGAGATACTTATCTCTTAAAGATGTTTCCTGCTGATCTCAGCTGCTTTTCTCAGTTCTTGGAAAAACCATTTGTGTGTGTTTGTGTGTGTGTGTGTGTATATATGTTTGCGTGTATATGTACATATACACAAGAGTTGATGCTCAAAATTTGATGGTTGGGAGAGGAAACAGGGAAGGATAGGTGCTCCCTGTTCTGAACGATATGACAATAAGTGAGAAGGCAGGGTAGCTTTGGAAAAGTCACTTCTGTTTCAAGTGTGGATAGCAGTACCTTATTTAGAGAGGTTTTTGGCCAAATTAGTCAATAGACTCACTGCCTTGTAAAGGCAGAGAAGTACTCTGAAAGCAGTGAGAGTTAGGAATAGAGGGGCCAGGTGGTATACGTGGGACCTGAGTTCAGGCTTTGTGTGGTGCCCAGGGTGGGCGGTGGAAGCAGATACAGATCTGCAAGTGGTAGACCACCTGCTCTAGATAAGCCTGAATAACATTTCTTATTAACTGAAAATATCGGTGAAAATGCAAGGTCATTTTCCTGACATTATGGGGTGACTTGACGAAGTCAGTGTCTGGAGAGAGGGATGGGTCTGCTTTCAGCGACTGCTGAATCCTATAACCTGGACTCTGTGCTGGATTCCTCTCTGCTCTTGGTCATCCTGGGCATTGAATATGTGTAGCATAGCCCTCTTCTCAATATTGTTCTTTAATTTTGACACTCCTAGGTGTGGGAAATGCACAAGATTTCCAATTTTCTTAAACAGTGACTATAATAGGAGTTTGATTAGTTGGTACATGTAATGTTAAATGGGAGATCCTCTAGAACACAGATTGGCAAACAGTTTTTGTAGAGTGCCAGACAGAAAATCCTTTAGACTCTGTGGGCCATATGGTGGTCTCTGTCACAACCACTCAACTCTGCCATTGTAGCTCAAAAGCAGCATAAGCAAATACATATATTCATGGTCATGGCTATATAGGTTGAGTGTCCCTTATCCAAAATGCTTGGGACCGGAAGTGTTTTGGATTTCAATTTTTAAAAATGTTTGGAATATTTGCATATATAATGAGATACCTTGGGGATGAGACCCAAATCCATACATGAAATTCATGTATGTTTCATATACACCTTATGCACATGACTTGAAAATAGTTTTATACAATATTTCAATAATTTTGTGGAAGAAACAAAGTTTATGTTACGTACTTATGTGTGGAACTTTCCACTTGTGGCATCATGTTGGTGCTCAAAACTTTCAGATATTGGAGCATTTCGGATTTTCAGATTAAGGACATTCAACCTATATTCCACTAAAATTTTACTTACGAAAATAATTGGTGAGCCAGGTTGTAGTTTGTCAACCCTTGCTTTTTCAAAGTGGCTAATTTTATTGATCCTTAATAGAGAAGGGCTTTAGTAAAAGGCCTTCCTGGGGCGGGTGGAGAGGGGAACGGAACAATTTATAGGCAATTGTTTAGCCTCCTCTGCCCCAAATTATAATTCCTTAATTAGTGGTTATTAGTCATAAAAGTAGTATACTTCTGTTTATCACTTATAGTGGCTTGAAGGAGTTGAGAATTTTGTACTATCAGTTCCTGTTGATGGAATTTCACTCCTTCCTCTAAAGATCTGAATATATATTGAAAAGCCTGCTTCTGGTAGGTAGCTCAGCTGTTTGGACGAGGACAAATTCTGGGTTAACTGGTTGGGTCTTTATGTCAAACTGCTTGGATCGAAATCCCAACTCCACCATTTATTAACTGTATGGAGACAAGCAAGTTACCTAACTTCTCTTTGCCTTGGTTTTCTCATCTTTTATGTGAGAATGATAATACCTTCCTCATCAGTTGCTGCAAGAATGTTAAATGTAATGTATGTAAAATGGGTAGCACAGTGACTGTCATGTAGAAAGTGTTCATTAAGTGTCAGGTATTGTTACATCAATTTTCTTCAGTGTCAGAGGTTTGCCGTAGAGTTTTTCTTATGGTATGCTTCTAGGAAACAGATACCATCTATAGATTCTGTTCTCTAGTATATTACTTTTTTCCCCCTGCAGATGGCTTTACTAACTTTTGCTCATTAGTAAATGACACTAATTTGTATTATAAATTATGCCTGAGTAGATATTCATGCTGCCCAGGGAAAGCTGTGCAGAACTGATGATAAATTTAATTTGTTTGCAGCAAAGTCCAAGAGCAGATGCTGTGGCACTAGTACTCCACTCAGAGGCCTTGCCTATCAACACATCTGCCAAGACTTGCTTTTCACTCAAAAATCCAAAAGGTTTCATCCTTCTGTGTTTTCTGTCTCTGGCAGCTGAACCAGTGCTGTCACATCACAAACAACTTCTTTTCTTAATATACACATCTGGCGTTGGCAGTTGGACTGACTTCATAAGAGCACATGATCATCACTCATTACAAGATTAAAAAGTACCCTATGGCATCATTGATGTTTTTTAACTTTGATCTTTTGCAGTTGTGATTCATCTCGGTTATAAAACTTCCCTTTAAAGGAACATAGCCGATGACTTATTAGAACCTTCATCTTAAGTAGCATAAACATGAAAATGGTGCACATCTTTACAAAATGCCATTTATTTTCTTTGCCAGCTTATCATTTTAAGACATGACATCATACTTAAGATCCCAAATTTGTAAGTCTTGTGTTTAGGCAAGGCATTTTGACCTTCTATTGGCAAGCTAGCTCTGAAGAACAACTGTCAGCCAGAGAAGTGGTATAGCAGCAGCAGCAATAGTAATGCATTTAGATACCTAGCTCTTTTAAACATCAGTTTCTATTAGAATCCCTTGTTCCATCTGTGGACTTGGTTCCACTTCCAGTCTGATTTAAATAATTTCTACAGGAATGTGAAATATGATGTTAGCAACATCATATTCTATAGAAGTGGTTCAGAGTTAGGGAAGAGGACTGATGGAAAAAGGTGTTATTGGTTGTGCAGAGGATGGAAAAAGTAAATAACCTTACATAGAATAAATTCGCTTTCTGCATTTTTAGTTGCCTATTGCTAAATAATAAACTACCCTCAAATATAACATCCAGTTTATTATTTCTTATGATTCTTTGGGTTGATTGGGGTTCTTCTGGATGGTTTTTCTATTGGTAAGGCTTGGGGTCTATCATGTAGCTGCAATCAGATAATGGCTTGTGCTGGAACATCCCACATGTTTCATTTATGTATCTGATGCCTTGGTGGGATGGCTGGATGGTTGGACTCAGCTGGAATGATGGGACAGCAGGCCCGACCGCATCTCTGTCTGTATAATCCTGGATCCTCTTCCTCTCCATGTGGCCTCTCCGTGTGGTCTTTCCCGCTGAGTCTGACTTCTTACATGGTGGCAGCTCAGGGCTCCCTCAGGTACAAAACTGAGAGGTCTCAGGCCTTGTTTTTTGTTTTCTTTCTTTTTTTTTTTTTTGAGATGAGATCTTGCCGTGTCATCCAGGCTGGAGTACAGTGCCATGATCATAGCTCACTCCAACCTCAAACTCATGGGCTCAAGTGATCCTCCCACCTCAGACTCCCAAGTAGCTGGGACTACAGGTATGTGCCTCTATACCTGGCTAATTTTTACATTTTCTGTAGAGATGGGGTCTCACTATGTTGCCCAGGCTGGTCTTGAACTCCTGGCCTCAAGTGATCCTCCTGCTTTGGCCTCCTGAGCAGCTGGAATTATAGGTGTGAGCCACTGCACCCAAGGGTGTTGGACCTTCTTAAGGATTAGGCTCAGAACTGGCATGGAATTGCTTCTCTACATTTGACTGGTTAAAGCAAGACACAGGTGCAGCCTGGATTTAAGGGAAACAACCACCAATGGTATGAACGTTGGGGGGTGTGGTTCATGACACCAATGTCATCAACTTACGTAAGTGCTTAGCTGGCAGTTGTCATTGTCACAACAGGAGAAATAATTTTTTCAGGGTACCATCTTCTGAAAGGACTCTTGGCTTTTTCAATCTAGGGGACATTCAAAGAAAGTGATTCCAAATTTACTACTCTAATGGTTGTGTCATTCTGAATTGAACAGATTTGGTGAACGTCAGATGAATTAGTGGTGGGTATTCACTTGTGGTGCTTGGTATTAGCAGATCCATACTCAAGTGAGAAGAACATCAGATGTTTGAACAAAAAGAAGTATGAGCCTTACCCAGCAACATGACAAGTCTGTAGCAGAAATATCTTATGAATCCTCAGATGGTTAAGATTAGAGGGAATTTTTTAAATTTTTTTGGGATGGAATGGCATGATCTTGATCTGGCTCACTGCAACCTCCATCTCCCAGGTTCAAGCAATTCTCCTGCCTCAGCCTCCCAAATAGCTAGGATGACAGGTGTGTGCCACCATGCCTGGCTAATTTTTGTATTTTTAGTAGAGATGGGATTTTGCCATGTTGGCCGACTGGTACTGACCTGCTGACCTCAGGTGATCTGCCCACCTCGGCCTCCCAAAGTGCTGGGATTACAGGCTTGAGCCAGTGCTCCCGGCCAAGATTAGAGGTTTTATACTTTATATCATCCAACTTTGAAATTCTTGCTTGCTGGTACCCTTGCAAACCTATTGCCTGATACATGTGAGTGGGTTTCTAAAAATTTTTGTGTGTCAGGTCTCAGGTAAGTAAATCGTATTTACTCTCAAGGAGAGAACAAAGCTGTGAATTGTGTACTTCCTGCCAGGGCACTGGCATTCACCACTGATCAGCCAGCCACCTATCGTGAGCTGGTGGGAGAAAGGAGAAGCTCTGCCTTTTTTCCTCCCGTGATCTAGCTCCTTTCTTGCAGGCTCAGAGTACATGGCTGCAACATTTCTCTGCTTGGCTTTGTGTATGGCTTCAGTAAGGGTCTGGGACTTAGGTTAGTGAGAGGTTATCTGGAAGTACAGGGCACTGTTGGTATTTCTAGGCTTGCCTTAGTATCATGCTTCACTCAGCTTGTTAGGCTTAGGTCCTGCAGCTAAACTATTTTCTTTTCCTGTCTGCTCATTCTCAATTGTGCCCAATTCATCAACAAATCTGTAATTGTTCAGAGAAGTTTTATTTCTCCGTATTTTTGAGGCATGTCCAATTGCAGAAGTTTTACCTTAAAAAACTTGAGTTAACAGACTTAACAAACCAGGCGGTCTAGGCAAGATATTATCTCATTTTTCTGTCACGCTGTTCCACCTAGTTCTGAGACTGCTTTCCAGCCTGGTGAAGGGTGGAGAGAATGGAGGGGTTGACATTTTCTCTTCTTCATTCCAGCTGATGTCAGCAGCAGCTCACTTTTATCCTCCATTACTTTTCATCTTAGTTGGGTGAAGGAATGAGCTTTTTATGCCAAAGACTGGCCTGTGATCTTTGCTTATTTACCAAAAGAGGATACTTATTTTATTTTATTTTATTTCAAATGGAGTCTTGCTTTGTCGCCCAGGCTGCAGTAGAGTGGTGGGATCTCGGCTCACTGCAACTTCCGCCGCTTGGGTTGAAGCGATTCTCCTGCCTCAGACTCCCGAGTAGCTGGGATTACAGGTGCGTGCCAGCACACCTGGCTAATTTTTTGTATTTTTAGTAGAGACGGGGTTTCACCATGTTGGCCATGCTGGTCTCAAACTCCTGACCTCGTGATTCACCTGCCTCGGTTTCCCAAAATGTTGGGATTACAGGTGTGAGCCACCGTGCCTGGCCCAGGAAGATGCTTATTTAGAGATTGGTCACATGTGAAATAAGGTGGGGGGACATGTAAAATGTGTTGGATAGAGGGACAGCAGATGTATTTTTTAAGGTTATTTGATTTTTCTGGACACAGTTCTTGCATTCACATTCTTGCAGTCTGTGAAGATGATTTGAAAAAACCTTGATAGGCTTTGTGCCATGCCCCAGATGCCACAGGTCTGGGTTTTAGTCCTTAGTGCAAAGCATTAGTAGAGAAGCCCTGAACTTCCTGACTTTCAGACTTCCCCTGGGTTCTTTACTGTCTCTGAAGTGCCCAAGGAATAGAATTTATGAGTAAATGCCATGTTTTGATATTTACAAGTTGGCAAATACAAGCAGCAATTTGATTGTCATAGATATTCATCACTTGGCTACCAGTACGTAAAACATCGTTGAAAATCTTTAACTTAAGAGAATAATAACAGTGAAAAAAACCCACTGTTCTCTGTTTCCCTTTCTTCAAGAAGGATGAGGGCGGCGGGGGGATGGGTCAGAAGCGCTGGTGGAGGTTATGTCTGGTGGTTGGTGGAATGTGCTCTTGAGAAGACCAGTTTTAAATATCTTTCAGTCCTTTTTTTTTTTTGTTGACTGGCTGTCAGGAGCTGGGAAGATAGCCAAGAAGGAAATGACACATCGAGAGGCATTTTGTGTTGTGCAACATTCTGTGGAACTGATGCAAGGATATATGGCCTGTTTACACATTCCTTCGCTCGCAGACTGCATGGCAGTAATTTAATTCAGCAGCACATGGCATGCTGCAGCAAGGAGCTATGGCATTAACATCCTTTCATGGCAAATTATCACCACCGTTAAAACATGCTCGTGTCCCTCCTTTGCACTCTTCCCTGGCTTCCCGGCTCCGAATGTGCGTTCTCATTGTATTGGACTTGTGTTAACAAGGCACTGCAGCTTTCACAGCAAGAGCACAGTTTCCACATGCATATGTTCCAGTTGATATATTTACTTCTAACTAAATATAGCATGGCAAGTTTTCAAGTGATATGTGTTCTAAAAACACATACATGCTTGATCCAAATGTGTCAGTAGTTTGTATCTTAGTGTAAGTCAGGAATCATTCATTCTGCAAATAGTGTTAGGGACTTGACAGGGACTTGAGAGAAAGGGGTTCCCCCCGCTTTTTTTGGTCTCTCTCTCTCTTTTTTTTTTTTTTTTTTAATAAAAATGACTTTCCTTCTCAAAGATAATAATTCCTGATAGATCACTGAAATACTCTGTTCACCTCTATTTTGTTTGTGTCTGGCAATTTCTTCAAGGAAGACTAGGCCAGTGAATAGGATATACTTAAAAATAGCAGGGAAAAGAAAAGATTTGTTATATTGCTTTTCCCATTCATACCTGTCCCTACCTAGCATTTTTATAGGACCCACTTATGATGTCAACTAAAGAACATCTTTAACCTTCACATAAAATCTCAAAAGTTTTTATTTAGGCAGGTATAAAAAATAATTAATTACTCTTGTTTTTTCAAGTAACTTTTGGAAATTAAGAAAAGGCATAAAAACCATTTAGGTCTAGAATATTAATTCAAGATCATATGTAACAGTTAAAATAAAAGACTGTGTTTGTAAGTAGCAAAGGAAGGGCTCCAGTTCTCAGAATTTCTCTTCTACTGTGCACTGGTGGTGAAAATCTATTTGTTGGAAGACCAAAACCCTTCATTAAAATTTAGGATTAAGGCTTAAACCCACGCACCCCTGGAAAAGGTAACTCGGACTTAAATTCTTATTAAGATAAAAACAAGTGATATAGAATCCTTTTTTGGGAAGTAGCTTTTGGAAGATAGGGGGAGAGTGGTCAGTGAAATCCTGGGTACCAGAAAGTAAACGGTGAGTAGCAGTGTGCAGCAGGCAGGACCATTGCTGGTGGCCTCGAGGCCAGTGGTTGCCAACTTCAGGCATCACAATTTTGCTGCAGGTCGACTGTAGCAATGAGCATTCCTGATGCTTTTCAGTTCTGATATACTCTTTAGAGTGCAAGATTTTGTTACTGAAAGGTGAGAGTTTTGGGTTTCTGTATTTCCATATCTCTCTCTTCTGCAAATGTTTTCCTTTCAGAGTATTCCTTTTTTGTTGTTCTCGATACATGCTAGCTTTCCTACTCTATTGGTTTGCAAGTTACCATTGAATGTGCTTCTTTTATTTTAGTATTATCTTTACCATTTTAATATGTAAATTTGTCTTATTAAAATTAATCACGATCTCTGTCCATACAAGAACTTTAGCATTCTTTAAACTGCAGTCTCACCCCCTCTCTTCTAATGTCGTTATCTGATATTTTAGTATATTTCGTTATCTGATATTTTAGTATATTCTTGTTTTATATTTTCTGGATTAGTCATTATCGGTGTTTAAAAAATGTTTATACTTGTATATATCCATTATGTTTATTGATTCATTTGCTCATCATTCCTTCCTTCACCTTAGTTCTTCCTTCTAAGTTGAGTTTGCTTTTTTCTTGATGTAGATCCTTCAGTAATTCCTTCAACGAGAAACTGTTGGTGTGAAACTCTCAGAGAGTTTTTATTCCTGAAAATGTTAGCAGTTGTGTGTGTTAGCTGCTGCCAACATGTGGTGATGTGAGAGGCATTGTGCTGAAAGCCTGTCTGCTCTGAGTGCCTGAGATCCACACTTCCAGTTATTCCTTTGTATTGAGACTTTCAGGTCATTATTATCAGGTTAGCTGGAGTAGTATTTAAGGAAATGGAACACAGGACAGATAATATTCATGAAAGATGGTGGAAGGGAAATGTTTCTAAGCTCCTGTCACTCTGGAGAGCTCTGGAGAGGTCTAGGGTCAGTTAGTGGGGAGGAGGCAGGAGGGAATGTTCCTGCAGAGGAGAAAGCAAAGAAAGGGGGAGGAAATTAAATACCCTATTTTACACTTTTGCCGTGGGCAGGCACGGAGTTGCTTTGGAACTTTTTATCCAACTTTATGTTAAAGAACTCCATCATTACACTTGCTCTGCAGAGGTCATGTGGCTGTTGCTCCTTGAACAACCACAGCAGGCATCCTTAGATATTGGTGTCCACATGTTTCTATCATCTTGGTGAGAGTACAGGACTCAGAACCATAAGAGCTGTCTTTTGTATGGTAAATGAATCAATGAATTAAGAAGAGGGAAGAAAATAATGTGTGGACTAGAGGGACATGGTTTAAGAGGGCCAGGAGACCATGAACTGGGGTAGGACTAGCTCTGGGCAAGGTGGATGGGGTGACTCCAGTGCCGGCTGGGTATGTATCTTCCTGGGGTTGTGCAGTAGTTGGCTGGTGGGGAAGACATCAGACGACACTGAAGCAAGCTGGTGCTTTCTGCCTTTTTCTGTGAATTCTCAGACTGCATATGCACCCTCCACAACATGCATTCTCATCTTCTCATTTATCTCCTTGGAGTTAAATTTTATGAGATACAACCTGCGTAAAAATGCTAGCATGTATTTTGGTTGCAGGGGATACTCAGGATGATTAATCAGGGCTTTATGCCTCTTTAGGATTGGCCTAGGAAATTATTAGTGGCAAAGATGGGCCCTTCAAGGAGATGATGAAGGTACCAAATGCAGGTTGTTGTACAGGAAGTGAGGAGAAATATAGATGTGTAAAAAGAAGGGTGAGTGTGAAGGCTGGGTTACTAATTCTAGAGCTTTGGTTTCTGTTTCACCCCCTCACTGTTTACTCCAGCCTACAAAAACAAGTGACAATGTGTTTTCTACCATGAGGGCTGTTTCAGAGTAGCTGAACAGGGAATTAATCTGTAAGGGTAGTTTATGTTTAAGAGGTGGATTCCCTTATGGCTAAGGGAATTGGAGGACTCAGGAATTCTTCTTTTGAGACCTCATTGCCATCTTTGTTACCTTAAGCAAATCACTAAACTCCTCTCTACTTCCATTTCTTCGTCTTTCAAATGGAAATAGACATGAAGACAACTTCGCAAAGTAGCTGGGAGTAACTCCTAAGGAATGATCATAAAGTACTTGGCACACATGAAGGGCAGCTTAAATACCAAATAGTAATTATGTAGCGCCTTTCTGCCAAGGAGTTCCAAATGCTTAGACATTACCTCAGTGATTCTCTGTACATCCCTCTGAGGGAGGCATTATCCTTTTTACACATAAGTAAACTGAGGCATGGACACCCGAGAACTCATTTGTCCTGTGTTACTCTGCAAGTCAGCAGATGATTTATAGAGACAGGCAAGGATTCCAGATATTTTCCTGTTTATCCTGTTGCCGTTTGTCAAGTCTGTGTAAGTGTCGGGCCCAGGGCATTCTTGGTTGGTGTGATGAAGCAGTGTTACATAAGAAGCATGCTTGGTGCTGCAGTAGCATCACTGAATAGTACAGAAGTCAAAGGTATAAGGCCTGGCACAGAGTGGGCAAGCACTTCATGGATATAGGTATGTTTGTTGAATGAGTATTGAAGCTCAAAGGAGAGCGAATAACTGGAAATGAGGATAATTGCTGTAAGGAAAAGGAGCATGACAGTAGAACTGACGACTGTTTCCAGTTAATGACTGCCTCTGTGATGTGAAGGGCCTGTGTTACCTGAATGATGTGGGACTAGATGGATCTGAGAAAGATCCATTCCTCCCCTGACCCTGTCCCAACACTGAAAACACCATCCCCCTTTAAAATAGCAGAGCCTTTTTTGTGACAATTAGAGGTGTGTTTTAAAACGTAATATTTCCGGCATTTTTTCATTCACAAAATTACTTTTGAGTGCTTACTGTTAGCCAGGTGCCAGGCAGGCGCGATCCTCCCTTTGAGGAGCCTACATTCTGTAGAGAAAAAGGGCAAGAAACAAGTAAACAAACATTTATCTATAATCACATCTAATTGCAAATTGTGATAAGTGCTGCAAAGGGAACTGATGTCATAGTAAAGAGTAATGGAGTGGGAGGGAACAGAATGGAACCTACTGAAGAGTGGTCCAAGGAAGGCCGGTCTGGGGAGATGACAACGGAGCACAGACCTAAGGGGTGAGAAGAAGCCAGTTTGAGGAAGAGTTGGGGGAAGAGACATCAAGGCAAAAGGCATATTGTGTGCAAACCTTGAACACAGTCAGTATCAGAATCTAATACCTAACTTTGCTAGGTGAGAGGACATTAGCAATGCCTACATCGTTGGGAAGAGGTTGCAAAAAGAGTAAGCTGGACTCACACACCCAAAAGTTGCTGTATTTATAATTGTACCCAAGGCTGGTGTGGTGTAATTAGAGGAGCACAAAAGGACCCTTCATGTTCATCCCTCCTGGCCCCAAACCACTCTCATATCATTCTCACCAGGTGCCTGAGATTCTTCTTCGAGTTAAGGCTTCGAGGACAGGATGTTCACAGATGTTATCTGCAAAGGATAACACATTCTAAGCCATTTTTGGTGAACAACTTGGTTTAAATAAGTGAATCAGATCAGATTAGCTAGATACTTATTTTATAGCAGAGGACCACGAGACCCAAATTGGTAGGGAAAGGAGGTTGAGAAAGACCTTGAAGAGCTCTGGTGAGAAAAATTGAGTGGGAGTAGATGGAGGGGGAATGGCTTGTCTGTAGCTGGGGCTCCATAAGAATTCTGGGTCCCAAAGAACATGTTTTCTTAGAAAAAGAGCCATAGGAGTGGGCCTCTACTAAAAATAACCCAAACAAAGCAGTAGGTTATCTATATGAGTAGATTCTCTTAGGACTATGTGTCATGCAGTAAAGCCTTGGCTTTTGTGGACAATGAGAAGCAATCCCAAAGGTGATCTGGGTTTCAAAACATAAGAGCAACATGGAAAACTTCAGAATGTTTAGCGAAGAGCATTGATGATGATTAAAGGCTTGTAAAATTGAACCTATGAGGATAAGTTGAAAGACTTGGGATCATTTAGCTTCAAGAAGAGGAGACTGAAAAATGACTTAATAACAGACTTCAAAATTATGAGAGTTATTAAGCTATGTATGGTGACCAGCTGTTTTGTTTCTGGCAAAGTCAGAGAAAGAATAGGTTTCGACTGAATTAGGTTAGATTTAAAGAAGAACTTCTTGACTATAAGAATTGTTAAATAGTTCAGGTTGCTGAAGGATGAGGGCTTGAATGAAGGACTTTTCAAATCCCTTCCCTTTTAGTGATTCTCTGTGTGTTTATAAAGTGCAACAAAGTGCCACCTTTCTGCTTTCAAAATCAAAGGCATGATTTCTGTTTTCCATTATAATTCTGAAGCTCAGACTCACGGAGATTTGTGGACATAAATAATGAGGGTAATTTGTCTTGATTCAGTGGTCATTAGAATCTTTAATTGAGAAAAATATGACCAAAAAGAGGAACAGATCTGCCATATGATCAAAAAATTGTTATTGATAATCAGAATAGGTGCATTATTAATTTTGGACTAAGGGGGATAGTGTTTTATTGTTAGAAAAACCCAGGTTCATTTGATTTGTATATTCCAGATAGAAAAGTAGGGGGCTTTATGAAATTGATTCATTTTTGTCTGTTCCTTCCCTACTGGGAGAAATCAAAAACATTTCCAGGTGACACCAAAGTTCGTACAACCTGGATCTTGAGTGATGCAATCCAAAAATCACCCTCAAGGAATTTATTGTCACAGAGAAGGAAAGAGAGAGGAAATAAGTAGGATTTATTTTTGAAAGCAGAAACCTTCATGCATTTAAAGGCTGGAAGAGAAGTTGAGCAGAGCAAGTCTAAGAAAGGCTGGCTGGACACACCATTCCTTTCAGCTCTGGAGCTGGAGCTGCAGGAAAGAAAGAGACCTGTTTTCAGGGTTAACTTTTCTTGGAGAAGCCAAGCATCAGAGTTTGTATTTTTAAGTTTATTTTTTAATTCATGCTTTTGCTTATTAAATACCTGTCTGAGCAACTTTAGTAATCATAAATTAGCACACCTGCACATGGTTTGCTTTAAGCATTCACTGATAGCTCACTGATGAAATGATGAGAAACAACGCATGTACACACACACACACATGCACACACACACAGTGTTTTAGATGAGTTCTTGTTTTGAACTAAGTGCATACAATTTTCTCTAAAGGAAAAAAATAATCAAGAGACCAAAGAAACAGACTTTGAAACAGGTGACACAACAAGGAAGAAGGCTGAGTGGGTGTGGTGCCAGGCTAGGGAAAGGAAAAATACTCAGAAAGCCTATTTTTCTTTCCTCCCAAAATAACTTGGGCTCCATGGCTCATTAAGAACATTTAGACCCTTAGCCACTACACTTTACCTTTCCAAAGCACCATCACTGGTGGAGAACCACCCACAGCCCAAGGTGGGTCAGAAGTCACAACTTGCTTTCTTCCACTGCTCTCCTTTCTTCATTGTCCATGGCATTTTCTTAGTGGTCTTGTCACTTTGGCTCTTTATTTAGTCCTTCTTATGATTTCTACATTTAGATCTCTCCCACCCCTCACCCCCAAATGATTTATTTTCAAACCTCTTCTAAAGATTCGTAAAAGCTACGGCTGTCTCTTCCACCGGAAAAGCCAACGTAAAGGTGATTAGTGGCCCTCCTCTTTTGCTGTGAGGCCAGAGGATTGATGGTGGGAAGGAAAATCAGCTGGAGAGAGGTTTGGTTTCCTCCTGTTGTTTATCTTTATAAAAAAGAACCCTCTTCTCGAATACTTTGCTATAGGAAAGGTCTCTTCCTTACCTATGTGGGGGACAGTGGAGGGCCAGTTCCATATTTTCTGCAGTAACTGAGGCTGGCTCTGTTTTCCTGAAGAGTAAACTGTGAAACTGAGGATATATTGGGTTATCTGAAGCAACAGAACACCCATTGGTATACCCACAAAAAGTGTTTGATTATCTGTTCTCCCCTGAGGATTTTACTTAAGACTTATAAACCAGTCTCCCTTTCCTTAAGAGTTACTGTGATAGAGACAGAGTGAGAGCTTTCAGTGGTCAGGGCTTTATAGAAGGCTGGACACATGGCCATGATAATGCCTAAAGCACAATTGAGAAGGATGGAGGCTTTTATGAAGGTCCTGAGATTCAAAGGGAACAAAAGTGGATGATTTGGAGAGTGTGTCAGTGAAGGTCCTGTGCTTTGAGCATGTCTCAGGAGATTCCCACATTGACTCTCTTTGGGTATTTATGAAAGTCTACATTGTTAGCACAGATCTGACATAGCAAAGAAATTTGCTGGGGCCAGGGATCCAAGCATTTTTGGATTCTACAATTAGGAAAGCATCGATGGTCCAAAACGTAGGATGAACATTCATTTTATTTTTTGTAGAATATATTTTTGTCCCCTTTCTGTATATTATATATTGGTTCTATATTTTGTGAGACCTGGTGCAGCAGTTCCTTGGTAGAGCCAAATAGCCTGAATAAGAAGAAGGAGAGATGCCTCTTCCTTTGCTTTCATTCTAGATTGTGTTGGAGCTGTGCCGAGGATAGTGAATGGAGAAACGGATTATAGTTAATTTGTCACCAACTAGCCCAGTGGTAGCATTTGAATGGAAGTAAGTTAATGGAAAAGGACTTTGCAAGACATACCAGCCCCAAGGACTCATTTTTACTGAGGGTCAACCCACTGTCAGATATAGCTGAAGAAGCCCTTCTGTGGTATGGAGCCACCATTTCTTTATTCTCTTGTTAGGAGAACTGAAATATAAATATATGAAATTTTGCAACTGAATTGGAAAAAATCTGACACTGAAGGATGAAATGTATCTTTTATAGCATGAGATTTGTGGCACAAACTGACCAGAGGAAGGAAATCTGATGATCTAGATAGATGCCTTTGGTTATTACAACTTTTACTGAATGCCTCTTTGCTAAGAACTCAACAGCATGAGTCATCTCTTAGCTGTAAACAAAAACTTTTATGGGGAAGCGAGAAATCCTTGTGTTTGAAGGAATAGGTGGCATTTCCGGCAAATTTATAAATGTCTCCTTTCATTCCTTTCTAAATTGGAATAAATTGCTCCAAAAAGTCTATCAGAAGATTATGTATCTATGTATGTATTTATTTATGTATGTGTGTATGTATGTTTTTTCATTACTGCAATGAGCTCCTGCAGCTGAATCATAGCTGAGTTCTATTCCTACTTCTATTCCTGGTGCTATTTGGTCAGTTCTTGGAATGGATTTTGAAAGTTTTCACTTCAGGAAAACACAGTCTCAGGCCGGGCATGCTGGCTCATGCCTGTAATCCCAGCACTTTGGGAGGCCGAGGTGGGTGGATCATGTGAGGTCAGGAGTTTGAGACCAGCCTGGCCAACACAGTGAAACCCCGTCTCTACTAAAAATATAAAAATTAGCTGGGCGTGGTGGCAGGTGACTGTAGTCCCAGCTACTTGGGAGGCTGAGGCAGGAGAATCGCTTGAACCTGGGAGGCGGAGGCTGCAGTGAGCCGAGATTATGCCATTGCACTCTAGCCTGGGCGACAGAGTGAGACTCCAGGAAAGAAAAAAGAAAAAGAAAAAGAAAAAGAAAAGGAAAAGAAAATATAACCTCACTGTTCTTCTCTACATTTAGCCAGGCTGTTGGAAAGCTAATGGTTTAGAAATTATTTAAAGCAACTGCTTTAAATATTATTATTTGCAAAATAGCATCTTAAATCCCAAGACCTCTATACAACTTACAAAGTATCCGTAGCAATTCAGGGAAATTCTTCTTTTTTAAGTTTTATTTCATTTTTAATTGACAAATAATTATATTCCAGTAAAATTCCAATGTTGATATTTAGATGCTTTTGTTCTTGGTGAGCTTGGTGATTAAAATAAGGTAACTTTAGGAAAGAAAATCAGCTTTAATAACATATCTATATTGTTTATTTCTACATTAATTGAGCAAACTTTTGTACCATGGCTGCTCTGTCCAGGGCCTTTGAGAATGCTAAGTGCTGATGAAATAACTTTGAGAGTCTAACGTGAAAGCGCAGACTTGAGTATAAACCCAGCAGAATTGAGTATAAACCCAAGATTAGCACCCACAAAGGGCTGGATTTGTAGTCCTTTTATTTGTCTTTAGCACAGTGTGAAGCGGGTGGAAGGTGAAGGAGCAAGGTAAAGAGACTCCTGTGACAATCAGCAATATGCCTTTAAGTTCCTTGGGCCCTGCTTATCTTTACTAAGCCATCTTTTCTTCTTAGAGAAATTGCAATCACTATTGGTCACAAGAAATTAATATTCTCACGTACCTTACAAGATGTGTTGAGCCTGTTAGCCTTTAATGCCATTGTAGATAAATGCCCTGCCGTTGTAGGTAATCATACTTTTGGTTTTTGATAATTTAGATTATGTGGAAAAAAATTCTGTTTTGGTGAAAATACAACATTGTTAGGATTAGTAACAAAAACATATATATGATGCTCAGTGCTGCCAATTGTTTCCTTTTACATTTTAAGTAACATTTACTTCATTTAATTAGTATATAAGAAGATCTGTTGTAAACATTTTAGAAAATCCAGAAAGCATTGAGAAAAAGGTAAAAGTCATTTGAAACTCAACACCAAAGATAATCGCAGTTAATATTTTGACATAATTCCTTTTACTACTTTTTCCTAAAAGTATTTGTACGTATGAATATATATTCACATATACTTTTTATTTTATACAGTTTTGCATCTTCTAAACTGATTTTATTTTTTAATCATTCAAAGGAATTGACTGACCTATGCCCTGAATCTTAATCTCAAAATGGTAAATCCTGCTTGATTAAAAATGAACATTTTGAAAATTAATTTACAAAAATTGGTATAAAATCACTTCCTTTAAAAACATTATAGCCCACTGGATTATTTATTTTCTGATATGGTTGTCTGACTTAGAAGACAACTCATATTGAGTGTACATTCTTCTCCTTGCTTTTCTTCTTGCCTCTTTTTTCCTTTTATCTCTGTTCTGTTTTATAGGTGCTCACAGATGTTTGGTATGCTAATCAAATAAGAATATGCTATGTTGGGCACTCTAAGCATGTTTTGAGGGTCTCTTGGGTTTCCTCTTCAGACTTCCTCAGGGCTCCATCTCTATATGTCATCTCTTGGACTGGTTTATGTATACCTTAGCAAAGGATGCTCAGACCTGCCCTAGGCTTTTCTGGGCTTTCAGAAAATAATATATTCTATATTTGCATAGCATACAAAGTTTGTAATAACACTGATGACTTCACAACAACCCTGTAAAGTAGACAGAGAAGATGCCATTTTACAAGTGAGAAAGAAGGCTGGAGAAATTAAGGAACTTGCCTGGGATCACACATCTGTGTTGAACATTTCATATTTAAAATTGGTTAGTATGATTCAAATCAAATTCAAGATGAACAGAAGTTCCTGCTGCGAATTTGAAGAAAAATGTGTAAGATATCACTATGTTACCACATCCAAAATAATTTCAGATTACTCTAACTAGAAGCTAGCCAATTTTTATATACCTTTTTTGAGAGGAGGGGGCAAAAGTAAGTAGGAATCAGATACATGTGAAGAAGAAAACAATTCAAATCAATTTTGGGGGTTATGTACTTGTAGTTTTTGTTCTGAGTTGTTCTGGTGGAGGATCAAAGACAAGTGGAATTAATGGAGAAAAAGATGTACGTAGAAAAAAAAATGCCTTTTTAGTGTAGCAGCTTGTTCATTACTAAGGATGGAATGGAAAGGTAATGTTTAGCTTTTCCAAACAAAAGAAGGCTGCAAGTCAGGTCAGGGATGGCTGAATCAGCAGGTAAGGTAGTTCTTTTTTTCGCCTGGACCATCTCCATAGGAGATAGGGTGACTGGAGAAGGGAAGGTGGAAGATCCCATGTCAGATAATGCTTTTTCTTATTTTTGGAATTCTAGAAACATGAAAGATGAGAGGATGTAGATTGAAGACTCTAAAAATCCTGAAAAGTGTAACATTTTCAGTTCATAAGTGTATCTGGAAAAGAAGAAGCATTATGCTTGGCAAATGCTTTGCCTTAAAAGCTACTAAGTCTACCTGGAAATGTAATTTGAATTATTATTATTTTTTATTCAACGCTTGTAAAAACTAACTCAGCCTTTCTAGTGTGACTTTTGACATCAAGGAGGCTAAGTGAAGTAGAGAAAAGTAGGAGGCAAAGTTGGGGAGGCTGGCCCATAGAACAAAGTAGAAGAAATAAGCGAGGGTAGTGGCAGCTTGGCTGATGGGCTGATGAGAGCCGGGGACTGAGTGGAAAAACACTGTGGTTAAAAGCTTTGTGAAAAGTGTGCAGAGGAAGTTCTAAAATGCATTTTCCTGGTTAATATGACAAGGAAGTTCACAGGCATATGAAGGTTTCATAGGCAATGAAGGCTTTCTGACTGACTATATGGGATCTACTCAAATGCAATCATAAATTCTGGGGTAGGAATTTTTTCATTTGTTGGTTTGTTTTTTTTTTTTTTTTTTGAGAGTTTCGCTCTTGTTGCCCAGTCTGGAGGCTGGAGTGCAATGGCGTGATCTTGGCTCACTGCAACCTCCACCTCCTGGGTTCAAGAGATTCTCCTGCCTCAGCCTCCTGAGTAGCTGGGATTACAAGGTGTCCGCCACCACGCCTGGCTCATTTTTGTATTTTTAGTAGAGATGGGGTTTCTCCATGTTGGTCAGGCTGGTCTCAAACTCCTGACCTCAGGTGATCCACCAACCTCAACCTCCCAAAGTGCTGGGATTACAGGCATGAGCCACCCTGCCTGGCTTGGGGTAGGAAATTAAGAACAAAAACAGTGCCAACTTGTAGGCAATGAAGAGTATTTGTTAAGTATCTTACATTCTTGATGAAACTACCTAGAGGCTGTGTTTCACTTTTGTAACATTGAGAAATCAGATAGAAATATTGGGTTACTAAGGAATCAGCTGTGGTAACTTTGATAAACTATAAATTTATTCCATGCCACCAATGTGTTAACTGACAAATACATTATGATCTCCTTCAGTTTCTAATCCTTTTTGCCATGTACATAAATTAAATCAACGAAAAAAGTTGATTATTTTTCCTCTCTGGTATAAGACATTTCAGTAAAAATATATGAAAAATAAACTAAACGGAATCTTCCAGTTAGCTGAATGGACCTTTCAAGGTTCATATATTCATTACACATAAAACTCATATGTAATAATCTGTGGCCAGGGAGAAAAAGTGGCTCTAAGTATGATCTGGAAACATACGGAACCTCCTGACTCCTTCAAATTCCTGAGGTGCTCGTTTGTTAATGTCTCTGGTTTGACAGGGTAAGTGCTATAGATGCAAAACCTCAAGGTCCACAATCTGTCCTCTTGGAAAAAACTTGCCAGCAGAAATGCATAGCTGTATTCTCTGTTTCTAAAACCTGACAGTAACCTGCAGCTTTGAACCACTTGCCTCCTTCCTTCCCCTTCCTGATTAATTTCCTTTTCCTTGTGTGTATGTGACATTATGCAGCCCTTATTTCTGTCTAGATTTCTTGACATCCCATATTCTCTCTTTAGTCTCAACCCTTACTCTTCTTTCAGTTGAATTTACTTTAGCTTGGGTTCTTGCCATAAAGAACCCAAGAACTTGACATGTTTGTAGTTATTTGTACACATTCTTATGGTCACATACATCATGATCTTCCATTTTCAGTATCAAAAACCATATTCCCACAGAGCAGAGACTATAACAGTTAATTTTCTTTGTAAAAATCATAGAGTTACCTGAAAATAACTGACTATACTTGAATTGCTGAATATACTTGAAATTCTGATCCTGCTTTTCTCTACATTGCTCAAATCAACCAGGCAACCACAGTATTTATTGAGCACCTACTGTGTGCCTACAAGTATGCCAACTACACACAAGTTTGGAATATAAGGCACAAAGTTCTACCTCAGAAGAATTAAAATATTGTTCTGGAGATAGTACTATAATTAATAAACAATTAGATGGCACTGTGTATTCAATTCAGCTATCACATGTTCATTCTTTCAACAAATATTTATTGAGCCCTGCCATGTGTCAGGCATTCTTCTATGTGTTAGGAATATAACCTTTAACAAAATATACAAATTTCTTTTCCTCTTGGAACTTGCATTCTATTGAAAGAGGGAGACAGTAAGCAAACAAATGAATATATATATATAAAATATGCAAATATGCAGGTAGTGATAAGTGCTTTAAAGAAAAATAAAGCAGGATAAGGGAACAGAGATAATGGAGGGAGGTGGATGATTTTTCATGTAGGTCAGGCAGGCCTTGCTGATGGGGCAACATTTGAGCAGAGACTTGAATTAAATAGGGAGTGAGCCACCTATTAATATCTAGGTAGCAGAATGTCAAGAGCAAAGGCATTGAGGCCCAGCTCTTTGGCATGGTTATGGGATAGCAAGCAGGCCAGTGTGGCTGCAGCACAGTGAGTGAATGGGAAAGTGATAGGACATGAAGCCACAGAGATAGTTGGGGGCAGAGAATGGTCCTTGGAAGGCCCAGATCAAGTAGGAGCTAGACCATGAGTCAGTCTTCAGGCTCTAGGTCAAATCTGGTGTAGTATTTAAAGTCATAGGACTGGAATAAATAATTTTAGATAGAGAAGAGGGCCAACGACAGATCCCTGGCATAATTCTCAACATTGGAAATAAGGATTAGGAAGAGGAGCCAATGTGGGACTCTGAGTAGGTACAACCAGTGAGATAGGAAGAGCCCCAAAGAATGTGATATTCAGGCAGCAAAGGACTCTGTTCAAGAAGAATGTCACCAACTGTGTCAAATTTTGCTGACCAAGGACTGTCATTGAGTTTAGCAGTGTGGAAGGCATTGGTGATCTTGGCAGAAAAGATGTCAGTGCAAGGATAGATTCAAAAGATCATTTGCTGAAAATTAAGAGAAATGGAGGCTAGAAGGTGAGTATAATGTATTTAGAAAGTGAACACGCTTTCAGGATGTTTAAAGGGAGCAGAGAAATGGGGCAGTAACTGGAAGGGGATATGGCGTAATGGAAAGATCATTTGGACTTAGAGTTACAAAACTGGAGCTCTTGTGCTGAACTGTCAAGACTGAGTGACCCTTGAGTTGGGTGTGGTGGCATGCATCTGTAGTCCCACCTACTTGGGAGGCTGAGGCAGGAGGATCACTTGAGGCCAGGAGTTCGAGGTTGTCATGTGCTATGATTGCACTTGTTAATAGCCACTACACTCCAGCCTTGGCAATACAGCAAGACCCCATCTCTTAAAAAAAAAAAAAAAAAAGTGAGTGACCCTTGACAAACCACTTTGTCTCTCAGAGCCTTAGCATCTTCAGCAGAAAAATGGAAATAATAACACCTACCCATAATGGTTATTTTAGAGGATAGTGTATAGTAAAAGTTTGTCATTTGTAAAGTGCAACATAAATGTAAAAGTCATACTATCCTTAGCGTGTAATTGAAATTTTAAAAGAAAGAAAAGATCACCTGGAGGAAACTAGGTCCTGAAGAAAATGGTTATGATGGATTAGGTGGACTGAAGGCATGTGTTACAGGCACAGGGAAGGAAAAGACCAGGAAATGTGAAGAAGTAGGAATAGCTAGTTTGGAACAGAGGATGAACATTGGGGAGAAGAGGAAAATCACACTGAATAGGTAGAATCAGGCTAATGATGCAGGGCTGTAAAAGCTACTCAGAAAAGTTTGAGTTAATGGAGCAGGCACCAGGGTTGCCTCATGAACTCCCCAACAAGATAGTTGAAGGGAGGGCTTTGGATTGCCACCTGATAGGGAATTACAGGGACTGGATCCATTCTACCTCTGTCCACAGAAGAGCTCCATGTTGTGAAGCAAGAGAGATATTTTGATTTGGTGGGGAAAGCAAGAGGAACCAAATATAAGGAAGACATAGGAGGTAAGGGATATATAGAGGCAAAGAAGCCAGCTGGAAAAATACTCGCACAACCCCAGTGTGATGAGACTCAGGAATGAACCTCATTGTTAGGAAATGTATATGCCATTTAAAGTCACTATCAACATCATGGAGAAGGAAAGTACAAAAGAAAGGAGTGTCTTAAGATGGGGAAACACTCATGAAATGAGTCTGAAGTCAATCGACAAGAGTATTAAGCACCTACTACGTACCACTACTGTTCTTGGCACTAGTCTGGGCACTCTTCTAAGCTCTCTTCTAAGCATGGACTACAAACATGTTTAAGGGCAGGAAATGTGTGGGAGGAAGCCAAACAGTGACAGAATGAGGCTATTTTTTTCTTTTTGTTTTTTTGAGGGATTAGGTACATTTGATTTTGTATTTCTTCTGTGCCTATTATGTAATTTACTAAGTGAATTAGTGATTTTTATTAAATAAATTGTCAATATTAATTGGTTGCTGCAATTTTTTTTTAACAAAAATATGATTTGGCAATATAAATTACTAGCTTTAAAAATGTTCCCGGGGCAGCTGTGGCTAGAACACATGACCAGATTTGGCTTGTCCAACTGCTAAAGACTTCTGTCGAATACAAGCCCCCCAGCATTCATGTGACCCTCATACAAGCAAATAATAAAAAAGACATTAAGATAAATAAAGCAAAATGTACAGAGAAACACTGATTAAAAATAAAGAGAGAAAAAAGAGGTTCCATTCCTGACAGTCTGCTTTAAGGAAATTGCTTTAAATACATGAAAGGATTTAGAATCAATGAGTTGCACTCCAGTTATTTATATCCATATTATCCATATGTTAAGCAACCCGTGTTTCTACCTCTAATTCAGTGAAAGTGCTGGTTGGGTCCTTTCCGGGGAAATAAGAAGGGGGCGGCATTGGTACTCCACCGTTTACTCAACATTAAGCTGATGGGGTGTGACAGTTCTGCCACTGCTTCTCCTTGACATTGAGGTCTTATAGGTCTTACGTGTACCTGTGGGAGGGATGTACAAGCAGACCAAGAACATTGTACCTGGAGATTTAGGTGAGAATAAACAGATACATGATTAAATGAGCTCTCAAACTGGCTGAAAACAGACCTTAAGCACGAAATAATGTGCTTACTAATTTCTGAACTGTAGTTTTGAATAATTCGTCAGGGCTAGGACTCTGGTTTTAATGATTTGTGTGGTGACAATATGCCACTATTCACAATAGAGTTTTTAAAACAGTATATTTATAATTGATGCTGTTAAAATGATGGACTTGGGTTTGGGTTTTAAAGCAGATGTTCAGTGGTTAAGATTAATTTCTAGCAATAGTATTGGAGGTTGAAACCAAAGTGTGCACAAAAGTAAACATTTCCCTTTCAGAGCAAATAATTTGAACTTGAATGAAACTTAAGCAAGTGAGCATCAGTTGCAAGTTAATTTTGACATAGATGTCTGGAAGGCATCATCACTTACCACAGTGAGTCGTAGTGTAATAATTGTCTCTTTGTGCTCATTTGAGTAAAGGAACAAGTTGCTTGTCTAACCCCAGAGTTCTGCTGGCTGGGCAGAACCTGAGGCTGAAGGTGTCCCCATCTGGCCCTATGTGAGGGATGCATACTGTGGCATAGGCACCTTTACAGAGTAGCAGCCACTTGGGTATCTGACCTGAAACAGCACATCGCAGGCAGTTTCTCTTTCTACCAAATATTGATCAATGACTTTTAAAAAGAAGGAGTCTTTACCAAATGGTTTAGTTCCCGGGTCACTTTTCTTTTTGGTCTTGGGTAAGCACAGGAAATAAAATACATGCTGATAGTTTCCAATGGAAATAAAATGTATACCATTACTCTCCAACAGAAATAAAATCTTTCCATACAGAAACAAGAGGAAAAGTCTGTACAAGGAGGCATTTATATCATCCTCAGGCATATTAAAAATAGAATGAATTGACTAAGACATCAAATATTAAAATAATGTTATAAGGTGGACCATGTGCTAAATAGACTACCATTAAGGCATTTTAGGTGACTTTATTATTCCAAAACAAGGAGATATTTTCTTTCTAGCTGGGGAGAAAAATTCTTTCCAACTTTAGTCTTTATTTCATTTGGTGTATGCTGGTTTTTTCCCTTTTGTCTTGCCAGTAGAATTAAAACTGATGGATTTTCTCAGTGTCAGTATGATAATGTAAAACAAAGAAATCTATAGAGCAATACTCAAATTTGTTTAAATGCTTTTTTTTTTTTAAAAAAATGAATTATCCCTCCTTTTATTTTTGTTCCTTTTTTCTTTCAGTTTACTTTTCCCTGGAAAGAATGGGGTATCTCAGTGTATTCATTATTCTGGGTCAGCTTTGAGACAATACAGTGAGGCATTTGCATCCAGATCTTTACTTTATCTTGGAAATACACATATCAATGGAAATGTTTCTATCTTCTTTAATTTGTGGGATAAGACTAATATGACAATGAGTTGAACTCATTGTGGACTGTGTTTGAAATTAGAAAAATGTTTACAACATCGGCCGGGGTGCGGTGCCTCACTCCTGTAATCCCAGCACTTTGGGAGGCCGAGGCAGGCGGATCATGAGGTCAGGAGATTGAGACCATCCTGGCTAACATGGTGAAACCCCGTCTCTACTAAAAATACAAAAAATTAGCTGGGCGTGGTGGTGGGCGCCTGTAGTCCCAGCTACTCGGGAGGCTGAGGCAGGAGAATGGTGTGAACCCGGGAGGTGGAGCTTGCAGTGAGCCGAGATTGTGCCACTGCACTCCAGCCTGGGCGACAGAGCAAGACTCCATTTCAATAAAAAGAAAAATGTTTACAACATCAGAGATAATTTGGCTCCTAAGTGATCCTTTATTGGTTCTCTGTGTATCAGGGACTATGTCTTTTCACCCTAATGTGCTAGGTCCCAGCCCAGTACCTGTTAGGTAGTAGTTAACAGTAAAGTTTTCAAATAAATAAGTGAACTGTTAATTGATTGCTAAACCCAAGAAGTTTGTACCCTAAATATAAACTTTTTTTTTTTTTTTTTTTTTTGGTGATGATGGGCTAGAATGATGACATGAGAATAATGTAAAGTGAAATACAAATCCTTTACTTCTTTTTGATAAGTGTCAGCATTCTAAAACTCTATCTACAGTGGCCCTTGGGTTGCATGAACTGCTTCAAACCAGATTATTGTGTCTGTTGCTTTGCTCTCTAGAGAGCTGGAAAAACCAGCTTAGGTCAATGTCCCAGCATTATCCAAAACTCACTTTCTTACAGAAAATGAAGGAATTTCCTCTTTCAGAATCTGTATATGATTGAGCAGCTAGGTAACCTGTTCATTCACTTTTCTCATTTTACCCTAATGAATATTTTCCTATCAGTCACATCAGAAGTTGTCATTTTGATAGTCATAGGTATTTAACTGTGCCTTAGTAGGATTTATGCTTTTTTAAGTTGTCTGGACAAACCCTCTGATGGGTGTGAATCACAATATCTCTTGATTTACAGTGGGATTGTGGCAGCTCCTTAAGTGGCTGGAACATTTATCTATCACGTGGCCAGTTCACTGCTTTCAAACACAAGAAAACTCTGGGAGTGGCGCTGATTCTTGAGTATATACAAGATTTGCCATCTTTTGAGCCTTGTAAGAAAAATGTGTATAAGCTGGGGAAATACTTTAGAATTTATATGTGACTCTTTCTTTTGTCTCTACCATGGTTCCTTATAAATCACCTGGTGGCTCGGGAGAACAGTATGCTTCTGAAAGAAGGTTACCTGCTTTTTAATGTATTTACAAGCCTTGGCCAACCCATCCATTTCTTGTAGGCATTCCATAGATACTCTGAAAGCTCCCAGTTTCTATTATAATCCTAGAGGATCTTTCAGAGTCATTGCTCAGCAAAATCATCTAAGGGCAGTGAAATGGAAATATGACAACTCTTATTTCATCCTTCTGAAATATTAGTCCTTCATGGTTACTTTTATGATATTTTGAGGGTGTTCTGCAATGGATAATAAATATTATTGGTCAAGAGTCCTATTCTCAAAGGACTCTAATTTTAGTACTATGCATATCTTATATAATAAATATTAATATTTAATTAATCTTAAGTAGTATAAACTTTTCAGTTAATTAAAAAGCAGCCATGTCTAGTTGATATGGTCATACGATGTTTAGAAATTTGCCTTCTGGTCTCTATCTGTAGGAACTTAGGAAAACTACTTCATTTTTCTTTTCTTTTTCTTTTTTTTTTTTTGAGACAAGGTCTCACTGCAATTGCCTAGGCTGGAGTTCAGAGGTACGATTTTGGCTTACTGAATTCTGGGCTCAGGTGAATCTCACACCTCAGCCTCTTGAGCAGCTGGGACTACAGGCATGCACCACCACGCCTGGCTAAATTTTTTTTTTTTTTTTTGTATCTTTAGTGGAGACAGAGTTTCACCATGTTGCCCAGGCCGGTTTTGAACTCCTGGACTCAAGCAATACACCCAACTTGGCCTCCCAAAGTTCTGGGATTATAGGCGTGAGCCACTGTACCCTGTCCTACTTCTTTTTTCTATGCCTTAGTTCCATGCCTACTAAATTGCAGCAGTAGCTCTAATCTTGAGATGTTAAGAAAACTAAAAATAGGCCAGGTGTGGTGGCTCACGCCTGTAATCCCAGCATTTTGGGAGGCCGAGGTGGGTGGATCACTTGAGGCCAGGAGTTCCAGACCAGCCTGGCCAACATGGTGAAATCCTATCCCTACTAAAAACACAAAAACATTAGCCAAGTATGGTGGCGGGCGCCTGTAATCCCAGCTACTCAGGAGGCTGAGGCAGGAAAATGTCTTGAACCTGGGAGGCCAAGGTTGTAGTGAGCCGAGATCGTGCCATTGCACTCCAGCCTGGGTAACAAGAGCGAAACTCTGTCAAAACAAAAAACAAAAAAACACACTAAAAATAATAATGCTATATAGTATTTACGATAACCCTATGAGGTAGGTAATAGTGTGATTTCAACTTAAAAGTGAAGAAAAACTTGGAGAAGTTAGGTAGCATACTCAAGTCCTCAAACCCAGTGAGCTGCAGAGCCAGGACTGGAATCAATCATCAGCATAAAAGCCTGAGCCCTTGCCAGGCTGCAGTGTAGCTCCCAGTCTGGTTGTGTGATGATCTTTCAGGTCTCCCAGAAGGGCGGCCAGGATGGCACTGACATCTTTTCACAGGTAGCCTTGGTGATTCTAATGCCTCCAGTATTCTAATGCTTTGTAGTTTTTAGTACGATTCCAGTAGGAGTACTCTTTCTGTGTCCTGGAGAGATAAATCCTATTTCCACTAAACATATTTTTGTTAGGAATGCTTCATTTCTTAACTAGTGTAATTTGTATGCCTGAGTAGCTCATCATAGAACCTTAGAGTTGTAACAAAGGATGCTTTGATTCAGTTCATTTATTCGACAGATGAGAAACTGACAAACAATTCCTGCAATGCTTTAATATTTATTTGGTCAGATTGTGCTAAAACATCCCTTTCCTTTCTTACTCTTTTGAGATGATATTTTATTTTTCTTCCTTCTAACCACCAAACTTCTGGAAAGAGTCACTTAGACTTGCCGCCTTCATTTCCTCATCGCCTACTCACGCTGAGCCTCCTGCAGTCTGGCTTCTGCTCCCACGACTTGACTGCTGTCTTGAAGGTTGTTAGCCATGGTCTATGCTTCACTCTGACAGACTTTCAATCCTCATGATCCTTGGCCTCTCCACAGATATAATCCTGTTGGTGACCCCTTTTGCCTCCACCCTTAGTCTCTTCCATATCATATTCTAATTTTCTCCTGCCTGTATGACTGGTCCTCTTTTATTGTTTATTTATTTATTTACTTTTATTTTTTGAGACGAAGTCTCACTCTGTCACTCAGGCTAGAGGGCAGTGGCGTGATCTCAGTTGGCTACAACCTCTGCCTCCCGGGTTCAAGTGATTCACCTACCTCAGCCTCCCAAGGCACACACCACCACACCTGGCTAATTTTTGTATTTTTAGTAGAGATGTAGTTTCACTATGTTGGCCAGGCTGGTCTCGAACTCCTGACCTCAAGTGATCCACCCGCCTTGGCCTCCCAAAGTGTTGGGATTATAGGTGTGACCCACCGCAAAAGGCCTGCTTTATCTTTTAGACCCCCCCACCTAACTCCTACAAGTGGACATCACCAAAAGTTCTGAACTTGGCTTTCCTTTCTTCCTGTTTCCTTGCTTGCTCATCAAAGGCACTATCACGTGAGCAGTCACCTTGACTTAATGAACAACTCCCAAATCTTTATCTTTCATTCTAGCTGTCTTCAATGTCCCATCTCCCTTATCCCTAAAACTAATACAACAAAATCCTTTTGATCTTTAAATAATATATCTCTGTAAAAGCTACCCTTTCCTTACCTTAATATAGGGAATTGTAGTGATTACCAATTATTCTTCTAGCTACCAGCCTCTTTCTCCTTAAAGTTCTCTTCATGCAGTGCTGCAACTCAGTTTTCCTCGATCTCAGCTTTGATCATGTCAACATGAGGCCTTCATGTTGTGAAACCCTCTGTGGTGCCCCACGTGTTACTCAACCAGTTACAGGCTTCTCAGGCTGTTTCCCTGTGCTCAAAATAAGTTAGCCCAGTCTTATCATTACAACTGCAATCACTTTCTTACATTTTAGTCCCGTACTTCTCAAATGTATTAAAGCCAACACCTCCTTTTTATAACAAATACTCAATAATCTCTCTTTACTATCCTCAATGAAATCCGTAGATTTTCTATATATATCACACAATTTCCAAAAGATCACTGTGATGCCATTACCGTTGTATAAAAGAAAAATAAAGGAACCTAATTTAAAACAAAATTATATTCATATACTTGAATATCTAAATACTTAGAGAACATGCTAGAAAACACAATGAACTAGCCAGCTTCTTGAACATGTGTAAAACCACCTTGAATATGACAGCTACAAATCAAGATTGATGCAGGTGCATATTAGTAAGTCAAACACCAAGAACAATGTTACCGTTAGTGAAGGTTTTCTGAAATGTAGAACAACTCTTGTTGAAGCTCCTAATGAAACAAAATATGCTTTGTATTTGGTTTCTAGATGGTTTTATTCCTAGAAAACCCAATTGTTAAAACTTCAGGAAAAAAAAATCCCTTTATATTTAAGTAGAACTAAGTTCTAGGCTCAGATAATTATAACCAGATTTTTTCACCTACTTGAATTTCTGGTGTATGTCCCAAAAGTCATGAGGAATGTGGAAAAACTTTTCATTCTGTAGGACTGTCCCATTGCAGGACAACTGGCATACTTAGCCTCTGCCCACCAGATTATAGCTGCGCATCGCCAATCATGTAGCAATCAAGACTGCCTCCATAAATTTCCCAAACTCCCGAAGAGTTTGTACTACCTGAGCTGAGAACCACTGCTCTAGCCAAACTGCTGCCACTGTTGGTGAACATGCCTTGCCTTTTCCCAATTGCACATCTCTTTTCATGTGGCACTTTTGATTTGAATATATTTCTTTCATTTCTGCCTTTTGAAATTTTATCTCTTTAGCTTAAATGGCGTATACCCCATTAAATTTTCCTTCAGTCTAAAATTTTGCAGCATCCAGACTGTGACACTTAACAATTCTTAAAACATACTGCTTCATGTTAGTTATTTGTGTACAGCTATTACCTAGCTGTACGGTAAGGTCCTTGAGGATGTAAACCCTTTATGTTATTTACATGTTATAAGAGGTTATATTCCCCAGTGTTTCTATTAATAGCAAAGTGTCTTGCACATAGTAGGTGCCCAGTGAATGTTTATCGGGTAAATGAATGGTTAATTTTAAAAGAATATTTGTAAAGAAAAAAGAAAAGGTTGGTTTTTATTTTTACATTTAAAACTTACTTTTGTTTTTGTAACATTTACATTTTAGCCTCATGTCATAAAGTTCTAATAGTACAAAATAATATCAGAAAAGCACATAGCCTATAGGTCGATGGTTTGGTCTGTACACATACTTATGAATATGTGTCCATTGGAATTATTATTAAAGATAAGATCATTCTCTACACATAGCAGGAGGTTAGAGCAAAATTAAACCAGCATTCAAACACTGTGGAGAAAATATGGAGAAAGTGCTTCTTTTTCATTCAATTCTGAAATGTACAGATCAAATCAACTTTTGAAGTCAATTGGGATGCCTGTACAATTTCCCTGTTTTCTCCCTTTATTCAAAAACCTCAAAACCACTATAGGTAATTCCCTCAAGATCTCCTTCTAACACATAGAGTCTAAAGAGTGAGCAAGATTTCCAAGAACTAAAAGCTTTCAACTTTTTTGAGTATCCCTCTCCAATGACATGAGCTAGGAAAGCCCAGTGCTCACTCCACCCACCTTTCATCTCTAACTAGAGGAGCATCAAGCATTTGTGCAGTCTTTCCTGCCATGGCTTCATTTTCTGTCATCTTAACTCCATCACGAATCCTCAGCCTCCTAACAATATCCATATGAAAGAAATCAGACCCCTTCGACAATGAAAAACACATTTAAGCTACTGCACACACTATTGCCACTGGAAAAGTAGGTATTTTTTCTGCCAATCCAACTGCAGTAGTCTGGCAATGTGTAGTTTTCATGGTTGTGTTTTCATTTATTAAATAATTAGTCGAACCATAGGCGCTAATCAACAAAAGTATCATTACTATTTACGATAAGAAACTTAACAGCTCTTTGTTTATACTTTTTTCTGAAGTAGGAAGTATTTGTCTTTGAATGAAGAGACCATGTAAAGTGACCCAAGAAAATGATATGGCCAAATGACATGATTAATTTTCATTACTTTCTTTCCGTCTCTTGCCTCAGATGTATTTGAGCCTTGCCCAGACCCCAGCTTGATAGAAAAATGCCCAGACTTGGGTTGCATCAGTCAATTAAAAACCAGTTCTTCTTGTAGTTTGAGAGACACCATGGAGTATAAAGATGTACTTCAAAGATTTTACATAGAACTGGGAAGTTAAGCATCTGCCAGAGGAGATTACAAAGAAGTGTGTGATAAATGTCACATGAGTGATACAGACAAGAGTACTACAGATTTGGGGGATGAGATCACTGTGGACCCTGATACTCAGAAAAAGCAGCCTGACTTCCCTGTGAGTCCAAGATTGTCTTTTGATCAGATTGTCCTTTCTTTGGTACCTGAAATACTTCTCCTGGTCTCTCTGAGCTTTTCCCTTGGGACTCAGAAACTGTGCCTTTTTGTAGCACCATGGTTGGGCATTAAAATGTCTCACTAACAGGCCTGTTTCCCCTTGTAATATATTTCTCTGAAGACATGCCTCAAACTCTTGTAGCTTGTACATTTGTTAGCTCAAGACTCTGGCGAGTCCTGCGGCTTTTGTGAGGGCAAAAAAGTTTCCATAGAAATTAAACTGATTCTTTTTAACCCATTCCCTCTACCACTCTGTCCCAGAGAAATTGACTTAGACTTTGTGGATTCAAGGCCCCAAATTTGAGATTTGACAAAACCTTACCTAATAATGGCATTGTGGGAATAATAACGGTATAGCTTTTCAGTTTTGCTAGTTAGAGCCAAGATGATAGAAAGCCACCCCAGGAACCATCTTGGGACGTGGACACTTGGGGGTTGGGAATGGGGGTAGAAAATTACTACTGCATTTTTTCCCATTCTTTTTAGCAAAGGTGCCTCAACTTTTAAATTTGGTAATGTGATTTCCACTCATTGACGTCACCAGATTTGTTACATCAAAAAGTAGGTCCAGAACAAATAAGTTCCTGGTTGTAAAGAGTGCGTACGACTTCCTAACAAAGTGCTAGAGTTTGGGTGACATTTATGGATATAAGTCAGAGATTCATCCTCTTTTTAAGTTCCTGAAAAGCAGAGTGTTTTGTGCATATTTTTTCCTGTGCATTGTAGAACTCAAGCGGTACCTACACCCCCCGCCCCAGACATTTTCCTTTTTCTGGTTTTTTTTTTTTTTTTTTTTTTTTGAGACGGAGTCTCGCTCTGCCGCCCAGGCTGGAGTGCAGTGGCACGATCTCGGCGCACTACAAGCTCCGCCTCCCGGGTTCACGCCATTCTCCTGCCTCAGCCTCCCGAGTAGCTGGGACTACAGGCGCCCGCCACCTCACCCAGCTAGTTTTTTTGTATTTTTAGTAGAGACGGGGTTTCACCGTGTTAGCCAGGATGGTTTCAGTCTCCTGACCTTGTGATCCTTCCACCTCAGCCTCCCAAAATGCAGGGATTATAGGCGTGAACCACCGTGCCGGCAGCCAACATTTTCAAAGCTATTTAAATAGGATAATCAAGAAGACAGTGTCCTATTATTCCATTACAATTGGAAGTTAGGTATTTTCAATTAATGGTTAATTTTTCAGACTTACCTTCTTTTTCTCTATTGAGCTCTGAATTTTTCCTTTGAAGAGCATATAGTAGGTCTTTTTTCTTTTTCCTTTGATAGAGCCATGTTTTCGTTTTACTGTTTTGGCCAGTATACTATTAAAGTTAAACTTTGATACTGCTTATGCTTTAAGAAAATACATCTGATAAATGAAGGTAAGTGGGTTCTTCTTTTTTTTAATTTAAGAAAATTCAACTGAAGCTTGTTTGATAGTAGTTCTCATGCACAATTAAAAATTAACAATTTTTAATTGTTTCTGTTTTTAAGATATTTCAAGATTTTTAGTTTATTTTTTATCTAAATAGTCCCCTGGATTGTTAAAAACAAAATAGCCTTAGTGCTGCCTGGTGCAAAAACTAGATGTAAAAGTATTACTGGAAATGAAAGTGAGCAGAGGGCTTTCTCTACCCAATCAGTAAGCAGACATCAGAAAAGGAGAGCAAAAGTGAGAAACAAAATTTAAGTCTGGGTGTCAGGAACAAAGGCAAAGTTTCAGTCAGATGTATATGATGTTGGAATTACGTTCCCTTCTCCCCCAGAAAGAACATGCTTAGGTTTTCTCTCATTCTGCCAAGTATTCCCTCCTAGGCTTTCGATATGTTCTGCAGGCCACACACACAGGAGCGGGGTTGTCTGTCACTGAACCCAGATGCCCAGCTGTGGAAGATATTCTTTCAGCAGCATCCGTCTGTTTCTTGGCAGGACTTTTAGGCAGTCTAAAGAAAACAGTCCCGGAGCAGCCTTTGGGCCTGCCTTGTGGTTAATACTGTGCCGGCTTGTATCTGGTTCCTGCTCTGACCTTGTGGCCTGGACACTGCTTTCCTTATAGTCTCTGTCTCTGTCTCTCTTTTAAAGAATATTCGTGATTTTGGTTCGATTTAGTGAAACACCGGTGGACATCTAGAGAAACTGTAATTTTTTTTGGTTGTTACTGTACTGATTCAAAGAGAGGTGGGTGGGTATTAGAAAGCAAAGAACTTATGGGAGGAAAAGGGTATCTTTCTGCAGTGTGCCGAGTATGTTGGCAAAATAAAAGCCTGTTTTCACCAGTTCATTTTCAAGCTCAGTGATCTTTAGTAGTCTGAAAGGGAGAACCAGTTCATTTCATACCCAACTAGTGTAATAAAATAGAGATTCAGGGGCAACCTGGTGTGAGTTAGCATATTTTGTTCTTAAGGGAATATTCTTAGGCTTAAAGGGTGGTCTTCTTTGAAAGAACTATTTAATAGCTGTATTCCTTGGTTAAATCTTTATTTTTACAGCATTTGTGTTGTTCAGCCTTTGCGCTGAAGGGATTTTATTTTCCTATTCTCTTGATTATTTTAAGGTTAGCAGTTGAATGTTGCTAGAATTTACACAAGGGAGTGGTTCCCCACTCCCCCCAGCTCCTCCCTCCCCCATTCCTCCCACCTGCCAATTGTGTCTGAAGTAATTTCCCAGCAGTGCTGTTGACTTTGGGAGATGTAGTATTTCCAGTTCTTGTGTGTGTGTGTGCGCGCGTGTATGTTGTTTGTGTGTATGTTTGCCTTTATATCTAACTGATAATAAGTTGTTACTTAACTTGGAAGTCATGTCCATCTCTCTCCTTTTCTTTGCCCACTCTGAGAATTAACATGTGGTACTCGAAGGTGGTGGGGGGGGGGCGGTGATGCCTTATGCATGACGACAGGTGCTAATCTTCAAGGAAATTTACCTTGCATTCCACCCATTAAGGCCATGGTACATAAAAATGGCTTAATGTCTCTTTGAAGGTGTCAGCAGGCATGTGTGGACCACACAGAATGGGTTTCACTGAAAGTAATAGAGTGAAATTGTCTGCATAATTATTTTCGTTGGATTGAGAATCAGCAGCCCTCTTTGGGTTCAGGAAATAAACCTCTGTTAAAACCATATGGCACTATTCTCAGAAGAGATGTTATTACAGGGCCACTTCCCTCTGAAATTTTGAGTCAGGAGTTCTTGAAAGGAGTCACATATGTGGGAATGAATGTCAAGTTTTCTTCCTCGGTCATAGTTGTATAAGTTAGATGTTTTCTTTCCTTTTTCACAAATGCCACCATGGTCACCAGGTCCTGGGAAGAAGCAGGCTGAGCTGCTGCAGCACCACCACTTCAGGTGTCAATGTTTGAATTATTATCTGCATCAAATGATTTTGTCCTTAAAAGAAAAGAAAAATTGCCCTTAATCCAGGGAAATGTTCTTTGTCAACCGTGAAAACACATCTTAAGGTCAGGATAATTGCATTCTGTCTGTCCAAGCCCTTAGTGCAGATTTAGTTGGCTTTGCTGTTTTCTTTTCTTTTTTTTTCCCTTTGCCCAGCATCAGGGGCTATAAAACTTTCTCTGAACTAATTATTTGTCACAGTGCTATTATGCCCTAGAGATAGCTATAGTGGAGTAAAAGGTAAAGTGAATAAGAGTTTGTATAATGGCTAGGGAATATTTGGGGATAAACTAAATTAGGAAAATATATTAAATAATGCCCACCATATTTTTATGTCATATGTATATGTATGTATTTCAGTAGACAATACAATGTGTACATTGTGATAAGTCATTGTGGATTTTATCTTTTTTTTTTTTTTTGAGAGGAGTGGGCAGTCTTCCTGGTTAGTGTTTACTGTAGAAGGAATATAAACAAACCATTGATGTTTGTTCACATCTGTTAATAAGCCTGGGATCTTATCAGAGTCTGTAGAGCTTAGTCTGGCTGTTGGTAATGCTGGGGAGTTGAAATGTGCCTTTGAGCATCGGACTCTCGGTGAGTACTTAATAGACATTGAGTCCAGCTTTTCATTTCTTATCCTAGAGGAAGAAGGCAAAATAATCTATGACTATGAATGGTTGGGAAGGCTTTTTCTATTGCTTTGTTTTTGTAGTGAGAACTGTTTTTTCTTAAGTAGAATGGTTGCTAGCACATAGATCCTTTGGTCACAGAATCACACTCTGAATTCAATAATTTATTCAACAAACACTTATTGGGTACCTACCATAGGCACTTTAAGGAAGGGCTCTGGGAATTCAGCGATGATGACTGAGTTCTGACCCATTTGTGGCCCAACACATGGCCTAGAAAGAAGCTTAATCTCAGGGTGTGGTGGCACACACCTGTAATTCCAGCTACTCAGGAGGCTGAGGAAGGAGAGTTGCTCGAACCTGGGAGGCGGAGGCTGCAATGAGCCAAGATTGCGCTACTGCACTCCAGCCTGGGCGACAGGGTAAGACTCCATCTAAAAAAAAAAAAAAGAAGCTTAATCTGTTTTAGGAGATAAGACATGAGTATTAACGACTGTGATTATGTGACAGAAAGTGAAAGAACATGAGAAAGGGCATAAGAAACTGGCAACTGGAGTGACATGGAAGTTCAGAAACAGTTTTACTTCTATTTGGGGGTGAAGGGAAGGTTTTGTTGAAGTCAAGGCATTTGAGCTGAGTCTTGAAGATTAGTAATTACGCTTATTGGCAGAAATTCTTGGTTATAAAATTCTAGGTAGATAGATGATGACTTTTAGGAGACTAACACTGTATGTCTTTCACTGTCTTGTCCCTAGCTCCATTTGCAGGTATACCGATGGAAGTTATGGCATGGAGATGTAATATCACATGCCTTAGTGCTTTAGCTTAGGTGGTTCCTTCCACCTCAGTGGTCATCTGCTCTATTAATCTAGGGCCTAGTCAACATTCAGAGCTAATTCTAAATGCCCCTTTCTCTAGTACTTTAACAATTCTGTCATTTTTTAGTTCTGTATTTATTGATCTCGCTACTAGAGCTGCACCACTGCAATGTGATAATGTTTTGCACATTATAGTTATTCAGTTGACTGTGATTCAGTTGAACAAAGTAGATCAGGTGTCTGAATTAGTTTCTTAACTACATTTGGAAGTTTGTTTTCAGATTAGTGTTAAGGAATAATGAAATACCAGAAAATAAGCCCACTACAAAATGATGATAATCATGTTTTTTCAAGGGACATTCTAAATTGTTCTAGATTTTAGCAACCTCTGGTGTATGGTTTTTTATAGGGAAAAGTAAGAGGTCCAAAAATCTTCAGGCCAACTTGGTGGCTCAGACTTTCTTTCTCAAACCCTTTTATATGTGTTTATTAGTTACGTTTGCAGCTCTGTAAATGATATCACTTATACTATTTGCATTGGATCACTGCCATTTCTCCATCCATAACAGATGGATTCTTTTCTTCCATTCCAGTATACGTTGTTCAGGGTTTGTTACTTTCTGATGAGAATGCAGAGAGAGGATGGAAAAGAGGGAGTGAGTCTATTTAATTTTGTTTCCATGTTTCTCCTAAGCTTACTGGAGTGGCAAGTGGTAGGATAAGTGGTCAGCTATTCTGCCCCATGAGATTCAAGGAGCCTTTGGGGAGGAAGGAACCTTGCTCAGAAGATAGACTGGGAAGGATGGTTAATTTTGGAGATTTTTGTTGTTGCTTCATGTTTTCTTTTGATTTCCCTTATCTTTGATGCTGACTCTGATGTTGGCATTTCCTATGTAATATTTGGACCAAAACAAATTTTGCCTACTCTCTGGCCTGTGCAAGTGACAAGTACAGAGCCATTGTCTGACTTGTGACTTGACCCAGAAAGGACTGATTGTTATGCAGTTGGGAGGGCTTTTAGACTGGGTAAAAAATTCTCCCATTTGTTTAAAATAACATGACTAAGATTTAACTCAGAAGACACTGTGCATGCATTTCTTTTCAAATTAGCGTTAAGAAATAAAAGTTTATACTGTGACCTGGTACATAAAATTATAGACCAGTCTAGGGCTCCATTTTGAAATACTAGAAAAAATACATCTTTGTATAAGAATACCTCTAATAGTATTTAGATGTTTCTCCCTTCTAAATTTATCTTTCCCTTTAAATAACGAATACCATTAGAGGTATTCTTATGCAAGGGTGTACAGGAAGCATTTAGAAATATGAATCTGAGGCTTAGTAGAAACTGGAAATACATTTTCCATAGTCGCAGGAACTTGAAGCCATTGGGATTGATGAGGCTGCATGGGGAACGGATATGGAATGAATGGAGGAGAGTTATCCTTTTTGCCATTGTGACCTGACTTTGTGTCCTTTGCCCGGAATGAAAGGTTCTCTTGCTAAGCTCCCTTGGGTCCCTGAAGCAGCAGAAGGGCAGATTCAGAACTGTTTCAGTGTCTACTGCATGGGTTGTCTCCACCACTGGCTCCTCATCCTTGTCTTTCCTAGATCACTTTTTGGGCTCCTCTTCCTTGCCTAGCCATCCTAGATGCTTTTGCTTCTCAGGATTCCCTTTTAGACACTTTTCTCCACTCATTCTGTACCCATTCCCTGAGTGTCCTCATTGACACCATTAACTTCATGTTCCCATGACCACTGAAAATGCATCTTCAACCTCTTCTGAACTTCAGACTTGTATTTCTAGGTTGCTTCCTGGGTGTCTGCACCTGAATATGTCCCATGGGTACTTCAAATTCATGGCCAACACAGCACTAGGGATTCCCCACCTCTACTTCAACCAAACTGCTCTGCCCAAACATGAATCTCCTCCAGTTTTACCAGTTTTGAGTGCCCTGCAGTTCACCCAGGTGACCAAACCAGAAACCTGAGACTCACCTTCTCTGCCTTACTTCTGACATCTAATTATTCCACTGTACTGTTGTCTGTATCTCTATTCTATGTCTCACATTCATTCCCTCATATCTGTTAGTGCTGGTTTAGCTTAGTTCACTCTCTCAGTATTTATCTTCTGACCCGTAGCGTAGAAACAATTTCCTAACTGGTTTTATGTCTGTAACTCCACTCCCTTCTAAATCTATCTTCCCCTGTAAGTAAAGCAATCTTCCTAAACTGTAAACCAACTCATGGCACACCCTTGCTTAAAATACTTCAATGTCTCCCTGTTATTTGCAGGATGAAGTTCAGACTTGGTGGCACACTGACATGCCCTTCAGCATCTGCTCTGCCCAACTGCCTTCCACCCACACACCTGTGGCTGAGCTCCAGCTATGCCAAATTGCTTCACTCTATACTTTCTCATCTCAGTGTCTGCACCTGCTGTTCCTTCTGGTTGGAATGTTATCTTCTTCTGCATTTGCTTGACTGAATTCTACTCATTCTTTAAGTCTACTCAAATGCTGTCTTCTCTGGGAGCCCTTCCTGACTGCTCTTGAAAGTCAAGTATTTAATCTTTGACTCCTCTTTGGTTTCCTCTTCATATTTTAATTATATTATTTTTCACACTGCTGTAATTATTTGTTTTTATGATGCCTTCCAGTATACCATGAGCCTCCTAGTTTAGCGTAGTTCATGGAACATAATAGTGCTTAGGACATTTTAATTGATAAGTGAATATTGCATTCGAATAGTGGTTTTACCTGTGTAAGTCATTTTCACCTCTTATTACATTTTGTTCTGATGACATCCCTGTGATGCAGATACTTTCTTTTTCTGATGGATGAGGAAGTTGAGTCATAGGAGGAAATTGAGTCATAGAGATGATAGATTATTTGCCTACAGCCTCACAACTAACTTAGTAGCAGAGCTAGGAATAGACTCCCAAGTTTTCCTACTCCTTGTATAGTCACGCCCAGAATTAGATATGAGATTCTCCTTTTTAGTCAGACACTGCCTTGGTCTTTTAGCTATTACATTAAGTTCACTAATTATGTGTAAATGTGTGTGTGTATGTATTTGTGGAACTCATAGTGACAGGTGAGGAATCCATAGCATTATTGATTCTTAGGATTGCAAATTGGGTCACTTGTTATTTTACAGATGAGAAAACTCTATACCTGAGAAGTTCACAACTTGCTATTAGTAGCAGAACCCATGTCTCCTTTCAGTCACATGTTCTCTTTCGTACTGCATTTTGGGCAGTCATCAATTCCACAGGACATACTTTTTTCTTTTTCTTTTCTTTTCTTTTTCTTTTCTTAAGATGGAGTCTCTCTCTGTCGCCCAGGCTGGAGTGCAGTGGCGCGATCTCAGCTCACTGCAGCCTCCATCTCCTGGGTTCAAGCTATTCTCCTGCCTCAGCCTCCTGAGTAGGTGAGATTACAGGTGTCTGCCATAGGACAGACTTTCTGTGTTTAATTGCAAGGGTTGTTAGTAGGATTTGTTGAGACATTAGGCAAGTTAAATCTTGAGAAGAGCCCATTCTCTGAGCAGAAAGAATGCCATTCCTGAGAACATTCTCAATGAAAGGTCCATGAAAGAGATAGGACCCACAAGAGAAATAATTAAATGATGATGTTCTTTCAGGGATTATCCCATTCTTCCAGATTGCATTACTTCTTTTCCAGTGAGCTTCATAGGTTCTTCAGTATGTATCATTTTGAACTAAAACGAAGGCATCTAATTAGGCAGAAGGATGAGAACTTCCTATTGCAAAGAAAGGTATGTTTCTATTGCAAAGAAAGGTATTTGTGATCAGAAGTGTTTGTGATGTCATGGTGCAAACAGACTATAAAGCATGTTGGGCCTTGAGAGGACAGCATCCCTAATTACCTGGATAGAGACATGGAACTAATGTTAGTAGTAACACTGTTCCTCTGGCTGGGTTATTCCTCTCTGTACACATATGTATGCATATAATAGAAATAATATAAATTTATAACCACATATATGTACATATATATGGAAAAGGGAATATATTTCATATGGACCAAAGAAAAACATTTCACCAAATTGTCATTATTGATTAATTCAGCATGAAGCCAGCAGGCAGATATGCACAAAACTAAACACTACATTTGCTTTTGAAAAACAAAAAAAGGCTTTAAATGTAATCACTCGAAGGATGTTTTTTAATATTAACCCACACCAACCTGCTTCCTTTTCTTAAGAATAACACACTTTAAAAAAATCTGTTGTGCTTTGAAAAAAAGAGTAAAACTTGCTGTCTTCTAACTCCATTTAGCACTACTCTTGATTCCTTTTTATATAACGATAACTTGATCCTACTCAAAATACTTGGCACCTTTAGTGACAGAGTGGAATGTAAGAACACTTTAACAGATTTGAATGTGAGTAAACTCCAGTAGTTCTGAAATGAAGAGGTAGAGTTTTCAGTTCCTTATTCAGAGTTCACAGAAGATAAGAATACTGGAATTAACACAATAGACTCCCCTTCATTACAACTGGTTGAATAAAGCAATTATCTGTCTATCAAGACTAGCAACTTGTGCAACAGCATTAAGAAAGGGTGGATGGATAGGTGGATAAATGCTATTCCATTGGAAAACGGTGCTGATATATGAGGTAATCCTTTGAGTTTAACTTGTAAAAACTGTTTTATTTTGGAGTTTATATCATGTTACCCTTGCAGCTTAGAGAGAAATGATTTTTCAAAATATTGTTGACTGCATTTTTCAGTTCCTTACCCATCTGAATTTTATTAGGGGGGTTATTTCAAAGACGTCTCTTGTTTAATCATGTTTAAACAATCTGTTTAAGACCTGTTGTGTAGATATAAACACAATAGTCCTTTAATGTCGTAAAACAGACTTCTGACAGACATAGCACGTAACAGACATGCATCCATTATTGCTTAAGCTGCTGTTCCTTCCATGCCTGACCTGAGAGGGTAACCACAGAGCTCAGCGGAAAGCGTTCACTGGTTAGAAGACATTGACATGTGCCTATGCGCTGTATTAATGTCTAGCAAGCAGAGAATTGCAGAGCAGCATACAATTGAAGAGGTCTTAGACTAGATTAAAACTAAGTACCTTAAATCTGTTTTAATGGCTGTGTTTACATCTCCTTCTTCTTCATTCCTTTAAAAAAAGTAATCAGGTTTTGCAGGCGTTAAGAAAACCACCTCTTCTTGCCAGCTGGACTAGGTCCAGTTTAAGCAAGAAATTCTCCCCCTCCTTTCTTCTGTCGTTTTCTTTTTTCTTCCTCTGTGATCTTCTCTGCCATTCAGCACAGCAAGACCAGGCTGTGGGAGTTGGCTGACTTTTTCTTTGGTTATTACTTTTTAACATTTTCTTCCTGTTACAGAAATGAGAAAATTGAGAATGATGTTCTGCTGCTGCAGCAGTGAATGTCAAGACAGGAGCCGTTTGCCTTTTTAATTACATCTGTGTAGTGTTTCTCTTTGCTTAAAACACACTCTGTCTCTGTTTCTCTGTCTCACTCGCTGTCTCACATAAAATATGCACAAAACCATCATAATGAAAGAGAAACAGAAAAGATCGCATGCTAAGGAAATTGAGCCAGGATCCAGGAATTGCGTGACAGTCTGTTTGTAGACTAGTTGTCACTGCACCCTTTGAAGAATAATGCCATCCATGTTTAGCTGGATTGGCAAATAAACAGTGATGCTTTTTGTTCAGCTACGAAAACTGCTATTTCCATTGCTGAAAATGTTACCGCTAAAAAAATCTTTACATCTCTCAGTGGGGTCTCTATAAGTGCTCGAAACACAAAGAACTGTGGTATGTGTGAACATATTATAGAGAAAGAAGGCAAAGAAAATGTTTTTGGAACTAAAACGCTCAAGTTTTACTAAGTTTTGGAAGTGAAGTGTAGACATAGAGAAAGAGATTTTTTGTTCATTTCCCGTAATGTCAAGGGAGAGATGAAGATTCACAGGGTCCAGGATGGTGTGGATGTTGAGTTGTAATTAGTAGGAGAACAACTGATAAAACGGAGTCAGAGAGACTGGGCGTAATGTAATAACATCTTTGAAGTAAGCTTCTGCACTTTTTCTTAATGTGTCCTTCTGGTCTCTTTGCTCCACGTTTCCTTCTTCTTTCCCTCAGTGGCAGCCTGGTATAGGAAAAAGGAGGCTCAGGCCGTTTAGGGGACTGCCTCCCAGTGTCGCTGCCTAGTTCCATGACTTCAAAGCTAGTCTCGGTATTTTTCTGGGCATTAATTATTTTTCTAAAAGGAAGAACCTGGTCTGATGAAATCTATATTCTCTTACAACTCTGAAAAATCCTAATTCATGTAATTGTACTTTGAATTGGAGTAAGAAGGGATGGAAGCATCCTTGGAAACAACAGGCAGACAAATTTGAGTAGTAGGTCTGAAATGAGACAATATCAGTAGATTTGTAATAAGGAGGCATAGTAGGTTAGAGGTGTATTAGGACATGAGAGAGGAGCTACAGCGAAGTTAGCCAGGTTCCCTGTTAGCTCTTTTTTCTTGCCTGCAAAAAGTATTACTTCTCGTCTTGTATATTTCCATGATGCTTTCATCTGGTCTTTTAAAAAAAAATTTTAATCCTTCTTTGCTTCTTACCTCCTATAAAGTTTCTTTTTCTTCAGATGTCTCAAGTTTTTTTAGTCCATTATCTCAAGAAAAGGGATTATACTGTAAGCACGTGTTTATTATAATTTATTTCCTGAAGTGTGACTGATATTGGCATAGCCTGATAATCTGTCCTTTCTCCCGGACACTGTATGCTTTGATTGTTGTGATTCACCACAGCCTAAAACCTAAAAGTTATAAAGGAACTTGCATTTATAGACATTCAAATTAACATCATACAATTCTTTTATTTACTAACGTATTTATTCAAAGATCTTGAGTTCTTCAACCCTTAGAAGCCTAAATTTTGAAAGAAGCAGGCCTTCGCGTTTCTCTCACACACATCTAATTGTATTTAAAAATGACTACCTATGAGATTGAGATAGTGAACTTTATGTCAGTGGTCTAAATGGGTGCCTTTTAGTATTAAAAGAAAGCAAATTCAACTTTTAACATTTTTTCTATGAGCTGGAGTCCCTAGAATATTTCTATGGAGTCTATGGCTTAACCATGTAATTATGTCTCTTGAGTAGATTATATTTTTCTTCCCATAATTATGTTTCACCCAAGAGACTGGAAAGGCTTTAGACCTCTCTTGGGTGAAATTGTTCTTCTTCTCTTCTCTCTTGATAAACGCCGAATCCTACATGCCTGACTCTGTTTAAGAGCTGAAAGGGGACTCTTGAAGATATGTGGTAGTGATTATGATTTTTTTCCTTTAGAAATTGGTTTATATATTAAGAGGGGCCCTTAGAGAGAAGCTTCGTTAGCTCATTTTTGAAATGCCATCAGAGAGGAATCTTCTGGAAGCAGATTTGTTTATGATCTGTGGTCCTCTGTCTGAAGCCACACACTAACATTGCTCTAGGGCTGTCTCTACTCACGAGTTATCCTGTGTCATATTGCATGGCTATTAATTTCCAGCGGCTCAAAGGGCTAGAGGCCTTAAACATGAAGACAGTTTCTTAGCCCATTTCATTATTCTAGTCCAGAAATAGTTTTTGACCTGAATCAGACAGTGCACTCTTAGGGAAAAAGATGACTCAGCAGCCTTTCCCAGCAAAGATTATAGACTCATCAATTTTACTGTGGGAAATGTTTCCCAATAACCAGCTTCTTTTTTTTTTTTTTTTTTCTGTCCTCTTTGTCTTTACTGGACAGAAGTACAGATAATTATAGATTTATCCATGTTCTTATTTATTAATTCAGCAGTCATTTGTTGTGTGACATCTCTGTACCTAGTCTCCAACTTCGTGCTAGACGTAAAACGTGACACCTATCTTGAAGGGGTTCTCAGTCAAGTCTAGGAAAATCTAAAATAACAGGGTTTGAAATGTTGTATAAATATTTTATGTCAATTCATAGTAAGTGAATGCTTACTGGATGCCTACCGCACCTAAGCACAACCACATGTAGTAGACAAAACACAGTTGTAGTTGCTCTGAGCTTGCTGGGATAGAAATCAGAGGGATCATCAAGGCTTTTGAGACGGGAAGCACCAGAACAATGTGATGACCAAGTTGAGCTTGGAAGGGATTTTGCCAAACAGAGTTGTTGGGGAGAGGGTGTTCCAAGTGGAGGGGACAACTTGAGCAAAGGCACAGGGTGTATTTGGACTGTCGATAGACCAGTGTGAGTAGAGCACAGGCTGGGAGCAGTACAGTTGTAGCCATTGGAAATGAAAGTGACAACGCATTTTGCGACCATATTTTCCAGGTCCTTGCTGGGCTCAGGGGGCTCTATTTAATTCAGTAGACAATGGAAGACAATTGAAAGGTTTTGAGCAGGTAAGTGACATGAATGTTAGGATTTGTGGGCAGAAAGAATTTCAGAAATCATGGAAACTAGCTCTTCATTTTTTGGTAGATGAGGAAACTAAGACCAACAGGGTTCTATTTTGGTGCCCTTCCAAATATGCCAGGCTGCTCCTCTGTTGTATTAGCCACAGGCCAGAAGTTAGGAGGGTTCTAGTAGGGGCCCATTCCTGAAGAAACTATAGAAATGGGCTGGAGTGGATGATGGGGGTCTAGGAAAGGAGGTGACAAAGATACGCCTACACTGGATTTTGAGCCTGAGAGACTAGAAAATGATGATGATGAAAATAAGGAAATCGGAGGAGAAGCTGGTTGGGATGGTTTGAGGAGGAAGGGAGAGGCAAAGGGCTTAACTAAACATTACAAGAGTATAGGTCTTTGATTTCTAGACATTCACAAACCACCAGTGAAATGTAGTCATCTGAAAGTAAACAGAGGAGCAGACTTTCACTTTTCTCCATAGTATTTTCATTTTTACATGTATGTAGGAATGCAGATAATCAAAGTTTTTTAATCTAAAGCCTCAATAGTTATAATAAAGTATGTGGATGAGAATTTTGTGTGGCTTCCCTAAGAACGTACTTGAGTCTGTGTAATCTTCTTTGTGCTATTGCTTTTGCTGAAAACCATCGACTGAACTCCCTAAGATACAGTAAAGCTCATCCTTAGCAGTAGAAATGCAACAATTACATGTGGAATGCAATCATGACTTTAAAATTAGTCAACCTGAACCCACTGCTTCATGTAGCACTTTTAGGATAGATTAGAAGTGAAGGATCTCATTATTTTTTCCAAAACTGCTGTGGAATAGTAGCTCTGTGGAAATATAACCAATTTTCTCTGAGAAATAGTAATTCTGATACAAGTCCTCTCCTCTCTTCCTTTATACTCCAGGGATTATTGTCACAACATTCTGAAACTGTTATATCCTGTGGCTTGAGCCCTAGAGTATTGGACCAGACTTTATTCAATCGTATACTTGGTGACAGCAAAATTAGCTCATGTCTCCCCAGTCACTCCTCTCTTCCAGTGAAGTCTGAATGCATGGTGGATGAGGCTCCTGGACTGCCAAAGTGTGGTTTTATTCATCAAGAGAGGTATCTTTTTCCTTTCTTTCTTTCTTTTTTTTTTTTTTTTGAGACGGAGTTTCGCTCTTGTTGCCCAGGCTGGAGTGCAATGGCGCCACCTCAGCTCACCGCAACATCTGCCTCCCGGGTTCAAGCGATTCTCCTGCCTCAGCCTCCCTAGTAGCTGGGATTACAGGCATGTGCCATCATGGCTGGCTAATTTCGTATTTTTAGTAGAGATGGGGTTTCTCCACGTTGGTCAGGCTGATCTTGAACTCCTGACCTCAGGTGATCCACTCGCCTCGGCCTCCCAAAGTGTTGGGATTACAGGTGTGAGCCACTGCGCCCAGCCGAGAACTGTCTTTAAAGGGCAGATTCCCACAGGTACCGCATAGCTTAAAAGAATTAATGCATAGTAGTAAGACTAGAGGTATAAAGTGGTTTGAAGAATGGTGTGTATCTGTTTAGACTGATATCACATACATATATAGATGTATATATGTGTGTGCATGTTTGTGTGTGTGTGTGTGTGTGTGTGTGTATATTTTTTTTTTAGCATCATCTTGTCTCACAAGATATTTATTGTCAGGTTTTCATCCTTTTTCTTCCAGCTAACTTTCCTTGTTTCTTCTCTGCTTATCAAAATCCTACTCAGCCTTCAAGGACAGCATCATGATCTTGTCAGTGACGGTTTTCTCTTTCCCCTTAGTCAGAATAAATTGTTCCCCTGTACTTCCTATAATACTTAAATACTTTTAAAATTTTTTGCTACGAAAAATTTCAAACATAAAAATAGAGATTATATTGAATACAATCCTATCTACCCATCACCTTTTATTTATTTTTTGGCGTATTTCCTCACCTACTATTGTGCCCAAATATTTTAAAGCAAATACTGGACGTCAGGATATTTAATCCCTAAATATATGTTAGCCCTTCTAAATAAGAAGGACATTTTTCTGCATAATCACAGGAAGTACCACTTTCTTAATATGTAAAAATAGTTCATATTCAGATTTTCTCAACTGATCCGCAATCAAGGCATTTTAGTGATTGCCCTCCCCACAGTCTTTCTTCAGTTATATTTAATTGCTTTCTTCCCCACTAGACTGTGAACTCTTTGAGGGCAAGGATATTGTCTTATCTATTTTTCTATCCCTTCCTCACAATACCTAGTGAGGCTTGCGTGTAGTAGATAACCAGTACACATTCGTTGCACTAACTGACCCAAATATGGACATGGTACTGATTCCTTATTGATGCTCTATTACAGATCTTCTTTTAAACTTTATTTTATTTAAAAATTATGTTTTCATGATACTTAGGATACAAGTAGATACGTAAGGAATTTTTAAAATCAAGTCAAAATACTACTCCAAAAAGATGAGCTTCCAAACATCGTGCCCTAGTGATCAGCGGAATGACTCTGCTGTGCCACGTTAGGGTAGACTGGGCATCCCATGGCACACTCTTCATGAAAGGTGCCTTGTTTTGTTTTTTGTAAGTGCATTTTGACGTTCTTCAGGGTGCGCTGACGGGTGCAGTGCATCAGGTTGTGGATATAGTACAGAGAATGTAAGTTTCTGGCTGGGGAGCCATGTAGCTCTCCGAAGTTGTTAAATGTTTCTCAATCAACTTTCATAAAAATGGGCAAAATGCGTCACATCACACAGAGTCAAGTTTACTTTCATAGTGCACAGACCACATTTTCAGAGTCTTCGTGTGCCAGTTTCAGATGTGTGATTTTTGAAAGCAGAAGTTATAATGGTAGTGTTACTAACTTTCATTATGGGTAGGGCACAATGGGGTGATTCGCTAGACTGTGGCTTAGGGACTTAACTGTTTCTCATTTGTCTTTGCTCTAAGGATGTGTGAATGCTGTGACCTTTTGATTATGCTTTCTTCTTGTGCCCCTGAATTTATTGCAACAAAAGTCATATTCAACTAAACACACTCAACTTTTTGAAAGAAATCTTTTCTGGAAACCACTTTTTTGTTTTTAATTTTAAATTGATTTTTGATCATGATTTCCCCTGAATGACTGCTGCTGAACTATTATGAGCTGAAATAAGCTGGTTGGCAATGGGAGAGAAAACAGCCCCGGAGTAGCAATCAGGAAAACTGAGTCTGGTCCTGCCACTAACTATATGACTTTGGGTAAGGCACGTCCCCACTCTGGGTCCTCATCCATAAAAGAACATATTACTCTACACTTTAGAGTCTAAATGATTTCTATAGCCCTTTTCATCTCTCTGATTCCCAGTGACTTTCAACAATGCTTAAGATTTACAGTGAAAGCAAATAGGATTTTCCAGAAAGAAAGCAAGTTTTCACTTAAACGAACGTCCTTCAGTAAAATTTTGTAGGAAGCACGAATAAGGGCTTGTCTCCAGAGAAAGGTTTTGCCCACTAGATTCACTAGATCGTCAAACAAGAAGAACTTTTTTGGGGAAAGAATATGATATATATAATATGATATCCTGGACCAGAAAATTTTCTTTCACTCAAGGAATTTATCTAAAAGAGGAGAATATTCATTCATTCACTTATTGCATAAATATTTACTGAGCACCCACTGGGTAGCAGGCACTGAACTAGGTCGTGAGTTTACAGCTGTAAACAAGACAGAGGGCTCATTCTCATGAGACTTACAGTCTTACAGGAGAGACAAAAATAAATACACAAGATAATTATAGATTGTGGTGACTGCCATAAAGAAAATAAAGAGAGGGTGTGCTCAAGAGGGTGGGAACCTATTTTGGTTAGGGAGACAGACAAGGCCTCTCATAGGAGGTGGTGTTCGTTCTGAGGTCTAACGGGTAAGAGAGAGTGGGCCCTACAAGGAATCAGGGAGGAGCACTTCAGGAATATGGAAAGCTCTTGAGATGGGAAACTGAAAAGGAGACAAATTTTCAGCTGCCCAGAGAGAAATGCTACAGTCTTAGGCCAAGGTTATGTCAGTAGAAATGGAGAGAACTGAATTGATTTGAGATATAGCGTTGAGATAGAAATGACAGGGCTCGGTAATGGATTGAATGTGGAGAGAGAAAGATAAGGAGAAATCAAGGAAAATGTCTAGGCTTTTGGCTTAGGAAACTGAGTGGCTAGTGCCATTTACTGAGATGGGGGACTATTAGAAATAGGATTTTTTTTGTAGGGGAGAATAAAAAAATCTGTTTTGAATATACTGCATTTAAGATGCCTTTGGAACATCCCAGGGAAGATGTCAAGTAGGCAGTGGAACACACAAAGCTGGAACTCAAGACAGAGGTCAGGGCTCAACCCAGAAAAGGGGGAGTCATTGGTATAAATAGGTGGTATTTAGTGCATGAGATTGAGATCACCTTGGGCAGTGGTTCTCAATCCTGGCTGCACATTGGATCATGTGGTGAACTCTTGAAAAACAGAGACCTTTTCCCTGGGTACCACTATCAGAAATTCTGATTTAATTGATCTGATATGGGGCCTGGACATCCATATGTTTCAAAACTCCCTGAATTTTCTTATTCAGCGAGGATGGAAGGATTCTGGGAGAAAGTTCAGCTAGAGTAGGGATCCAGGACTGAGCATTTTTACATAGAGTTTCAAGTATAATACAGGAGTTTTCCATTCTTCATACCCTTCTCCTGCTTGGAAGATCTACTCATTGGCCCTTTAGATGAGGTTTAGTCCTCACTGCTCTATGACATAATACCCTGTCCTTGACTTAGTCAGTGTGTCCTTGGTCTTCTATGTTCTTGATTTCTGAAGGAATTGGGTGCTGGAGATTTAAGTACACCCTCTTTCAGCCCATCATTCGAGTGTTACCCTGATGTGGTTTAGTGGTAACAGGTATTTGTCATAGTTGAAATGTGAAGAACGTGTTTGGCTTTTGCTCTTCAATGTACTTTGTTCTTCAATGTACTTCATACATTATGAAGAGTACATTTTGTTGTGGTTGCAGTGGTGGCTGTGAAGGGGCAGATATCTACAAAGAAAAATGCATATGTTTTTGTGTGTGTGCATCTGCAGATAAATGTTTCCTGAATTATTCTAGGGTGCCTGTAGATACTTGGAAGCACTCTTTGAAGATAATTTCCAAAAGGTCATTGAGGGTTTTAAAATTTCACCTGCTTTAAAATTTTTCACACTTACCAGTCCTAGCCTAAGTCCTTTATTTTTGCCTGCAACTTCTTATTCCTCCTGAAAGCACTGGGCTAAGAGAAAGTAAAAATGTACTCACACATGTACAGTCTGAGCTCACATCTCATACAGCCTCTAGGAAAACCTAATGAAAAGGCTATAGAAAGCAGAGGCAAAGCTTATTAAATTTTCTTGTGACCCATAGCCCACGTAAAGTCTTAGTGTATAAAGGAACCATGCAAGATCATGTAGCCCTCCCCTCAGCCCTCAGGGAACCTGCCATTCCAAAAATATGGCCTATTAAGAAAAATAACTTCCAGAGACAATTCCGTAAGCTTTCTTGTTAATGTTTACAGCTGTATCAACACCACACCAATACTATGTGTGTGTATGTGTGTGTCTGTGCATGTGTGTGTGAGTGTGAGGCACAGACTCCATGGATCTGTGACAAGTACTATATAATTCCCTAATTGTGAAACTAGTTAGACCCAACAAGATGTACCGATGTAAGTTTGGTGAGTTAGGCTACAGCCGTTTGTTTAGGGTAATGGGTGAATTATTAACTTTGTAATTGAATCCTTGTTGCTACTTCTGCTTATGTTGAAAACCACCCTTGGCACCTCACTGGGCTTAGTTCTTAGGTGTCTCACTCTATATGATCTGGATATTTTCAGTCCTCCATGGCAGCTGGAAGAGGAAGGGAAGAGAAAGCTAGAATACCAGCATTGATGGTGCCACACGATGAACGGAAAGCTCAGTCACCTCTGACCAGGGCTATATCCTCGTTGAGGCTGAGCTAGTCGGCAGCCGAGGACCATAAGCTCGTTATTCTACCTCTGCACAACTCAGTCACTTCATAGGTGAACACTTTACTTGCCAGGGTCTAGGAGCTGTTTTGGGTCATCTCTAAAAGTCCTCTAGGGATCTAAAATCTATTTGTAATCTGTATACAAAACAGTAATGGTGGGGAAAACAACCGTTAACAATGAATTTCTCTAATTTTTCCTGTTCATTTTTCTCCTAGGTCTAGTCCCTCTGTTATAGCAGATGCCCAAGATCTTGCACTGGCAGGAAATAGGGTGGTGGGTGCATTTCAGTTAATGGGTCTAGTTGGAACACGTTTGGCCGTGGAGACAGCTACACTCATATTACCAAGCCTTGGCTTCCTATCTGTTTTCTTTGGGCTGGGTAGGCAATGAAAAAGGAGACAGGAAAATACATTTTGGGGCAAATAAAATAAGGAATTTGTCTTACGAAGACAGCTTATAGTTGGGAAATTCTAATATTCAATTTAACCCTATCCTGATACATTTATCTTGTTCTGTATTAAGTGGAAGCTAAGACGTTTGCATTACCCGTAGAGTAGTGAAAACCTCTCATGCTTGAAGGCTTGTCATAAATCTTCTTCATGGTTTTTTCCTTTTATGGATACCATTCTAATTCCCTTAGTTTCTCTTCAAGGGGCAAACTCTTAATCCCATCATCATCTTGGTGGCTCTTCCTCGAATCAGCTTCAGTCACTTAATAGTTATACTAAAATGTTGGGGCAGCACCCTAGGGCCTCACTGGCACAGAATCTGGAGGAAGGAATCCACAGTCCATTTCTGTTTCTCTATTAGGCATTGCATCTGTTCCCAATAGCACCACCCTATAGATTTACTCTACTATGGCACACCCATATTCAGATGCTTTTGTGTTATACTTGCACCAAGACACTAGTATGTCTTTTGTTAAGAATGATTTGATGATTTTTAAGAAGTCTTAATACCTTGGTTTATTTTAATTTTGTGTATTTCTCTAATACTCAGAATTTCCTTAGGTTTTAGACTTGAATAAACTGGAAGAGAGATAGAAAGGTTTTTTCCCCCCCAGATAATGAATTGTCACAGTCACATGTTTACTCAAAGAGTATATTTCAGCTTCTTTTCTAAAACCACAGTAGTGGATTTAAAATAAAAAAGCATTCTCTCTGATTTAACAGAGTTTATTATACACTTTCCAGCTTTGGCATATCACAAAATATCCAGATTCCTCGAGAATTTGAGTTTCCCTGCTTACATTTCTGTTTTTTCATTTCTTAGAGGGGTTTAGGTTTGAGTTTTAATTTTCCAGAAAAGAGTCTTAATAAAGAGTAGTTGTAACGTTAAAGAAAAGTCACCATGGTCTTCATGGAAATTTCCCTTTGACAAATGTGTTTGTCTGTGTCTCTGCTCCAGCTTTGTGACATTGTGGCTAACATGCATGGACTCTCTGAACTTTCAGAGGGGATTTCCTCCATCATGAAACAAGCAAACACCCCCAATACACACCTCTCCTGTTTTTTTTTTTTTCCTCACTGAGAAGACCAGAGAAGGCGCCTAGTGTCCGGCCTCTCTACTGATGCTTGACTCCAAGTTGCCCTCTGAGACCTCAGCTCTCCATTTATAAAACACAGCTAGGAATGCTGGCCACTAGATACCGCTCATAAAGCAATTTGAAATGGAAGGCATTATGTAGACACGTCATTATAAATATTAATATTGATAATTCCTTGGCTTAAACTCCCAGTTTGTATGTTCACATATCTATTTAGCATGATCAATTGTTCAGCTAATTAATATGCTTTTATTTTATGATTTGCTATTTCCAGGGCACAGACAGAAGCTTGATGACTCTAAACCTAGTTTGTTCTCTGACCGCCTCAGTGATTTAGGGCGCATTCCTCATCCCAGTATGAGAGTAGGTGTCCCGCCTCAGAACCCACGGCCCTCCCTGAACTCTGCACCAAGTCCTTTTAATCCACAAGGACAGAGTCAGATTACAGGTAAGACAGACTCATAGGTTTCACTTGCATAGACGCTGGCAGGCTGGGGGTGAGGGGCTACCAGAGGAGATGTGTTCACTTCAAAACTCCTGGAGCTGTGAAGCGGCTTATTATTAAAGAATCAAGACTTGAAGACACTGATTTCTTCTTTTTTATTAAAAAAATTATAACATTCAATAACTTGGGGATAACATTTTGGGGGATATTTCTACTAATGCTCTACTCTGCAGCAATCTCAGTCTACACCCAGGTGGAATGGTAATAATGCACTTTGGGAGAATGTTTATTATACATTTCTATATTGTATCCAGGTGGTGCAGGGGATAACATCACACCCTTACTATTAGAAAATTAGTGTTACCGTCTCAGATTTGGGCTTACATTTCTTGCATGTGTAACTGTTTCATTAAGTCTGCTTAAAAATTGCCCAGGGCGAACAGGAAGCCTTGATTGGTAGTTATAAGGCAAGGTCAATGAGTGACTCATCAGGCACACAGAATTCACTTCTGATTTACATTTAGCTCTGGTTCCCCATTCGACATTTCTCTTTATAAATTCTAGTCAGCTACTTACTTTACCTTTCTTCTGAGAAATTAACATCGGCGTTACATTACAGACTTATCATTCACATTTGGTGCATTAAGATCCCCAACTCTTTTCTTTTTGCCCCACTTGTGCAAACACAGATTTATTTAAAGACTAGTTTGAAAATTTTTAGCTTGTGATGACAAGAGAGTGTATTAATTATAAATCTTTAATTTACAGATTATTGAGAGCTGAAAGGAAGTTTACATGTCATCTAGTTGCTATCATTGGTAGAGGTGGACTAGAATAGAGGGAAAGTAAGTCAAAACAAAATGTGTATTAAGCTCTCAACATGGATCTTTTTTATGGTTGGATTTTTGTTTATAGCGGTTAGGCTCGAATGTTCTTAATGGTCTCAAAACATAATTGTTTATAAAAGGAATGACCTATCTCTTCTTCTCTCCTGCCCATATTATGCAAATGTATTCTTGGATAATTAGAGTAGGTTTCACTTTCTGTGAGTATATGTATTTTAGTCTGAATGTATGAGTTTGCATGAGTGTATATTTTTAAAAATAATATAAAATTATAAAAATCAGACATCTAAACACTAAAGATAACCAGATACCTGCATTAAGAACATTATTGTCCTTTGAAGAATGGCCATGTTTTAGACTATATAAAACTTTAAACATTGATATGTGGGATTGGAAAGTCAATGTGTTCACTAGACATATGTCTTTGATAAAAACACAAGAGTAAAATTCACACTAACTTGTGAATTTGGAGCTTGTAGCTATGGGTGCTACTGCATTTAAAGTAGTGGACTTGGAGACTATAAAAGGTGGGAGAGTGGGAGGTGGGGTGAGGGTTGAAAAATGACCCATTGGATACAATGATCGCTGTTTGGGTTATGGGTTCACTAAAAGCCCAGACTTCACCTCAATGCACTATATGCATATAAGAAATCCATGCTTATACCACCTAAACATATGTAAAAAAAATAAAGTAGTAGACTTTAGATTATTCATTAAGGCATATAATAGCTTTCCTTTTGTCTTTATAGTAATCCTTAGACTGTGTGTGTGTGTGTGTATGTTTGTAGAAGCAAATGTGGATATATATATACACATATATATATGTTTATATATGATTTGTAATGGATTTATGATGACTAATAAAAAATATATAAATATATGTTCTATGATTTGGCAACCACTGGCTTTTTAAATGTTTAACTTCTGTATTCTAATCATTATTTGTCTGCTATTTATGTTGTTAATGACTAATGCTTTAGAAATGGCTTTTGGAGCCTGCATGTTGCTAGATTCACTTAAGAAGATGTTTCTCTCAAGGCTTTGTCCTTAAATCTAAAGATGAGATCATAAAATAGATCCAGAGGACATTTTAGAACCTAAAGGTACCTTAGATACCGTGAAACAAATGGCTGGAAAAATTGTGAAGAGGATCTGTGTTTTAGCGGCATCCCCACCTAGCAGATATGCATGCAGAGAGTGAGGCTCAGAGGAGGTGTGGGGCTTGCCTGTGCCACAAATGCATCTGAGCAGATTGGGAGTGTGGCCACCTCCACAGGCCTGGCCCCCCTCCAGTTGTCAGCTTCTCTTCACCCTCCCTGTTGGGAGGCTCAGGAAGTTAAGCTTCTTGTCTGCAGTTGCACAGCAAGTTACTGGCAGGCCAGGGAATACATTCACTGGATATATTTCTGAAAACGAAAATATAAAACAAGTTAATTTCTAGGTACTGATAGCTTCTTGGAATTTTTATGAGTATTAGTGCTCTTCATTTTGGGATTATAGTAGTAATAGAATTGATTTATAGACCAGTCTTCTTTTTTTTTCAACATCCACTAGGTATTGGACCCAACAACTTTTCTCAAACTTTCCAAATTTCCAGATGTCCACATACATACTTGTCACCCCAACCACTCTTGGCCATGTGAGCTTTCTTTAAATGTTCCCATATTGTGAGTGAGAGAACGCCCGTATCTGTCCATAACCAAGGAGATGCAGTGTTCTACTGTGACCCAGTTTTTAAAGGAAAGCCCAGGAACATCTGGAGCAGCAGCAACGTGAAAATGAATTGAATAGATTTAATTTTTAAATCTCTGGATTGACTTCTCTGTTTATTCAATAAGTACTATTTGGGACCTACCCCATGTAGCAAACTTGGTATTAGGTAATATGAAGAGAGAAGAAAAGCACTCTTCTTAGTTATAGTTGAAGAGATAGTTATCCTCCCTAGCCCTGGCATACCACATCCTGTGCCCCAACTGTAATACCATTCCTGAGTACACGTGCTTCTCTCTGTACCCCTTTACCCAGCCATGCATCTACAGTAGTCTCTGTCTGCTGACAAGATTCCACCCATCCTCCAAGGCTACTATGTTATCTTTTTCAGGAAAGAGTTCTGGAACCTTCATCCAAAGACAGTGTATCCATCCTCTAAGCTTTAGTTAAGATTGCCTTCTTTTAAGGACACTGTATATTCACCTTTTCTACCCTGCTAGATTGTACATTCTTTGAGGGATTTATTACAGGGATTTATTTTCTTTTGTGGCTAGCCCAGTGGCAGTGTCTCATTAAATGTGAATTATTGAAAGTTCAGGTGAGAAGAAATCAGTGCAGTCAGGGTTGAGAGGATATCATATCTGTCTTAGTAGCATTAACTCTTCTAATTTCCTGTCCCAGGATGTCATTGTTCCCCAGTGATGGGCAGCAGCTTAAATCACATTTCAATAAAACATTTACATAGTTAAACCGTTCGGTTTTATTCCAGTTTAGGGTTAACGTAATTGCATGACTAAATTTAAATTCTTGCCTGTAATGGATTTTGTAACTTCTTTGCAATATGCCGTATCTGCATTTTAGTTCGTGTAATACTTTGGACAAGAGATTTGTAACAGGAAGGGCCCAGTTACTTCTCTGTGATTGGCTTGCTACTCTTGATATCTCAAGCTCTTACCCCAAAACTGTAGATAATGATCATGGCTATATAGTCCCCTCTAGTTCTCCCACTTGCCAACATAAGAGGCAGAAGATGCCTTTAAACTCCCAGAAGAGTGAAATGAAATTAACAACCATAAATTGAGGAAGTCATAAGCATTTAGTGTTTCATAGTTAACCTTTTCCAGTGTCTCTTGCAATTCCTAGGGCCAAAAGTTCTAGCCATGTGGTGGCTAGAACCTAACTGAAGTGGTTTCCACCTAACTTCAGTCTGATTCTGTATTGCCTCACTGGTGTCTTTGCAGTGCCTGTCTGATGGTGATACTTTGTGGAAGTCTTTAATGGCTGGTGTTCAGCTGAAGGCCCAGGGCCTCCCCACAGCTTCCTGGGGAAGTTGCTTCCTCTAGACCTCTTCTTATCATTCAGACATCTGCTGCTTGTCTCTAGGTGCCAGGAAACTCCTAGTCTGTCACAAATGTTCACTTCATTTGATTCAGAAAGTGGCGATAGCGGTAGAGTCAGGGTATGATGTTGGGAGATACTGCTTAAGGTATCTTTAAACTCATTATCCTCTAGATGGGTCCGCTACACCTAAAAAATAATGCTGATCCAGGCCCTTTGGTTTGGTAGATTGGGACGTTCATCTCACTTTTAGGGTGGGCGATGCGCTGCTATTCTGTTATTCACTCTTTCAAAAAATACTTCATGAGTGCTTGTTATCTGCCGGGCATTGATGCGAGTGAGAGAACTGCACCTTCTGCTCACAAAGAGCTTATATTTTAGTGTCAGATATAGTCAATAAATAGGTAAATAAGCATATGTACATGATAATCTCTGATAATAATAAATGCTGTGAGAAAATGAAATAGGATAATTGATAGATAACAACTTGGGGAAGGAAGGAACTAATTTTGATTGGAAAGTTGAGAAAAGCTCCTTTGAAAAGCTTTGAAGATCTATGAGGAATGACATTTCAGGCAGTAGGAAACTCATGCGAAGCCTAGATTATGGGGAGTTTTGGGGGCCACAATAGTCGCTTGGGTTTAGTTCTGACTGCAGTGGGGTACCAGTGTAGTGGGGGTTGTGAAGCAAGGGAATGACATTATGTCATTTACATGCATAATAAAACCTGTTTGGAGGCTGTTTGAAGGGACCATAACGGGCTAAAGAAAGAAGCAGAATTATGTTCAGGAAGCTGCTGCAGTAGCCCGAGAGAGTTAATGGTGGTAGCAATGGAGATGGAAGGACAATGAAGGATTCTGAATACTCTCTTTTTTTTTAAGAGAGCTCACAACTCTCGCTGACGGTGAGGGGAATATAGGACTTCAGAGTTTTGGCCTGGACAATTGGAGGATGGTGGTGCCATTTACTGATGTGGGGAAGACTCAGGGAGGATAAGATGGAGTGGGGCTGGGGAGCTCAGAGAAGCAGTTGGGTGGAGAAAAGAAGATGCTAAGAAAGAAGAGACTCGACATTCTCACTCCTACAGTGGCTCATAAAATTGCCTTTGCAGACACCCAAGGGGCTTCCCTTCTCATGATTCTTGCTAGGTTGCAGGGTTCCCTTTCGTGATTTCCTTTCTCCTTTAAAAGCAGCTCTTGGTTCTTTTGAGTCTTGGTTGTTTTTCTAAGCACTCAATGAAAGTTGATTTTCCCTGCATGTAAATGCTGGAAGGAAGTGCACGGGATATTTTTTTCCTTGGTTCAGACCCCTCTTTGCCCTTCACTCAGGAGGAGATTCTGGACACTTCTGCACAGGCTGCTAGATATTCCATCATGCTATTTATTGTGGCTTTCTCCTTTTGTAATGTACAAGCAATTCATTTGAAGTTTCACTTGTTGTTTTTTTAATTTTAAATTAATACGTTATTGTATTTCATGCTTTTTTCTTTGCCTAGACACTCTTCCTTGTTCTGGCTTTCCAAACACATTTTTATTGTTTCTTCAAAACTCAAATCAAATGCTGCCACCTCTGTCAAGCCTCTTCCAACCTACCCAAGCAGAGTCAAGTCAGGCTCCCGTGCCACCTTGTACAACCCTTGATTATATCTTGTTCCATGTGCTGATGATTACTGTTCACATGTCTGTCTCCTCCATCAGACTTTGAACTTTTCCAAGTCTAGAGTCGTGTTTTATTCATCTTTGTGTCCCCCATTGTCTTACACAGTACCTGCTCACTACCTGACTTTTGGTTGGGTGATCAATGAACAAATGGGTCACTGACCTCTTCAGGAAGCGGCACCCACCATTATCCTAGCCGTAATATTTTTCTAGTGTCTGTTTGATTGAATTACTGTTAGTTACCATTTATTAAATGCTTATCATGTGTCAGGCATTGTTCTAATGAGTTTAACTCATACATTCCTCACAACAGCTCTATGAGATAGGTGGCATTATTATGGAAACTGATGGTAGAGAGGTGGAATAACTCACGCAAGGTCCCACTTACTACTAGTAAGTGGTAAATACAGGAATTAAAGGCAGTTCTCCATAGCTCCATGGCCCTGTGTACTTACCACCAAGTACTCTTGGGAAGCTGAAATGTACTTTATCGTGGCTCAGCTTCCTCCAATTTCTGTATGTCACTTTCATTTATGCAGTTCTTTACCATTTACAAACCAAAGGCCTAAAACAATTCTAAAAGTGTATATTTCACAGATGGAAGAAATCGATTCTTGGAGAAATGACTTGCTGGAGGCCATTTCAGCTATTACAGTTGACTGTGAGTTCCGGATTCTTAACAGGCAATCACCTTCATCCCTATCAAGTTGGGCTTGTTGCCAACAGTCTAAGTGACATGTGTCCTGCAGGACTAATTTCTTTTTCTTCTGTCCGTTAGACATGATTTAGGATACTTAGAGAGAATATTTTCATAAAAGGGAGTTAGCATTAGGAATATCTGAATTATACCTTACAATGCAATATAATCATTTAAATGATTAGATTCCAGTTATGTAAGGCAGGTATTTAAGTAAAAACCACTTGCCAGACATCCTGTCTAATAATAATCTTATCAGTAGTTACTGTGGCTGAAGTGGTTTCCACCTAACTTCAGTCTGATTCTGTATTCCCTCAGCAAACAGAGCTCCTTTAAAAATTAAGGGGACCTCAGCCAATTAGGCCAGTTGGTATTAGGCTGTGTATATGTTTGGCTGTCCTGGGATTCCACTGTGCTTGTCCCAAAACATTTACTAGTGTCATCCTTTCAGAAATCAGAAAGCGCAGCTGAGTTGCATGTGTCTTAAGTTACTGTTGTGTTCAAGTGCTGAGTGACCACATGATTCTTTAATGTGAAACAAGTTGGGAGACGAAGTGGGCCTGGGGTGATGGTGACTGTGAGTGTGAGGGCGAATGGACCCCTAAGAAGCTCAGTGACTGTTGGTGAGCAGGAAGAATGACAGCAGGGTACCATCAGTGTGGGTGTGGAGGAGAGTGGGAGTCTAGTGAATTCTCAGGCTTCACAGCCACTGTGGTCCTGCTCACTTGTGGGCAACTTGTGTCAAGGAACTGAAGTCACTGCATTCAAAGACAGATTGTTGGAAGTGGTTTTCTTTTACTTTGGTGGTGCAGTGTTGTCATTTCTGAAGTTCCTGGGAAGTTTTGTCCCATCCTCATCCTTTGAGATCATTCAGGTGGGGCAGTTGGGTAAATTTGCTGCTGCCTTGCACGTGTGTGAACAGGGAATCTCTGTATAGGAGGTTGCTAGTCACAATCCTTATTTTTAAAAAGGGCTCAAATCCTGTGTGTAAACACTGTTTCATATTGATTCTGCTCTGGCAGCCACCTTATGAGGAAGAGTAGACTTTAGGTGCAGGCTGTGCTAGCTTTAAAGAATGACGCTGCCTGGGATTCTGGGAAGGGCTGGTGGTCAACCCGTTATGTTGTTGCTTAGCCTCTTAGCAGTGTCCACAGATGAGCTTCTTAAAGGTGCTGTGTTTGGATTTCTGTCTGTTGGTGTTTCCTTATTCACTGAAGATGATCTGACTTTATTATGCTTTTAGAAAAGTAGAGAGGGTGATGTTCCTGGAAAAATTAACTGTTTGTTTCAAAAAGTTGTCTTGTAATTTTCTTCTATCTGGGAATGTAAGATGCATAGTTAACATTTAGTTGTGATAAGAAGAGTTCATCTCCTATATAATGCTTCATTTTATCCTTCTTCCCCAAAACAGTTCCGTTTCTAGCCTGTCTTTAGGTCTCCATGCAGAGGAAGTCTTGGTTTCATTCTCCTGTTCTTTTCTAACACATCATCTTTCTCTTTTTGTTTTATATTTAGTTTTAGTTTTATATGTATAGTATATATACATATATGTGTATACCCACATGTATGCATACGTATCCCCTTTATTAGTTGTTTAGGGTCCTTTTTTTGCCCCATTTTACCTTTTGTGATGGACTGTGGGCAAAAGGATCAGAATAGGAGATTAACGTTGAAGGAAATATTAACTTAAGGGGTAACCCAGCAGAGGGGCAAGTTAGGCATGCACTTTATACAAAGATGCCCTGGTGGTGTATTTTCACATTAAATAATGGATATGCACTCACGGCTTCACACAGAGAATTGGTGTACATTGACTATGCAGTATTAATAGCAACAATAATATATTATAGATATGATCAGTCTAAAAAGTGTTTTCATTTTATATGCAAAAGTATTCCAGGAATAGAACTGTATGGCACTATTCCCAGTTAGGGGCATCAGATTCTTTTTAGGGCTTTGTTTATTGTAATAAAGACTAACTTTTTAATGGTTTAAAACAATTGGTTTTAATAGACTTAAAAAGACAAGATTTAACAGAAGAGTCAGATTGTCAACCATATAGTGAATATGAAAACTGAGGTGCTAGGAGATTTCTGAACTCCTCAGAGCTGAAATTGGAAATCTGTGTCTTAGGAAGGTGAAACCTGACAGATAGTTTTAGGTGGGGAGTGGGTGAGGGTGTAGGGGGAAAGATTTAGAATGAGAAATGTTTGGAGCTATTGCCAGGGTGAATGATGGGAATGGAAAATGACTTTGGACGAGCATCTTTGAGGACCCAGTGAGGGCAGAGATCATGGGAAGAGCCACTTGGCACGATTATGTGATGCTCTCCCGCAGTGGTTGCAGTTTGTGACTAGGAGTGGGCTAGGCTGTGGTGGGCCGTCTGTCCCTGGGACTGGGTAGGACTCAGTACAAGACAGGGGAACAAGGAAGATGTTGAGCCACTTTCCCATGTGGGGGAATGTCCTGCAGGTTGGTAGATAATAGTAAAGATGAAAGAACTTCCAAAGAGGATTTGACCCATTTTGACTGGGAAAATGAGCATCAGCCGAGTGGAAAGGTTAAGAGGGAATATCTGGGGAAATCCAAGTGTTTGTTCAGGTGGGAAGGAGAAGGAGTGTCATCTGGAGAGGTTGAAGGTAGATGGGCACTCTTAGCCATCCTTCAGCCATTCCTCATATGACCGATGGAGGTCCCACACCTTGCCCTGTCTTCTCCATTGCTCCAGCCTGACACTGCCTCTTGAGAACACAATCCTCTAGCTATGCCTGACCAGGTCAAGTAGGGGTCTACTAATGGTCTGTTAATATATCCCAAGTTTGTGTTAACTTTTTGTTATCCCATCACATTGTGGCTGTCAGTCAATGAAAAACTCTGCTCTTGGATCTGGCTCCCCCATCCTGTCTTGTAGTTGACAAAATGCAGCACTGTACTTTTGCTCTTATTTCGTTTCATCATGTTGCTTTCACCTCCTCTTTCCATCCTGTAGGGTTGTTTTATAGTTCTGATTCTTCTTGTGTTGTGTTGGGTTATTCCTCACAACTTTGTCTCATCTTGAAGCTTGGAAGGTCACTTCTAATCCTTCAAGACTTTGGTGAAGATGCTGGACAGAAATAAGACTGTTGTGCCCTGGATTATGCCACCATATACCTCTGTCTAAACTGACCATGATCTATATATTAATGACCACTTTCTGGCAGTCTTTTTAACTAGCTACAAATTACTTAGGGATAAGGCATATATCTTGCCGAGGTCCAGATATGCAATAGACAGATGAACTGCCTTCTAATCTATTGCTTTAGTAATTCTAGGAGACAGTTTTTTAGTGAACCCATTCTGCTTTCTGATAGTCACTGTGGGATCAAATGTGAAAAGTTCTTTGCACATTGGCTATTGAAAGTGTTGTTAGTGGGCTGCAAGCAAGTCAACACCAACAGTGGCTCCAAAACAACTTAGTTTCAGCAACTTAGATTTTACCAGTAGCAATGCTGTTTTCAGAATAAGATAAATGGAATAAGGGAATGTAAAACCTAGTGTATTTTGTGTCATAAACTTTAAAGACATTATCTTCAAGTAATTTAACAGCTGTCATGTGGAATAGTAATCCCAGAGAGCAAAACTAAGATTAGTAGTGATTGGAGTTATAGGGAGGCATATTTTAATCTAAGGAAGAACTCTTTAGACCCTGCTCCATCAAGAAGCAGCCCCTTGAGTACTAGGTACCTGCATTTTTGCCGTGTTAGGGGATATCATTTATCTTGGAGCAGAGACTTGAATTCATCTAAAACAGCACACTGCTCTCCCTTATCTCCTTACCTTTCTTGGGCCTTAATTTCCTCTTACGCATGTTTGTTCTGCTCTTTCTATGTAAGATCATCCTTTTTGATAGGGAAGATTAAATCAAAATAGGGTTCGGTAATTTTCCTTTCTAAATTTCGTTAATAAAAATTATGCCCATTGTTCTTGATTTGGCACATAATCACATCACCTGGGGAGCTTGTTAAACATACAGATGCCCAGGCTCTATCCCTGAATTAGAAGGTGTGAGGTGGAGCTGGCTCAGATCACTCCCAGCTGTAGGCCCAAGGCAGGCCTATTACTCAAGGCTCACCTTACCCGTCCAGACCTCATCCTGATCCAGCCTGAGGCCATCTCAGGAGCCTCGCGCCCATGATCAGAGGTTGTGTGGAGGCAGCTAAGAGCCCGCAGCCTGAGTGCAGCCCCTGGGCTCCACCCTGTGTCCATTCCAGCTGCTGTTTTCTCTCCACACCCTTTCCTGCACGCCTGATCCTAGACTGGACTTCTGCCCTGTTTCTGTTAGGATGCTGCCCGAGGAAGATTTTAAAAATGCATGTCTGATTATGTCACTCTATACCTAAACACCTTCTAAGGTGACCTGTTGCACTTAGGATAAAGATTAAAATGTCTAGCATGGCCTAGCAGGGTCAGCACAGCCTGACTCCTCCCTGCCTGCTCTCCATTCTCATCTCACACTATTTTGAACCTTTTTCACAGTGCTCTAAACACAGGCCTTCTGTCAAGTCCATAAAAAAAAAAAAATGATGCTGCCTTCTTCCCAGGAGCTGGACACAGGCCTAAAGCTCTCTTAACCTCCTCTACTCATCTTCTAGACTTCTGCTTGTCATTCATGTCATTCATGTCAGCTTAATATTTACTACCTTAGAGAAGCTTTCCCTGATGCTCAATGTGGTTGGAGTTCCCCCACTGTACATTTTTATGGTACCATGAACATCTCTTTTTTAGCATTTACCATCGTTATATGATTATTTGATTAGTGTCTGTCTGTCTCTCCTACCCAACTGTAAAACTCCATGGGACCAGGAATTATGTCATAAAACTCCATAGGACCAGGGAGTAGGCCTATTTTTATTCAACATTAATATTCTAAGTGCCTAGCACAATACCAGAGTAGATAGATACCTGATAGTTTTTTTTGAACGAATGAATGAATGACTGGGAGACAATTACTAGAACGATGGATATAATCATCCATGTGACATCAGGTATCACCATGCCTGGGACCTCCTATAATACTCCAACTGCCATATCTGATTCCCTGGATGTTGACATCAGCCCGATTTGAACCTGAATTTACCACACCCAGTTCAATACTATGATTCGAACTAAGGGCCTCTCTCCCTTGCCAGCATCACATCTCAGTAACATTTCAAGTTCTTGTCCCACCCTTTTGTATCTCATTTCCTTCCCCCTTCTGGCTTTACCATTGAGATTCAGGATATGCCAAGGCTGAGAGGCCAGGACAGGTGTGACATGTGGTATAGCCCCTTTTTTCTTCTATTAGATTTTTTTTAAAACAAGAAATGCCCAGCCTTTTCTATAAGACAGTTATGATCCCTATCCAGCAAAAGTTGGTGATACCTAAGAGCGCTTCTCATCACCTTGTCTTAACAATGCAACTTCCTTCTGGTTTTTCTTTAACATTTTATTATAGGATATGATATCTTAGGTTATACATATCACTTTTCATTCTCTTCCCTGCTTATTGTCTCCTAAGTTTACTAATTCTCTCTTCTCCCATTGTGTGTGTTGTAATTTAACCTATGGTCATGCCTGGTGTACCCTATGTAGCCTCCAGTTTTAACCAGTTTGCTGCTTTTTTTTCCTTCAGATTTCCTTTTTTAGGTTCTGTCACAGGGATCTCTCTCCTGCCAGATGATTCTGGGAGCCACCAGATCAGCTGGAGAAAGCCCTTGGTGGGGACAATAAGGGGGGTCCGCACCTTACTCTTGGGGCTTCTCAGTGGACATGAGCCAGATGCTCTGTGATGGCAGGTGCTGCACTGTCAGCTACCTTTCATAGCCACCCCAAGTCAGCTCTGCCTGGCTTCAGTCATTTCTGATGCCGTTACAGTCTCCCGAAAGGACTGAGGGTTGGGAGCTCACTCTTCTGAGTGGTTAGCATCATAGCATTTTGTAGCTGGAAAACATCTTAGAGATAACCCACCCCCTCCCATGTTACAGGTGAAAACAGAGACCCAGAGGCTGTAAATTATTGGTCCACGGCTGCACAGTTAGTGCCAGAGCCTCCAGTCCACGGCTCTTCCTGTGCTTGGAGGAGGCCGTTTGTTTGCAAACGGTTTCCTATTAGTCAAGAGAACCAGAAATTAGTGGAGAAAGCTCATTCTAAAACTCCAGTCTAGCTAACAGGGTTATTAGAAAAGACATAGAATTTAATGTTTCATAGTTAGTGTAGATTGTTTTGAAACGGGAATCTCTGTATGTATGAATGTGTGTTTGTATAAGTGTGAGTATATCTGTATTATGAATGACAGTAATATGACAGAAATAGTTTAAGATAGGAAATGGTAAATCTGCCTCTCTGTGTTAGGATGATTGACCCTGGTAGCAATTAAGAGGCATAGTTCTAAGCTAGTAGACTCTGTGCATCATTTTCGACACCCCCGTTTTCTCAAGAAATATTTGAGGTTTACACAGCCTGATTTGAGTACTGATTAGGGGGAAATGGGTGGAGGATAAGGGGTGAGATTGTGGGGATCTTTGTACCCTGCTGCCCCAGTATGGCAGGTATTCCCTGCAGACAGCTTTGGCAGAATCACTGGCTGTCGTGGTGTCGTGTTACACAGAAGCCTGCTGGCCACAGGAACAGGAAATAGCCTTTTGTGTGCGGGTTGAGGATTTGCTGCCATTGGCTTGTTTCCTCCCGTCTGCATGAAGTTCAGCACCCTGTCCTTGGTGTGCCTTGTTGTGAGCAATTCCTAGGAAAGCAGATCCTCCTTCACACCCACACATGTTTAACCAAAGTGTTTACAGAAGGAGCCCTGCTAATAGCAGCTGCCTTGTTTCCAGCCTACCTTTGGGCTTTCAGAAAGCTCTCTGCCCGCTCTGCTGCCCCCACTCAAACTTACTCATTCAGAAGAAAATTGGACATGTTTTCCCGGAGTCAGTTCATTTTCCTGGGGTGCTTTTATTTTTTTTTCTTTTCCGCCCGCCTCCCTTCTTAGTATGACTCCAAGTGTTTAGGGTTCAATTATGCAGATGTGAAATTTGGCTTTTTAGTCATTTGAAAGTATGGAGACTCTTAGAGCCCATGACTCTTTAGCTATCACTGTAGGAAGTGCATGGCCACCCCCTTGTTGTTCCCCATACCAGTGATTGTGCTTCAGAAGCTGTGGTCCTGCTCAAAGAAGACAGCTTGCTTTCCTCATCTCCACAGGTTTACATAAATGGTTGTCTCCATCTTTGCCTGATGAAAGACAACTTGAGACAGATGAACCACCCCTCTCCCAATTAGCATTTTTGAGCACCCCCTGGATACGGTTGCCTTCTGTACTTTTATGTTTTGTGGTTTATAGAATGGAAAGCAGATGCAACCACTCTCCGAGAAGTCTAAGCTGAAGGAACACCACCCTAGAAGGAGAACTTATAAAATCGATTCTGACATTGGTGCTCCACGGTTCCTTTCCATCTTTAGAGCGTTTTTAAAAACACCATTCTGTGCTTGTGACAGACTTTGCCCCTCGGCTGAAACACATGATGAAGGGATTCCTTATGTCAGATGACTGGCTCCTTTTTACGGCTTTCAATGGCTTCTACCTGAGACAGAAAAAGGGAAATTAGCCCGAACTCTTAAAAGCTAGATTTGGTCTACTCTCATGGAGGAAACCATGATTGCTTCTGAAAGTATGTTGTTGCAGATCTGAGGGGTCCAATAAATAGCCTTCCCCTTATTCCTGGTGGTGGTTCTTAGTGTGCTTTCTCTGCCCTGGGGACCCCTTTCTCCCTGGGTTTATCCTCAGGGTCTGCAGGAGCAGCCCTGGTCCTCTGCTTCATTATCTTCTCTTGCATGTAGTCATTTTGATTAATCACGTCCTGCCTGTGAGTACAGCAGACCCAACAGATAGGAAAGACCTGATTTTCTCTCTCAAGTTTATGTTACAGGTCAGATTTGATTACCACTTCCTTCTAAGACCCCCTGTTTTAGGTTACAGGAGAGAATCTGGTGGAGAAATAGGAATGGAGTTATCTTTAGTAATATTTTATGCCTCGAGTGTGCGCACAAAAACCCAACACCAGAGGGTTGTTCATATATCATATCCATATAAAAACATATGTCAATTTGTTGAATTTCTCTAATATAGTAATTAAAATAATACTGATACTGTTTCTGAAGGTTGCCATATAAAAAGAATGAATTATAGTTTTTAAAAAACATAAAAATATTTAAAGTTCAACAACAGTTTTGTTGTTGTTGAGACAAAGTCTCGCTCTATCGCCCAAGCTGGAGTACAGTGGCATGACTCAGTGCCTCCCAGGCTCAAGTGATCCTCCCTTCTCAGCCTCCAGAGTAGCTGGGACCACAGGTGTGTGTCACCACACCCGGATAATTTTTGTATTTTTTGTAGAGGCGGGGTTTCACCATCTCTACAAAAGCCTGTTACCCAGGCCAGTCTCCAACTCATGGGCTCAAGTGATCCACCCACCTTGGCCTTCCAAAGTACTGGGATTCCAGGCCTGAGCCACGGTACCTGGCAACAGCTTTCATTTTTTTTGTTGTTGTTGTTGAACCTTTCTGTGAGATAGCATTGATTTAGTCCCTGAAAACTTGTAGGTAGTTTATGGCCTTGAGGTGACACCATGACTGACCTATAACTGCAGTCAAGGCCATGATTAAAAGTCAAGGATATTTGTGTTTATGCTGGAGTGTTAGGACATGGTTCTTCCCTCCATATTGCCGCAGACTTGAAAAGACACACCATCCAATATAACTCTGGGTGGGGCAGAGTGACGGATGGATTATCCTTGCTCTGTGGGACCTGAGACTGAGATAAAGACAGTTTCTTGTTTGTCATTAATTGGTATGTTTGTCTCAGAGCTAGGCCTTGTATCTTTCCTGTTAGTAACTTTAGGATTGATTGGTGATGCCTGAAAAACATCTCTCACCTGTTCTGACTCATCCAATTTGAGAGTAAATCTCAGAAGTCTCAGGTTTCTTCAGGAAGTTGAGTTCAGAAATTGTTTATGAGATCAGGTTAAGGTGACTTTTCTCTACTATAAGCATTAATAATTGTCCATAAAAAGCAAATATGTTGTAATCATGTATTTATGACAGGATTATATTTTCTTGGTGATTGAGCATTTAGGAAGTGAAGATATTTTACAGCCATTTTTTTTCCCACTAAAAGATTGAAAAGGTTAAAGTGTATGGTATTTGAAAATACACTTAAAAAATTAGGATTTCTCTGGGAAGAAACCAAAACTTAAGGAGGAACACGATTAAGGTTAAGTCATTGTAAAAGGATATCAACATGACTAACACAGACATATATGCTCCAAATTGTGAACTACACACTACAGGAAGCTCTCCTAAAAATTGTACTCTGCCAGAAAAAGAGGTCAAGGGCTAGAAACGAATACAAAATGAAGGTTCAGTAAAGGTAGAGTCTTTAACTGTGGGAAACATTTATTAGGTTCTTTCCATATGCTAAACTCTATATTATATTATCTCATTGAATCATCAGATAACTTTATGAAGGAGGTATTCTTATTTACCCCCATTTTATAGATGAGGAAACTTTAATCTTAGATATGTAATTTGTCCAATCACACAGTCTGGAAATGGTGGAGCTTGGATTGGTAATCACTCATTCACAAGGTATTAGAGAAGGCATGGAGGTGTTTGGAGACCATTGCTTTGTTTTTTGTTTTTTTTTTTTTTGAGACGGAGTCTCGCTCTGTTGCCCAGACTGGAGTGCAGTGGCACAATCTCGGCTCACTGCAAGCTCCGCCTCCTGGGTTCAAGCCATTCTCCTGCCTCAGCCTCCTGAGTAGCTGGGACTACAGGTGCCCGCCACCACGCCCGGCTAATTTTTTGTATTTTTAGTAGAGACGGGGTTTCACCGTGTTAGCCAGGATGGTCTCGACCTCCTGACCTCGTGATCCGCCCATCTCGGCCTCCCAAAGTGCTGGGATTACAGGCATGAGCCACCGTGCCTGGCCTGCTTTTTTTTTTAAAGGTTGCTGTCCTCTTTAAAATTTTTTTTTGTACCAGATCTAGTGAACCGCATATGGCAGTTCTTATATTTCCTTTTTTTTTTTTTTTTTTTTGAGATGGCATCTTGCCCTAGTTGCCCAGGCTGGAGTGCAATGGTGTGATTTTGGCTCACCACAACCTCCGCCTCCTGGGTTCAAGCGGTTCTCCTGCCTCAGCCTCCCAAGTAGCTGGGATTACAGGCATGCACCACCATGCCCAACTAATTTTGTATTTTTAGTAGAGATGGGGTTTTTCCATGTTGGTCAGGCTGGTCTCGAACTCCCGACCTCAGGTGATCTGCCTGCCTTGGCCTCCTAAAGTGGTGGGATTACAGGTGTGAGCCACCACACCCAGCCTATTTTATTTTTCTTTAGTAACTCTTTCTTTAAATCATTATCATAGACTCTTAGGACAGTGACCTTGAAAGAGACTCTAGCCTATCCTCTGAGAGACAAAAAAACAAAGATAGAGCTTCTCACATGTTTAGGGATAGTGAGAAGTTGTTTTTCTTAATCTTGGATATTTGGAAAGGCCTCCACTAAAAGCAAAACTATCCTTTAATAGACTTTTCTAGTATATATTCTGGCAGTCAGGATGTAAAACCTAAAACCTCAATGATATAAACCTCTTTGGTAGCCTAAGGAGAAATTAGAGAATTACTAAGTATGACTTAATTTTAATATTTTATTATTCACTCAAGCCATCCTGAAAAGTTCATTCAGTAGTTGTTTATTGAGTACTATGTGCCAGGCATTATACTTAATTATGCTGAATCTGATCTCGGAAGTCTTTAAGAATAACAACATGAGACAGACGCAGCTACCCTAGGTAGCACAGAGTCATATTTTAATCTTTATTTTTCATAACGATGATGATTTTCCATTTACTGTATATTATTTAATCTTCAGTCTGAGGATTCAACTCTTGAGATAGTATTATCATCTCCATTTTGCAGACAAGGAAATTAAAGCTCAGTAATGTTGAGAAACACAGCCCAGGTCACAAGGCCCAGGCAGGGCCTTCACCATGTGAGCTCCTAAAGAGAGTCAAAATAGTTTCCCTATAGTACTTTATAGTTATCAAAATGCTTTTACTTGCATTATCTCATCTCTTTTTCCAAAAATGAGAGTAGTTATTATTGTACTCATTATATAGATAGCACTTGTATTTATTATATACTTAATATGTGCTAAGAGTGCCAGGTACCATATTAGATATGGCCTAGTTCATGTAATGCTCACAAAAACCCTAGTAAGTATCATTATTCCCATTTTATAGATGCGCCACCAAGGCCTAAAAGTTTAAGTGATTTGCTCAGCACAGCAAGGAGGTGTAACTGAAGCCTAGGCTTGTCTGCACAGCCAGGATGCATGACCGCTTTGCTATATTCACTGTTCTGTGTTATGCTGCCTCATTTTCCAGATGAGGAAACTGAGATTCAGAGTTAGCTAACCCAGATGAGGTCATACAGCTTATCAATAGTGGAGCTGACACGCCAACTCAGATCCTGTCACTAGAAAGGCCTCTTGTTTCCCACTGTGCTGAGCCACCTTTCTGCACAAGGAGAACTGTAAGACCGTATCTTACATCCAAGTTGAGTACCCTAATTCCTTTTCGTCATTTTTTACAGTTCTTTGCATTTGTTCTTGTTTTTAGGCAGGGGGCCCTAGACGGATGACTCGTTACAGGAGAGGAATGGTATAGGTTAAATTGCTTGCTCAGGAAGTCATCTGAGGAAGTTAGATGAGAACTCAAATCCAAATTTGAGTCCTGTGTGCCCAGCTTACTTAGCTATGTGGTTCTCAACCTTTTTGTCTTTTGAAAATGTTGCTTGAGAGAAGGACTTGCCCTTGCGAGATTGTTTTCCTGTGCTGTAAGGAATGAATCTTTTTCCATCTGAAGATCATTTACCGTTTCTCTGAATAGTGAATTACATTAATGGTGTAAGGCAAGGAAATATGTCAATATCAGATATATAACAAGGACCAGTCACTCGGATTTGAAATGTTGCCAATCTCTACAATCTCAGCCTTGAGAATTTTAAGGCACAGAAGTCCATTACTTTAATGATCAATTATCCTTTAGATTTCTGAAGGAAAAGTTTGTTAACCGTTTATAGTACTACTCTTTTATTCAAATTGCAAACTCAGGTAAATGCTCCTTAAAATGGAATTGGATGACATTTGTCTGTATCTCTGTCAATGTCAGTAAACAGCAGGTAAATATCCAGATGTGTTTAATTATTTTGACTCAAAGAAGTATGTCCTATTTAAACAGTCTTTAAATAAATTGTTTCTGAATTGAACAAATAAACAAGAAATAGCTGAACTAAACTGCTTTGACTGTATAGAAAAACTGAGAGGTTTTAACAGACGAATCATCTCAAAAATCCACATCTTATTTTACTCATTTTTACTTGTAGAGATAAACCTGAATTAACTCTTCAAGGATATTAATAGCTTTTATTTTCAAAGAAGAATAGGTGATGTGTGGGGATAATTTGAAACCTATCCAAGTGTATTAACTCCAGTCCAGATATGTTTGAAACATGGAACTATCCCTATATTACCCAGAGGTTTTTTTTAAAAAAAAAAAGATATATATATATATAAGAATTAATGCCTATTAAGTGTCTTTTGTGCTAGTTTTCTCTTAATAGTTTTCTCATGTAATTTTCACATCCTTGTGATTCAGGTATTATTGCTGCCCCTCCTTCCTCACCTTTTGCAGATGAGGAAACTGAGGCTCAGAGTGACTAATTGAGCCAAGGTTACACAGAAACTAGAAGTCTCAGAACTTGGACCTAATTCTGAACATTCCAAAATCCATGCATATTCTAAGATACCAAGCTATCGTGTGAATAGTCTGGTCTATTAGAATTTTAAAAATTAACATAATTTAAAAATTAGCATAAAAACGTGTTGAGAAATTTGCTTATGATTTTGTTTGATTAGCCCTCAAGTAAGATCAAAAGAGTTTGAAATACATACTTTTTTTGCTTTGGAAACACAGCACATTTACCTTTTTTTCTGTATGTAAGCAAAAGATTTTTTAATAAATCTATGTGGCCTTGAGTTTGTACCTCCAAGAAATTACTAGAGATACATCAAAAAATATTGTTGATATTCAGTAATTAACCCTAACCAGCTGACTGCTCATTAGTTTTATTATTACAGTGACTGTAGGTAACAGTAGGCCAAATTCCAGACATGTGACATCTTTTAAACAGATTCCAATGGGATTAAAAACGTTTCCCTGTTCTCCTGTTTTGGGCCATTTTCTTACTGTCAGAAACTATTGTGCTTAGCATTGAAACTGGCTGGTGATGAGACTTTTCAGTTCTTAATGGTAGTTGACTTTGAAATTGAATTTTGTCTTTTTCTTCCGGTTTATTTTCTGGTTTAGCTTTAGCATGAGAGTAACGTAACTGGCTCCCCTCCTTCCTGTTCATCTTACGTGCTGCCCCTCCATTCTCATTCCTGCCGTTATTCCCTTCACCCCATGCTAGAAAGGGCCATTCCATTGACCTGCCTGAAAAGAAAGTGCCCTGAGATGAAATCCTGGAGTCATTCACTTTAAAACCAAAAAGCATGTCTGAAAGATAGTAAGTAGCTGGATATGCAGCAGGGAAAGGCACAATCTGCATATTTTTTAACCAAGTATATTGTTCAGAAAATATTCTAACTTAAAAAAAAGTTATCCATGTTCACTGGAGGAATTTTAGAGAATACAGAAAGTAAATGTAATTCTACTTTGTAAAGAAAACCAAAGCAGATTGTTTTCTAAATGACTATTAGACTTTCCAAATAGAAATATTTAGAAGAGAGAGACAAATAGTCCTTATGCATCATCCATTTTGTTGCTTTCCTTGAGACTCAAAGTCTAGAAAGCTTTGTGCTATTCAAGGCTTGAAAGGATGGGGTTATAAGAGATAAATAGCCATTCCTTATTTATTTTGTATATATAAGCCATTTTTTTTCTCTCTCTCTTTTTCTGCCTTTTCCTTTCTAAGATTTGGGTTGCATGTTTCTAAGGCTGCAGTGGTTGCTATTCTAAAGATTTTTCTTCTTCTTTTTCCCAGACCCCAGGCAGGCACAGTCTTCCCCGCCGTGGTCCTATGACCAGTCTTACCCCTCCTACCTGAGCCAGATGACGTCCCCGTCCATCCACTCTACCACCCCGCTGTCTTCCACACGGGGCACTGGGCTTCCTGCCATCACCGATGTGCCTAGGCGCATTTCAGGTAAAGACCGCGCTTTAACTAAAAATCCATCCCCGCATAGGGGTCGGGGGGAGTGGGATGGGCTGAGCCTGTGTCATCCATGCTCACAGTGACTCTCTATTAGAGACATGTGGGCAAGGGAATGACAAGTGGCAAATTAAATCTCCTGAATTATGGGGTTATCAAACACTCGAACATTTTAAGTCAAGAGACTGAAAATCTGCCAGAGATGGCATACTTTTAAGATGGTATTTAATGCCGCCCAGTTAGTGTCCTGCTGAATTGTATCTCATTTGGTGGGCACTGTCTCATAACTAGGGCCTTTTCCTGAGGGTCTTATGCCAGGCCTTCCTCTGCTTGTGTTCCTTTCTTTTCCTAACATCTGCCTATAAACCAGATTGATGGCACAGCCCTCCATTCCTAAAGGCTTGTAAGTCCCAGGAGTCCAAGCTAGTCAGTTCCAAGAGAGAGCACCTGCAAACTTAGGATCTTTGTCAGAAACTAGTCATTTGAAGTGCCGTGAGGCCTGGAAGAGTCTTAAAAGGCAATGCGTGGCCTCTGAGTGGCTAACTCAAGAAGGAGGCAGCCTTTCTGTGAAGCATAATGTGTGCTGCTGTCACTTGCAGCCCGGCAGCCCAGTGCTCACAATTCCTCTGTTTCAAAGGCACTACAGAAATGTGTGGCCCATGGGGGGAGTGTGTGTGACAAATGACCTGGCTGCCCCTCTATCCTGGAGAATTCATCACAGAGAGCCAGAAGGTGTTCACGAAGACTCCCAACTGCAAGTAGAGAAAAGTTAAAGGCCCTTAGCTGACTGTATGAGTCCCGTGAATAAGAAAAGAAACCTCTTGGTCCACCCTGACATATGAGCTGCCAACATTGTCCCCACTCAATGACGTACGTCCACAGAGGCACACACCCCATTGGATCCCACGTTTGCCAGATACTCTTCTCAGCGTTCGGGCCCCTGCACCTGTTTTGACTCCTGGCCAGGTTAATGCCTTTCTTTCTTTCTCTTTGTGTTTCTGTCTGTTTCTCTCCCTCTCTCATTTTCTGCAAAGCTCGAAGCCGTTACTCACTCCGCTGAGTTGCATCACTGACAAGCTGAAGCTCCACCAGCAGGCTTGCGGGTTTTGATTAGTTCAGACTCCTTTATTTCTTTCAACTTGGGAGGAGGGAAGGCTTTGTTTCTCAAGCAAATAGCAGGAAAGGGCTCTCTGGTCCTAGTGCCTCACATTTTCTGCAGCAGATGGACTCCCATGGGGGTGAGTAGGGAAAGAAGAGGGGTGGAGGGAGAACTGCAAGGTTTTTTGGGAAACCATGTTACCACTTTTCATTGTGACTGCTGTTATCATTTTTACGAATCACATAATATGTATTGGGAAATTGTATAGAGTATAGAATTTTAGTTATCATTTCCCTTGCCTGGAATCACCGTCGCCTTTAGGCAAACATTAATTAAAGATAACGGGAAAGGATGAGTAAGGCACAGTGGGGATAACGAAGGCTGATGTGGGATTAAAGGCACAGTGTTGATGGTGTTAAGTTAGTTCTGGTTATTCCTTCTACATTTCATACTGAGAGTCTGTTTTGTTTTACATAGGGCCAAAAGGACACTTTGACAGAATAGACTTATGCAAACTTGCTTCTGTTTGGGGTCTCCTGGGGCTTCCATCTGCCCAACCCACTGTGGCTGAAGCAGATTTTTGCTATTTTTTTCTCTAGCAGTACCTAGAGGAAAAAAACCTCAAGGAGTAATGTTAGCATTAGAGACACTTACCTACAGCAGTTTCCTACTGAGGTATATTCCTGTGAGTTCATCAGGAAAGCCATTGAAAATGACATCGGAAAAATGCTGCATAAACGAGTAGTCATCATTGTTTATCATGTACATGTGTAATGGAAAACAGCCAGATTATTTCAAGTTACTTTACTGAGGGTTACTTAAAGCATTTCCACAAAACAGTACCTTTCCCATTTCACAGAGAAGGAGGCAGGAGCAGAAACTGGTTAATTTTCCAGCCATATATCTATCTTAGGCCAAAGGTAGGAGTGAGCCTCTGGTTTAAACTGGTTTATACTGAGTTTAGTCCAGTTTTTTCCTCCAACCCTTAACATTTCTGGAGTTGTTACTGGTAAAGTAACATGGTGCCAGGGTGGGAGGTTCTGTATAAACAGTAAAGAGAACAGAAAATCCCTCTTGTCAGCATGTAGGTAGGGAAACAGGAAGAAACAACTAGACGTGGACTGTCAGGGAACTGGAGGAGCACTGACTTACCTGACCTTGCCCTGGGCTGCGGGACTGTGCCTGCACACCCAAGCGCTGCCTGGTGGACTCAGGGACCATGTCATCGGAGTGTGTACCATTTCTAATTCCCTGGGGACTAGTCCTGGGCGTCTTCTTGGGGAAGCCTGTCTCATAAGTTCCCAGGTACCAAGTTAGACAATGTATAGCTTATGATTCCTCTCAACATCTAAAGCCAGTGTCTAAGTCCATGACCTAGAGGCTCCTACATATGTGCCAAATAGATTGTAGCTGATGTTATGAAGCTAAAATTGTTTTGTAAAAATTGTATATCCATATGTAATTTGCAGGCAAGTCTTGTTAAGTGAGTCAAATTAGATTAGATAAAAATCTAAACTTTTAAAGGGAACTTTTCCTTCACAAAATGGATCACCACAGAGCGTATTTAAAACAAAGCCCTTAGATTATCTAAACATTTAAATAAGTTAATACTCACATGGCATTCACAAAGCACTTAATGCAGTACCTAGCACCTAGAACTACTCAGATGTTTCCCATTATTATTATTATTCTGTAGATTTAAAATAAACATTTACAGAGCAAAAAGCAATTGGGAACCGTTCACAAAAAAGTCAATAAGGCATTAAGAGAAAACAATGATTCAATTATGTCAGACAATAGAAAGTGCTGAGTTATACCTAAATTAACTAGGCATGCTAATGCTGTGTTCCAAGGGATCATAGGAATAAAAACAACCAGAAAGATTCGCCAGAAAGAACTATTCCTAAAGAAATTCTGTTTTCTCCTAAAAGACCATTCTAAAGAAAGACCATGATTTAATCTACCTAAAGACCCTCAGAGAATCCAGTATTTCACCTTTCTTTATTAGTATCCTTTCTTCTGAGTAATTTTCAAGCATAGCTACAATTCTAGAAGTTAATAAATGACAATAATCACAGTGATATTATATGAGATAGTCCTTAGTTTTCCTCAGACCATTTTTGGAAGCAAGGTATTAAAAAATTAGATAAAATGATAAAGATATGTTACCTACAATCTTTACTGCAGAGAGAGGTGTAATACTAGATGTCTTCAAGTTCAGAGGTACAACACAATGATTCAGGAAATATTTCCTTAACATTAGGTAGCCTTAAATATTGTAATGGAACAACAAGAGCACGTATAAGTTTATAATTGAATGAGAAGTTATTGCCATGTGATCAACTAACAGGTGTACATTATGGTAATGAGTTTGAATCATATTCAGTTGAATTGTAAAAGTCAGCACTAGTCTCAGAAATCGGTCTAGCGATGTTACAGTGCAGAAGCCACCTCCTTCCCTACCATACTTACTTTGATAAGTATGGCCTCATCATATAATAATCCTTATTTAAGTGGTACTTCTATCCCCAGGTGATTTTATACATTATCTCACTTTATCCTACATGTTTCTAAAAGATGATTCACTACACAGAGGTGGCCAAAGTTATTTCTCATTGATTCTAGTCAAGGGCAAGGTGTGACAAGGCAAGGACCAGCACGCCTTACATGTCCCGAACCACTGCATGTCTTTATAATTGCAGTCTTATCACCCATGGCGGTTTTGATCTTCAAAGCACTTACGAGGCTTGACACAAAGATTATAATTACATTTCTGGAAGTCATTACAAAATACTCTGTAAATAAATAATTGCTGACTTTCAAAATGTATTTTATACAATTATCCTGCTGTGGAAAGAAGCACAACTCTTTATTGAGGTTGATTGTTGGACTCGTGGGTCAGTGTATGAGTCTCCTAGAGAGCCTACACAGGCTTTTTTTCTTCACTGCAAATAACTCCTCCACTATCCCACTCATTTGAGTGACGTAGCTTAGATTAACCTAAGTCTGTACCACTCTTTGGCATGCATGAGGTAGAAGGGATTTATAGCTTTCTGATGCTTTCTGGAGGTTTTTTTTAGAGACTTAGGATATGTTAGTTAAAGATGCACAGGTAAGATGCATCTTATTCATAGATGTTGGCTGCCTCAGTTACTCTGAAAGAGGTCGCTACAGATTTTTTTTTTTTTTTAAGAGACAGGAGCTTGCTCTGTTGCCCAGGATGGGATGGAGAGGCGTGATCATAGCTCACTGCAGCCTTGAATTCCTGAGCCTAAACAGTTCCCCCATCTCAGCCTCCTGAGTAGCTGGGACTAAAGGCATGTACCACCTTGCCAGGTCAATATTTTTTGTAGGGACAGGATCTCACTATGTTGCCTGGGCTAGTCTCGAACTCCTGGCCTCAAGTGATCCTCTTGCCTTGGCCTCCCAAAGTGCTGGGATTACAGACATAAGCCACCTCTCCCTGCTTGCCACTATAGATTGTATGAAAGACTTTTCTCTGCATTTATGGGGTTTTTATTTGTTGTTGTTGTTAAGATAGGACAGAGCTAATCTTTCTGTAAGATTATTTTTTTCTTCTGCTTGGGAAAATAGTCTTGAATCTCTTATTTCAGAATATGTAAATATTAACACTTTCCACTTACTCAACTGCACAGGACTATTGAAGATGTCTCCAATTTTATGACTTTCAGTTGCTAAACTATAATATTCCAAGGTCAGGAGAATAAGCATTAGTGTAATAACAAAATTATTAAAAATTATTTTATCACTACTACAAAATCTAGAAATTGCCAGTGGGAAAACCCCATTTGATTACTCAAGGTCTGTCAGGAGGATTCAAACCCAGTAGAGTTTGATGTAGTTCATTTTAAAATGTCCCTTATAACCAAGTTTCTATCAAGTTCCCCAAGTCAAGTTCTTGAAACCAGCAGCTTCGTAATGTGCCAATTATATGTGAACATTTATTTTAGCAGAGCAGCTCTTAACTCACAGGAGGGAGGAATGCCTTAAGAAAGGTTAAAAGGAAAACTTCAGCAATTAATACTAATAAACCAGAAAGTTAAAGCAACCATAATAAAACACTAGAGCATCTACTTTTTACTACAGAACCATTCCTTTATTAAGAGCCACCTGTTTGGTAGACATACTCTGCCACAGCAGCCAAGGGCAAATAATTAAGTTTAATAGGAGTAACTCTTATTTTGAAGAAGTTCTCCGTTTAAAGCCACAGAGTGGGGAAGTTATTAAATTTTATGGACCCTAAACAAAGGCAAACCCTGTGTCAACAATTGAATGTTCAGTATTCTTCATTATATCACCACTGATTGAATGGATTACTTGTGCATTCCATAAGTTGAAATTCATCTTGCTTTCCCTAAAAATAGCCTATCTTTTGACATAGCAGATGGTGTTCTAATCTTACCTAGACCTCCATTTACTCTAATTTTTGATTTCCTGCTGCTGAGGCCCAAAGAAGTGATTTTCATTCCTGCTAGATCAGTTGGAGATAATAGTTGGTCCAACTCACAAAGTTGACTAAGCTTGGTTGTATGACTAATTACTGTTATTTGTAGCTACACTCAGATATTTTAGTATCTGAGATACTGAAGCTCAGAATTAAACCTGTGTACATGGTTTGACTCTGATTTTATACATGGTTTTTCTCAGTTGTTTTTGTGGGGATTTATTTCTGACACATGTACAACCAACCACACACAGGGAAAAGATTTAGTAATGAAAGGAGTCATGTTTTGCAGGATGGCAAACACGTGGTTGTACATTTTATTGAAAGATTTGCTGAAATCTCCTTTCAATCAAAGAAAAGTTGAGTGTATGAACCTCATTTCACCCAAAGTATTAATTTTCTAACGATAGATACAATGGCTTCTGTAGTGCACTGGGGTCTGGCGGGGGTGGGGGTGCAGTTTAACTTAGGACACCTGAGTTTTCATTTCATTGTCACTAAAGAGTCTGTATCATTCTCAGATACAGTTAATTTATTGTGCCTCAGTGGCCCTGTGTTAATGAATTACTAGAAATTGCTGAATCACACATCTCAGAGGCTCTGCAAGGAGTAAGATGCTATCTGTTTAGGGATTTGATGTTCTTAGGACTTTCAGTAAAGAAAGTTTGCCTTACCAGATAAATGCTAGTGGAAAAAGGAGGTCGCATAATTATCTTCAAAAGAGTAGAAATGCATGCAACATTATTACTTTTATGTATATGTCTTAAAATTAATACTTTATTCTTTTGAGCTATTTTAAGTTTACAGAAAAATTGAGCAGGATATATAGTTTCTTATATTCTCCTCCCACCATCTCCCACTTTCTCCTATTATTTACATCTTGCATTTGTGTGATGTTTGATGTAATTGATGAACCAATATTGATACATTGTTATGAAATAACATCCATAGTTTACACAGGGCTCACTCTTTGTGTTGTGCAGTTCTATGGGTTTCATCATAATGCCATGTATCCACCATTACAGAATCATAAGGAGTAGTTTCATTACCCTAAAAATCCCCTGTATACCACCTGTTCATCTCTCTTTCCCTTCTCTTTTCCTTAGCCCCTGGCAACCACAGATTTTTTTTTTTACTATCTCTATAGTTTTGCCTTTTCCAGTGTCATATAGTTGGAATCATACAATAAGTAAGTAGCTTTTACAGACTGGCTTCTTTCACTTGGTAGTATGCATTTAAGGTTCCTCCATGTCTTTTTATGGCTGAGTAATAATGCATTTCATTCTACCCCTGAAATGCATTCCATTGGAAGGATGCCATTATATATATATATATATATATATATATATATATATATATATATATGTATTTTTTTTTTGAGATGGAGTTTTGCTCTTGTTGCCCCGGCTGGAGTGCAAAATGGCATGATCTCGGCTCATGGCAACCTCCGCCTCCTGGATTCAAGCGATTCTCTTGCCTCACCCTCCTGATTACAGGCTGGGGTTACAGGCACCCACCACCACGTCCAGCTAATTTTTTGTATTTTTAGTAGTGACGGGGTTTCACCATGTTGGCCAGACTGGTCTCGAACTCCTGACCACAGGCGATCCACCTGCCTCAGCCTCCCAAAGTGCTGGGATTACAGGTGTGAGCCACTGCACCCGACCGGATGCTATTATATTTTTAAAATCATCAAGGGTGCTCTGCCTGAACCTGAGGATACTCTTCTATCTTCCATTTTCCTTTTGTTGCTGACTGTCAGTGATCTTTCTTATTAGAAAGCATTTCACACATTTCTTGCTGGAGAAGCATGTTTTCTATTACAGCAGTTGTCACCAAATGGTTTTCCATATCTTGGGTGCATTTTTTAAATTAAATCTTTTTTTCCTAATCTTGCCCATAGACAAATTCCTGAACATCTACTTTTTGGTGGTCATGCATACCGGTTCAAATATAGAACATACCTAGTTAAAAATAACAATCCAGTTATGTGACTGCTTAGTTGCCTCCTAAAATATTTGACTCTCCTAGGTAAAGGGGGGCCTTTTCTCTTAAAAACGCCTGGCATTCCTTAAGTGTGCTGCGCTGTTTCCCACTTCCGTGTCAGCCATTTCTTTGCACTGGTGGGCAGGGCCTTGTTGGTCCCTCTTGGGCATCCCTTTCCCAAACACCACTTTCTTCAAAGTGAATCACTGTCTCATCTACACCTATTTGTATGTCATTTCTGTGCTTTGGACACACCTCTAATGTGTACATATCTTTTTTTTTTTTCTTTTTATGTGAGACAGAGTCTCGCTCTGTTGCCCAGGCTGGAGTGCAGTGGTGTGATCTCAGCTCACTACAGCCTCCGCCTCCCGGGTTCACAGGATTCTCCTGCCTTAGCCTCCATAGTAGCTGGGATTACAGGCATGCACCACCACACTCAGCTAATTTTTGTAGTGTTAGTAGAGACGAATTTCTCTATGTTAGCCAGGCTGATCTTGAACTCCTGACCTCAGGTGATCTACCTGCCTTGGCCTCCCAAAGTGCTGGGATTACAGGTGTGCCCCCACATGTCCGGCCCATATTGTCCTTTAGCATAAACATTTAATTGCAAGCCATTCTCCTTTTATAAGCTTCTTAAGGATAGTGGCTATGTTTTGCATATTCTTGAATCCTTATAACTTAGCACAGTTTTTGGCACATGGTAGGTGCTTAGGAATGTTTAATGAAACAAGTATTAGTGGCAAAGAAGATAAAAAAAGAGGAAGATAGATATGTAGGAGAAAAAAAGGAAGAAAAAAGATTTTGTTCACCTGGAACAACAAAGAAAGGGCAAAACAAGAGAAACTTTCATTGCTGATAAGGACAGGAAATAGCGCAGTAAGAGTGTGCATAAGCAGTATATATTTTTATCTCCAAGTCTTTTTGCAATGTGTTTCATATTTAGAACACATATCAAGACTGTATCTGTTTCCAGAACTTGCTGCTAACAGTTAGTAACAATGCCAAAACATATTTTAGGTCCAGCTTGAAACCAAATGATCAAATAGAATTTTTGATTTCTACTTTAGAGTCTGACATTAATTATAGCCATCATGTAATAAAGTGTCAGAGCTCTTTTCTGAGAAAATGATAGAAATTATATTCACTAATCTGTAAACTGAAGCACAGCTATTCCTCTAGAACAAAGCAAAAGATAGGGTTTTGACAACTATCATTTCTCATAGTCTTATCTTCTTCAGGCTGAATTTTTCCTGTGTTCCCCACCTCTGCTGTTTTTTTAACCCTTTCTGTAGAGTATGATTGCAGGTCATCCTACTGGTCTGGTCAGCAGTCTCGAACACTGTTCATTAGTGTCCGTCTTAATGCCTCGTACCCAGAACTAAACTATTCCTCTCTTCTCAGCCTCTGGTAGTACAGACTCAAGTGGCCTTTGTTCTTTTGGTGACCACGTTACACTGTTTTCTCCTATTTGCCACTTTTGTCAATCTGCATTTCTCCAATTATTTATTTTTAGAGCTGTGTTTTTGTAGATCCAAATATGATACTTTACAGTTATCCCTGTTAGGTTTTACCTTATTTAATTCAGGTAATAATTTCTGCCTGTCTAGCACATTTTAGATTTTAATAATGTCATCCAATATATTAGTAGTCCCTGGTATTCCTTCCTGTTTGGAATGCTTTTCTTTCATTCATTTCGGTCATTTCAAGTCAGCTCAACAAATATTTGGCAAATACTTAAAATGTGCTTACACAGGTGAGGAGTAAAAAAAGAAATAGAAGACATAGTCTCTGCCTTCCAGAAGCTTTCAGTCTCATTTAGGATACAACATAAAGTAAATGTGATGGTTACATTATGGTACTAGCCCATGTAGATGCCAAAAATATGCAAAGAATGCTCAGGATTTTAGGAAAGGAGATCTCTTTTGTTCCTTTGCTCTATTATAATAATTCACATCCATAACCAACTTAAAGCCATCTCCTTTAGGAAATTCAAAAAAAAAATCAATCCCATTCAGCTCAGATTATATTTTCACTTTGAATTGCTTCAACAATTACATTTTCAACTTTTAAAAATGATGTATGTTTGATGTGTGTGGCTTCATGTTCCTTAAGATGTGACAAGGACATGGAGGATCTTGTCTCTTCCCAGCTAGACTGAAAGCTCCCCTAAGTCAGGGGCCTAGTCTTCTAATCCTTTGCTATCTCTCCAGAGCTCCTGCTAGATTGAAGACTCCCATTGGCCCAGGGCCAGGCCTTCTAATCCCTTTCTATCTCTAACTCCTACTCCGATGCTCTGCACGCATAATGTCGTGGGAAGTACTAGCATTCAGTAGAAAAGTCTACCCAGGAATCAGTGCTGCATGCTTCAGGGTTCTTATGCTGTGACTATTATTAGAAATTGGCTAATAGATCTAGAAGTAAGATTCTATAGGAGACTAAGACAATTTCCATTTACCTTTATTTCATATTTCGTAAGTGCATATATGGTCTCACCAGGCAATATCTTATGTAATATGCCAACTCTGATAAAATAAAACAACGTTGTTAGCTCTGCTTTAGCATATACATCCCCATATGCATGAATTCACTAACTGATTACATTTAGAATGAATATACAAATAGTCTTGACAGGTCTATTATTTGTGATATTAATAAATATCAGCCAAGGTAATACTTTTTCAGGAAAAATAGAATCACTGACATCCCTATGTCTTAATATTGTTTGGTTACTTCATTGAGCATTGATTTCTCAGGAAACATTAACTGATCACTGTCGGTAGAAAAGATAGAAAGGCGACAGAGGAACTGCATGATTATTATTATTTTATTATTTTTTTGAGACAGAGTTTTGCTCTTGTTGCCCAGGCTGGAGTGTAGTGGTGCGATCTCGGCTCACTGCAACCTCCGCCTCCTGAGTTCAAGTGATTCCTCTGACTCAGCCTTCCTAGTAGCTGGGATTATAGACACCTGCCACAACGCCTGGCTAATTGTTGTATTATTAGTAGAGACGGGGTTTCACCATGTTGGCCAGGCTGGTCTCAAACTCCTGACCTCAGGTGATCTACCTGTCTCGGCCTCCCAAAGTGCTGGGATTACAGATGTGAGCCACTGTGCCTGGCCTGCATGATTATTTTAAATTAGCTCTTAGGTTTGTTAACATGTAGAAATAGTTATAAGGGGAATCTTGGAAAAGATATAGCTAGGCTGGGCGTGGTGGCTCATACCTGTAATCCCAGGACTTTGGGAGGCCGAGGCAGGCGGATCATGAGGTCAGGAGATTGAGACCATCCTGGCCAACATGATGAAACCCTGTCTCTACTAAAACTACAAAAATTAGCTGGGCGTGGTAGCACACGCCTGTAGTCCCAGCTCCTCAGGAGGCTGAGGCAGGAGAATCCCTTGAACCTGGGAGTCAGAGGTTGCAGTGAGCCGAGATCATGCCACTGCACTCCAGCTAGCAACAGAGCGAGACTCCATCAAAAAAAAAAAAAAAAAAAAAAATTAAACAAGTAAAAAGCTTTTTTCTAATTAAAATATATGATTAAATGCAAATGACAGAACATTAATTTGAATTGTTCAAAGTCATTTGTGGACAACACTTTGTTTCAGATAGTTCAAAGTCATTTTCAGATTTCTTTTTTGTCTTCCTGAAATGCAAACAGGAAGGCATATTTTATGGAACTGGGTCAGAATTTAAGTAACTTGGTCTGAGGCGAATCTAGGACCCCATTTGACTAATTTTTAAATTTAATTAATTGTCTAAATTTTTTTTGATGTGACTCAATAAATTAATGAATTTCAAATCCACGAAAGTAATGTAAATAAAAATAAAATGCTGCACAGGCAACATTGTTCCTAAATAACTCAAATGATTTTTTTAAGTAGAAACATGTCATGTATTTTGCAGACTGTGACCTTAAGTGATCAACCCGTAACTATGCAGCCAAGCATGGGAGACTGGGAGAAGCCCCGTGCTTTTGTATCTAAAGCTTATTGCTGTTTCATGCTGTATCCAAAATGGTCACCATTCCAGCTGTCTGTGGTGATTAGTAACAATGCTATAGTTGATGGAATAAAAATAACATATATAATGATGGTTACAAACACACCCTGACCTGTGCCAAGGAGAGCAGTGATTCATGAAAAATCAATAAATAAACCCATTGATGTGGTTACAATAAATCCATACATAATTAAGAAGAACCTTTTCTAAATAAGAACTACAAAGGAAATAAAAACAGGTTTGGAAAAGAGGAAAAAGTCTGATAATAGTGTTATGGTATCATCATTAAAGAAAACAAACTTGTAAGCTCCCAAACTACACCTTAGGAAAACAGTACATTCTCAGTGTGGCTTAAAGATATGGTAGAGGCCAGACATGGTGGCTCACGCTTGTAATTCCAGCACTTTGAGAGGCCAAGGTAGGTGGATCATGAGGTCAAGAGATTGAGACCATCCTGGCCAAAATGGTGAAACCCCGTCTCTACTAAAAATATAAAAATCAGCTGGGTGTGGTGGTGCACACCTATAGTCCCAGCTACTAGGGAGGCTGAGGCAGGAGAATTGCTTGAACCTGGGAGGCAGAGGTTACAGTGAGCCAAGTTTGCATAATCACACTCCAGCCTGGGTGACAGAGTGAGACTCAGTCTCAAAAGATATAGTAGAGAACGGACCTAAAGGAAAAGAAAAGGAACTGACCTAAAAGGAAAGAGTTTGACCCCCAGGGCAGTTAACAAAGAAAGTTAAAGTTGTTCTCTAATCTTAGAAGTTGGCAGGTGCCACAGATACTCTTTGAAGGGTTAGTAAAACCTCACACAAACTCTTTAATCCAGCAGGTGATTGAAACTTTTGAATTGGGTCTTGCCTCCCAAAGAAGAATTGAGTTCAACACTGATAAAATAGCCGTTGCTCAATAAAATTGTGTTGAATTGATTTGGTTTATCGGGAAAAAAATGACTCAAGCATCTAGAGTGGTGATTAAACATTCATAGCATCATTGACAGTGTTTTGGAAATAGGATTTGGCTGGGAATTGAGGAGCCTGTCTTTTGAATTTCGGATGTGCCTCTGAGTTCTTGAGCAGGTCACTAACTTTAGGTCTTAGTTTCTTCAAGCGTGAACTGAGTTAGTTGGGCTAGTTTTTCCCCAAGGTACATCATAAAGCTTTTGATATCTGTGATTCTAAATTAAGTCCTGAAAGGGCAGGTTTTCTTACAGGAGAGATTTAGTAATCATCACATCAGAAAACTAAATACTGGCTGGGCGCTGTGGCTCATGTTTGTAATCCTAGCTTTGGGAGACTGAGGCGGGCCGTTTGCTTGAGTCCAGGAGTTGGAGACCAGCCTCAGCAACATGGCGAAACCCCGTCTCTACAGAAAATACAAAAATTAGCCAGGGCAGTGGTGCATGCCTGTAGTCCCAGCTGCTTGGGAGACTGAGGTGGAAGGATTGCTTGAGCCAGGGAGGCTGAGGCTGCAGTAAGCTGTGACCACTGTACCCTAGCCTGGGTGACAGAGCGAGACTCTGTCTCCAAAAAAAAAGAAAACTAAATACCACCATCAATAATAACACTAAAGGCTAACATAGCATTTGATTGAAGAGCTAAATTAACAGGGGCAAGTCTGATAGATGTCAGGAAAAGTTTTGTTTTATAGTTCAGTTAAGAGATTCTGATGAGAAGCAATGTAAGATCAGATTATTTAATGCCAAAAAACTGTACATTTAGATCTTGATACCTGACCACAACTGAACCTGTCTTTGAGGTGAAGCCTTATATATGTGCATGTGTGTCAGAATCCATAGACAGTTTTTGAAATCCCACATTTAATGTAAAATTAAGGAATTTTATTGACATCTCTCATACCCTTGCGTGGTTTTATTTAATTTATTTGTTAACCCTCTTTACATAAGAATGGCACATTTATAAGTGGTAATTTATCTTACTGGAGAAATGAGAACCTTGTAAGCTAAAGGTTACTAAAACGGATGAATTCTGTTAATAATAGAATAAATGTAATCACAGGACCAGGCTTTCTATATTAAAGAAATTAGGTCTATTTAAAGAAAATATGATCTGAATCATAATGAGCTTTCTCTTAATGAAACATTGCTGTCATAGTGTTTTGTGATCACATGAAAAAAATATTTATTAACACAAGTTATTGCCAACATTAAATTTACTCATTTATTAAGCTCTATTCTACCCACTGGAGATACTCTGACGAACAAGACAGAAAGGCTCTTGGAACTTTTCTATTGGCATATGGCATAATGATTAAACAGTCTTTGGAGTCAGGTCTAAATTCAGGCTTCTTTACTTACTAGGTTTGTGCCTGTGGGGAGGTAACTCAGCTTGTTTGAAACTCAATTTCCCCATCGGTTAAATGACCATATAATAATAATAATAATACTTGCTTTAATAGGTTGTCACAAGGACTAAAGGATAGTTAATATATGTAAAGTCCTTAGAATAATGCCTGACACTCAAGAAATGTTAGCTGTTACTACCAAAGGGTGGGCAATTGAAAATAATAAAATATTATCTAGGGGTATGTACTATGAAAAAAGTAAAATAGGGTGATATGATGAGGAGTCAGTATTTAAGCTGAGATATAAATAACAAAAAAGAGTTAGCCCTGTCAAGATCAGGAGGAAGGGAGGACATTCTAGGCAGTGGGAAAAGCTAGTGCAAGGGCCCAGTGGTGGGAAGACTGTGGCGTGTTTCAGAGGAGTGCTCAGTGGCTGGAGTGTGTCGATGAATGAAGTTAGAGAGATAGGCTGGGTCCAAGTCATGCAGGGCCACTACAGGTCAAGATCAGAGGTTTGAATTTGCTGTTATGTGCAGTGTTAAGCCATTTGGCAGATTTTAAGCAGGGTCTGGCTGTTGGGTGGAGAATTGTAACAGGGGTAGGGAGGAGGGAAGGAGTGTGGTTAGGAGGCTGTGGCAGTTACCCTAGTGAGAGGACGGTGGCTTGGGCTTACCTGCAAGTGGTGGAGATAGAGACACTGGAGTAGAGAGAGAATTTTGCTGGTGTCATCAAAATGCTTTACTAACCTTTTCTCCCAATTGTTAGTTGACTTTAAAAGGAATAATATTGCATCTTATACAGGTTTAATTAATGTTTAGACACTATTCATACACTGTAAGTGAAGTGGTAATTCAGGAGTTACTTGATTTATTAAATGAATACAGAACAACCAACCTGGAAATTTCAGGCCAGAAATCCATTTTTGAAATCTGAAATGTTTTGTTTGACGGAAAATTATTAATTTTCTGTAATCACATTTTGTTAATCTTCTGATTTCCAGTAGCTTTCCTTCCTTGGCACCATGCAAACCCAGATTTTAGTACAATGATGTACAATGATGAGATGAATTTTGGGGACTGAAACAACATTATATGTTTGTATTAGTCTCTTCTCATGCTGCTAATAAATATATACCCAAGAACTGGGTAATTTATAAAGAAAGATGGGTTTAATGGATTCATAGTTCCACATGGCTGGGGAAGCCTCAATCATGGCAGAAGGCAAAAGAGGAGAAAGTCACATCTTATATGGTGGCAGGCAAGACAATGTGTACAGGGGCAGGGGAACTCCCCTTTATAAAACCATCAGATCTCATGAGACTTATTCACTATCCTGAGAACAGTACGGAAAAGACCTGCCCCCGTGATTCAGTTACCTTCCACCAGGTCCCTCCCGTGGCACGTGGGGATTATGAGAGCTGTAATGCAAGATGAAATTTGGATGGGGACACAGCCGAACCATATCAACATTCTTCTCATCCTCAAAATGTATCTTCTGTATCTTTCATACGCACCAGTTCTTTCTTCTGCCTCTAAGATGCACTTTAGGTTGGGCACAGTGGCTCCAGCTTGTAATCCCAGCACTTTGGGAGACCTAGGCAGGCGAATCATTTGAGGTCAGGAGTTCAAGACTAGCCCGGCCAACATAGCAAAACACCATCTCTACTAATAATACAAAAATTAATCAGGTATGGTGGCACGCACTTGTAATCCCAGCTACTGGGGAGGCTGAGGCAGGAGAACTGTGTGAACCTGGGAGGCAGAGGTTGCAGTGAGCCTAGCTCGTGCCACTGCACTCCAGCCTGGGTGACAGAGGAAGACTTGTCTCGGAAGAAAAAAAAAAGATGCACTTCAATGGAAACCATTGTGCATGCAGGTGTGACCAGGCCAACTTTGCAGGCAGTCATTAGATGATCACACTGGGCAGTGTGTGGCAACAACTCTGAAGTGAAGAAATACCTAGGAACGGAGCTAGCAGTTCCTTCAGGCTGGCGAGCTAATATCCAGCAATTGAGAAAAATCAGTCCAGGTGAGACACAAGCACTTGTCCTCCCTGTGGAGTCAGTACCCAGAACAGCTTCTTCAGAGGACTGAGAAATTGGGGCTTATCTTAAATAGCAAGGAATTTGAATTGATAAGGGATGAGGAAAATGTTCTAAGCAGAATCTCAGAACCACAAGCCAAGCTTAAAGGAGAAGGCTTTAAACAGGTTAAGTCTGTTGGCATCACAGTTGTAGTAAGCTATTACTCCATTCTCAGATCCTTCAACCGTGCCCTAAAAGGAGATTCCTCCTCAAGAAACTCTAAATTTGGGGCTCTGGAAGTTAGCTGCAAGATCTTATGCAGATATGAACAGGTTTTCTTATATTTCCTGTTTAAAATGTAATGAAATTCCATTTCTCCATGGACACGGCTTTCTTTTCTTTCTAGAATCCCGAAGTGAGGAAGTGTATGTACTGAAAACCATTACAGCCATTTGTTAGTTTGTTTTAAAGGAAAGGAGAGTCATAAAATCAGGACCCAGAGAGCACATTTCCCAGTGACCAAACCTACCTAAAATGTATTTGATGGATTTATTTTGAGTTTTGGAAGCTCAAGGACTCAATAGAAGATACAATTCAAAGGGTGTCATCATGGGGAATCCAGAATAATTCTCAGAGCTCCAAAAACTTCATAGATTGGAGCTTCAGGTGATGGATTGGCTGCTGCTTTGGCTGTCAAACCTAGTTTTTAACCTTTCTCCCTGGCCTTTTCATTTAGAAGGGTATAGTAAAAGAGAATGGAGGTGAAAAAATGTAATGTGAATTTTCTCACTAGAGTGAGAAGCAGCAGATAACAGATAACAGCCACTGGAAAAAAAACAGTCACTTTAAAAAGGAATAAAATTGGTAGGGTACTTTATTGGAAAGAGGCGTGCTTTCTGCCCATGAGCCAAGAGGTCTGAGTCCTGACAATACTCATGTGTATAATGAATTTCCCTCCTCTTCAGATGAGTGGCTGGACTTGCTTGTACTCATGCCCTCCCGCTCCAGTCTTAAGGCATTGGTACTGATCTTTTTTCACTACAACAACACTGTGGTATAATAGTGAAAATCACTGCGCAGGTGGGCTAGGAGATAGGTAACTAGATGCTTAAGTGCCTTAAAACTAGGGAACTGGAGATGTGGTTGTCTTTCAGCCGATTTGCAGACTTTGCAAGCTAGTGTTTGAGGTGTCAGCTTCGGACTTGCAAAGCCACAGCTTCTACAGATGGCTAAGTTGCCTCCTCCTGCACTTGACCACATCCCTGGTACCTAAGAGAGAAAAACTATTTCACCAAAGTGAACCTCTCCCAGGGGTCTTCCTACCACCATTTTAATAAAAAGGTTAAATCTCAAACTGCAAATTATAGAATGTCTAGTTAGAAGTTCGAAAATAATCTTTGTAAAAATTTATTAAAATCAAATAAGCAGTACCACTTTAGGTTATATAGAGGCGAATTGGAGGTAAATCCCTTCAGTTATCTAAAAATGTGACAAGTAAGTTCCAACAAGTGTAACCAACGGGTTAACATTGAGGGAAACAGGAAGAACAAAGAGATAGGCACAAGTACAATCTGTGAGTTAGGGTTATTGCATCCCCCCACAGTATCATATTGCATATGAAGAGGCCCATGGCTCAGTGCAGTTAGATGACACGTGGACTCTGGCAGCCTATCAAGCTGCTGTCTCCAGAGGATGCTGCTGGTCATCCAGGAGAGGTGGAGACTGGGGCAGGTGCAACAGATTATGTACAGACAAACTGAGGACTCTCAGGAAGGAGGAGGCATCTTAGGAGCGCACCTTGAACTCTTCTACTGCTCTCCTTAAGGAACTCCAGAGAGTGAGGGAATTAAAAATAAGCAGGACGATCGGGTCCTCTGTAATAGCTCTTTTCTGATGGCAGAAAGTACTTAAAGCTCACAGATAAAGAACATCCTGTTAGAACCTAATACAAATTAAGTGCAGGGGAAGATAGGAAGAATTTTACAACTAAGTCCAAAGGTGAGAGTAAAAATAAATGCATAGCAAAACTTAGTATTAATAATACTTAGTGCTTTACGTCTATAGAAAGCACTTTCACAGGCATTATTTCATTTAATCGTCACAATGCATTGGAGTATCAATACTATTACACTCAGTAGTTTGCCAGTAGGAAATTGGGGCTCAGAGACATTCAGAGATTTGTTCAGGGTCATCAATTGAAAGGGATGGAGAGTGAAAACTCAATTCCAGGTCTTTTAGCTCCACATAATGTGCTTTTCCCTACTCTGCACTGCTGTAGGAGTCTCCATATCAGAATCAGACTTTGCTACAAAGGCCTGTTGGATATCATCCTAAGAGGAGTATTTGTATCACTAGTCTTTCCAGCCCACACCTGGATAACACCATTAATCCTTACTAAGTAGCCAAAATTCATGGTTTGATGCAGATCAGAGAACCCAAAATAAAGTAAAGTGGACCAAATCCCTAACCAGAAATAATAGCAGAAAAATCTACCTCCCAATTTTGTAAAAACATAAATTTTATTCTAGAAATTTAAAATGTACACATTAATGAAATCTTAAAACCTCAAAAGAGGCTGGGTGCGGTGGCTCATGCCTGTAATCCCAGCACTTTGGGAGGCCAAGGCAGGCAGATCACGAGGTCGAGAGATCGAGACCATCCTGGCCAACATGGTGAAACTGCGTCTCTACTAAAAATACAAAAATTAGTCAGGCGTGGTGGTACGCACCTGCAGTCCCAGCTACTCGGGAGGCTGAGGCAGGAGAATTGCTTGAACCCAGGAGACAGAGGTTGTGGTGAGCCAAGATGGTGCCATTGCACTCCAGTCTGGCAACAGAGTGCGATTCCGTCTAAAAAAAAAAAAAAAAAAGCCTCAAAATATATGCTTTTATATGTGGGGCAAGGAAATTTAAAGCTACTTAAATTATGCGCAATATATTCTACCCTGCGAGAGCTGGAAAGGTTGATACAAAAAATCATTTATTTTGACTTGAGATAATTCAGATCAAAGAGTTTGCTTAAATAATCTAGAAGAAAAAAAGAAAAATAACTCACATGATATCTCCCATCGAATATGTGAGCCTGAAGTGTTAGTTTTAACTTCCTTTACTGCTAAATTTAAGGATGAAAGACTTTCTTAAAAAGCTAGTAGTGTTCCCATTTTCTTTTGGCCTGTGTTGGGAATGGTTGTTAACAATTACATTTTTTTTTAATTTTTAGAAAAGATCCTAAATTTTTGAATTGACATTTTGTACATAGAAAACCTGGATTTTTTTTTTCACATTGAATGTATAGATTTATTACCTTATTTTGAAAACTAGTACTGCTTTTTAATGAATGGGGACCATTCTTTACAGGACAGTATTTCTAGTAGAATTTTTGAAGCTATTTTTGGAATTCTCAGACTTGTCCAATATGTAGCAGGATCAGAATTTTAGAGCCGGGAAACCCACAGAGATGATTTCGTCCCCGCCCCTCATTTTACTGAAGAAGAATGTGTGGGTCGGGGAGGGAAAGGGACTCCACCATGATCACCCTGCGAGGCAAGGACAGCACTCTGACCAGAACCCACATCTCCAGTTGCTAGTTCAACACTCTAGAATTATTTTCTCCTGCTACATTTCTCATAGGCTACTGACGTTGTATTAAAATTGCTATCCATGGCCATTGTGACCTGAAGAAGAAGAAAAACAATGAACCCCCAATGACCTCTTCCTCCTCTGCACCTTTCCTCTTTTCACCCGAAAATTAAGTCCTTATGAAAAGAGTAAATAGATGTGGCCCTGCATCTGTGGCAGCACTGTCTCTCCTGCCCAGTCATTGACTGTTTTGGTCCACATCTGGAGTGGACTCAGTGGACATGATTCTCAGGCTGAGAAAAATAGGACTTGGATTTTGTCCTTGGCAGGCAGAGAACTTCCACTGTTTGAGGAGCTACTACTGGACTACTGTGTGTTTATCCCACATCCCACAGCGAGCTAAGCAGACCGGGCTCTTCTTCTTCTTCTTCTTTTTTTTTTTTTTTTACGGTCATCAAAACAAGTAGCTCCTCTCAGACACCTTAATACATAATTAGGTGTGTCTGTTTACACTTGGGAGACAGAGGGCTTCATGTCCCAAAGAAATACAAGACGTCTGGGAACAGCCACAAACAGATGTTGAAAATGTCCATTTGTGGCGAGTTTATTACTATAGCACCAGGAATAAACATTGAAGATGAAACCCTTCTGAAGGGGTGTGTGTGTGTGTGTGTGTGTGTGTGTGTGTGTTGAGAGGGGAATGTTATCGAGTAGAGTAGAAAGTGAAAGGAGGTTCTATGTTTTAAAAAATTTGCTCTAGTATTTGTTTATCTCCTACAACAAGGAAAATTTCGCTATTTGGCTTTGGCTATTTGAAGGCTTTTGCCAAATGCTTAACAATCTGTAGGGTTTGATTTCTTTCAGAAAGACCACTTTGAGAACAAGGCTCTATGTAACTAAGATGTGTTTGTTTTTGTTTAAATCACTTAGAAGAGAAATCATCTCTTGTCCATTGTTAAAAGAGAGTTTTCAATCAAAGGAAAATTCTACATATTCTAAAATATACAAACAGCTCTTTGAAACTGATGCCAAATCAAACTCTAAAAGGGACGTTTTTCTTGCAGAAGTTTTGAGTTAATTCTGTGTGCAGGGCTTGAGTGGAAAAACGCTGCGACTGTCAGAGGAACGAGTTACTACAACACTGCATTTGGATTTGGAAGTTACATAAGGAGCATTGTCTCAGGATAGCAGGAAGACTCTTGTACATAGTTTTGGGCTAATTCCTAGCAACAAAGAGAAAGACATTCTTTGCAAAGTCAGTTTTTCAGTTAAATAAAAGGTAGTAGTTTAGTTCCTGATGTCACTGGATATAAACATCCAATGCGAGAAGGCATACCAGTCATTGCTTTAAAAGTATCAACTGAAATATGCCCTGTTTTTAAAGAAATACCATCCTTTTTTTGTTTTGTTTTGAGACAGAGTCTCACTCTGTCGTCCAGGCTGGAGTGTAGTGGTTCAGTCTCGGCTCACTGCAGCCTCCACCTCCCAGGTTCAAGCGATTCTCATGCCTCAGCCTCCCGATTAGCTGGGACTACAGGTGCACGCCACCACGCCTGGCTAATTTTTGTATTTTTAGTAGTAGAGATGGGGTTTCACCATATTGGGCAGGCTGGTCTCTAACTCCTGACCTGAAATGATCCGCCTGCGTTGGCCTCCGAAAGTGCTGGGATTACATGCCTGAGCCACCACGCCCAGCCCTCCTGTCAAGACTTTGGATGAAAAGTAGTAGATGCTAATGAGGCACCTCTACTGGGAGAAAAAAAGAACACAAATTGGAAACCCAATGCATTCATTTCAGCTCTGCACTAATGAGCTGTGTCCTCCAGACGGTGCCTTCTTTCTCTGATGAAGCTTCCTTATCAATCAGTGCCTATCCTGCCTACCTCTCAGACTCTTGGTGAAGGTACAACCAAAAGTATGTAAAAACAGTGAAAACTTAAAAAGCAAAATCTGAGATGTTGGCTTATCATTTCATGATGAGTTTTGAGAGGTAGGTTGATGTGGGACTTGATGATTTGCTGGGACTGAAAACATCAGAAACAGTTTTTGTTCATAGGGTAAAGGGGGCAAGCCAGGGAACAGAGGAGAGCAAGAGACTCGCTGCAGAACTAACTGGTAGTCAGGGCGGAGCTGTGGCTCCACAACTAACCTGAACCCTTGCAGGTACACACAGGTAGAGTAAGTAGGAAAGGCAGTTAGCAGATTTAGGTCAAGTCTGCTATTGCCATCATTTTTCCCTTAGACACACATTTAAATACTTTTTGTATGTAACTCTGAGAAAAGCGATGGTGTGTTTAAAGATAAATAGGACAGCATTCCCATTTTTTAAAGACTAGTTGAATGCAGCTGTAAAAAAGAACGAGATCATGTCCTTTGCAGGAAGACAGATGGAGCTGGAGGCCATTATCCTTAGCAAACTCATGCAGGAACAGAAAACCAAATACTGCTGCATATTCTTACTTATACGTGGGAGCTTGAATGTTGAGAACACATGGACACATATGGATGGTGGAGGCTGGGAGGATGGAGAGGATCAGGATAAATAACTAACGAGTACTAGGCTTAATACCTGGACGATGAAATAATCTGTATGACAAACTCCCGAGTCACAAGTTTATCTGTGTAACAAACCTGCACATGTACCCTTGAACTTAAAAGTTAAATTAAAAAAAAAAAAAAAAGGCTAGTAGAGGTGACCATGCAATTGTTGCTCTCCCAGCAAACTTATAAGAAAGATACAAATGAAGAACTAATTGCCTGCAGAGAGAAAGGGGAGGTTACTGTGGGCTAAAGCAAGAATATGTGAAGAAGCTTCACAGCAACTGGGGACTGTGAGGTCGATTTTAAAGGCTGTTTAGAATTTTAAGGAGTTGAGATAGGGTAGGGGGCTAGGGGGATACTAAGGGCCAAGGAGCTAATGTAAACCCAGGCAGGAAGGTGGGAAAAGGCAGGGTAGCACAGAAGATGGAAGAGGGTCCAGTATGTCTGGATTGTAGAGTTCATGAGAAGGAAAATGAGACACAAGACTGGAAAGATAAGTTGGGACAAGATTGTTGCTCTTGCAAATGTTTGTGTGCACTTAACACAGAGTCTAGAAACACACACACACCTGAGCGAAAAAACCTGACGTGAAGTCACAGAACAGGTAGGCAGACATGAACAAGGAAATCCCAAGGAACCAGAAAGTCAAACAAGATAAAGATTCAGGAAGCCAGATAAACCACCCAAGCAGAAGATGCAACACAAAGTGAACCTCGAATATAAAGCCAGCGTCTGTCACAACCCAGAAGCTCCTTATGTATTTCCTCCTGGGGTAGGAACCGCTCCCAGGGCATGGTCAGCCCAGGCCTCCACTGGGGCACAGGTAAGTGGCTGCATCTGACTGTAGAGGGAGAAAGGGCAAAAATAAGCATAGGTCCTCGCACCATACAGTTTGAGGCTGAAGCCTGTGGCTTTGATCCTAGATTAATATGGATTGCGTTAGGCCTGGGGTAGCTATATCTTTTGGAGTTGAGGTATAGAGATTGAACAGCACTTGGTAATCTGGTTCAAGTCCTAGGTCTAGGGGCATCAGGCAATTTGAGCCACGTGCTTTAAGGCCCAGGATGGCCTCAGGGCTGTTGGACCACACCTGGGCACCAAGCCTTTTGAGATCTATTTTGGGAAATTGTCTTTGAAAGAATAGTGCCCCCAGCTTGTCAGGTTTTGTGTGATTCAGACTTGAAAGCAGCCGCCGCCTGCAGTGGACTCTTCCTTTTCCCTGGCGTCTCTCTTGGACCAGTGCTAGTCTCGGTTACAGGTCTAGTCTTAGATTGGGTAGGTTTTAGATTTAAAGGAGCAGCTCGAGTCCTACTTTAAGAAGCAGAGTCCGACTAGAACTCTTCAAACTCTATCTGAAAACAGTGGACTTTATGGTGATTATTCATTTCATAGTCTTTTCCTACCTCAACCAGCATCTCTCTTCTCAGTTATGGTTTTTTTATTTTGTTTTTTTTTTTTTCCAGAAGAGTTTGACTGGACCTGCAGTTAGGTGTGTGGGGTTGATCGCGAATTTCAGGATTTTGATCTTCAATTTATGTATTTTCTAACTTGGAGACCCAGTCTTTTTGGTTTCCTTCTTCTCTGGCTCTGCTAGTTCAAATAGTATGGGTAGGGAGGCATGCCCTTTTAGGATGGAAATGTTGGCCATTTGCTGTGTACTGTTACCAGTTCCTGCTTACAAGTGTCTCATGCAATGAGACTAAGGAATATAAAACGTGATTTGCTTCATATCATTCAGAATGCCAGTGGTAAAGACAATATCAGAATTCTGGGGCTGGGTCAAGCATGGCAAATAAGTGAATGCATCTGCCTCCCATTCCACCTCCATCCCCAGGGCTGTCAGTGATAATTGGTCAGAACGCTTTTCATCATTGCCTTCCTGGTAGCCATGGCCAGGCTGCTAGAATTTACCCCAAATGACCCCAAATCCCTGCACCCTAGGGAGACAGTGGCAGCAAAGCCCCCACAAGTCTGGGGCCGGGTCGTGGGCCACCATGTACTGATCTGTAACTTCGATGAAATCACTTTTTTTTGAGTTTAAGTTTGCCATTCATAAAGTACAGCCAGTGACTTTGCTACCTCACAGAGGATTTAATGACAAAATGACAGTGGGAGTGCTTCCATCGAGTACTTCTGCAGATCTGAGCCTTGGAATCCCAGTTGTTTGGTTAGCCACTCTTTTAGTCAATTTTTGCTAACACAATGGGATGCTGTGGCTGTTCCATCACTTATAGGACTCATATGGTTAGGGAACTAAGCGACTAACTCGTCTATTAAGCAATAGGCGGTTCTAGTTCCCAGCCCATCATCAAGCAGCTTCAAGTCAGAACATTCCTGCACCAGGGCTTCAGGCTTGCTACCAAGCCTGAAAGAAATGCTGCGCAGACTTTTCCACGGGAGCGCCTCAAAGGGCAGAGGAAACTGAAGGGCTCCTTCACTACGCCTGCTCTCCCCGATCTTCTGGCATAACCCAAAACAACCCCAAATCTCCTAAGGAAAATATTTTCATGTCTCTTGTTTTATCTGAGAATGTATGTGAATTTTATTTTAGAATATGTATGTTTTTGTTTTAATACAAAAATAATGTTTTAACTTACTAATATCAGTTAAATGTCCCTCTTTAAAAACCCTTCTCCATTTGTCCACTTCTTGTATTTCATGCCTTCCTATCAGTTAGGCTTTGGTGTCTAATATATAACATCTCAACCAGTTCATAAATTTCTGCTTTTAATATAGCCCAAGTTACCACTAGCGCAGGCCACAGGAAAATACCAGGCTGTCCTGTCTGAATTCTGGCTTTTTTGAAAGATTTTCTTAGGAACAATTTATCATTTAGTTTGCAATTTTTAAAATAATCTTAATTGACCACATATGTTATCAAATAAGGGTTGGTCTTGCAGCCTCTGCCTCGCTCGCCATCTCCCCGCCACCTCCCACCCCCTCATTTGCACATGCGCACAACCTCCTGCCAAGATGTCAGAAAATTAATTATGCCACTCTAGGCAGATACCATCGCAGGAAAGCCTCTCTCTGATTTAAGGTAAGATTACCGATATTGAAACTGTTATTTTTAGAAGGGAAAGGCTATCACTTTTAAACCTCTCTCCCTCGTTTTTCCTAGTTCCTTCTCTCCTAATTGTGGCTCCATGTTTTGGTAGCCATAAGTCATTAGTGGTTTTTAATTTTTCTGAAACTGAAATAAAGTCTGAAAGGGTGGATTTGTCCCTTTTTTTCCTCCTTTTTTCCTTTTTTTTTTTTTTTTTTTTTTTGCTGGCTAATCGGAGGAACGCAACCACATCTGAAGCCACTTGGCTCATTATGAATTTCATGGAAACTGATTCTCTGAAAGTGTTTCCATATGTGTTCCCAATATATCCCATCCTCTCTAAATGGGAGCACAGACGTGTGCATGGGCTGGAAATGGCTTCAGGATGTGACAGGGCAGTCATATGACTGCCACGGCACCGTGGGTGGCCCCTTCTGAAAGACACGGTGTCCTGGGTGCTGGCCTCCTTCCTGCAGCGGATCTGGTTTCAAAGACTATCCACCCTTCCTAGGATTTAAAAAGTTCTTAATCAAGGCCTAGCAGGAAGATCTCTCTCATTTTTCCTCCCTTTTCTCTCCCCCTCCATCTTTGGCTCCTTCCTTCCCTTGCTCTCCCTCCCTGTGTGCATACACACTCACTCACACTTCTACTGCCTGCCCCCTTTCCCTTTACAAAAGGAAATATATTCTTCCAACAATATTCTCAAAATTTGGGTGGGTTTAAGGAATGGCTGAATTTTTTGAAAATTGCCAGGTTTTTTTTTTTCCTCTCTGTTTTTCCTTCAGCATAACATACTTTCTTAGCCTTAGGATCAGCTAGTTCTTTCAGAATTTCTGAGCATGCAGTGGAAAAGTACAATTCATTACAACACAGAAAACAAATATTTAGACTGGATAGTTGAGGCACTTTCCCTCTCTTTTGCAAAAGAATGGAGTTTGCTGGTCATTTCATTATCTTAAAATGATTTCACAATCTCATTTTGCTGCTTTCTTCTCCACCAGGATGATCCATTGCATGTCTTCCATATATGGTACATTTTCCTAATTATCATCTAATGAAATGAAAAGTAAAACTAAGTTAGTGATGGATAGTTGATCATTTTTTAGTGTGAGGGGAGAAATTCCGGGAAATTTAGAAAATTGGTCCCTTAGAACCTCAGTGTGGAAAATGCAAAGTAATATTTTGCATATAGTCTACATTTGACTTTTGGATAATGTTTATATAGCATTTCTACCTCTGTCATGTTTACCTGCTTGAGACTTTGGTAGTAATTCATCTGCTTAGCAAAATTTTTTGAAGCATCTGTCTTCTCAGCACCATACTGTGTATTAGCTGGGATCTGGAAGAAGAATATGTCGTTCTTACTCTTAATTTGCTTCCTCTTTAGTTGGAAAATGAAAATTCTTATCTAAAACCAATGATAATACTTAGGAATGTGTGCAGCAGTAAGATTTCTCTACATAAATATCCAAGGGTTGTTTGATAAATGAAATATTATGGTAAGAATTTGTATGCCCAGGAAATCCTTGTGTAGTGGTGAGATTTGAAGACAGTGCTTGCTTACCTTGGTCTGACGGAGAGAAGGGAGAAAGTCATGGGTGCTGTGGAGAGCATGGGCAAAGCTCCCTTGAGTGTCCTGAGTATATATCACTCCACCAGGAAGAGGGGCCATGCTGAGGAGCAGTGGGATATGACTTTGAAATAGGGCAGAGGACTCTGAATATGCACATAGCCTCCTTCCTTTTCACTCCTTTATTACAGAATTGCTCAGATATGCCTTTTGAAAGGTGGCTGGCCTATGCTTGAGTAAGGGGTAATACACTCTTGTTTTAAGGCCCTACTGCCTGTGTGACTTAAAAAGGCAGTAAGTGGAAAAATTTCCCTTTTCATGTGTGTTTTCATAGAATGCAGATTTCAAGAAGCTCAAGGCAGACCCTCTATGTTTTCCTCTGCACCCTGCATGCTTTGTCAGGGTGCAGAGGTAGAATAGAATGCTGGAGCTGGGACGGAGAATCGTGTCGGAGTCTGGTGTTACCGCTCAGATCTACCATGCCTGCAGGCTTCCGTGTCTATAAAACTCATCTATGGAACTCATCTATGATTCTTGATGACTCTGACTTCTGCTTCTGCATACTAGTCTAAAAATTCAAACAAGATGCTAGTTTCACTCTCTGTTCCTTTAAACGACTCACTCTAAGATTATGATCTTAGTGGCAGCAATTAACCCAGGATCATGAGGAAGGATGAGTATGCTTACCTAACAGCAGGCCATGCGTTTCTGACCTGGCCCTCGTTCCCCTTCGTCTAGTCTCCCCAGGGCTCCCTAGTGTGGATCCACACCCAGATACTGGCTGGGAGGCAGGACAGGTGCTGGGAATGAAGAGGAAATAACAGTGGTAATAAACCAGAGGCATCCGTTTACTAGTGTCAACTGCTGTTTTGGGGGCTCCTGTCTGCAGTGTGAGGTCAAGTGATGCAATAATGCTTGGGAATAGCTTTGAATGCTCTTTAAGGAGAGTTTTACAGGGTTTTATAAATATGGAATGTATTCGAATTACATTTTAGGTTTGATGTCAGCCTTGCTCAATGCTTTTCATATCTTTTTCTTTTGTGTTAAAACTGTACAGAGTTATTGTACAGAGTTCCCAATCCTTAGACTAATTTATGTATTCATTCATCCATCCAACCTTGCACCCACATTTTTTTTTTTCATTTTAACCTCTTACAATGTACTAGGCTCTGAGAGGGCTATGAGAGGAAAACATATTCTTTGCCATCCAAAGCTGACTTTATAGTTGGAGAAAACAGACTAAGAAACAGCTAATAATTCAGTAAGAGAGTGAGTAAGAGCGCAAAAGAGTGATACAGAAAATAAATGCTATTGGAACAGAAGTAAAATAGGAAATTAAATAATAGAGCTGTTGGTAAGGGGGCAGCCAAAACATTTAAAAGGGGGAGAAGATTCTTGGTTACCAGGGGAGAGCAGCTCCACGTAGGTCTTGTGTATTACATGTTCCAATAGAAAGAACTCTGAGAGGGGCTTAATAAAACGTTCTTGGGATTTATTTGAGATTTGTTGAAGCAATAACTGCTACCATTTAAAAGGCCCCAATGAAGCTTTGAAGTTAACACCTCATTGCTGAGAAGTATGATGGCTTTTCATTCTGTACCTTTATGCCCTCACATAAAGTGGGCAGAGGACTCTGAATATGCCAACATATGTTCAGTCTGGATTCAAGGCTCCACTTCCTTTTTTTCTGCCCCGACCTGCCTGCTCCACGGGGATGTGTGAATGTACCGCACAGAGGCCAAGAGGACATGGGGCATGGGGTTTCCCAGCTGACAGCCCCAATGGCAAGTACCTAGTATGTTATTTTGCCCAAATTCCAATTTCTTTTTGTTCTAGAGATCACCTTACCCATTTTCCATCAACCAACCATTATTTATTGGGGGCCTAGTCAATGAGAAAATGTATGTTAAAGTAAAGGCCTTGGTAAAGGCCTACAAATGTCAAACATAGGTGTGACTGTTACGAAGTTCTGAAGGGGAGGCAAAAAAGTATCAGACACATCTCTACCCTCCACAGCTACTCTCAGTGCGAGCCAAACGTGACGCAGGATAAGCAGCATTGGAAAGCAGTGTGTGAAAGATGCCACGTGGAGGATTGCAGGCCCTGAAAATTAGAGATCAGACATTCTCTTTGATTCCCCCTTATCTTGGTTTCACACACTTTCCACTTGAAGACCAAGAAACCTAGTTGGGTAAAGAGAAGCTATTTCCTTTTCCCTCATAGACCTTGGGAGGAGGGGCAAGATGTTTTTACTTTTATTAGTGATTTTATTTTTATTTGTACTCCATGGAAATTTTATTAATATATTCTTCCCTGTGTATATTAGGTTGTGAAAAATTGCTGCCGCCACTGCCGTTACTATTTTAATGAGCAAAGTTCTTGCAGCTCTCTTTATGACAGCTACATTTGTTTGCAAGCTGTTTGGCTTTGGCTAGGGGTGTAGACAGCAGTTTTGGAATGAAATGCATCTGTAGGAAGCCAGCAGGTCCTAAGGGGATCATACCCTTGACCTTGGTCTCATTCACATGTTGCCCTGAGCAACTAAACTAATTGCCCATTATTTAGCAGATTAGATCAACAAGGCCTGAAAGAGTTGTTAATAATATCCCAAAGATAGGAACTCTCACTGGGGCAGCACTTAGGCAGCAGAAGAGTCAATTTAAGTATTTTGAGATATTTTAAGTATTTTTCATTTAGGCAAACCAACCTCTAAGATAGCAGAGGGGTGTGTGTGTGTATGTGTGTGTGTGTAGATAGATCTGTGATCATGTTAACCAGATTCCTTAAGGGTAACTAAGATCGCATATCCTTTGTTAGAAGTCAAAGAGGTCTGTCTAGCTGTGGCTGTGATTTTGTGATACTGAGTAAATGGCTTCCTTTCTCTAGATATCACCCTTCCTATTTGTCAAACAGGGGTTAGATTTGCATTACCTAAGCAGTAAATTAGGAGTTTAGACTTTTCCATCAGAGTTCCTCAACCAACATAATGGAATATTTGAGTAGCTTAGGGGATCTGGGAGCATAGCCTAAAGCTGTACAAGTGCAAAATTTTTGTTGAGGTCATTTTTTATTTGACTTTGACTAAAAATTCACATAAATGTTGCATTCTCTTCCACATTATATTCATCTTTATTGTATAGTGTATTATTTTCCCCAAGTTGAGTAAAACCAGCCCATTGGGAAAAAGCACAATGATTATCTTGGGCTTCTAGTAACTCCTGGCAGTCCCCCAGGAACCCCCAGATGTAGGCACATCCATTTTAAAACTCTTAGCACCAAGTGATCTAGTGTTGGCTATAGCACTCTCAACTTCTCCACTGTTCAGCAAAGCCTAATAACTGAATGTACTTTGTATATGGAGGAGATAACATGGATAACAGCAAAAAGAATGGATCTGTGCAAGTTGTTCCTTGCTATTTTAAAAAGGTCTCCAAACCACCTTTATCTATCCAGTGAGTTGTAGTCCGGAGTTTTAAACGGGCTCTTGGGAGCTCTGAGGGGACCAGGCGTATCACTGGGGGAGTGGCTGAGCTTTGGTTTTATATTTATAAAATCAGATTGGGGTTGCACTACCTTTAGAACTCTAGGCTTTCATAATGTGGACTCTTAATAAGTCAGATTTACGTTTTGCTTACTTTAGTTGATGTAATATCCAGTTCTGTGTTTGTAAGTTTGCGGGTACAATGTGGTTGGTGACACAAGATGTGACTAGTTTAGGATTCAATGTCAAAACAGCCCAAGAAGGGGTTCTGGAAGAAAACCTGAGTTCATGTACAAAACAGAGATTAGAAGCAAAGATACAAACTCATTCAATGAAAGAAAATTTAATGATATTATTTGCTTCTGTAACAATTATTATTTTAAAAATTGAAGATTAGGAAGGAGTTTATAGTCTTTCTTTTAAGTTTAATATTTCTGCCACCACCCTATTGTGATTATTTTATAAGGGATCTCATGTCGTACTAGAGCAAATTGCTACTATTTCTTCCTACAGAAGATGTTGCAATATGTTTCAGGAACATTTCTTGGTAACATAAAATGACTAAACAAATTCCAGAAAATTCTATTGTTTGTAAGTTGAAAAATCATCCTATAATCCCTTTCAAGTCAACATTAGCGCTCTTTGTCAAGAAAGAGTCCATTCTCAAGACATTAAGACTCAAATGCCTAAAAGTGATTGGTTAAAATACTGTAAACCTAGCGGAAATTTGTTGCATTGTTTTCTATAAACCATAACCAGAGCTCATTAATTGAAAAACGAATGTCAATTTGTGTTAGCTAGCATCTATAAACCAAAAAGGTACAGTGATCCTGGCGTGTGATGGGCAATAAAAACATCAGCAAAATGTATCAGGTAAAATTGAGAGGAAGGAGGAGGGAGGAGTAAATTCAAAACCATATTGGAGTTTACTGCCAGGGGCCCACATAAAGAGTTTTAATGAGGTTTCTGCATCAAAATAAGTGAAAACATATGGAATTGTAATTATTACTACAGTGTATTTTAAGTACAAATACACCTGAGAAGCAGTTTTTACATTAACATGTCTGTGTGAACTCCATGCTTCTGCAGGGGGCACACGTTGGGGTTTTAAGTGCAACTTCTTTCTGATGCACACTGTTCACGTTATTCTGGTTTTTCTTATATCATCTAACTATTGAACTTAATGCATACAGAAGTGACCTGCCCATCGCTATTAGTTCTGCCAGCTCAAGGTCCCCTGGATGCCCTGCAATGCAGAGGCTGCCTGAGGAACAGCTGTGGCCTCCATTTGGCCTCTGTATTATACCAGGCAGGGCACAAGCACTGGGCGGGGGAGATGTTGTGGCGCATCTGCTCCCATTTCTGATTCTGTCGTAATCACTGCTTCCACATTTTTAAACTTAAGCTTGTCAGAATTTCGTTTTGGGGAGGAATAGGTAGAGGCTAGTTGAGGATGGAAGAATTTATAAAAAGCAGAGAGTGACTGCCTGGGCTATGTTAGTTTTGGTTCTTCATCTTGAAAGTGTTTGCTTCTGGCCTTAGAAGCTGCTCCCTAGCTTTTACCCTCTGCTTATGGGCCTGCGGATTCTGGGAAAATACTAATGAGGGATGGGAACCTCTCTGTCTACCCCTCCCCTAAGGCTGTTGCTTCTCCTTCTCTCTTGGAATTCATGGTCATAGAACATTAGAGCTGGAAGGGAACTTAGAGCTCATCCCCCTCATTTTACAGATGATGACACTGCCACCTCTGACTTCTGCCTCTGGCCTTCCACTCTCAGTAAGAAGAGCCAGGCAGGTGAGACTTTTAACAATTGCTGGGCTGGGCAGGGCTGGGCTGGGCTGGGCTGTCTGGTTGTTACTGTCCGATTTGTAAATTTTGTTAACTATATGTTGCTTTTAAAGAGTCACTTTATATTACAAATGCACATGATGGCACTTAACCCTTGCATTTTATGAAGATTATAAGCAGTGTGCATTTTAACAAAAATTAACAACCTTCAGTCAGCACCTTTAAAGAAAAGTGTTCGGATTATTCCCTTAATAAATATTGTAATATCCGAGAACAAGGTCTGAATAAAAATGAGGTGAAGAAATACCCATTCATTAAAGTCCTCAAGAATTGTTTAGTGCTTTCCTTTATAGCTAAAAGCTGTAGGGAAAACAAATATATGAGATCCGAATAATCAAAATATTTTAGAAGGGATCAATATTTTAACAAGAGCACTGGTATTAGAAAAGGGCTTGTTACAATTCCGTCAATTCTAGAAAAATAATAATAAACCCAGTCTTTAAAGATCACAACTACAAGATTGTAGCATTTCAGAAAACTGATTTCCACATGAAATGGTATATAACGGTGGTTTCATAAGTTCGGCACCAGAAACATCTATTAAGGAGGCCTACCATTAGCTTTAGACGTGAAAGGGCTTCACGCTTTAGGGGAAAACCATCTTTGCCTTTAGGTTACTGCTTCAAGTTGACTTGAAGCTGGTTCTGTAGGGTGTGGTGCTGGGGCCTGAGAGACGGGTGGGGAGTGCCCTCCTCTTAATCTCCCCTAGGCAGCGAGCCTCTCGCAACCGCTACTGTCAGCACCTGGCCTAAATCAGTTCACAAGTCTCCCATCAAGACTTGAAATGCAGTGATTCCTAAGGTACCATGCCCCCTTGTGCCTCCTAACTCCCACTTTCAAAACCGACTGATCGGCCGGGCGCGGTGGCTCAAGCCTGTAATCCCAGCACTTTGGGAGGCCGAGACGGGCGGATCACGAGGTCAGGAGATCGAGACCATCCTGGCTAACATGGTGAAACCCCGTCTCTACTAAAAAATACAAAAAATTAGCCGGGCGAGGTGCGGGCGCCTGTAGTCCCAGCTACTCGGGAGGCTGAGGCAGGAGAATGGCGTGAACCTGGGAGGCGGAGCTTGCAGTGAGCTGAGATCTGGCCACTGCACTCCAGCCTGGGCGACAGAGCGAGACTCCGTCTAAAAAAAAAAAAAAAAAACCGACTGATCTAGTAGCTTATGACCCTCCGTGTCCACCCCCAGAGAGAGAAGTTATGAGTTTCTGGTTTGATTTCACTGTTGCTAAGATGAGACTTCTGACAAGATTTTAAATTATTTTAAGGCGTTAAAGGAAATGATAGGAACATGATAGGCTATCTTTTTGATGTTCCTTCATGATGAAGGAGCCTGCCAAGAGTAAATAACAATAAGACATTATTTTGGAATTTCTTTATATTGAGTTGAGGAAAATAAACTTGTCTGACTTAGTAAAAATTTCACTTCAAATATCTAAAGTGCAACGAGAAACAGAGAAAAAAAATCCATGAGGATTTGGTCTTAAAGTCTGGTGAGTGAACCTACGTGGTCAGAGTGTTGGGTTGGTTTACACATTGACCTGGCACACATGTGGGTTTTTAAAGCCCTTTGGATTCTCTGGGGTGAAAAACTTAAGGATCAATGCTGTTAAGACTACAAAGTGGGGGAAAAAAGACTGTAAAGTGACTGGTGCATTTGAAGGTCTGTTTGTGACTTGCTGTTCCTTTTTGGGAAAGCTAAAGTTTTTTTTTTTTTTCTTGTAACAATTCTATCATTATTTTAATTGATATTTACAGATTTTTCCCTCCATCTTCTGTTATAATTTTTAGGTGCTTCAGAACTGGGCCCTTTTTCAGACCCCAGGCAGTTCCCAAGCATTTCATCCCTCACTGAGAGCCGCTTCTCCAACCCACGAATGCACTATCCAGCCACCTTTACTTACACCCCGCCAGTCACCTCAGGCATGTCCCTCGGTATGTCCGCCACCACTCACTACCACACCTACCTGCCACCACCCTACCCCGGCTCTTCCCAAAGCCAGAGTGGACCCTTCCAGACCAGCAGCACTCCATATCTCTACTATGGCACTTCGTCAGGATCCTATCAGTTTCCCATGGTGCCGGGGGGAGACCGGTCTCCTTCCAGAATGCTTCCGCCATGCACCACCACCTCGAATGGCAGCACGCTATTAAATCCAAATTTGCCTAACCAGAATGATGGTGTTGACGCTGATGGAAGCCACAGCAGTTCCCCAACTGTTTTGAATTCTAGTGGCAGAATGGATGAATCTGTTTGGCGACCATATTGAAATTCCTCAGCAGTGGCCCAGTGGTATCTGGGGGCCACATCCCACACGTATCAATATATACATATATAGAGAGAGTGCATATATATGTATATCGATTAGCTATCTACAAAGTGCCTATTTTTTAGAAGATTTTTCATTCACTCAGTCATGATCTTGCAGCCATAAGAGGGTAGATATTGAGAAGCAGAAGGCTCAAGAGAGACAATTGCAATTGAGCTTCAGATTGTTTACTATTTAAGATGTACTTTTACAAAGGAACAAAGAAGGGAAAAGGTATTTTTGTTTTTGTCGTTTGGTCTGTTATCATCAATAACCTGTTCATATGCCAATTCAGAGAGGTGGACTCCAGGTTCAGGAGGGAGAAGAGCAAAGCCGCTTCCTCTCTGTGCTCTGAAACCTCACACCCTCACGGTGGCAGCTGTGTATGGACCAGTGCCCTCTGCAGACAGCTTACAAAACCAGTTGAGGTGCACTAAAGGGACATGAGGTAGAATGGACGCTTCCATCACAGTACCATCATTCAGAATAACTCTTCCAATTTCTGCTTTCAGACATGCTGCAGGTCCTCATCTGAACTGTTGGGTTCGTTTTTTTTTTTTTTTTTTTTCCGTGCTCTAAGAAAGTGACTTCAAAAATAACTGATCAGGATAGATTATTTTATTTTACTTTTTTTTTTTTAACACTCCTCCTCCCCTTTCCCCACTGAACCAAAAATAAATCCTATCCCTAAAACCTGCCTTTTCCTTTTATGCAAAACTGAAAATGGCAATACATTATTATAGCCATACTGGTATAGATAGTGTTTGCGTTTGGCTATGTGTTATTTGTTTTCTTTTTTTTAAATTATGAATATGTGTAAAATCTGAGGTAACTTGCTAACGTGAATGGTCATATAACTTTAAAGATATATTTATAATTATTTAATGACATTTGGACCCTTGAAACATTTCTTAGTGTATTGATATGTTGACTTCGGTCTCTAAAAGTGCTCTTTATTAAATAACAAATTTCTTCAGTGGTCTAGAGCCATATCTGAAATATTGCTAAGCAATTTCAGTTCATCCAGGCACAATGTGATTTTAAAAAATACTTCCATCTCCAAACATTTTAGATATAGATTGTTTTTGTGCTGTATGAAGGAAATGTTATGTTTAGTTCTTTCAGATCTTTGAATGCCTCTAACACAGCTTTGCCTTTTAAAGCAATAATTAGGGATTTAAAAAACAACCTTTAGCCCTTTATCAGCATGAAATGCTGGAGTGATGTGGTTTTCTAGTTTCTTTGGGGTAATTATGACTCTTGTCATATTAAAAAGACAAGCACAAGTAAATCATTGAACTACGGGAAAATGTTCTGTGATTTCATAGTTAAGCAAAACTCTAAATCGCCAGGCTTCATAGCAAAGACATAGTCAGCTTAAAGCCACACATGTGGATAGAAGATCAATTATGAGACACCTAGTACAGGAGAGCAGAATTGCACCAGGGACTCTTAACTAACCAGCCTTACCAAACAACACATCAGGGGAACCCCAATCTGCCTTACCCAAGGCCCCACTGGCAACTTTCCACAGAATTTGCATTTAGAGGAGCAGAATGACATCACTGTCTTTTGGGAGTAGGTCCTCTGAAGAGGCAGCCAGGTTCCAGCAGGTAGCTGAGCTGAGAGGACATATGGCCCGTGGGGACCTACAGACAGCCTTTGACATTTGTATTTCTTACAGTGGAGGGCCAAGGAGGGCAAGGGTGTGTGGAGTTTGGTGTCTACTACTGTGTACGAATTTGAGCTAGAGCCCTTCTGTGGCATGCACTTTGACCACTGCCACATTTTTTAATTGACCAAGTGCAAATCCTTAATCCAAACAAGGATCATCTAATGACACCACCAGGCCAATCCCTGCTGTCCTCCCTGAAAAGTCAGGGTCCCTTCATTGGAATCCTCCACCCACCCAAGCAGAATTTAGCAGAGATTTGCCTTCAACCCCTAATGGCCCCCTTGTTCTCTGGTCCTTCTCAAACCCACCTTTTTAGGCCACCCAGCATTGCAGGACAGCGTGTGGGGCAGCTGGACCTGTGCTTCCTGCCTGGGAATCTCCCTTCGAATTCATCCTGACTCCTTCTAATAAAAATGGATGGGAAAACAAAACACTTTGCCTTCTAAAGGCTGTATACCAAGTATGCTTAGATAAATAAGCCACTTTTCTATTACTTAAGTAAGATGGAAGTAGTAATTGATACTATTTATTGTTTGTGTGTGGTAGCTTGAAGCACACCACTGTCCATTTATTTGTAAGTGTAAAATATGTGTTTGTTTCAGCAGCACTTAAAAAAGCCAGTGTCTGGTTACACATTTCAATTTTAATTAATTGACATAAAAATGTTACCGCCAGTGCCAGCTGCATCCTATTTAATTAAAAAGGTACTATATCTGTACATTATTTTGTAATGTTAAAAGGGCTTTTTTAAGTTTACAGTACACATACCGAGTGACTTTAGGGACGCTTTTGTGTTGAAATGTTACTATAGTGGCTGCAGGCAGCAACCCAGAAACACTTTAGAAGCTTTTTTTCCTTGGGAAAAATTCAAGCACTTCTTCCCTCCACCCTCACTCCAACCACCCCGATGGGGGTAATTCACATTTCTTAGAACAAATTCTGCCCTTTTTCGGTCTAGGGATTAAAATTTTGTTTTTCTTCTTTTTTTTTTTTTTTTTTTCACTGAACCCTTAATTTGCACTGGGTCATGTGTTTGATTTGTGATTTCAAGACCCAAGCAAAGTCTTACTACTACTGTGGAACCATGTGCTAGTGCCTGGGAATTAAAATAGCGTGCTTCTCTGTGTAGCACAGACATTGCTGGAATGTATAGTGTGATCAGCGCAGCCACATTTTTATCCATTTCAGTTGTCTCACAAATTTTAGCCCATGTCAGAGTTCCAGAACAGGTACCACAGCTTTGGTTTTAGATTAGTGGAATAACATTCAGCCTGGAACTGAGAAACTTAACAGATTAACTATCATTTGCTCTTTAGGTGGTCTCACCGCCTCTCCCCTGCCAGGGCCCTTTCAAAATGAGCAGAGAAGTCCACACCATTAGGGACCATCTGTGATAAATTCAGAAGGGAGGAGATGTGTGTACGGCTTTAAGGATTCCCTCCATTCCAAGGAAAGGGACTTGCCCAGACTCCAGGTTAATACATGGAAACACGAAGCATTAGCAAAAGTAACCATTATACCTATGGTATTTGAAAGAACAATAATAAAAGACAATTCTTCCAAACCTTGAATTTGTTGTTTTTAGAAAACGAATGCATTTTAAAAATATTTTCTGTGTGAGAATTTTTTAGATGTTTGTTTACTTCATGTTTACAAATAACTGTTTGCTTTTTAATGCAGTACTTTGAAATATATCAGCCAAAACCATAACTTACAATAATTTCTTAGGTATTCTGAATAAAATTCCATTTCTTTTGGATATGCTTTACCATTCTTAGGTTTCTGTGGAACAAAAATATTTGTAGCATTTTGTGTAAATACAAGCTTTCCTTTTTATTTTTCCAATTGCTATTGCCCAAGAATTGCTTTCCATGCACATATTGTAAAAATTCTGCTTTGTGCCACAGGTCATGATTGTGGATGAGTTTACTCTTAACTTCAAAGGGACTATTTGTATTGTATGTTGCAACTGTAAATTGAATTATTTGGCATTTTTCTCATGATTGTAATATTAATTTGAAGTTTGAATTTAATTTTCAATAAAATGGCTTTTTTGGTTTTGTTATGTGTGTACCTTGGGTCTTTTCTTGTTCACGGTTTCTCCCTAGTCTGATGTCTACTCCTGCTTACACCTGGGCACTTGCCAGGGCTTGTTAAGAGAAGAGATGCTGTATTACTGGGGAGAAGAAAAAAAATCTTGGTAAAACAAAATCTTGTTTTGTCCTGTTCCTAGAGAGGGGTGGGCAAAGAATCTAGCAGTGAACTCACTTCCTTACCAGCTTGTGTCTGAAGGAAGGAGTGCTCACCTTGAGTAAGGCCATTTATTCCAACTGTGGGACCTATCAGGGGTATAGATGCAGTCTTGATGGCTTCATGATTCTAATCTCTGGGAACATGAACATGGCCCCGCAAGAGAACCTCTGGCTCTCAGCAGAAGATCTCAGGCAGCCCAGACATAGGCTAGTCTGTTTTCTTTTCCACATCTCTTTTGGGTTCTTAAAAATAAAGTCACCCAAAGCCCAAGGATGAGTAAAAATGGACCTTGGCCTGGCGGGCTATAGCCTCAGAAGAATTCTCCTAGTGAACATAACTATAGTTTGGAGATTTTTTCCCCCCTTGGCCATTGTTTATTTTTGGTAAGTTCCCCCACTTGCGATAAGGTTGAAGGCCTAGGGTAGAAAAGTTGCTTTCTCTGTGTCCTGTGCTTTCTGAATGCTTGGGCTCACCACAATTCTAAAATAAGGACCCAGGAAATCATGGTGCAGAGAAGGTCAGCCAGTGGCCAAGCTGACCCACATCATAGGGAGAGTTAGAGACCTTGAAGATCTGCTCATTCTTAACCCTTTGGCACTATTTTCTAAGAAATCTTGGAAATAGTTAAATTGCAAGAATAGGAAATGTCCTGAAAGCATTTGGGTGAGCTTAAGCCAGGGAACTTGTCTGCAACTCTGAGGATGTAGATTTATTTATTTAAAAAAAAAAATTAAACATCTGTGTGACTTTAAAGGGCATTCACAAAGGAAGTGGTCACAGTGGCTTTCTTTCTGTCTCCAGTTTTCTCCAGCAGGATGGTCTAGGGCAAATCCCTTTACTCCTCTGTGTCTCAGTTTCTTGGTTTATGAAAAGGCATTGGGCTAGATCTTGGCACTACTGACATTTCAGACTGGATAATTCTTTTTGCGTGTGTGTCAGGGATGCTGTCCCGTGCATTGTAGGATGTTTAGCAGTGTTCCTAGCCTCTACCCACTAAATGTTAGTAGCACCTCCCTAGTTATGACAATCAAAAATGTCTCCAGATGTTGCCAAATGTTCCCTGGGTGGCAAGATCACCACCGATTGAGAACCACTGAGCTAGAGGCTTTATTGACAGAACTGATGTGGGAATACATTGTTTATTAAATTAGAGTAGCCAGGCAGAGGCTGAGGGACTTCCCAGTGATTGCTATACAATCAACCTTTTCCATCCCTTCACCTGACGGCACCCCAAGATTTGGATGTATTGTGAGGGCTGCTGTTGACTTTTTCATCTGCACTTCTTCGCTCCTCTCTGCAACATGGGCTGTGCAGCCAGTGAACAGCCCAGCTGTGGGTCTTTGTTAAGCCTGGATTGGTTGGCCAGATTTATCATGGCCTGTTTCTCACTGAAACGACAGGCGGAAGAAGAAAGCAATTTCTGCAGTGTTTTTGACCTCTGGTGTCCTCTATCCCCCAAATATTTAATCATCAGGCATTTCTGCAAGAGTGGGTGTTTCCTGTTAACTCAATCCCAGCCGGGACTGGCCCAATAAACACCTCAGGTCTCTGTCACAGAGTTTATTTGGCTGGGAAATGGGTATTGCCATGTAAACAGGAAGCCCCCTGAAGTTATTATCTACAGATGCAGTGGAAGAGCCACATGTTTATATTTATGAGACTTGAAAACAGTCTGAAAGGCAAGGGAGGATGTTAGAAGCCTTCATTGGCAGTCAGTGAGAGCAGGTCCTATAGCTCTTTATTAGTTAATTTTTCATTCCCTCTGGAAATGGTTGGTAAACAATAATGACCTAGCCAAGAGCCACTGCAGAAATGGAGGTACTGGCTTGCCTGATTTAAGCAACCACCTGTACCTAGATTACCAGGTTAACAATAACAATCCTATCAATTGGCCTCTCTGTCCTAACTATTTGAAAATTATTTTAGAGACCAGTCCTAGGAAGCAACAATTTGGAGGTATCTAAAAAGGTAGGATGCTTATGATAACACTGTCATCATCTCTAAGTTCTTCTGGGGAAGCAGAGGACAACTCAGCTGACTGCTCCAGTTGTAGCGAGTGTGGGCCAGCTCACCTGTGAAATCCCAAGCAACCCCTCATGCGTTCACTCCTTAGTCAGTTTTTGTGGGGCTGGAGAGGACGTCTTCATGCAAGAGTTCGTAACACCTGAGCTGCCCAGATATTGGTACTGGGAATCAGGCTTGCACCCTAGGCCTATGTACCCCAGGTATACTCCAAATTGCTCCCAACCCATCTCTGCTCTTCCATTGTCTCTCTCCTCCAGCCTGGAAAAGGTGCTTAAGAAAGGCCAGGTAGGAACCAGTATGTGGAGAGCTGATACTCTTGATTTAAACTGTGGGTTCTGAGCAAAGGCAAGGGAGTCTTTCCTTCCTCACCACCATTCCTGTGGACCCTGAGAAGCCTCTTTGTGTCTTCCTAGCGGCTTCTCAGCAGTAGTTATTCAATCAGGTGGCCTTGGAAATGAAATTTGAAAAAGTTATGAATCAAAACTTATCAAGGAAAAGGATCCACTGTAGATGCAAAGGGTAATACACCAGGGATGTGTGTGTATGTGGTGTGTGTGTGTGTGTGGTGTATGTGTGTGTGTGGTGTATGTATATATGTGTGTGTATATGTATGGTGCATATGTATACATGTGTGTGTGGTGCATGTGTGTATGTGTGTGGTGTGTATGCGTGTGTGTATATGCGTGTGTGGCATGTGTATGTATACGTGTGTGTGGTGTGTGTGTATGTGTGTGTGTGGTGGGTATGTGTATGTGTATATGTGTGTGGTATATGTGTGTGTGTTGTGTGTGTGCATGTGTATGTATGTGTATATGTGTGTGGTGTATGTGTGTGTGGTGTGTGCATGTGTATGTATGTGTATGTGTGTGGTGTGTGTGTGTGTTTGTGGTGTGTATGTGTGTGTATATGTGCATGCGCACACAGGTATGTGCATGCCTGAAGGGAGGGAAGGAGGAGGGTGAAGTTTGGAACGGATACCTGAACAGCCACCCACTCAGGGAAAGTCACGTGCTTAGGAGACACAGTGTTTCTTGGCCTCAGTTTATTTCTGCAAATTCTTCAAAAAAAAACAGCACTGCCTTTATCCCACAAGTGATGAAGAAACAATTACCTGTCTTCAAAGAGGTTATTGGGACAACGGACACTGGATGCTCCTTGATATGTCAGTTAAGGGAGCAGGGAGAAGCTAACATTTAAGGAGTTTTTAGTAATTTTTGTAAAGCTTTTATTCAAAAGCTTGTGACTCAATCCAGCCCTGCTATTCAGACATGCTCAGCCATTTGGGAAGCAGAGGGATCAAATCTCTGGAAACACATTTAACTTTTACCAAAACGTATTTTAATTCATTTCTTATTATCTTGTTGCATTGATGTCAGGCCACTTAGTAGGGTTTTCTGCAAAACTTGCTTCGTGTTTTCACATTGCAAACATAGCTCACTTCTTGATTGCTATCTGTTCTTTCCAGGTCATTCCGTCCCACTCCATAGCCAATAAAAAGGGAAGAATTTTCCCCACCTGCTATTCTTATAAAGAAATCAAGGACATAGAGCAAAATGCTTTTAACAAAAGGGCAAAATTCTTCCACATTAGCCCTTCAAGGAGTAGCTCTTGCAGCAGTAACATTAAATGGGACCAGAACACAAAAACGCACAGGCTCATGTGGCCTTAGGAAATTTCTCTGGGAGGACCAAAAGTTCCAGAGTTAACCCGAATGTGGAAAATGGAAACAGGAAAGAGTAGGCTCCGTGGAATTAGAGATACAGTATATAATGGCAGAAATTAAGGGTGTTTTTGAGAGATGGGAATACGAAGAACACCCAAAACACAATTGGATGATGGATTGATAGAAAGGTACAAATTTATTTAAAAGCAGCAAAAAGCAGACAACAAAACCACATGACACATAGAATTGTGGCACAATTAATAAAAGTGTTAGGATTTAAATGTCCTTTGACATTCTTTCTTTCCTAAAGCAAGTCACCTGTGTATCCTAACTCCATCCATCTACAGCAGTGAAATAGTTGGACCAGTTTCATTTTCTGTTTCTCTGTGAGTTTCCCTTCATTCTTCTGCCCCCAAATGAGAGAAGTCTTTTATGGGATCGTTATTTATCCCAGAAATACTTTAGCCTGATTTTGTTCTCCCTAACCATCATTTAGTATTTAAATCATAGAAATCACAATGACTTTACTCTTTTTTAGTAGAGTACTTAAAGAGCCTTTGTGTGTGTAGATTTGGGAGCATAGAACATTTGGCTCCTTGCAGAAATCTTATTTATGGCTTCACAGCTGAGAAATACAGAGATTATTATTGCATACGATTCTCAACCACACCTTCTGGAGCACAAACTGTGAGCTCAGGTTGTGCAGGGAAAGATTGGTGAACCAACCGTCATTCTTCGTGGGCATGAGAGGGAGAGAAGGATCCAAGGAGAAAGCAAGTTTGAACTTCAGCAAGGAGTTAAGTGGTTAATAGGAGCTCAGGTTTTTTTTTATTGGCTAATAAAACCTCTCAGGGTTTTTCATATTATATGGTCCCTTCAGGCTCCTAGCCCAATGGCTTAAAAAAAGGGAAAGACAAAAACAACAACAAAAAACTGGAGCCTAAATACCAATGCAGTCCCAGTCTTGTTTACTTTTTCATTTCCGCAGTTGTAAAAAAAAAAAATTCCTCTGGTAGTTCAACTTTATCATAGGAACTGCAGGAACGGACCGTGTTTGAACAACTCCAGTCATTCCTGCCTCCCAGTGAAAGGAAAAAATACGCTCTGTCTCTGTGTGCCTGTTTCAGAAAAAAAGTAGACCACGCTGCAAATGATGGATGCATCAGGAAATTTTAAAATGATATTGAACTGAAATACATCTCTGGAATCCTGAATGCAAATGATCTGTGTCCTTTTATTGCCAGTGGTGCTGTTCTCCCAACAGAGCAGGATGTTCTTGTTTTTAATAATAGCCAGGCCAGATGCTAAATTCTCCTCAGCAACATGCTGTATAAGTGAGAAGGCAAACAGCTGATTCCTGTTAAGATGAACACCAGGAGAATAAGCCAGAACGTATGAGAATTCTCTGGAGGTTTTTGCTTTGTAAACCCCTGTTTGGCAGAAAGATCACAGAATCTGAACTGAAAACACAGTGTGTCCCCTGCACCCGTTCCTCGGCAGAGCTGCTTGCTGGGGGCCTTTGAGCCTCTTGCCTTTGCCACCCAGCCCTATTCTAAGCTATCCAGAAGATGAGCTCACAGGTTTCCCAAGAGGGAAAGTCGGAAGCCCTGAGCCCTTTGACTTGTAATGACTGTAGAAAAATACTCATCAATAGGAGGATTTTCTTTTTACTTGCTCCTTGCCGTAAAAAATAGCGAAATCCTGAACACGAGCCAATATTTTTAAATGGCATCTTTGTTCCATCTTTTTCACTACCTTCTTCCCCCTGTCAGAGTCCATCAAATCCCTCAGATATTATTCCTTTCAGAATAAGCCACACATGCAAGATGCTGCTTTCTTCTTTGCCAGGGAGCTGCCAGAGCCTGTGTGGGGCTCTGTGCGGCTGGACTGACCAGATCAGACAGTGACCAGGCTGCACGCCACTGCAGATCAGACAGTGACCGGGCTGCACGCCGCTGCAGATCAGACAGTGACCGGGCTGCACGCCGCTGCAGATCAGACAGTGACCGGGCTGCACGCCGCTGCTAGCTCATGCCACCTCCAAATGCTGCTCTGAAGGCCCTTCCTGGGGTGCCCTGTGGGAGGGGTCTGCAGAATGTTGTCTTCCAGTCATTCCTGGGGGCTTTGCTTCCAAGGCCTGCAGGAAAGTGAGCGAGAGAAGAAGGGGATGTTAGGAGCAGGTTGAGAGGCTCGCCCCAAAAATAAGTTCCTCAAAGACCCCTCTCATTACCTTTGCTCTTCACATCCTCCTCCTAAACCCTCATACTTTCTGTCTCCAGCTGCCACATCCTTCCCCGAAATGCAGAAAGGGCACAATATCCTTTCTATTTTTTCCTCCCTTGCTGTCCTTGAAGTTCGCTTGGCCCTGATCTCACTAGTATGAACATCCTGGGGGGAAAGGAATGGGAGCCAAAGATGATTTTCCTCTTTTCCCACTTAGGATGGCACTGAACCCCATTGTCTTAATTTCCTTTTGAGGAAAAGTCAGATTTGCTACCAGTAGCATGATCACATATGTACCTGGCACTTTTCTTAATGTTTCACGTGCCTTATCTTAATCTTCCCAGCAAACTATGAAGAAGTTAGTACTGTGTTTATCCCCATTTTACTGATAGGAAAACTGAGGTTCAGATTTGTCCAAGGTTATACAGCTATTAAGACTCAAGTCTAGATCTGCTCGATACCAGACTATGTTCCTAAGCTCAAACTTTGGGCGCAATCTCTTTATCATCTGTGTGATGGAGGTTATGAGAAGCAAATGAATTAATGAGATCTAAAAATGCCTAGCAAAGTGTCTGGCACATGATAGATGTAAACTAGATGGTACATATTATTATTGTTGATAATAATTAAGGTTTTTTTAAAAAGCATAAATAAAATTTTCAATTAGTTTGAATCACAATAGAGCTGAAGCCAGAAGTGGAAGATTTTTAAAAAATACTATTTTAGCATTTTTTAAAATGTTGCTCTTTGACAGAGGTTTTTTTTTTTTTTCTATATATTTTGTAAACTACTTTTCTACTGAACATTATGGCTAAGTTTGGCAATTGACTTACTATGGGCTGCTTCCCAAGGGAACCCAGAGATATCGTATCACGTAAACCATGAATGGAATACATCAACACCTTCAGAACAAGAATGTTGACCTTACCCCCATCCCAATCCTCAATCTGTAGTCTCTTCCAGGGTTTTCCATGTAGGTATGTTGAGTTTTGTGTGAACATTGTCACTGAAAAAGTTATTATCGCACTTAATTTGGCAGCATTGGCTTCATCTCACTAGAAAGAGACCCAAGCCAAGAAATTCCTGTCAGCTTCAACCTTACCTTTCTATGAATGGCTCTGGGGTCCTCTTTGCAATCTGACAAAGGGGCAGTACCCAGTTCCCCCATATCTGAATTGGAACCCCTGATATAGACAAGGTTTTGTGTTGGTGTGCAGAAGCCTGGAGGAGCCCAGGGATGGGGCATGACTGTTTCTTGCCCTAAATGATTTAAATCACTTTGAATGAATAGGTAGGCTTCTCTCCAAGTATCTTAAAGTACCTTGCAGACTATTTTCTTAAATCTATATGAAAAAAAAGTTATATTTTACTGAAAGTCCAGATAATAGAAATGACCTCTCTCCCTCTCACACTCTCTGCCTTCTTTTCTTTCTTCTCTTTGAAAATATTTATTGAACAGGTACCATAGGCAGACCAATATGTTGGAAGGCTTGCCATCATTAAGAAGCATATTGGAAAGCATGTCTGTTCAACTTAATCCATTTCAGTAAAAGGGGTTTTTGTCACACCATTCTTTATTTTAAGCAAATTCATGAATTCTTCAGGTTGCAAAAAACAGAGATTAAAAGTTAGTAATTATTTTGTAGAGAGAATTTAGACAGTTTTGATTTCTGTTTATAGCCAGTTTCATTTTCCATTTCTCATTTCCTAAGGCAAACACTCAAATATTTGTAAGGTACTTGGCATCTATATTTAGTCCTACGAGACTTTCATTCCCACCACATGTATGGGTGGCTTGGTGTTCTAAAAGTGGGTGATTTTCATACAGTCAAAGAGGGAGAATCTGCTCTTCCATTTTCCCCACCCTGTTGTAGCAGCCATGGAGCCAACTCTCCATGAAGAGGTGAGCTGTGTATTAAAAGGGGCACATCAGAAAGTGGCAAAAAGTTCTGAGTTCCAGATCCTTAACCCCTACTAACTAGATGCATGACCTTGAACAAGTCACTTAACCTCTCTTGACCTTCTCCTTAAATCTGGACAATAATATATTGCCAGCCAGATGGTCTGCTGAAGGACTTTGGGGCTCTTACCTATAGATTTGGAATGGCTTTTAGAATGGAGAAATTATGGGGAGTTTTAAAAGACTAGAGTCTGTCTAACATTAAGAAAGAGAATGGGGTCCATTGTTTACTGCAGAACCGGCAAAATGCTCATTTTGTAGAGGATGGGGAAATGGAATCCCAGAGATGTCAAATCACTTTTGTAAGATCACCCCGTAGATAGATGATTGGAAGTCAAGGGTCAGGACATCTGTTTCAAGCAGTTTCTATACTCACTCACCATAAGAGATATTTCCTTTCTTCATAATAGTAGCACCTTCTGCATTATATTTTCATTAACTACTTATTTAATTTCCTAGTTTTCATGAACGTATTTTCATTTGTATTAAATTTAGGCAAACTGATTTATTAAAACTTTCTTATATAAATTAATTTCCAACATGCTGATCCCATACCATGCTCCAGCTAACCTTATTAGTTAAAGACTTGTTATGTTACTTTATTTAAAACATAGATGAAGTTAGCATACCAAGCCTGATTTAGTGGATGAGAAATCCAGTCTAGGAGCATCAGTGCCATTTCTTCCTGGAGAAAGTTGATGTATCTGTTGGCAACATGCTTCAAGTTGATTTCCCTTTAGTGGACAAGAGGGATTTTCTCACCCAGACCCTTGCCATCAATGCTAAGGGTAGATGCAATGGCCTTGCTGTGGAAAGGTCTTTCTATTTGCTGTTTCAAGCTTTGGCCTCTAGAGATGGGGCCATAGTCTTGACTTCATTAACATGATGTCCTAGCCACCCAAACAAATCAAAGCATAACAGCTATTCTTGAAAAAGGGCTTATCATCTCAATTGTACCTTTTATCTGCTTGCTGTCTAAGTTACCTATAATCCATATCCCTTTGTATTAGTCCATTTTCACACTGCTGATAAAGACATACTCAAGACTGGGCAATCTACAAAAGAAAGAGGTCTAATTGGACTCACAGTTCCACGTGGTTGGGGAGGCCTCACAATCACGGTGGAAGGCAAGGAGGAGCAAATCACATCTCACACAGATGGCGGCAGGCAAAGAGAGAGAACTTGTGCAGGGAAACTCCTCTTTTTAAAACTATCAGATCTCATGAGACTTATTTACTATCATGAGCACAGCACGGGAAAGATTTGCCCCCATGATTCAATTCCCTTCCACCAGGTCCCTCCCACAACATGTGGGCATTCAAGATTCAGTTTGGGTGGAGACGCAGCCAAGCCATTTCACCCTTCAATTTAAAAAGTAGAAGGGGAAAACCATTCTAATGGGGCAACCATAGAGCACACAGGTATTAAGTATAGTGTTATAAGACTTATAGTTCATCTGACCCCTGTTTAATGATAGACACAGCCATTATTGTGCCAAGTGATTATCAGACATAAGTGCCGAGCCATTTACAGGGCAGAGGAAGGTGGAAAGCTGAGAGGAGGAGGAATTTGTGGCTTCACCCCATCCCTTGCTTGAGAAAATAATTGTCATTGGTTTGCTTCAGTCCCCAACTCTAGTCTGATCTTAAGGGAGGGATTACATTTGTATTCATTCAAAAATATTGATTAAACACTTACTAGAAATGATGAAAATGAAAATGAATGGGATACATCTCCATCCTCATGAAGCTCACCATCTGCTCAGAGAGACAGAAATATAAACCTCACAGCCAGGTGCTGTACCTCATGCCTGTAATCCCAGCAATTTGGGAAGCTGAGGCAGGCGGATCACCTGAGGTCAGGAGTTCAAGGCCAACCTGGCCAACATGGTGAAACCCTGTCTCTACCTAAAATACAAAAATTAGCTGGGCGTGGTGGTGCACACCTGTAGTCCCAGCTACTTAGGAGGCTGAGGCAGGAGAATCACTTGAACCTGGAAGGCAGAGGTTGCAGTGAGCCAAATTGTGCCACTGCACTCTAGCCTGGGTGACAGCACGAGACTCCTTCTCAAGAAAAGAAAGAAATAAAGAAAAAGAAAGAAAGAAAGAAAGCGAAAAACTTGTACAGTGCAGCAGATGCCATATGAACCAAGGGCAGAGGGGGCCCCAAGGAGGCAGCAAGTCTTGGGAAAGGCAGCAAGATGACATCTGGGCTGGGTCTGGAAGCCTGAGGAATTCCTTGCCACTCAGGGTCTGAAGCTGAGCTAGTGTCAGCTCACATCCTCCCTGCAGTGCAGCACCTGGGAGTGGACACATACTGCCAGCATGGAGCTCCCAGGTGTAGCTCTTCAGAAAGATAAAAAGAAAGAGAGAGAGAGAGAGACAATGAGCCCAGGCTCTGTGGCATTCTTTAGGATGCCAGACTACACGTCCACAGATAGGATGAGCAAGGGGCATTCTCAAACGGGGTGGAGTGGTGGGGCAGGGTAGGCAGTATGAGAATCTCTGTGGGATAGGAGTCATACTTGGGAAAACCATATTCAATAGTAGAATTTAATAATTAAAAACCGAGAGAAACATCTCTGTTGTTAAAACAGATAGCATGAAAAAAATGTGAGATTTTAATGTTTAACAAAAGAGGGCACAGATATAAAAATGTTGAGATGACAGCATAAAATGTCAAATTTTCAGTACAGAACAGGGATATATTTTATCTGATTGCTAACTCTGTACCTACTACCAAGTGAACTGGAGTCTTGATGGAGCAGTGAGGGATAATTTTGGCACAACGGACCCTTCAGCCTTCAATAGGAGAGGTTGTCAAGCATAAATGGTTGGGGTAAGACCACTCTACATGGTCACACATTCGAAGAGCTTGACAAGAGCTATGCTTGTGACCGATCTTATGTAAAATTTTAAAGCAGGATCTTGGGGTCTTCTCCACCCACACCTCCAGAGCTCTCCTTTGGAGGCCCGCAATGCCCCTAGAGGACTTCACATGGACTCCCCTCTCTCTAAGCCCACATCAGCTAACCCTTTCCTGTGGACCTCCCCTTTTATAAAACGAACCTGTCCTGGATCTCACCCTTGAGGAGTGAATTTGCATTTCCAGGGAAGTTTTCTGGAACCATGAAAACTTCACCTTCAAAGCCCCATAGCCTCATGGAAAGGCAGGAACCTTCCTAGGGATGCTTTTTTGGCATCCTCACTTCCCATCCTGGAGCCACTGCCTCCTTGTGGGCTACTCTTCCCCACCCAGCTGAAAGCTGGAGATGTATCCCATTCATTTTCATTTTCGTCACCATTCTTCTCTCTCTCGCCCAAGCATCCAGCCCAGATCCCTTGAAGTAAGAGAGGCTCTGAGCCCGTAGCCACTGTGGGTTAGGGTGAAAATGAGAGAGAGTTCTGATTCTATCAGAGGCCCATTTTGGGAGCTTGCATTGATTTCTGTCTCTGTGAGAGTCATTTTATTGATTCATGGAATCTTTATTAGAGTTATTAGAACAAATGAAACACATGCATGCACACACACATTAATTCATCTCTACCCCTCCCAAACCACTGGCTGGCGAAATGAGTTATATTTCTAGCCCTGACATCTTGCCCGTTTGTCATTCTCCTTCCTGGCCACATCAAGTTCCATCGGGTTTGAGTTTATTGGCTACACAGTGAAGTTTATGTTGTCACAGAAATTAACCTTGATGGACAGGGATATGGCCAGGAAATCAGGAGAGCTCGGCAGCTTCATGGTGTTGGCATAGCTGAGATGTTAGGGTGCCTGGAGCCCTCTCCAAGAAAAATCAAAGCTGGCTCTTTGCAACAGCAAATGAGTGCAACAAGACACTCCTGAGGGACGAGAGCCTGGACGTGACTGTGAGCCGTCCAGTTCTCATTCCACCCGTCCACCCTCCCCTCTTCCTCCCCAACCCTTCTGGTACCCCCCACTGCCAAAAATCCTTCCCCGTGCAATGGAGGCAGGTCTGGGAGGCCTGAGGTTAAGCCGCTCTCTTCTACAGTTCGTGGTTAGCTTTCGTAGCTTCTTGGCTGCTTGACAACATTGGATAATAATTCAATATTTCTTACTGAAATGCTTGACCTTATTGTTAGTTTTTGTGACAAGGGGAATTTAAAGGAGCTGCAAAAATGCAAGCAAGTGTGGCTGAGAAAGGCCAGGGTATGCCACTGAATAGTGAACAGTTTCTTTTTCTGACATCTATAAAATTTAGGTGAAAACAGGTCAACATTGATCTTGGCAAATGGGAAAGCCAGTTCTATTGTTAGCAAACGAGCTTCAGATACAAATGTAAGTCTGGTTCAATCAAAACCACATTTGGTTTTAGAGACTAGTGATGTACTTTCTATATATAAAAAAAGTGTATTTATATAGATACAAGAAGTAAAAATATTCTTTGGCCAAAAGGATCATTTTCTAAGTATCAAATCAACTTGTTAAAGTACCAGATGGGACCCCTTTCGTTTTCTTTTAAAATTTGTAGGGTGCCTGCCCGCGGCATCTTCTTTGCTCTTTATTTTGAATTGGCAAGGGCTTTTGAAGATTATAATCATGTATTAAGAAAAATCCTGCGTCCCCTAATGTTGGGACTTAGTGTAGACTGCGAGCTCATGGTTGAGAGAGAAATGAAGTTATAGGATTCAAATATATAGCTCTCCAGATTTGGCCTGAGTTTTAGAATCATTTTTATGGGCTGTTCTCAAGAGTTTCATATGCTGTGTTTGAGCTCACAGAGAAGGAACATCAGAGAAATTCAGCCACTTGCCAAGCCCAGACCGTGGAGTGTCAGTTAACTTTAGCCCACTGGCAACTTGCTGGTCTTATTTTCTCTCTGTCCTGTCCTGGGATCACCTGGAGTCCTTGTCCTGCTAGGAATTAGAACAATCGTAGGGGTCAGAACTCTTTTCTTTTCCCACAAGCTCCCATTAACAAATGAGGAGATGAAGCTCCAGAGCTAAACGTGTGTTGGTTTATAGGATTCTAGAAGGATTGACTCTTTACCGGGAGATTTAAAAAAAAAATTGAGTTGAAATTCACATAACATAAAATTACTCATTTTTAAGTGCATGATTCAGTGTTGTTCAACCACCACCTCTGACTAGTTCCAAAACATTTTTATCACTCTAAAAGAAAACCTTGTGCCCATTAAGCAGTTGCTTCCTGTTCTCACCTCCACATCCATTTTTGAGTACAAGTTGACCTGATTAGCTTGCTTTCCACAGAGTGTCCAGTTAGGGATTCACAACTTTAAATAAGGCATGGCTATATTTCTGGATGGGACTCGGAGGAGAGAGGGAGTATTTCTCACAGGAAGCAGCAGAGGTCCTGGGCTGCGATTGGGGTGGGATGCAGGAGAGACAGAGTCTGGAATCTCATGGTAACACAGAATCAAAGACTTTCTGAATGCGAGGGAACCATCTGTTGGGGTAGCTGCTCTTTCTGGGGCAGATTTTTGGTCTCCTGCAGAGGTGATGATCCCTTTAAAATTCTCACCATTCTCACTCTTGGGTGTCCCGCCTTCCCTTCTAGGAGGTGTCTTATTCCTTTAATTTGTGTTGGTAGGCATCCAGTTCTGGCACCAGGCAGTCCCTACTCTGGAAGCCGGAGGTAGTATAGTCTCACCCAGGTCTTGAGAGGGTGGTCTCCCTGGGATGCTAACTGCAAGCTGTCTCCTTCAATACCCATCATCCTCCCATATAATCATTTTCAAATGGCAAACGATAATGAAAGCTTTCCTCTATTTTGCTTCCAAGTGTCAACATATCTACACAGGTTATAGATGCATATGTGAGTTGCCTGTTTAAGAAAAAAAGAAGTTTGAGGGAGATTCGAGTATGTTCAGGGAAGACTGAACATTGCCTCGGGTTGCTTTCCAAATGTTCTGTGGGAGGAGGCCAGGACCATGGTCCAAAGACTGAAGAACTAGGTTGTTTTTAAGCTGCCTCTGGGCAAGGTCAGCAGGTGGTCTCTCCTGAGTCAGGTTCCTTGTGAATCTAAGGGTAGCTTAAAGTTGGGACTGAGACAGGAGTGGGGAACCCAGAGGCCAGTTCTGGCTGTTGAAGATGTGTACGTAGATCCTGAAAGGAAAAACCCAAGTCTCTGACCCCCTTGAGGTCACATGTTCTGGGGCACACAGTGTCCAGGTCTCATGGTGACCCTTCTTCGCGGGGCATCCGTTTTACTGAACAGATTGGGATGGGTAGGGTGAAGTTAAGCAATTTAATTGGTAAGTAATTTCAACCATGTTTAAAATTAAAATGTAGATGACTGAATTATGAGATGCAGTATAAAATTCACAGGAGTTCTAAAGATAAAACAGGACTGTGGCGAAATCTACTTTGGGCCAAACCCAGGCAGACTCCCCAGTACTGAGGCAGTTAGGTGGCTGTGATAGAAATAATTGTGAAGTCCTGTCAGTGTTCAGAGCATGTCCCCAGAGGCCTACGGAGTGGTTGGCTCTTATAGAATTTTCTCCTGCATACCTTGTCCTTTCACCCATTCAACTCCATCCCTTCCTGCAAGCCATTTCCCACCTCCTCCATGAAGATCTCCTTGCCATTCTGACCCAGTTGCTCAGTGATCATATATGTAGCCTGCACTGTGAGTTTGGTCCTCCAATCCTCTCACACTCTGTTTCACTTATGTATTGCTGATTAACAATTTATGCCACAATTTTGTGATTTAGAGCAACAGTCATATTATTGCTCACAATTCTGTGGATCAGGGATTCAGGCAGGAGTCAGCAGGGTGGTTCTGCTCCACAGGGGATCTGCTGGGGCCATTCACTTGGATGCATTCAACTGGGGTTGGGCTGGAAAGTTTGAGTAGGCTTCACGTATGTACGTGTCTAGTTTCTTGGTGCTTCTCTACGTGGCCTTTCTCTCTCCCAAGTGGCTAGCTTGGGCTTCCTCATAGCATGATGTTCCCATGGTAGTTAGAATTCTTACATGGCACAGGCTTCTAGGAGGCACAATAGTGCCTAGGTCTTTTAAGGTCTACCTTGGAAGAGGGGTGGGCAGGGTCACTTCCACTGTGTTCTCTTTGTCAAAGCTAGTTACAGGGACCTGCCCAGAATCAAGGAGAGAGGAATAAGTGGAGAGGCAACAAATTTAGAGTTATCTTTAAACTACTACATGCATTAATAGTTGAAACCCATCGTGACTGACTTGGAAGCCCATGATCTTAATCACTTTGCAATGATTCCTCTTAGATATCACGGTTCTCAATGATCCCTCTCAGTGCTGACTGCAGTGGGACTTAGTGAACATCTGGTGATTATTTCAGGGTCCCAGCATCAGTAACAGGTATACAAGGAGAAGAGATTTCGGACATGAGGCATCCCTGCACAGGCAGACACCTCTTCATCAATACACAAGGATAAGAGGCATCATGGTGATAAAGAAAGTGAGTGTTTGGCAGGAAAAGATGAATCCCTAGTATTTTGTGAAAGGAGTCATTATATGCTTTCTTGAGTGCTGTAATAGACTGAGTATATGTCAAATAACCGGCAGTTGAGGGAGCCTTGGTAAGGGGGAAATGGGGGCTCACATCACTTTACCAGTTTCAAGATCTGAAGGGAAGTGCTGGGTGACAGGAGTCCTCTGAACGTCCCCGTGCACCTGGGGAATGCCCTGGCCATCACTCAGAGATCCAGCAGGGTCCAAAGAGCCACCCTTCCAGGAAAGCAGAGCTGGGACTCTCCAGAGAAAGAGGCTATTGTTTCTTGCCACTTTAAGTAGCTGATGACAGTACAAAGGAATGCAGTTAGGACCCTCCCTTCTAACTATGAAGGATTAGAGACTGAAGAACCAGACTGCAGAAGCCTCTGGGCACAAGGTGTGGGAAATGCTGTGGAGGCAGAGGGGAGCCAATGTTTCTTGGGGATGGCAACGTTGATTCTAGAATTCTGCCCCTCTACTTCCCAGCTATGAGACTCTCTATCTCACTGGGCCTCCGTTTTCTCATATGCACATTGGTGATATGAGAAATGCACAGTGGTGCTTCTCAGGATTTTTTTTAAAGAATTAACAAATTAAAGGGTCTTGCATGGTGCTTACCACAGGGTAAGCCCTTACTAAACATTACATTTTTTATCTCCAAAATGTTAGAAAAGTTGCCTTAGAAATTGTTGAATTCTGTCTATGAATGACCATGCTGAGGCCTGGAGATGTTAAAATGATTTCCAATATGTTGGTGAATCCACGTTTTCTCCTCTTGGCCCAGGGCTCTTGTTTCTGTTCCATAGACACTGAAGCCCCTCTGTCAATGCGTTTTCATCATAGCCACACTGCAACTCAGAATGGTCACTTTTTGCCTCTGTTCCTGAGTAGAGTACTTTATATGACCCCCAAAGAACATGGGGTGACCAAAAGAGAAAATCCTAGCTTAAAAAAACAAAGCAAAACATTAAAAAACAACCAACCAAATAAAACCCATTAAAACACCAACAAATTTCAACATTAAAGTTTTGGAATAAAGCCATCGCCATCCACTTAAATCACATTAGTTAAGTCCTTACTCCTCTCTTTGTATTCATTTCTATTTTAGTTTTAAAAAAACTTACTTTAAAGATCAGAGTTCAGAATTCTTATTATTTAAGAGACAGGTTCTTGCTCTGTTGCTCAAGGTGGAATGCAGTGGCAGGATCATGGCTCACTGCAGCCTTGACTTCCTAGGTTCAAGCAATCCTCCCACCTCAGCCTCCTGAGTAGCTAGGACTACAAGTGCGTGCCATCACACCTGGCTAAAAATTTTTGTAGAGATGGGGTCTCACTGTGTTGCCCAGGCTGGTCTCTAACTCCTAGCCTCAAGCAATCATCCCACCTTGGCAAGTTCTGGGATTGCAGGCATGAGCCACTGCACCCAGCCAGAATTATTTTTTAAAGAAGAATATGTCTCATTCCAGGCTGTGCCCCACTCCACCCTTGCCTGCCACTTCTATACCAGACAACTTTTATGCAAGTCCAAATTGGCCTCCCTCTTATCAACAAGTAGCCCATTGACAAGGAGGCAGGGCATTTCAGTCGATGGAAATTAGTTTTCCAGATGAGTTGAGAGTCAGGAAGCCTGGATTCCATGAGACATTATACCAAGGTCCTGTTATGTTTTACTGCAAAACAAATCACCTCAAAACTCGGTGGTATCAGAGAACAACATTTGATTACGCTCACGGACTCTGTGGATCAGGAATTGGAGCAGGCACACTAGGAATGGCTTATCTCCACTCTAAATATTTGTGGTCTCAGCTGGTCACCTCGAAAGGCAGGGGGTGACCTGAAAGCCTGGGGGCTACAAGCTTCTGAGGCTTCTTCACTCACTCGCTGGGTGCCTGACTGGGCTGGTCGAAGGACGATCCCAGCTGAGACACTCTCCGTGGCCTCTCCAGGATAGCTGTCTCAGGGTAGTTAGATTTCTTTCACGGTAACTTGGGCACTGAGAACAAATGTCCCAGCCAACTTGGCTGGAGTTGTGTGACCTTTTATGACATAGCCTCAGAGGTCATATGGTGTCTGTTACTTTCACCATACTCCACGGATCGAAGCAGTCACAAGCCTGCTCACATTCAAGGAGAGGGGACCCCATCTCTCAAGGTGGGAATGTCAAAGATTTGCAGCCATGATGTTAAATGGTCACACATGGTCATCGAGTGTTTGAACACTGAGAACCCACTGCTTGACCAAATTGGTGCTGCCTCCAGGGAAAAGAGACAGTCTAATAGATGAGGCTTGGACATTGATGTATTGGATCTTTGGGGCATTTTTGAAGTTTTAGAGACAGAATAATTAAAAATGAGACTATCTTGGGTAATCCTGGGAGGGAGGTTAAGAGTTTTAAGCAGTTTGCTTAAGATTTTCATTTGCCACATCTGAGAAGTGGATCCACCACCATCTGCTTTTTAACTGGAGTGGGACTGCCCGGGCGACATCAAGGGAAGCTTTCGCCCAGAAGCCTGTGTGGGCATGAATTAGACTTTGCAATTTTTTCTACCAACAGCAAAGGAAATGGCAGTGCAAGGAACTCTCCCTAAGAGCCGAGAAGAAGGAGCAGTGGCTTCATTAGGAGGAGGTGGTTGGGCCCCACCCACTAGCTTTCCCCCACCTGTGTACATACCCAGAAAGAACATCATTTGTATTGAATCCAAAGAGGAGCCTTTGAAGCCCTCAGAGATCTTTAGAGCAAAGTGCTGGGTGAGGTCAGGGCATTCAGGAGGCCTGGATGGAGGGAGGGAGACTGGGTGTGCGCCAACCCCGAGCCGCTTCGAGGCTGCATGCAGCTGGAGGTTTGCTCCACTCACAGCTAGGCAGCCCCAGAACAAGTGGTCTAGGGCAAGAAACACGAGTCATCATGCTGCTCCCAACCTCCCTGTGTTCCCAGAGTAGCAAAAGTGTGTGGGGAGGGGAGAATTAGAGGACCGAGAGCTTGCTTTGTGTCGGACACTGCGTTACTCACTTTGTGTCATTAGCCAGTCTCATTTAATCCTCACAGTAATCCTACGAGGCAGGCATTATGATTCCTGATTTACAGTTAAGAAACTGAGGCTCAGAGATCTTAAGTATCTTTTTTAAGGCCACAGAACAGTAAGAGGGGATGCTGGAATTCCAAAGAGGCAGATTTCATTTGCCGTTCCAAATTCAGCATTGTCACAGAACAAGGACACCACCCTCTGCTCTCCTTTTCCTGTCTTCATTCTGTTCCACACTTTTTTCCTTAAACTATACTATTTCCATCACTAGATTTCTTGATGTCTGCAAAATCTAATCCCTTCGTAGTCAGGGTCAAGGAGTTTTCTGCAAAAACATATTTGAAGAAATGATGACCTAGAGCTGTGCTGTCCAATGAGATAGCCTCTGTCCACATGTGGCAGCACAGCTCTAAATAAAACAAACAAAATTACATTTAAAATGCAGTTCCCTGGTCACAGTAGGACTCTTTAGCCACGTGCAATGTATTATTGGACAGTGCTGCTTTAGAGAGTAAGTAGAGAAATAATTGCATTTTCATAACTAGTTCTACTGCTAGTTTAATTAATACTTTTAATGGTACTCGAAGTTCTTATTTATTCCGAGTCTTTCTTAGAGGTAAAATAATAGACTTTTTTTTTTTTACACTACTCCATAGTTTATAAACTTCATTCACAGACTTGATCTCATTTAATACAATAGCCTTGCACAGTAGAGTAGGGATGAGGTTATGAGTGAATTAACAAAGGTTCCAAGAGGTTAAGCAGCTTGGCCAAGGTTCTACAAACAGTAAATGGTAGAACTGGGGCTTCAGTGCAGAGTCTTTCGCTGTACTCTCCGAGGGAGAACTTGTGTATATGATGCCTGACACTATTCTCAGGCAAAATTATTAAATCAAAAGTAATTTTTTTTTTTTTTTTGAGATGGAGTGTCACTCTGTCATCCAGGCTGGAGTGCAGTGGTGCGATCTCGGCTCACTGCAACCTCTGCCTCCCGGGATCAAGCGAGTCTCATGCATCAGTCTTCTGAGTAGCTGGGATTACAGGCGTGTGCCACCATGCCCAGCTAATTTTTGTATTTTTATTAGAGATGGGGTTTCACCACATTGGCCAGGCATGTTTCAAACTCCTGACCTTAAATGATCCACCCGCCTCAGCCTCCCAAAATAATAGGATTACAGACAGTAAGCCAACATACCTGGCCTAAATCAAAAGTAATTTACCATAGCTAGGTGTGATGGAGGATAAATAGCCAGTACATGGAAACGTAATCAACAATACCTAGTCAGGCATGATATGTGTCAAATTAATATATAAAGAGTAAGTCATTCATTCATTCATTCTTGTATTTCATGTGAAATACGTCCCATCCACTGTTCTAGACACTAGATACAATAACAAAGGCAGATAAACAGTAAATTCATAATGAAATAAACAACATCACATCAACTTGTGATAAGTGCTTTGCATAAACAAAAAGCAAAGAAAGGGCAAGGAGTGGGTGGCGATGTTGTTTTAGATAGGGCTGTTAGGAAAGAGCTTTCTGAAATGGGCACACTTAATGGGAACCTGAAGAAAGTGAGAGAGTGAGCTATAACTTTAGGGGAAACAGGGCCAAGCCACAGGAGCCATAAGTGTGGGGCCCTGGGGCAGGCACATGCTCTGTTTTTCTTCTTGCACTAACAAATCTTATGTTCTTTATCTGATTATATATTTATTGTCTCTTTCCCTGGGTGTAATGCCCACACTTGGCTCTAGAAACAATCAGAAGGCTTATGTGCCTGGAATGTAATGAGAGAGTGGGGAGCGGTTGGAGAAGTCAGGAGACAGGGCCGAAACATGAAGGACCAGCAGGCTGCAAAGGACTTCAGGTTTTCTTCTGAAGTGACTGGGGAAGCCGTGGTGGTAGTGGATGGAGGGCATGAGCTATCTTAGGCTTTATTTGTTTTATTATTATTATTATTATTTAGAGACATGGTCTCGCTTCGTTACCTAGGCTGGAGTGAGCACAGAGGCGGGATGCTGGCTCACTGCAGCCTCCAACTCCTGGGTTCAAGTGATCCTCTTTCTTCAACCTCCCAAGTAGCTAGGATGATAGGTACACGCCACAACACTCAGCTAATTTTAAATAATTTAAAATTATTTTTTGTAGAGATAGGGTCTTGCTTTGTTGCCCAGGCTGATCTCAAACTCCTAACTTCAAGTGATCCTCCCACACTGGCCTCCCAAAATGCTAGGATTACAGACATGAGTCACCAAGCCCAGCCTGTTATATTACCTTCAATCTAAATTTTTATTTAGAATACTTTTAAGCTTTCAGAGAAGCTGAAAGAATTTTACAATAAATACTCTACCTAGATTATTCACCAATTAATATCTCACTGCAGTTCTCTCTCTCTTCTTTCTCTATTTTCCCCCCTCAACCACTTTAAAGTAAGTTGCAGATATCATGACTCTTCAGGCATAAATACTCATTACATATATATATATATATGTGTGTGTGTAATATATATGTGTAATATATATGTAATACATGTTATATATATCATATATATATCTCTCCAAAACATGACATCACACCTAGGCAACTTTAATAAAATAATATTATCTATTATTTAAATACTAAAATATGTTGATACATAAAATAATATGAAATATACTAAATAGCAATATGTTAAATTTTTCAAATTAGTTCAAGAATATTCTTCATAGCTCTTTAACAAAAATTCCATGATTTGATCAAGGATCCCATATTGCATTAGCTGTCATGTCTCTTTCATCTCTTAATTTGTAATAGACCTCTGCAGTCAAATTAATATATAAAGAGCAAGTCATTCATTCGTTCATTCATGTATATCACTTTTTCCCCTCAAAATTCCAGGAAAGGACTGTTCTAACTCAAGAAAACCCGGCTCAGTGAGTGCAAAGGCTTGGATGTCTGAGAAAAGGACCCCTTTAGGAGAGGCCCAGAGAAGAGAAGAGGAGCCTGGTTGGAGAAGGGAGACTGGGGCCAGATAAGGGGGATTTTAGGTATGAAGTGAATGACCAGGGCCCTAAGAAGCCACTGGAGGTTTTTGTCAGTGGCCCAGGGAAAGCAGCATTCGTCTGACTGCAGGGTGCAGAGTGGATTCGGGCTAAGAAAGCTTTCATGGTGGAAATGTGTGACATGGTGGCATTTGCCTCTGCCCTTGTCCTCTCCCCAGCCCCACCCAACTCTTCCTTCCTTCTGGTTACCAGAGCAAAGGTGTTATTTCCAATGCCATCCTCCTCTGCTTCTGGCTGTGTTGACCTCCATCCTCTGTTTCTCATCCTCTTCCTTCTTTCTGTCTGACATGCCCCCCGCCACTCTTCCTTTGAGATCCTTCACCTAAATTGGGAAGCTGAGTGAGAGGGAAGTTGGGGTCTTTGTCAGGGGAACTGATGGAACAACAGTGGAGTCCACCTGGCCTGGGTTTTCTTGAGTTAGAACAGTCCAATCCTGGAAGCTTGAGGGGAAAAAGTGAAAGCCTCGAACCCCGGAACTTTGTAGTTTCCAGTTTAAAATCACCTTGCTGCCTCTACAAAGTTCTCACTCTTCTCGCCATTCCTATAGGCTCCCTCCCACAACCAGGAATCTAGAACATAGAAAGCTTCAGACTTAGCTACCATTCTCATCAGCATGGAGGACCGTGGTCCTCCTGTGTCCCCGCTAGGCACACCCATGCTTCGGATGGCAGTTTCCTTATGGGGCCCTGGCTACAGCCTTTGAGGCCAGAGCAGGACGGAAGTCTGGTCCACAAGTGGGGTTCTTGGTGAGCATGGCCTTGCTTCTGTGGTCTGGTCTGGAAAGTAGCTCAGGCTGGGGTGATTGCCCTGGCTGGAGGGGACAACATGGCAAATGAGTCTTGAACAGGTTGGAGTTTGTAGGGGCCACTCAAGGCCCACCAGGTAGCTGGCTCCTCTGCTGTTTCTCACTATGAAACCCATTCTTTTTTGTTTTGTTTTGTTTGAGAAGGAGTCTCACTCTGTCGCCAGGTTGGAGTGCAGTGGCGCAATCTTGGCTCACTGCAACCTCCGCCTCCTGCGTTCAAGCAATTCTCCTGAATGCACCACCACACCCGGCTAATTTTTTTGTATTTTTAGTAGAAACAGGGTTTCACCATATTGGCCAGGCTGGTCTCGAAGTCCTGACCTTGTGATCTGCCCACCTTGGCCTTGAAACCCATTCTTGCACATATTGGTAAATGTTTAATAACTGGCTCTCTGAGAAAAAAAAAAGGAAGAAACTTTTTAATGTTGTTTACTGATTTCTGTGATGTAAATATGGCAAAGTTCAAGCTATCAATATGATATCACTAAAACCAGGGTTAGAAGTCATGCACACAATTTTTTCTCACAAGCTGGTGTGAAGAAGACAGGGCAGTGACAGATACTAAAAGGACAGAGGATTGGACGGACAGTGTGGCAAGTCCCGCAGCTGAGAGGCCATATGGTCATGAAAGCAGCGCTCTGTAGGTCACCGCTGCTCTGGCTGGTGGCTTCAGCTTCCTCGTCAACCATGGTAGCAGGAGCATGAGTCTTGAACAGGTTGGAGTCTTGAACAGGTTGAGTTCTGAGGGGAAGTAAGGAGGAAGAGGAAAGTCTCCTGGGTTATTTTGTTTGCCAAGCAAAATATAAATTAAGAAGCTGCATGAAGCATGGGCTGTTAGCTGTAGATCCATTGGATGGAATTTTCTACAATCTTAGGATGGATAGAAGCTAATGATGGTCTAGGTGAGCCCTCTATTTAATATTCTTTGACTGAAATTGAATTGATATGGGAGCAGCATGTTGGTTTAGAATGAAATAGGACATTTCATAAGCCAAGCAAAATGCAAAAAGCAGACAGGAAAACCAAGCAGGACAGGAAAAACATCCCTTGAAACATGAGCCAGGGAGGGTTAGGTTTGAAATGACAAAAGATCTGAGCTCCAGAGAGTCCAAGTAGTACATTCTGAACCAATTCCTGACAGAAGTCATGAGGCTATGGACCCAGGGAAAGACATCCATGGGTAATGGAAGCAGGTGGCTTAGAAAAAAAGGACCCTTTCCTCTAGGCACACTCCTAGGTAATCTGGTGTGTTTGGAACTAGGATGAGCCTGAAACTGAGCTATCAGAACACAGGCCATGGTAAGCCAGCTGGGGTGCGCCAGGTACACGTGGAGCGTACATTCCCCTATTGAGTTACAACATCCTGTGGGTTCATACCAGCCTCCCAGTGCTCCTTGCACAACCTGCTGTTCAGGGAGCTTTGCCCTAGGGTTGGGTGCTTCCTTGCAATGAAGAACATGGACACCTGCTGCACTATGCAATAGTAGTGAGGGTGGGGGGAGCATGGAGAAGCCAAATATGTAGGAAAGGCATCCTCTTCTTAACTGAGACTGCTGAGTCCCTGAGTGCCAGCTGCAGACCACCAATAAGGGTAAGTCCAGGTTAAGGATGAAGAAGAGACATCATGATGAATTAGAAAACCTCCTGACTCAATGTGGGAGGCTGAGTGGAATTATCTACTAGGGGCCTGTATTCTTAGCACCACTCTGCCCTGGCTAACCCTGCTACTAGGGCAAGTCTCTTCACAGTCTTGAGGCTTTATCTTCCATATTAACAAAATGGTGATGGTGGTAGCCCTAGCTGGTTTGCAAGTTCCTGTCTAATTGCTTAATTCTCTTTTTCACCAAGGCAAGTGTCAAGACTGGCTTCTGAGGAGTACAGGGGTGGCCTATGACCTAAACTAGCCTATTGGGAAATGCGGATGTGATTCATTAGCATGACCACCTCCATCACCCAGCATTTGCCATTCTTTTGTTAGATCCAGTGCAGTATGCCCTGTGTCTTTTGTCCATAGTGTTTCCAGCCTAGCCTGGGAAGTTGATACACGGCATTAGCACTGTGTTTGCCATACCATGTGCCAATGGCATATGTTGTGAAATAATTCCTGGTTCCCCACTGTATCTGGATTAGGTGTCAGGATGCTTAATTGCATTGCAGGTGGAGCACCATGCCTGGACATGGTGGCCATGCTTTTATATTTGGACTGGACAAAAGGGATCTTGATAAGAGTTTAGCCTTGGAAGGACTCCTACAGAGAGCATCTATGACCCCCAAAGACAGCTTTCAGGCCTGCTAAAAGTCTCCTTCTCATGGGACACTTACCCATTGATCAAATGACTTCTCACCCATGGGGTTAGTCAGTCCTGTTACAATGTTGTTTAACCTGTAACATGGATATAATATCTGCCCTGCCTTCATTTTAGGATTCTAGGGAAGTGCCTGGAAGAGTACCAAGTGCAGTGCAACTATAGGGTTATTAATAATGTTGCTATTATACATTTTGATTGATGAGATTTTGACAATGGGAAGGCCATTCTCTCCCCACTCTGACCACAGGACCTGTTCCTAAAAGTACATCTCAGTCCACACTCCAAAGACATTTCTTGGAACCACTTCTCATTGTGGTTCATCCTATAAAAAAGTTGCTCCGGCTCCAAGTGGGCATGAAAGTTCATCACAACATTTGCCATCAATAAAAACCCAATTCTTTCCATGTGAAAAGCATTACTGCTGTCAAATGGTTATTGAGTGATGATACCTGAATAATGAGAATACAGGAACCAGAAAATGTACAGAGGGAAACCTCACTGGGATGCCAAATTGTAAAGATAGAAATGCCAATATCTGCGGGAAATTAGTTAAACAGAGCAGAGTACACATGCCTTCACCAAGGAGGGAAGATGAGAGGGCAGGAGCGATGGAAGGTGGGGAGAAGCAACCGATAGAAATGAGAGCATCAACGATGCCCTTTGGACATGTCACAGAAGAGGGTAACCATGACAGCCCACAGACCACGGCCACTTTATGGCCAGACCTCTCAGTCCAGGAACTTGTTGAAAGTTATCTTCTGGAAAATTCTGTCACAACAGCTGGTGCCTTTGCAATTAAGCTTCTTTGGCCACACAGGACCCCTGGAGCTCATTTGAGACACTTCCACACCTAAGGGACAGAAGCCGGTCCAGAACACCAAGGCAGCAGCCTCTTTTGGCAACCCACCTGCCTGCCTGTGAGCCTTCCTGGCCAGGATGCTCTGCTGCCTCCTCTTGAAATGCAGCTCTGCCCTCTGATACTTCAGCTCCTGACTACTTTCCAGTTCAGCTGCACATGCTCACATGTTACCAGCCCGCCCCTGTGCCATTCCTGGCTGACCAGAAGGAATCAGTGTGGGTCAGTGCGGCAGACAAAGAATAAGGCTCTGGAGAAGTGCTGGGTTGAGCATGGCTGTATCCACTGCCTGGTGGGCCTGGGGCAAGTCGCTGAGCTATATTCAGCCCCAGTTACATTGTCTGTTAAATGGGAATGATTCCTCCCTCGTGGACGTGTGTAAGAAACAGATGGTATCAAATGGCTGGTCCCCTGTGTATACAGCTATACCCACGTGAAGTGTTGGTAGAGTGCTCATACTCTGGTTTGCTGGAACACTCTGTTTAGGACTCTTATCCCCACGAAATCAGTAAACAGGCCCCATTTCATTCTCAAAAGTGTCCTGGGTTAGGTAATAAATTATATCACCCTGGGTATTGTGATATCTGGAGGGAGTAAATGAGGCTGGGAACTTTCCCCAAAAATGTTCAGATCCTTAGAATTCCTGTCCCTTCCTCCTCTTTTGGAGCACAGAACTTCGCATCCTTCAGTCTTGATTCACTTTCAAAATAATAATCCTTCAGTTAGTCCATTAAAAGAACTAACAGCCCCGTTTTATTTTCAGCAACGGCCTTGGAATGAAAAGACTACTAATTACTCCAATTAACCAAGTACATTAAGTGCACATGTTCAAACGCATATTAAGATACCATCTCTCTTGGTCCTGAAGTTCTCGAGATGCTGGAATGCATAAACATTCAGTGGAAGAATTGTGACTGCAGAGAAAACACAAACAGACCAGGCTGTTTGTTTGTGTGACTGCCTACTTGTGGAGAAATAACCAAGAGATGTGGAAAGACATGAGGGCTTCTCCCCAGTTTATGTTTGTAATTATTGCCCAGAGGAGACAGAACAAAGAGGTTCCTATTTATAGCCAAAGTCTAAAGGGGGTTGGGAGGGTGGGAGGAAGAAGCTAAATCATGAGAAAACACAATATACCATTGGCATTGATAAAATTAAATAAAACTGTAGTTTATCAAAAGAACAAGCTGTCTTCAGGGAAAACAAATAACTCCTTCCATTTCCTGACTCCGTATACAAGGTTCTCAACTACCACTGTCCTTACCAGTGAGAGAGCCGGGTGGAAGTCAGCTAATGCCATGGGAGTGGACAGGCTTCCTGTGGAAGCTGAGTCTGGAGCAGCGTAGGCACAAAAGCTTCAGGGCTGGCTGTGTCTGAGTATCTGTAACCAGCAAAGCCAGTGAAGGCCGCATTTCTTTAGGCACACACTTCTAGCTCTTTGGTTGTCTCTCAGAGCTCAGACCTTGGAAAATGCTATGAAGGAGCACAGAAGCAACTCAAGAACAATGCTGGCTACTCGTAAAGGATTCTCGTTGATAATATGCAGGTGGCCTCAAGGTTCAGAATCCCATCATGCTTTAGAAGAGACCAAATGGGTTGAAGACGCCACAGTGGCAGCCTCATCCATACGGAGGAGCTGCTTTCCCAGCTCCAGGAGACAGTTACTTGCCTCACATTATGGTTTCTTCTCTCTCTTTCCTTCCTTTCCACTCCCATCTCTTTTTCTTTCTCCTTTTCCATTTCTCCCACTTGTTCATTCACTCTTCAATGATTTATGCAGCACATATTCATTATTCATTCTTTATGCAGCAAATATTTTGTTTTTGAGAACTAAAATGTTTGACCTATGCTCAATGCTATGAGCACAAGGGAGCCAGTTTCTTGCCTTCAAGATCTTACAGCTTCACTTCAGAGACAAGTCTTTCCCTTCTGGACATCTTTATTTTGATCACTGATAAAGTAATTTCCATAACAGGCCAGGCTTTAACATTCTAATTCATGAAGATTCCGTTTCTTTCATCCCCTCTCTTCAGTCCTATTGATTCTACTTCTCCTCTATTTTTTCTCTTCCTTCTTTCCTTTACATTTCCACTAGCATTTCTACAGAAATGGAAGGGTTTTCCTTATCTTTACTTTTTACAAAATTAATATTTAAAAATAAGTATTGAGTTATTAGATTGGCCAATCACTGTGCCAGGTTATTTCTATATTATCATCCCATTTAAGCCTCCCAACAAACCTTTAGAAGTCTGTTATTGCCATCCCCATTTTACAGATGAGGAAACTAAATCTCAGAGAGGCTAAGTGACTTATGTAGGCCACACAGGTGGAGCTCTAGAAGGCCTAGGGAATGGCCAGTTTGGATACCCTTCTAGAGGCTTTGAAAATGATAATAAAGTTGCCTCCATTTCCAGGTAACTGATTCCCTGCCTTTTGGTTGCTTAAGATCTAATGTCTAACCACTGGACAGTGTGACTCCAGGAAGTTCCTGGTCTAGGGCACAGAGGGTGCACTTAACCAGCCCCATTCAAGAACCCATGGCATGGTTGGGGTACTTCCCCATCCCTTCCAACAATTTATCTGAATGTCCAGAGCCTCTAATGCTGTGGACTGGAATCAGGGAGGGTACTTGGAGAACATGCAAATGAGGATTTTTTTTTTCATTCCAATCAAATTCACTTGTGGTTTAGGAGGCTCTCAAGATCATAGTGGGACTTCATCCTCTGTTATGCCTAACAAGAGAAGATATCAGGGAGGGGCTCACTATTCTGTTGGAATGCTCCAGAATGTCCAGTAAGTGAGCCTTCTACAGGAGCAGAGTAGAGCAGGCATTGTTATCATCATTAAGTCATTTTTGCCTCTTCGTTCAGTTTCACTCAATTGCTCTTCCTGTCACTGACCTGCGAGAACAAGAACAGTGAAGAAGTTATGTTGCTTCTTTTAGATTTATCCATTCCTTCTATCTTGCATTTATCACACTGGCCCAGACAATTATTTTAGTTGTTTTGATTTGTTTCTCTGGTTCCAGTTTTTGTCTCTTGATCTCTAAATCCATCTTGTTCTCTACTTCCCACATAATATTTTATTCTCAAGCCCTTCCTGACTAAAAAATCTACAGTATCCCCTTGCCTATGTTTAAGACTTTTTTTTTTTTTTTAAGGACAGGGTCTCACTCTGTCTTAGGCTGCAGTACATTGGTGTGATTACAGCTCACTGCAGACTTAAACTCCTGGGCTCAAGGGATCCTCCTGCCTCAGCCTCCTAAGAAGCTGAGATTATGGGGATGCACTACCACACCAATAGGTTTTACTATGTTGTCAAGGATGGTTTTGAACTCCTGGCTTCAAGCAATCCTCTCACCAGTGTTGAGATTATAGGCATGAGTCACCACACCCAGCTTGAGTTTATTTTTTTATTTTATTTTTTGTTAATTGTAAAAGAATAAACTTATTGTCCTAAATTCAAATAATACATAAATATATAAAGGAAACTATCTCATATATATGTATACAGACATATGGATACACACACACACACACACACACACACACGCAGTCATGCACTGCAAAATGATGTTTCAGTCAATGAAGAACTGCATAAACAACAGTGGTCCCCTAAGGTTACAATGGAGCTAAACAATTTCTATCACCTAGTGAGATCCTAGCCATCCTAACGTCATAACGCAACACATTGTCTTTTCTATGTTTAGGCACTCAAATACTTACCTTTATGTTAGAATTTCCTATAGTATTTAGTACAATAACATGCCATATATGTCTGTAGCCTAGGAGCAATAGGCTGTGCCATATAGCTTAGATGTGTAGTAGGCTAGTCCATCTAGGTTTGTGTAAGCACACTCTATGATGTTCACACAATGAGGAAATCACCTAATGATGCATTTCTTAGAACACATCCACATTGTTAAATAATGCATAACAGTATGTGTGTGTGTGCGTGTGTGTGTGCATGTATAAAAATATATATATTCAAACCAAAGAATTGTTCTCTGTTTTTTCTTCTTTGTTAACTTTAAATATTTTATCCTTGTAATTCATCAATATGCTAAATAAAAGTTCATTCAAACAATAATAAGAAGTCTTACAATGAAAGGCAACAATCTTCTGCTCCATGCTTCAATAGCACAGCTTTGAAGTCAAAGGCCTCAGCTAAACTTTGAAAGCACTGTGTGAATTGGTGCTGCTTGGGTTACTTTTTGAACCTTTTTCCCACTTCTCAACTTGAACTAACAACTTCCTCCAGGTCAGGCTCTTGTCTGATTGTCATTGTCTTTTAAGTGGAGAGTTGATCCTGTTTATATTGCTTGTAATAGCCAAACTGTTAAGATTCATTTCTACCATCTTATTTTGTACTTTACAGTAATATTTACCTTCTGTTTCTATATATTTTTTTCTTTTTTCTCCTTTGTTTCCTTGTTTTGGATTGATTGGTTTTATTCACTGTACTCTGAATTCCATTTTTCCCCCTATTCCACCCTAAAAATTTTTAATATGCAATTAAATTTTTAATTTAACATAATTTAGTTGAAAGCTAATTAATGTAAGCTTTTTTCTGAACAATACAAGAAACAAAGAACTCTTGAAATCTAATTATTCATCTCTAAATTTTACATGAAGCTGTCCAGATTTTAATTATCTCTTGGTTTTTAAAGATTCATAAATTAGACATTGTTGTTTGGTACATATACGTGTTTGTTTAGATTTATCCACATGTTTACTTTTATCTTTGTCATTGACTCACTTGCAACACAGATCTACCTTCTGGGATGATTTCTTTCTTTCTAAAATGAATGTCCTTTAGATGTTTCTACAATGACAGTATTCTGATAATAAAGTCTCTCAATTTGTGATAGTTTGAAATTGTGTTTCTTTGACCAACCCTCCTTTTTTTTTTTGTAAGGAAAGATAGCTTTCTTTGTTTAGAATTCTAGATAGTTATTTGACATTAGTTGGTTGATCTGAATTCATTCAATTTTCCCTGCTGGTCTTGAGAGCTCAGCTATGACCTTATTCTTTTTTAGACAATCTGCCTGTTCTCTCTGATTGCTTTTAAGATCTCTTTGTCTTTATTGTTCTGCAGCTTCACTATGGTATATCTAGGAACGGATTTCTTCAGGATTCTCTAGGCTTTCTCAATTTGTGCACTGGCATCTTTCATCAACTGGAGAATTCTTAGCCATTATCTCTTTTTTTTTTTTTTTTTTGAGACGGAGTCTGGCTCTGTTGCCCAGCTCACCGCAAGCTCCGCCTCCCGGGTTCACACCATTCTCCTGCCTCAGCCTCCTGAGTAGCTGAGACTACAGGCGCCCGCCACCACGCCCGGCTAATTTTTTTGCATTTTTAGTAGAGACAGGGTTTCATCATGTTAGCCAGGATGGTCTTGATCTCCTGACCTCGTGATCCACCCGCCTCGGCCTCCCAAAGTGCTGGGATTACAGGCATGAGCCACCGCGCCTGGCCCATCATCTCTTTTAATATTTCTTCACCCCATTCTCTTTATTGCTTCCTATAAAACATTCTCACACTATTCTTTATGTTTTCGCACCATTTTTCACATTTCCCATTGCTTTTTTTACTACTAGATTCTGTGTAATCTCTCCAGTATTCCAGTTCATTTATTTTAACATTTACCCTATTTATTGAAATTATTTCATTTATTACATTTTCAATTTCTAAATTTCTGTTTGGTGCTTTTCAAATGTGGCTAATTATGATAGTCTCTTTTGCCTTTGACATAGTTTCAATCTCCTCTCATATTTATAAACCTATTAAACATACTAATTATATATTCTATATTTGAATAATTCCAGTATCTCTGGTATTTGAAGGTCTGATTGTAGAGTTTATTGTTTCTGCTGACTTTCACTCAGAGTTGTTCATTTACTTTTTATTACTGATTTTTTTCTATACAGCTCATTTTCTTTGTAACTTAATAATATGTAGTAACTCTTTGAGGCTCCATTTAAAAGTATTTTCTTCCAGAGTGTATCACCAGGTGCTTGAAGGTATCACTAACTTGGAATCAATTTAACTTTTTAGAGTTTTATTTTAGCCACATTTGTGGTGTATATTCAGGCCCAAAGTCATAAACCTACACATCTGTCATTAGAAATAGGGTTAGAAATAGGGAGAGGGAACTTTCTTTTTCTTTCTTTCTTTTTTTTTTTCTCTACTCAGAGTCAACACCAAGCCAGTCATGTATCTCCATCTTGTTCTGTGGGATAGATGTTTTTCTAGCTCCCTCAATGGAGTGTTGCCTTTCCATGATATTGGCTTATTTGTGGATCTCCATTCTGATATTTCACTGACTTTGGGTTTCAGATTTTGCCTCTTATGTGTAGGAAATGCTGATTCCATCACTTGACGATGACTCTGGATTTGGGTATTCTGATCATTCATGGGGCCCAAGGAATTACTTTCTAGCTAGATCTGTCATACATTTAAATTTATTTTTTTATATATTTTACCTAGTATAGTGAGGGATTTTCTTAAAATCATGTCTACTCTATTGTCAAAAAGATAAGACCTCACTTTTTTTTTGCATATTGGGCAAATTATGTCTCTGAGCTTTCATTTATTTCCTCAGTAAGGTGAAAAAACACATATCATTAAGATTTTTGTGAGGATTAAAAGACTGGATATAAATGCCTTCCATGTAGACATTTCTATTCTACTAATACTATCAATATTAGTACAACCTATTACCAACAACACAAAAGAGCCTATTATTCCATGGAGAATCAAATAACTATCCAATTAAAACAAAAAGAGTTAATTTTAAAAATAGTTAAGATTTAAACTTTCTAAACATATTCTTCATATGTATTATGTTGGGGAGGGTCTTTTGTTTTTAAACACTACTGCTTGAGTGGTTAATAATAACAGACATGGGCCTGTTATACCTCTGAGCCATACCTTTGATAGTGGCATGTGTGTGGGCTAGAAGTTGGGCTCCAGTCAGTAACCAACACCAGAGTCCATAGTGGAAACACTTTCATTCTGTGCAGCATGGGTGGGCAAGCTGAAAGAACACCATTTATTGGAAGAAAGGTGCTACACATATACAACGAGGTGTTATATTTATTATTATTTCTATTTTAAATTATCCATTGAAGAAAGAAGACATGGAAAGAATTTTTAGTGAGGTCCAGGGTCAAACTGGGTTCAGAAGCCCAAAGGGGAACATGGTAGTTTTCTGACTGGGAGGCATGTGACCTTGGGCAGGTCAACTAACCTCTCTCAGCTTCATTTCCCTCATGGGTAAAGCAGAAGAGTGGGACTGTGTAGTTTTAAGGAACTCATACATGTAAATTCTATGATTCTTATCTTTTATTCTCATCCATATCCCCTGGACTCCCTAGTTCACTGACTTCTAGGACCCACAATTATGGGTTTGTGAAAGAATACGCTTTAATCCAGTGATGCCTGCCCAGAGTGACATGTGCTCTAATGTGAGAAACAGTAGTAAGCGCCACAATAGAAACAGAATCCTTCAGGGGCTTTGGCCTCCCCAGCTTGATGAGATGCTCATTCATCTCGGATGTGTGGTTGGGACATGAGGGGGTACAAAAAGGTGCCAAAATTTCTGCCTGAGGAAGGAAGTAGTTGGAATTGATACCCTGTGAGTGGGGTTAGCTATGTGCAAACGTAGACCACACCTAGAAACAGAGTACAGTTGTGTTTCTAAGAAGACTCAAGAAATGACTTGATCCTGTCAGGGGACTGGACCATATCCCTCAGCCTGGAGTGCAAGGGGTGAAATGTACAGCACTGGTACACGAAGGAGGAGATGGCTGATGTGCAGTGGTCTCTTTGGAGTGGCTTGGAAGCAAAGGCATATTTCTGTTGATACGACATGTTAGAAAGGACGGTGATGTTAAGGTAGTTAGAATGAGGCTCAAAGCATGGCTTTTGGAGCCTCTCATCTCTAGGAGGTCAAAAGCAGTAGTGTGGGAGCTGTTCTGCCATTGTTTCCCAAACTTCAGTCATTTGGATGCCACAGTTAAGATGTTTGCCATATCCACCGGCCCTATTATTTCTTTAATTTTTGTTTTGAAATTGATTTCTTTTTATTGAAATGTTTATTTTAAAAGAAAGCTTTCTATCATTATCAGAAAAAAAAACCAGTATCACTTGCCATAATTAGGAGACAATCATCCTCTTCCCCCACATACCATGAAAATAAAGCAATGTCGTCAAGTCCTAACGAGGTTCTCTTACCTGTAGAAGACTGTGGACCTGAGAATTGCTCCTTTCCTGTTAAAGGGAAGATTAGAAAGTGTTAGACTCACCAGCATACCCAGACTTTCTTCTTGGAGTAGTAAGAAAGACTGACAGATCATAGTAATGGGTAAAATTTGTTGAGTCTCTTTTTACATATCCTCCCGTTGACACCTCCAGATCTTATGAGACCAGTGCTCCTATCATTTCCATTCATTTTCTAGCTGGGGACATCAAGTCTGAGAGAATAAACCACTTGCTCAGAGCACACAGCTAGTTAGGGGTGTAGACAATGGGAAGCAAAGAAATTTGACTCCAGAGTTGGAGTTCTTCAGCACAGGACTATTATCTTCTCTTACATGTCAGTCTGTGCTATTGAATGCTTTGACTTCACGCCCCCTGAGAGCATCTCAAGTGCCTCCTACAAGGATTTTCTGTAGCATGAGTTTCAGGAATCTTACCTGAAGGTGCTTAATAAGGATTGGTCTCTTGTCCTCCCCACAACCCTCCTGTCCATGGGACAGATCGTCCTGAGCCTTGGTTCCAGTATTCAAAGATGCTTGAAGAGAGGTGGCCACTTCAACTCAAAACACTCGTCCTTGTCCTCTGACAATCCCACAATTTCCAGGCAACCTTCCAATGGTGACCTGCTTTCCACAGTGGGCTTTCCAACTGGGGTGAGAATGAACCCATCAACTGACAACAGCGCTTGATTTTTGGTTTACAGATGTACCTTAGTGACGGGTACAGGGCTCTCTATCAATATTCACTGAATGAGTGAGTAAATGTTTGGCAGTTATATTTCTAAAACTAACAACGAGATTAATAATAAAATGGCTACTTTATGAAGCTCCTATGCTACACCCGACTTGGTCTTAAATGTCCCTCCTGTGCTATTTTCTCAAACAACCCTATGAAGTAGGTGTTGTTGTCCTCTTTTACAGATGAGGTTGGAGGCTGGAGAGCTAAGTAACTGTTTGATACAAAGCCTGTGGGTGCTCCCAACTCTAGCTTATGCTGCTGCCATCAGAGTTGCCCACGTGGCTCTGAGTTCTGATGGATTTGGTTAATGATGGTCAGGCCCTTTGAGCACCACCTCTGACTTTACTAACAAGCTGAGTCTCATTTCCCTCGGCCCCAGTTTCCTCATCTACAAACAGAATATTCCAGAAGAGAGCATATGAAATGCACTTGGTACATGGCCAGCATTCAATAAAAGGCATTTCTTATTATGGGGAGGAAGCAAAGAGGAACTGCATGGAGAAAGAGAAGTCATTTCAGGAGGAAAATAGAGATGGAAGCAACGTTCTTTCTGTTTCTTGGTAACTTTGGTGAAGGTGTCAGACAAGGCCTCCAAGTACCAATTTCCCCCTTTCTCAGAAATGCCCCACAGATCAAATTCTCCCACCCCAAGTTCCCCCAGAATGAGTATTCAGCACCCCTAGTTGTTGGATACACATCCTCCTGGGCCACTTGGCCCCCCTGCTGCCCGTTGTGGAAACAGCCTGCTACAGCTGTGGCATTGCAGGAAGTTAATCCCCTCCCTTGGGGCGGAGACCAGAGCTGGGTGGAACACCCAAGAAGCACAGGCAGCAGCGGTGATAATGAAGTGTGTGTGCGAGCCTGGGGGGGCACCAGGGAGGGGCGGGAGGGCCGCCTGGAGGCTGCAGGGAGGAAAGGGTGCTGAGGCCTCTAGTTAGCTGAGCTCAACCCTCTAGCCTGGACACTGGCAGGGTACAGTCCTTCCCAGGGCAGTGTCAGCTCCTTGACCCTGGCACCCAAAGATCCCTTCCACCGTGGAGTGTGAGGTCTGAGTTTGAGGAAACCTCTGTTAATGAGATGTGGTATCTTGTCCTCATCCATCCTCCTCACCCCACACCCCCGCCCCCTTCCAATCACTGTATCAACCCTCAGTTGCCTGTTTACTTGGTTTTGTGGTTTTTCACTTAGATGTGGTTAGAGAAAGGTGGGGTCAGAGGACAGGTTCTCCACCCCACTCCTTCACCCCCCACCCAAGTGTTCTACTTGGTCTCAGAGAGCAGAACATGACAGTCTTGGCACAGTAGATAGGGAAATTCTGATTCGGTTTCTCTGGGGTGAGGTCCAGGTATAGGTATTTGCTCTAAGCTCCCAGGTGATCGAGAACCACTGCTCTAGTTATTGAAGGTACTGGATAACTCACTGCAATTAGAAGGCAAGTCAGTGGGGGAAAAGTTAGCTAGTAAGCTAGTAAGAGTTAGCATTTCTTATTCCTGCACAAACATTAGCTAAGGAGGATTTGACTACCTAGAGTCTTTTGACAAGGCTCTCAAAAACGTATTCCCAACACTGCATGGATGTGGACAAAGAGTATATATTGTCCAGCTCATTTTATACCTGCCAAAATGACATACTTAGCAAATCACTGGGGACCTAAGAAGTTATGATAACAATGGAATGACTTAGCGGAGATGATGGTGGTGGTGGTAAGAGGGACCAGCCAAGACCTGAAACCTTTGATGCTCAGATCATTCCACAGTTCTTCAGATGCTATAGAGCCAATAGTGTGCCCTAGAATAATGAATTCTATCCAATACCATCTGCCAGATCCTGGAGGCCATCTTAAACCTACCAGGATAGCGTGGAGGGCACAAATACCACTTAAGGAGAGAGAGGACGGAGCCAGGGTTGCTTCTTGCCAATATATTTACAGGAGAGATTATGGCCTTAGAGCCTCAGTGAGGCTGTAAGAAAGATCTGTAGTAAGATATGAGGAAGTTTAGGGATTTTTAAGGAAACGATAGCTTACTTGGTGGGCAGTGCCTGTGTGCTGCATAGTCAGTGGGGCAGTGGTGTGGTGTCAGGACATGCCAGGTGCACATGTAGCAGGCCTGCAGAAGTCTCAGTTATGAAAAGCGTGGAACACACCATCAGTGACAGATGGAGACGCCCCTCCCTCCCACTCTCACCCTGCCGCACCCTACCCCAGCCTCTTAGACCACAGGTGCAGACCCAACTCCAGAGTTTGCAGCACTGATCAGTAAGAGGCTCCTTCATTGTGTTATTTATATTTTCCCTTCCCCAGCAAGATTGCCTGATTTAAGATTCATTATCCACCAGCAGTTAGCATTGAGAAATGATGATAGAACATGAAATACCACTCACAATGACAGCTAAACCCACAACATACCCGGGAATTGACCTCACAGAAGATCCCCCAACACGTTTTTTGGGAAATTAACAAAAAAACTATTTTAAAGAATGTAAAAATAAAAGGATGATATTATAGCAGAATACCTTCAATGTAAAGTAAAACATGTATACTCCATTTTTAAAAAGGATATAGACATATTCAAGGACTTACAGTAAGTAAGTGGATAACACTGGGAAGAGGGAATAAACTAGGGGCTCATACACATAGACACATATATATTATCTAATAATACCTAAACACATTTCCTCAGCAAATAATAGTTGCTTTCTTGAACACTCAACCCAAATAGGCAAAATGTGTGTATCTTCCATGGTGCTTAGCTCAGTGCCTTGCATGGAAAAGGTGCTCAATACACATTTTTGTAAAAGTTCCATTAAAATAATATTTATATAATATTTATACACTATAGAATGTACATTACAGAAAATTCAGAACATGTACATTATAGAGAAAATCTAGAAAATACACATTATGAAAATTTATAAAATATCGATAATCAAAATATGTTAAACTCACCCATGATACCACTCCTTATGGATAACCCCCATGAACATTTCTAGATTTATTATTCCAGATTTCAATTAGGGTATTTTTTATGATTGATTGATGACTTTTACTATGTTTTCATCCAGTAGTTTTGCCAGTTTGTAGTTTGAATACAAACCATTTTGAAATGAATTCAGTGTACAAAATATTCACTATGCGTGAAGTGTAGTGTGTGCAAGGCAGGAGAAGCTAGCCTGGGAGGGAGTCTGAAAAGTGATGTCCAGGAAGAAGAGGGGTCAGTCAGACTCAATGTGATGTGGTTGATTAGGGGCGGGACAACAGGGTGTTGGCAAACTTTCTGTAAATAGCCAGATAGTTAATATTTGCAGATCCCGTGATCTCTGTTACAACTGTTCTACTGTGCTGTTCTACTGTGAAAGCAGCCAGAGGCAATATGTAAACGAGTGAGCATGGCTGTATTCCAATAAAACTTATGGGGATTGAAATTTAAATTTCCTATAATTTTTACATGTCACAAAGTAGTCTTCTTTTAATTTTACATATATATATAAAAAAAATTCTTAGCTTGTGGACCATACAAAAACAGGTGGCAGGCTAGATTTGGTCCATGGACCACCATTTGCAGACTTTTGGGAATAATGTCACAGGAAGGAAAATGCCAGAGGCAAGAGAAATCTTGGCAAGTTGAAGAGCTAATGGAAAGTGTGATAGATCATTGAGTGGGAGGCTGGAGGTGAGGCATGCTCCTGGAGAGGCCTCAGACACCCATAGCTCAGCTCTATGTGCCACTGAAAGGTTGAAAGTGGTGGAGGGAGATCAGCTGGAATGGACTTCAGAAGCGGATCCATTCTGGGATTGTACCAACATTCAAACCATTGCTCAAACTATGTTAGGCCAGAAATTCTGGTTTCAGGTTCTTCTGAACTCCTTCGAGAAAGTGCAACACACAGTAAAACAACGCCCCACCTTGAGAACACCCAAGATTTAACACAAATAACCAGCTTGAGGTTGGAGTGTGAGAGGTTTACATAAATAACTTCACCAATAGGGTGGATGGTCTATGGCATCCTTGCAAAGTCAGCTGTGGCAGCCTATTCCTCCCCCTACCCTCCTTATAATGATATTCCTTTCTACTCATTTTTGATCTCCGCTTCCCATATCCCACTGGTGCTGTGTTCCCATTACTCCCACTTACCTCATCCCCAGCTCTCCTGAGTGCAGAATCAGATCACCTTGTCTAAATGGCCCTGCTATACTGTCTTGATGGGTCTCATCCTGATTTAAATGCTACCTTGAAACCTTTGTAAATAGAGGTTCACTATTTCCTTAGTTATTTCGACCCCTACTTCCCACACCTCCTTGTGACCCCAGGCTGCAAGTGTATGCAACAACCTGGACTGGGCAGAGGAAAGATTATGTTTACTCTCACTTAATTACATTTTACTGAAATTAAATGTGTACCTCAATGAAACATGACACATCACAAAATCTAAGCAAAGTGTTTTTCTACACCTAGTACCTGATCTTAGCCTGGTTTCTTGCACCTTTTTCCAGATTTCCTGGACATGGTGTTTTGGTGCAATACCTACCTATTTTAACTCCATCTCTCTTCCAACTGCAAGAAGGCTTTGGCTTTCAGCATTTGGAGTTTAAGATTTGATTACTCATCCAGGGGAAATATTTAGAAGTGATCTCATAGGCATGATTTGCACCTTGCAAGTTTGCTTAGAATTTTAAGCAGGGGGTTTTCCAAGTAGACTTGCCTCACTGTCCTGTTTGCAGGCCTAAATTATGAAGCAATTAATATACAGCACATAAAACTGTCCAGTCTGTTTGTTCTTGCTGTCATATCGTCAGTAATGATGGCAGGAACTGACTAATGAACCGGCCTGAGTATCTATGTACACTGAGAAAGAGAGAGGAAGAAAGGCGGCCAGTGGCAGAGAGCACGCAGAACAAGTATAACTCATATTTCTCAAAGAGCACGACTCTTCCATTTCCTAATGCTTTTCTCATGAATAGTTGGGGTCTTTTTTTTTTTTTAAGTCTTTATGAAATTTAAGCCCTGTTTCCCATTTCATTGAAAAACCTTTAAGAAAAGACATTTTTCATACTTAAGACTTTTTCAAATCTCTCCTAACCAGTTACACTCTGTATTGTATCTTTTGTAGCTGGCAGCCATCCAGCGACAATCCTTAAAAATCCCTTTACAGTTTTAAAGGAAAATACAAGCTCTCATTTACCACTGGATCGAGTCAGAAAATAAAAGCTTAATGCCTTGACAGGCCTGGATATTTTTTTGAGGCCTAAGTCTGATTTATGGCAGTAGCCGGCAAACCAGGCTGGTGAAATATTTGCTGCTGCTCCTAGGGATATGGAAAAATGAAGTGTGAAGTTCTGGGGAGAGCAGGCCACAGCCTTCCAGTCACTAAACACTCCCACCAAGTTGGCAGGGGAACAGAGCCCTGGGCTGCAAGATGAACCTCAAAGGAAAAGGGAGGAGAAAAGGACTGTGCACCGTGTCAAAATACTGCCAAGGCTTAACGCTCGCCATACATTTTGTGACCTGGGGTGGGATGTTTATGAGGGGGGTTTAGGGAGGAAAGAGAAGAGAAACATTTTCTTCCTTCTTTATTTATTCTATTTTCTTTACAGCTTCCCTGTAGGGGTTTCAGTCCAAGTAGAAGAAATTAAGAGCAACAACAGGAATGTAGGAAGTTGCTTAAGCCCCCACCATAAAATTGTTCAGATCGAAAAATATGATCTGGTTAGAAAGAAAGCACTGGCCTGCCTTAGGGCTTGCAGCTTCAAGGTGGGGTGACAGACCCACTTCCCCACACCATGGGTCCCCAGATCTGAGAGCATGGAAGTTGAGATTTTCATTCCCATGAAAAGGGAATTTCCTAGAGGTAGAAGTGAGGTGAGTTTTCTCCCCTAGAATTTTCTTGAAGTGAGTCATCACAAATCCACAGGCCAGGCAAAGCACTTGGTGTTTTTATTTTTTCTTTCCTTTATCTAAAAATATATACATGTATGTATATATATGAAACAATATCCACTGTTTAAATTAGTTTTTAATTTGAGGTTTCTGAAGTAGAGTCTTGGATATCCATGCTTGTCTCAAAGGGCTTTATCTGTACTTGGTGTTATTCACAGAGGAGATGAGTGGAGCCCCCACGGAAAAGAAGGGGTTGATTTTAGCTGTTTTCTGAAGTGCAAAAAAGTCCTCTTCTAGGTGGTGTTTTTGATAAACAAAGGCAAGAAAGGGCAAAGATGGAAAACAGGCAACTCATTTTCTCCTCACACAAATTTATCTTCAGAAGATCAGTTTCAAAATCTGATTCATTTGAGGGTTGAATAAGATTTTTTTTTTTTGCTTTTTTTTTTAAATAACAGCATTTCTGTCTGCTAGACAGAGATTTATGTTCCTGTGAAGTCTTGGGTCAGTTAAAGCAGTCTCAGTAATTACAGAAATGTTTATATCCCAGTCATCCCCCTTCCCCTCACTAAATCACTAATAAACACACCTACTCTCACTCAAACAGACTCCCAGACTCACCTAACGCCCCCACAAAAACTGTCTCACTCATTTACTCCCTTATCACAAAGTTAAATGTAGAGGTAATTCAAGTCAATAAATATTTATTGATGCCTACCATGTGTAAGGCATTGTTAGGCAATGCAGGAGATCAGGGTCGGTGACTGGGGGTGGAAAACAAAAGCAAGATTCTGGTCCCAGACTTCAAGATATTTGCAATTTAATGGAGGAGGAAATTGGACTTTGATCCATTTGCCTTTTAGTAAAACCTACATTTTAAAAACAATAAAATGTGCCTTTGTTTTTTCTACATGGACAGAGAAGAGGGAGAAATAGGGATCTGGAGAAACTGAGCAGACTTACTTGTCCCATGCCACAAACAGTAATAGCAAATATGATTGGGCTTGTCGTGTGTGTTGGGTGTGAGGCTTAGCACTTCCCAATCCTAATGTCATTCAATTCTTCACAGCTCACTGAAAGGTAGGCTCATCCTTCAACAGATGAGAAAACTGAGGCAAAGGGCAGTTAAGTAACTTGTCTAAGATTATACAGTAAGGAAGTGTGGGGCTGAGGTTCACAACTCTTTTCAGAACTCTCTTGGTCCCATCATAAACCTGAGATTAAAACTTTTGTCTCCTTCCACCTGGTCCAGTGATTTTCCTCTCTGTCTCTGGTCCTCAAGCCTGTGATAATGTGGTGGAATTTAGAAAAACAACAACTAGAACAACAACAACAACAACAACAACAACAACACACACACACACAACATTTTACCTTTTCGTTCATTTTGAAGGGGCTTGGACTGCAGAGGCTATGGAGTGCTTTGCAAACTATTTTTGTTTATTTGAAAGCACCTAGATTTCAGCCTTAAGGAGGTTTGTAAATACTTGTAGAAAAATTGAAGATGGTCATTCCCTAGCCATCTTTCTTGGAAAAAAATCTGTTTTAGAAAACTGACTAATCCAGGGCTTGTACAAGGGTGACCAGACCTCCAGTGTGGCTGCCCTGGTTTTTAGTAACCGATGTGCTGAAAGAGATCATCAAGCTCTGAATTTCCTCAATGGTGACTACCACACACGTACAGGCCTTAAAACACATACCCACAGTTCAAATATTTTAGCAAATGTCCTGGCTTTCCTCCACCACTAAAATGAAAGTGAAGGTGAAATCATTTGGGGGCCACTAGAGTAGAATTCTCACCCTTGATAGCTGCCCATAGATTTAAATGTCTCACAGGAGACCCAATTAAATATTAGTGAGATCCCAATTCACCAAAGGATCATATTTCCTGGCCATTTTCATCACTCACACTTCCCGGCAATTTAATGATGAGTTTAGGATATGACCTCTTCCCTCGGGCTCCCCTCCTACCTTTTTTATTTTCTTTTATTTTGGATCTGGAATCTAGATGGCTCAAGCATCTGGAAATACCCTACATAGGTTTTTCTAACCAAGTCACCAGTTGCTGTCTGTATACACCTGGGTTTTGCTATGATATGAAGTTGTCACAAGTGAGGGCTGATAGGAGTCTCCATATTTTGATGGCAGTGATTATCCAAGATGACCCCTAGGATGCAAAGCCAAGGGAGTACACATAGCACTGAGTCTCACACACAGAGGATGTTTGTTGAGTGAATAAATGAGTGAGGCACCCTTGGTGAGGCCTCTTGCTTGCAGCGGCTAGAGGAGCAGAGGCAGATATTGGTACACCAGGTGTTTATCACTGCTTGCCCCAAAGGACCCCCAGCTTGTGTGTTTGATCAAGAACAACCACCTTCACGCTGTGGTGTGCATCCTTCTGGGGAGAGACTGAAGATTTTTCAGGGGTCATGCAGATGCTGGTGGCTTTAATGCCGTTGATTTTCAGATGCTCAACTTTCATGCGCACCCTTTCCTGAAACTCACCAGCATGAGAACACACCTCTCGCCACTCTTTCCCACCATCCCTTCATAGTTGCCCTTCTAACACTTTTAAAATAAAAGGCATCCTTTCACCCATCCCCCTCCCACTACAGAGCATTTCCTCAGGGTCTAAATATCCTCTGGGTCTCTAAACAATGGGGACATGGCCCTGGCATGGTGGCTCACGCCTGTAATCCCAGCACTTTGGGAGGCCAAGGCAGGTGAATCATGAGGTCAGGAGTTCAAGACCAACATGGCCAACATGGTGAAACCCCCTCTCTACTAAAAATAAAAAAAATTAGCTGGGTGTCGTGGCTGGCGCCTGTAGTCCCAGCTGCTTGGGAGGCTGAGGCAGGAGAATCACTTGAACCTGGGAGGCAGAGGTTGCAGTGAGCGGAGATCGCGCCACTGCACTCCAGCCCGGGCGACAGAGTGAGACTCCATCTCAAAAAAAAAGCAAGAAAAGTGTGTTGGGGAGAAATATTGAAAGGGGGCAGAGCACCATTCTGTACCATGGCAAACTCCTGGCAAGCCTCCATGCATGTATGTAGCGTCATAACTATCCATCTACCCACTCCTCAATCTGTCTATCAGGATGGCATTTCAGAAATGAATTAGTTGCCCTGGGGAGACATATTGACACACTCATTTGAACTGGAAAATGAAGTTAGAATTTCTCCATGAGAAAGTGAGTATGATTTGGCTAATTGGATTGACAGTGAGGACTGCTTTACCATTTAGGTCATATGGCAGACATAAACAGAATCACCTAAATCTTTTGCAAGAAAGTTTTGATGAAAATATAGCTAATGCATAAGCAGAGTGCACAGGCTGTCAGGTGGTACATCCTTCATAACAACCTAAATGTATGTTGATGAAATTTAGGTGTTGTCTTAAAAACGCAGTTAAAAATTATTTTAGAGTGTACACAAATAAATCATTCAAAGACCTCTCATTTAGAGAAGGGTTAGAGACATAGGCAAGGAGAAAACTCATTAATAGGCAGAAAGGAGCTGTGGGATTGGAAAAATGCTCTCAAAATTGTAGAAATCTGAAAAGAGGTGGAAAAGAATTAAGAGACCCTGGGAGAGAAGATCCCACTGTCAGCACTATGGGCGTGAATTTGTCTGACATTGTGTCATCTTGGTGAGCTGTCCTATCTAGAATGAAAATACCCAAATCACTCAGGTTCATTTGTTTCATCCATCCGAACACTCTGAAATTTACTTTCCTTTTTTACCAACGTCATAAAAACATATGTACAGTAATCAAGGACTTGTTAGTCTTTTTTAAAGCTAGTTAGTGAGAGTGTAACTGCTACTAAGAAGTCATTGTTGTTAGTTTTAGCTGTTCTTCCAATAATAGACTGTGACAATATATTATATAGATACTAAATAGGTGATTGTGAAATAGTTGGGGCAATGAAAGTGCTGATACCAGTAGGCCAAGTTGCCCACAAAAGTATTTATGCTGAGGTTCCTTAAAAAGAAAACACTTCATAAAACAGATAACACTTCTAAGACTCTGTGAGAAGTGCCCAACGCGCTACAAAAGATGTGCTATTTAGTACCAATGTTATGCCAGAGATTGCAGTGTTTAGCTGCCTAATTTACTGCTATCTGGCCTTTGCTACAACCCCATTAATCTGTCAGCCGAATGAGCTCTAATTATGCATCTTGTAACCTGGTGTGCCACAGCATACTGCATTCGAGGGGGGATAGATCTTTAAGATTTACGGCACAATTGCTGATAATCTCATGGGGTTTCTCAACTCGGGGGAAATTTGCCTCCTCCCAATTACTAAGAACGCCAGTACAGGTACAGAGAAGCAGATGGGCATGGCGAAAGAGGCTGAAGTTTCAGCCAGTGATTCAGTGCACACTTAACAGCCTGACGAAATGCAAAATACATTTAACATGTTGCTTTAACCCAGACCATGTACACTCTAGAATATATAGTATACTCAGATTGTTTGAGTGGTTGTTAGAAGCATTGCTCCTGCTGCTGCCAAACTTGTGTGTTCTGCCTCCTTCTGTGGCTGGCCCGTTTTCTGGATGGATGTGGCAGTGAGGAGGAGAAAGGAAAGGGATTAACAGGGAACTGCCTTTTTATTGTGGATCATTGTTATTATTTTTTACTTAGCTCATCTCCTTGGATGCTCAGCAAAATCCTGTGAGGTATACACTGTAATCCCAACTTTAAAAATGAAGAAAACTGAGTCACAGAGAGGTTCAGACTTGTGTGTTTGCATGTGTGTATGTATGTTGGAGGATGCATGAAATCCTGTAGCCTCCAACTCCTTGGAAAAGCTGAATGCCTCAAATTCCTTTCCACCAGCTTGCTTTATCCTAGGGAAGTCATTGATAACTCCTAACACAGGCTTTACGGATTTCTGATTTGTGTTCCCATCTATACTGCTGGCTTCCCCTCCCATCCTACCATCTACCCAAAGGTTGTAGGAATAAGTCAGATAATGCCCATAAAAGGCTTTTAACCCCTTAGGAAAAAGTGGCCCACATACAAATACTGTATCCTATAATGTTTCTACGTGGGTTCATAGCCCCATCCATCCTCAAAGAACCAGAGACAGTCTTAGATGAAGTGGAATCATCTCCAGCTGCTGCCAGGTTCATTCCTTCTGGGGTAGACAGCTGTACTGGCTTGACTCTGCAGTGCCATGGCACCCAAAAAGATCTTTGCAGAGAGCAAGAAGAAAAAGCTCTGTTCACAAACACTTTTACTAACTTTTCATTGTTTTCTTGCCATTCATCCCTAACTTGACCAGTGTCACAGCAGTGACTTTAGGTAGTGTGAATTTGATCTTCACATGTGGCCATGATACAGGGTTGTTTTCAATTTTAACATGAAATCTTATTTGCTTTTAGTCTAATTTCTTTTAGGCTCATCTTGGCTTTGTGGGCATAGGAAACAAACGATTTCACTTCATTGCAATTTGATGGACTAAATAAAAAAAGTTAAGATGCTGGTGTTTGGTTGAGACTCAGGCCAGCCCCCAGTGGTGAAAAGGATCTTCAAATGACTCCAAACGTACAGGATTCTGGTTTTCATGGGCTACCCTAAATTCTCTGCCAGCCATCCCTGAGTTCCCTTTGACCGCATCAGAAACTGAGTTCTCTAAACAGAAACTGTAACCACGATAAGCTATGTCACTTTGGTGATATATCTCTCAGAATATTATAAACTGGGTAGCAGAATTTTTCATTGCCTTACAGACGTCCACAGCCAAAGATCTAAGGACAGAGAGTTCATGTCTCTCTCCATTAAGAAATTTAATTCACATTTTACTCAGTCTCAGCCTTTGATTAATACTCTGGATACCTCATGCAGCAGTCCTCAGGATTACGAAAAGTGATTTGTCTAATCTGCGTGTCAGTCTCCTTTGGAGTCTACATAGGGGAAAAAACCCAAAACCAACACTCTGTAGCTATTGATTTCATAGCATTTGCTCAGCATTTGCCTTTACATTCCAGCCAAGTCAAGTGGATAAAGAGCAATTTGATCCATGGAGTGTGGCAGGAGTGTTGTCACCATCTACAGAACTTGTTCATCTGGAGGATTTCAAGTTGCACATATCAGCTCTGGAAGTGGGTTTTAATGAAATTGCTAGCAAAATGAAGTTCATATAAAAGTGAATATAAAAACATATGCTATGGTTCCAGCTGGCTGGCAGAGATGTAGTCAAGTTTGCACAGGATTTAGGTCCCCATTTCTGACTTTCGGCCCCAAGGAATAAATTTTGGATGATCTGAGTCAAGACTAGACTGAAGGACAATTGTGAAGAACAAATGTGTCATGCCACTTTTCTGAAAGTGAGCTTGCCCTCTCATTCGCTTTTCTTGTCTCAGTACCCATGGACTCATTTATCCACCAAGGCAAAATCTCAACCTTTCTACCTTTCTTGTCCATAAATCACATTTCCCCTGAACGTAAATTGATGTTGTCTTAGAGCCACTCCTTCTTCCAAAGGGATGCCTAGCCAAGTTGATGTGTGCATCTACTGAAATAGATGTGGCCACCATGATGCATGTGTTTTACCAGTCACATTCTGGAGACTATACCTTAACCCAAAGTATTAAGTGGGGATTTTAATAGTAGTCAGTAAGAAATGCTCGAGCAAGTGGGGCTTTTACACACTCTGTATTAGAACTTGCATAGTAGTTGTTGATTTCTGATAAACAGATTTGGCTTGCCTGAAGGGGGTGTATCTTGCAAGAGTCTTTCTTTAATTGGCTACATGAACCAGCGAGAGAGGTATGGAAACACAGAGATAAGTGGAATATGGAAGGAGCTTAGGCACCAGGGGGGTTGGATGGGGAGTCTGCTCTTCTAATTTGGGAAGGGCAGGTAGGGCTAAAAGAGTCTTATAAGTCACTCCCTGCTCTTACCTAAGCCATACTATAAGGAGAATTGAAGAACGATTACTTGTTGAAGAAGATTACATAATCTTTTGAGTAACAAACTTTAAAGCATCTCCTGAATCCTTGAAAGAAGCGAGATTTTCCTGAGGAAACAGAAATATACTTCTATTGCTTTGCTTTTTTCCCTTCAATGAAATGAAAATTTAGTGCTTATCAGCAAATGTTAGTATCACTTCATGTAGTTAAAGATTGCTATTTTTAACTCCTCTCTAGACCAAATTGTCCCTCATGTTAGCTTTCTCCACTGATTTAAATTTCTTTTCTTTTCTTTTTTTTTTTTTTTTGAGACGGAGTCTCGCTCTGTCACCCGGGCTGGAGTGCAGTGGCCGGATCTCAGCTCACTGCAAGCTCCACCTCCCGGGTTTACGCCATTCTCCTGCCTCAGCCTCCCGAGTAGCTGGGACTACAGGCGCCCACCACCTCGCCCGGCTAAACTGATTTAAATTTCTAAATCTTTCATTATTTTTATTAATTTTCTCAGGGCTCTTTCCATGTTTCCCACTTTATTTTTAGCAGGATGACATTCCAATTGAGGGAGACTATTGAACCAAGTCCAACACTAGGCCTTGGAATCTGAAGTCTGTGTTTGAATGCTATCTCTAGCACTTAAAACACGAGATGTTCCTGTGTCTCAGCTTCCATATTTTCATAGTGGACATGACTATGTCTTACTCCCTTGTAACATTGCTATGAGGATTACATTTGAAATACAGTAGCACATTGCTTGGCATCTGGAACATAGGTTGTACATCATAAAAACAACTTTTATCTGCATCATCAACACCAAAACAGAGTTACCGGAACTATCAAGACAATAGTGTTGACTCCTAACCTTGTCAAGATATACAAAATTCTTCAAGGTGGCATCTCTACAATGGGGGTGTCTTCAAAGAATCAGGAACAATTCAGATCCTGGTGTAGAATCCACAAAACACTGTACTACCTTTGAGAAATATGAGTCATGACTTCCAGCAAATTACTTAATCACTCTGAAGTTTGTTTCCTCATCATATATTGGTAATAATAAAATTACCTCATAGTATTTATGAAGATTAAATGAAATATAGAATGGAGACTTGTGGCACTTCTGGAATGGTAGAATGAGAAGCCTGTCCAACACTCCCCAAATACAACAATGAAACTGGACAAAATTGTAAAAAACAACCATTTTGGGACAATGAAAAATTAACTAAAATATACAACAAATTGAGAAGTATTTACTCATTACAAACTACTGAACCTTAATTAAGAACAAAGGGAGTCTAAGCCATGGTAAACTGGGACTGCTCCCACTTCCCCAACTCTCACTCCAGCTCCATCAGCACAGTAGTTCCTAACAGGGCAGGATAAGCCATAAAATCCAGCAGGTTTGCTACTGGAGGGGGTTGACTTGCTTTGGAGTGAAGTGCAGGAAAACCCTGTTAAAGCAGTAACCATCTTGGTGGCAAATAAATAAGAAAGGCCAGTACTGCAGCCATCCTGAGTATGTAATTCTGGTTCAGGCAAACAACAGAAAAGGCAACTTGCCCAAAAAGAACAGGAAGACCCAAGGAGTGAGATAGCCACTGTGGCCATTGATAACATTTTTGGAATTCTGGAAGGCTGCACACAGATGCAAGGCTGTGCACACACTCAGTAGTGTCCAGAGAGGACCCTAACTATCCACACATGTCTGGCTAAACATGAGGTGTAGGAAGTTAGGATTAAAAAAAGAAAAAATTTTTAAACTCTACAGAATTAGTCCAAGAATGTCACCCACCAACCAGCGCAGTAGCAACAACTTTTGAGGAGGAAGAATCAGAATCAAGAGTGGCTGCGATACATTAACTGAAATGTTCAGTTTGCAACAAAAAAATTGTAAGACATATTAAAAAAACAGAAAAGTATGATCCATAAGTAGGAAAAAAAAACCTGTCTTTGAGAAAACCCAGATTTTGGACTTAGCAGAGAAAGACCTCAAAGAAGATATAATAAACATGCTCGAAGAACTAAAAAAATCATATTTAAAGAATTAAAGGAAAGCATGGTGATGACATATCAAATAGAGAATATAAATGAGGAGAGAAACGTATAAAAGAATGAAATTCTGGAGTTGAAAAGAACAATAACTGAGATGAAAAATTCTCTAGAATCCCTCAACAGCAGATTTGAAATAGCAATAGAAAGAATTGGCAACCATGAAGATAAATGAATAGGAATAATCTGAACTGAAGAATAGAAAGAAAATAGCATGACAAAAAGTAAACAGAGTTTCAGAGATTTGTGGGACTTTATCAAGCATACACCATATGTGTAATATGTGTTCCAGAAGTAGAAGCAAGACAGAAGAGGCAGAAAAAATATTTAAGGAAATAATAGTTTTATAACTCCAAAATTTGATTTTAAAAATTAATTGAAATATCAAAGAAGCTCAACAAACAAGTAGTATGAGAAAAAAAAAGTGCTATAGCTAAACACGTCAAAGTCAAACTATTAAAAGACAGAGAAAAACTTGAAAGCAGCAAGAGAAAAGCAACACATTTAGTACACAAGAATAACAATGTGATTAAAGTTGAATTTCTAACACACACATTGGAAGTCATCCATAGCAATGGATAACATATTCAAATCCTGAAAGAAAAAAGTAAACTGAGGTTATTATATCCAACAAAATTGTCCTTAAAAAATGAAGGTTAATTAAACACTTACCCAGAAAAACAAATATTAAGAGAGTTCATTGCTAACAGACCTGCCTTACAGGAAATATTAAAAGAAATCCTTTAGGCTGAAGGGAAATGACACCAGAGAATAACTTGAATCCATGTGAAGTAACAAAGGACACTGGAAAAGGTAACTAGGTACTATAAGAACTGTATTATATATTTTTCTCTTTTCTTCTCATATCAGATTTAAAAGATCATTGTGTAAAACAATATTTATAAAACTGTATTGTTGGGCCTATAACATATAAAGATTTAATGCATATAATAATAGGACAAAGGAAATGAGATAAAATGGAGCTATATGGGAACAAGTTTTCAATATTGTACTGGAATTCAGTTAGTATTAATCCAAAGGGGATTTTGATAAATTAAGATACATATTGTAATCCCTAGAGTAACCATATGAAAATTATTTAAAAAATAGTTTTGAAAGCCAATAAAGGAATCAAAATGTCATATTAGAAAATACCTATTTGACACAAAAGAATGTAGTAAAGAAGCAACAGATGAATTTAAAAAGCCATGGGATTTATAGAAAACAAATAGAACATGGAAGATGCAAATCCAAGCATATCAGTAGTTGCATTCAAGGCAAATGGTTTAAACACTTCAATCAAAAGGCAGTGATTATCAGGCTGGAAAAAAACACAAGATGTAGCTATGTGTTATCTTCAAGAGACACAATTTAGATTCAAAGACACAAATAGATTTTTTTTAATGGAAAAAGGTACACTGTATAAACAAAAACCATTAGAGAGCTAGAATTGGATCTATTAATGCCAGGTGAAATATACTTTTAGACAAAAAGTATTATTAGAAACAATGAAGGACATTTTGTAATGATAATTAGATAAATTGACCAGCAAGATAAAAAAAGTTATAAACTTATGTACACTTAAGAACACAGTCCCAAAATATATGAAGCAAAAATGGAAAGAATTGAAAGGAGAAACAGATAATTTGACAACGGTTGGAGCATTTAACATCCCACTCTCAATAACTGATAGAATAACTAAACAGAAAATCAGTAAGGATTTAAGAAGACTTGAACACACTATCAACCAACTTGACCTAACCGACATCTGTTTCTATAGATGTATAGAAGTTCACCCAATAACAGCAAAATATACATTCTCTTCAAGCATATATGGAAACTTCTTCAGAACAGACTATATCCTAGGTCATAAAGCAAAGTGTCAATAAATTTAAAATCATTTAAATAATACAAGGTATTTCTCTGAACGCAATGGCATTACATTAGAAATTAACAAGAGAAGTAAATGTTGGAGACCTCCAAGTGTTTGGAAATTGAACAACACATCACAAAGGAAATAATAAAAATTTTTAACTGAATGAAAACAAAAACACATCATCAAAATATATATGATGCAGCTAAAGTGCTTAGAATGAATTTTTAAATAACAGTTTTATTGATATATACATCACATACCATATAATTCATCCTTTTAAAGTGTACAGTTCAACAGCTTTTACTATCTTCACCAAGTTTTGCAACTATCCTCAGTCATTTCAGAACATTTTCATTATTTCAAAAGAAAACCTATACCCATTACGAGTCACTGCCTATTGACTCCTTCCCCCGTTCCTTTGCAAACATGAATCTAATTTTTATTGCTATGCATCGCTTATTTTGGACATTTCATATAAATTGAATCATCCAATATGTGGCTTTTTGTGTCTGCCTCCTTTCACTTAGCATAATGTTTTCAAAGTTCATCCATATTGTAGCATGTATCAGTATATCAATCCTTTTTATGGCTTAATAATGCATTGTATAGATACACCATATTTTGTTTATCCATTCTTTAGCTGATTAACATTTGGGATGTTTCTGCTTTTTGGCTATTATGAATAATGCTGCCAAACACATTCATGTACAGGTTTTTATGTGGATATATGTTTTCAATTATTTGGGGCAAAAACCTACTAGTGAAATTGCTAGGTCATGTGGGAGCTCTATGCTTAACGTTTTGAGGAACTGTCAAAAAGTTTTCCAAAGTGACTGTACCATTTTACATAACCATCAGCCATAAAGGACATCTATGAAAATCCCAGAACCAAAATCAGACTTAATGGTGAAAAACTTCCTAAAGTAAGAAATAAGAGAAGGATGTTCTCATCACTTCTATTCAGTATTGTGCTGGAAGTTTTAACCAGGGAAATTAGATGAGAACAAGAAATAAAAAGGTAACAAGCAGATTGGAAAGTAGGAAATGAAACTATCTCCACTTGCAGATGAAGTTATGTTGTATGTAGAAAATCCTCGGAATTCCACAGAAAAAAACTTTTAGAGCAATGGAACTAGTCCAGTAAGTTTGCAGGATACAATATCAATGTAAAAAAATCAGTTGTAATTCTGTACACTAGCCATGAGTAATCCAAAATAAAATTAAGAAAATAATTCTATTTATAATAGAATAAAAAGAAGAAAGTACTTAGGAATAAATTTAACCAATGGAGTATAAAACTTATATAGTAAAAACTACAAAACATGAATGAAGGAAATTAAAGAAGACCTAAAAAATGGAAAGGCATTTCATGTTCATGGATTAGAAAACTTAATATTGCTAAGATGGTGTATTAGTCTGTTCTCATGCTGCTAATAAAGACATACCCCAAACTGGGTAATTTATAAAGAAAAAGAGGTTTGATGGACTCACAATTCCACATAGCTGTGGAGGCTTCACAATCATGGTGGAAGGCAAAGGAGGAGCAAAGGCATGTCTTACATCGTGGCAGGCAAGAGAGTGTGTGGCAGGAGAACTGCACTTTATAAAGGGCAGATCAGATCTTGCGAGACTTATTCAATATCATGAGAACAGCACAGGAAAAACCCAACCCCATGATTCAATTATCTCCCACTGGGTCCCTCCCATGAATGTAGGGATTATGGGAGCTACAATTCAAGATGAGATTTGGGTGGGGGCACAGCCAAACCATATCAGATGGCTGTACTCCCCAAATTTATCTGTAGATTCAAGGCTGTCTCTATCAAAATTCTAACTGCCTTTCTTGCAGAAATGGAAAAGCTGATCCTTAAGTGTTCCTTGGATTATTGTAAGCCTTTAGTTAATTTAGAGTTCTGAAAAAAAATTCATTTTGACATTTTTGTCAATGTTATTGGCTTTATAGAGGAATTGACTTTCAAACATCCTTTCTTAAGAGGGTCCATTTCATAAGAGGGAAATTTATAACTTTATGCATCTATATTTGAGAAGAAGAAAGATCTCAGATTAATAATCTTAATTCATATCTTAAGATACTAGAGAAAAGAAGAGAAAACTAAGCCCAAAGCAGAGGGAAGGAAACAATACAGATTAGAGTGTAAATGAATGAAGCAGAAAACAGAAAAACAACAGAGAAATTTAAGGAAACCAAAAGTTAATTCTTTGGAAAGATCAGCCAAACTGACAAAACGGTAGCTAGACTGGCTGAAGAATGAAGAGAGAAAATGTAAATTACCAAATTTAGTAATGACCCCGCAGGAAGTAAAAGGATTAAGGAGATACTGTGAACAACTTTATGTGAAAAAATTAGACAATTTAGTTGAAATGGAGAAAATCTTAGAGAGAAATGATACCAAAACCAACTTTTTTTTTTTTTTTTTTCTTGAGATGCAGTTTCTCTCTTGTTGTCCAGGCTGGAGTGCAGTTGCACTAATTTTGTATTTTTAGTAGAGATGGGGTTTCACCATGTTGGCTAGGCCTGGTCTTGAACTCCTGGCCTCAGGTGATCCACCCTCTTAGTCCTTCCAACGTGCTAGGAACAGGCGTGAGCCACCATGCCAGGGCCAAAACCAACCTCTTTAGAGAAGAAATAGAAAATCTGAACAGATCTATAACAAGAAATTAAATTTGTAATTAAGACTCTTCCAAAAAGAAATATGGTAGGGAAGATGCCTATCAAAGTCTTTGGCATAGGGTTGGCTCCAAGTAAATGTGAGTCCATTCCTTCCGGCCCTTCCAGACAATGAGGTATCAAAGCCCTGAGCAAAACGTCTCTCCTCTGTTGAATTCTGTGGGGACCTGCTGTACTCATTGATGTAATTTGAAGAACTGAAAGTTACTTATCTGTGGGGAACTCACTTTGGTGCTAATTTTAAATGATAAACGCTAAGATCATGGATCATACAAACCAAGACATCTTGACCTCAACCAGACTCCATCATGAGCAGGGTGAGTTTTTAACGATACTTACTCACAATAACCACCACCACCCCCACCCCCCACCAGCCGACTCAACACACATCCAGCCCCACACACCCCCAACAACACAACCAAACAACCAAACAAAAACTCTTAAATATGGGCGCCTTTTTTTCCCCAAAGATTGCGATCTGGGAGGGACAAGAGAAGGATCGTCTTTCTTTCTTTCTTTCTTTCTTTCTTTCTTTCTTTCTTTCTTTCTTCTTTCCTTCTTTCCTTCTTTCCTTCTTTCCTTCTTTCCTTCTTTCCTTCTTTCCTTCTTTCCTTCCTTCCTTCCTTCCTTCCTTCCTTCCTTCTCTCTCTCTCTCTCTCTCTCTCTCTCGACAGAGTTTTGCTCTTGTTGCCCAGGCTGGAGTGCGATGGCATGATCTCGGCTCACCGCAACCTCTGTCTCCTGGCTTCAAGCGATTCTCCTGCCTCAGCCTCCGGAGTAGCTGGGATTACAGGCATGCACCACCACAACTGGCTAATGTTGTATTTTTTTTTTTTTTTAGTAGAGACGGGGTTTCTCCATGTTGGTCAGTCTGGTCTCGAACTCCCAACCTCAGGTGATCCTCCCGCCTCGGCGTCCCAAGTGCTGGGATTACAGGTGTGAGCCACCGTACCTGGCCGAGAAGGATCGTATTTCTAGTTGACAGATGAAGAAACTGAAGTAGAGAGTCAAAGATATTATGACACTGTGGGAGGTACAGCTACTACTTAAACAGTTATCTTAGTTTTCCAATTAGTACAACATGGAAAAGAGACAGAGGACCTAGGGTCTAGGTCCAGCTTGCTGTTGATTTTTATCAAACTGTTTCTTTCTCTAGGTCTCAATTTCCTCATTTTAAAAACAAGACACTAGTCCTTGAACTACCATGAGGACTGCTCTGAAAAGCAGTGTGTGATCCTGGCCTGCAGGCATGCTGTGTTTCTTGCTCATATTCTTCTAAGTGAAGCAGATTCAAGGGAGGTTTGCTGTGATTGTGTAATTGTCTGTCTGAGAGTGGGCATTACAATTAGAAAGGAAACGAAATATTTATATCAATGAGCTAAATCCCCAACTTAGGAAGTAGGTGAAATAGAAGAGTAAAGGTAAAGAAAGTAGAAAGAGGGGAGAAGTAATGGTATGAGAAGGGATTAATGAAACAGAAACAAGGATTCGACTGAGGACTGTCGAAAGCCAAAAGCTTGTTCTTTAAAGACTACTCGATATCTGCAGAAAAATCAAGCATGAACATACCATGAAAAAAAGGACATAACTATAAACGTAGGAGTTTAAAATTATTGGGATAACTTAAATAACCTTATATCATAAAGTTGAAATTTTAAGTGGACAATTTCCTATTAAAGCATATTACCAAAATTGACTCAGAAAAAATACAAAACCCCAATTGACCTGTAACTATTGAAAAAATTAAGAAGAGGTTTCTTCTAGCCCTAGTGGTCTATGAAAACTTCCTTTCCTCTCTTGCTTTCTCTGTCCCTCTCTTCTTCCACCTCTCTGCCTGTCTCCAACTCTCTGTCTCCCTCCTTCTGTCTCTCTCTCTCTTTGTCTGTCTGCCTCTTTGCGTGAGTGTTTTGAACATGCAGAATCAATGCTGGAATAGTTTCTACTTGGAGTGACTATCTCTGGGTGGGCAAATGAGATGTGTGTTCAGTGGGAAGTGTTGTGTCTAATGCCCTCGAAAGAGCAGGCGGTTGTATGTGTGGGAGATTTCTTTTAGGACTGGTGCTATTGCAGGGTGTGGGTGTGGGAGTGATGGCCTCACTGAAGTTTTCATATGAGCAGGCAGAGCTCCTGTTAGTTCCTAGCTCCTGAAATGTAGTCGAGGGAAGAGCAGTGGGGAGGGGCCGTGGGATGGAGTTTTATGTGTACCTTTGAGGTGTGCACAAGAAGGCAAAGACACCAACAGGTTGGGGACAGAGTCTGAAACCTCTCAACTTCTACCCCACTGTTGCAGGCTCAGCAAGGATGAAATATTCTGCACCTGGCCTCACACTATGTGGCTGGCCAGCTTTTCTCAGGCCAGTGATTTTCTGTAGAAAGGCATACTTGGGAGAGTTTTGTCTAGGGTAAGATGCCACAGTCGAACCAAATGGCCATGTGTATGGCTGGCCCTTTAGAGACTTTCTGCTCTGTGCAGGGATGAAGGGAGAGGTGGGAGGGAATCCTGTGAGGTGCTGAATCCAGGTTTTCCCTTGTGGAATTAGGGAGAAGATTATACATAACCCCTTCACCTTATCTCACCCCCTCTCCAGGAGCCTGTAGGTGCCTGAAATGCTGAAATTAACTTTTGTTTCTTAAGTTCTATTCCCTAATAAAATAAAACAAAACAAAACAAAAGCTATTTTCTGATAACATACTTTTACAGGAAAGAAGAAGGTTTAATTAACCAGGTGCTGTGCCCCTTGAGTGAGGATGGGACTGATTGGGAAGATAGCCACAAAAGGGACATGAGTACAGGTGGCAAGGAGCACTTCATTGCTTAGGGGAGGCCTGGCCCCCAAAAGCTTCCTGCTCACTGAAATGCTCCCAGGAAAGTGGCTTGCTGAAAATGGATCATAGACATGTTTTAATCCAACTGTTGTTTTTCAGGTTAAGCAAGATAGGTTTCATTTGATTGCTTTTTGCATTTTCTTTTTTATCTTAGATAAAGGGTGTGCCTGGTTTTTCTGCTGCGAACAATGGCCTGATTGTTAGAAGTCTTGCTTATATGTATATATGTGTGTGTGTTTTGCCATGACTCCTGTGTTTTGGAAGTCTTTGGGGACAGATGATATTTATGAATGATGTCCCAAGGGTATAATCAGTATGACTCATTCTTGGAACCAGTTTTATCCGTTAAGGGGTGCCAGCTGCACCCAGTTCACAACTGAACATACTCAAAACATCTTCCCGCACTAACCTACTCCTGGTTTGGGGTCAGAAGGACATATTCTAGTAGCTTTTCTACTTCGCCAGGGGTTCAATTTCCCATGACAGGGTCCTGAGGACTTTCTGTTAAGAACTTTGACAAGGTGAAAACTCTTATAGCTGAGAATGAAATTGTGTTTCAGGATTTCAGAAAACACCCCCAGAGGCAATTTTATGAATTTCATCATAATAGCAGTAATAAAGAATCCTATTTATTCTCTGTCATTCTTTAAGTAATTCAGAAGAATGTCCTGATGTTATCGTCTCTGAATTTACAGGATACCAGTGAGGCTGGCAGGGTGGATTTCATCATCTCTTTTATTCTGCCTCTTACGCTCCCAACAAGTCACCTTGAAAATGGGGTTACTGAGGCACCCATTGGTCATAGGATGTTCAAAAGCCACTACAATAAGGCAGGGTCAGAATTAGAGACCACGTTTTGGTTTCCGGGTTAGAAAGCTTTCATTTTAAATTCCACTTCCATTTAGTCAAGCCGGAGTTCCTGATGGCATCTGAGACTTAATTTGAGATGTTGAGGCGTGTCCCGCCATGACCTTTACTGAGGGCTGGCTTTCAACGAATCTGATTGGCTCACTTCTCCTCAACCCAGCATCACCTCATCCCAAAGGCATTTTCAGTTCTCCAGGAGGCGCCTGCTGCTCCTCGTGCTTTGCTTTCCTGGCTTTTCCCATAGATGGTGGTCCCGGAGCACGTGGGTCAGCCCAGTCGTGGTTCTCTGTCTCCCCCGCCATGTTTTCTGGTGTCTTCATGACCACAAATTAATGGATCCTGGGAAATTGTCCTGTTTTCACTTTGTTCACCCATTTTGCCAAATCAGACATGTGACCAGCCTGTGGATTAGGTAGGCAACACCCTCGCTTTTTGATTTTTACCCATCTTTGAAATAGCTGTCTGATCTCTTCTCTGGGAGGGAAGACATGTGGAGCGTGGAAACGCACTTCAACCTGCACATCTGGCGGGCGGACGAGAGTGGAATTCCTGGATCAGTTTCTTGGTTTGTGGTCTCTGGGGATTGCTCGTTGAGTAACTCCACATCACATCACTTCACAGATAAGGAAGATGTCATCCCCACGGCATCTCTGATTTCGGCACACGCTTCAGAAAACCCCCAGCAACTCATCTAGAACATGATGTTTTAAGCTGCTATAATCACCAGCCAATTTGAACATGTGCCATGCACATGGCGGCCTTCCTTCTTGCCTGTGAAGCTTGAGCATGAGTCTGCCTTAGTGCACTCCCTTTGTCCAGCTCCTATTGAAGGTGCTAGTGCTGAACCCTGGGAGGCAGTCCTGAGCCTGGGCCTACATACTGCCTGCAGGATGGAATTCTTCCAGCAGGCCCAGGCTGTGGACCTAGTACAACACCAGGACTTCCTGGAACAGGCACTGAGTGGAGGTCAAGAGCCCTTGGTCCGTTCCTTCCCTGGCACAATTTGTGAGATGTTAGGCAAGTCCCCTCTCTGGTGCTAAGTGTTCTTAACAGCCAAATGTGAATAATTATACTTGTCTTACATGAGGCTGGGAAGGATCTTGACTATTTTGGGAAACGGAGTCAGGATCCAACTGGGTCAGGCTGGAACAATAGATCAAATGGGCTAACAAGATGAAGTTTAATGGGGAGAGATTTAATGTCCCAGTCATGGGCTGAGAAACAACTGTACCAGTCAGGAATGGGGAAGAGCTGACTAGGCAGGAGCACATGAGGGTGAGTATTGGACGTTGCAGTTAATGGCAACACAGAAATGAGGACTCTGGAAACTCCAAGTGCAAACAGGCTGTATTAGTAGAAATGCAGTTCTCAAAACAAGGAGGTAATAGTCACATTGGCCAGACCAGTGCTGAAGAACTGGGCTGGGTTTGGGGCCTCATCTTAAGAGGGCAATGAGGTCCCTGGGTGTGTCTGGGGAAGACTAACCAGCATGGTGACAAGTATGAAAGCCTGGGGCATCTAGGGATCAGCAGACAGACTTGAAAATGTTCTTTTCATGCCTGGAAAGAGTTCATTTAGCAGGACCTGATCGCTGCCCAGAGAACCAACCTACGTCAAAAAAGCAGAAAAGCAGTTTTTTGTTGTTGTTGTTCAGACTGGTCCCCCAGCTTTTAACCTTGCCTCCTGACAGCAGCCAGAGAAATTCTTATTAAATATATCATACATTCACATGGTTCAAAACCCAACCAACCAACCAAACCAACCCACCAACTAACCAACCAAATAAATAAATACATAAATAATGAACCAACTAACTAACCAACCAACCAACTTCACTAACAAAAAGCATAAAGGCAAATACAGGAAAAAGCCTCCCTCCCACTCTTGTACTCTGGTAGGGACAGTTTGCCATGGTCCTTAAGAGTGTAGTCTCTGAAAGCTGTGCTGCCTCAGTTTGTCCCAGTCCTGCTACTTCCTAGCTGTGTGGCCTTTGGCAACTTACTTCTCTGAACCTTATCTTTCTCATCTGAAAAATAGGGATAATAATGGTACTTATCTAATAGGGTTGTTGTGAGAATTAAGTCAGTACATCCACATAAAGTACTTAGAACAGTTTCTGGCATGTAGTCACTTTCACAAATGTGTTAGCTCTCATTGTTCTCTGCTTAGTTCTCCCCTTTCTCCAGTATTCAACCATTATTTTTATGTTTCCTCTGTATTTTTTCAGAGTTTTAAAATGCATTTATTATATATGCAAATGTGAACATAAATTTGTTATTTTTCTTATTTCGAGTTCCAAAGCTAGTATATTATACATATTGTTTAGCACCTGGCCTTTTTTTTTTTTCTTTTTTAACTTGATAGTATATCTTGGAGATTTTTCCACATCAGTACAAAGAGAACTTCCTCATTCTTTTTCACAGCTGCACATATAAGGAAGAAGTTTCTAACAATTAAAGCTTGTTTTAAAATAAAACTCTGTCAGAGGAAGCATTCAGGTGAGGAATAGACAGCCACTTCTCAGGTATGACAGAGTGGAGATTTATGTGCCAGTGATGCAGTCAGACTAGAATATTTCTACTTTTCCTCCAACTGAGATTTCTTGATCCTACGTTAAGTTTTCCAAAGAATCACAGAAGAATTAAAACCTGTCTAGAAACAGTACTGTTGCTTTGTTTATCTGACTGGGTTCTGACCTGGGGCTCAGCCAGCACTGGGTGAGGGGGACTTTAAAGAGGCCCTCTTGCTGGGCCCATGTGCCATCTCAGAAAGCAGGTGGCTCTGAGACAAGGTCCATGTTGTCCTCTAACCCCACCTAACGCTAACCTGGTCCAGGTATTATCACCTGGAGGGAAGAGGGACTCTGCAGCAAGGAGACCTCAAGCCACCTGTTGGCAGGCGTGGTCTCAATGAAATGTGTTTTCATAGGACACTGAGTTTGTCCCCCATTTCTCAGCCTGGAACTCACCATTGCAGGTGCAATTTCAGTGGTAACCAGCATGACTGAGCTTTCAACAGGCAGCAATGACTCCAGGGCTCTTCTACTACCTGCTCTTTCTGAGTGTTGAATTGGAAGGGAGGTGAGAGATTAGCTTGGCTTCCCTCTACCAGCAGGCCAATAACCAGAGGGTAAAGGTCTCCAACTTTGAACATGTGCCATGCACATGCAGAAGGTAAGTGATTGCAGGAGATTGTCCATGTGGTGGTAAGGTCCCCCCAGCTTCAACATAGCCTGAAATGTCCTTTCTAGACATGAAACCTTTTGAGTTTTTTTTATTCTGCTAGTCTATAAGAAAATGCAGGTCTCGTTGAGAGAAATAGCACAAGTATTTTTCAAGCACGAATTTTTCAACGTGAGTAGCTGAGAACAGAGTTCCTCACCGGGCACTCGGACAAGGAAGCAAGATGGAGTCCATATGAGAATGGGGCATGACAGGTGGGAAGGTTATTGGGGGCTGGCCCTGACTTGGGCCAGATAGGACCAAATTCTAAATGGAATCACTCTTGTTTACTTGTTAGGATTCTTAGCAGAGCCTTCACTGCAGCAGCAGAGCTTAATGAGGGAGGTGGGGGAGAGGCCTGCATGAGACTCCCTTCCATAATCTCCATAAATACAGGGGAAGCCATGGTGAATCTTGATTATACACTGTCTATTGAAAACTCCCCAAGAGATGGGCCATGCTTTATAGTTTTTTTGAAGTATAATTTACAATAAACCACACATTTTTAATGTGTACAATTTAATAAGTTTTGACATGTGTGTCTACCCTTGAAACCATCACCACAATCAAGCTAATGAACATATACGTCACCCTAAAAGGGTTCCTTGTGGCCTTTTATAATTTCTCCCTCCTGGTTCTCCCTGATTCCCCCTTCACCTCGGAACAATCACTGATCTGCTTTCTGTCACTATAGATTAGTTTGCCTTTTCTAGGATTTTATGTAAATGGAATCATACAATATGTATTATTTTTTTGGTCTGGCTTCTTTCACTCACTGTAATTATTCAGAGATTCAACTATGTTGTTATATCTATATAGTTCATTCTTCTTTATTGCTGAGTATTATTCCTCTGGACAGATATTAGACACCTGTTTATTCATTCACCCATTGATGAACATTTTGGTTGTTTTCAGTTTTGGGCTATTACAAATGAAGCTGCAGTAAGCATTCATGTACAAGTCTTTCTGTGGACATACACTTGCATCTTTCTTAGGTAAATACCTACAAGTGGAATGAATTATGTGGTAGTCATGTATTTAACTTTTTAAGAAAGTGTCAAACTACTTTTCAAAGTGGTTGTACTATTGTACCTTCCCACCCAGCATTGTATGAGAGCTTCAGTTGCTCCATATCCTTGCCAACACTTGTTATGGTCAGTCTGTTTAATTTTAGACATGCAAATAAGTATCTAATAGTTAGTGGTATCTGATTGCAATTTTAATTTGCATTGTGTCCTTAATGTACATTTTCCTAATGACAACGGGCACCTTTTCTTCTGTGTATCTTCTTTGGTGAGGTGTCTTTTCAAATCATTTGCCCAGTTTCATATTGGGTTGTTTGCTTTGTTATCATTTCGTTCTGAGAGTTCTTTGTATATTCTAGACACAAGTCTTTTTTTCAAATCAGATATGTGACTTACAGATATTTCCTTCTAGTCTGTGGCTTGTTTTATCCATTTTTGTAATGGTATCTTTTGAAGAGCAAAATTTCTTAATTTTGATAAAGTCCAATTTATAATTTTTCTTCTTGTATGGATGTGCTTTTGGTATCATATCTAAGAAATCTATGCCTAACCACAAAGTCACAAATATTTTTCCCATTTTTTTCTTCAAAAGTTTTATAGTTTTAGGTCTATGAGCCATTTTGAGTTAATTTTTGTGTATGGTTTGAAGAATGGATGGAATTCCACTTTTTGGCGTGTGAGCATCTAATTATTCCAGCAACATTTGTTGGGAAGAATTTCCTTTCTCCTCTAAAAACCTTTTGTACCTATTTCAGAATTCAATTGGCCATGTATTTGTGGGACTATTTCTTCTGTAAGCTTGAACCCTACTCTGTCATAGCCCCAGCTCAGGGCTAGCACATAGCATGTGTTTAATAACAGCTTGGGGATATAGCTTGACTCCAGCTGTTTTCAGGAGTTTCTCATTAAATGCAGTTTAATGCTGCCGGTTTTAGGGACAGTAATGCAGTGAGGAAGTCAGATGGTGTGAAGGAGCAGCAGTGTTCTGTTAGTGCTGCGCCAGCACATGCTGGTTCTTGTTCACAGTGCACCCAATCGTCAGCACTAAATAAATCAGGGTCAGCCTGAGTTCCTGAAAGACTCTATGGGAATTAACCTTCCCACCAAGCCAGCAAGTTTCAGAAACCACGCCTCTAGCTTGAGAAACCTGGGATTAAATAATCCAAAATGCCATCTCTAGCAAAAGTTCCTTGATCTATGTTAACTCTCCATAGCAGTACTGTTCAGTAGAAAGCGAATGTAAGCCATATACATAATATAAAATTTTCTGCAAGATGTATTTTATTTTTTATTTACTTGTTTTTTTGAGACAGGGTTTCACTCTGTTGCTTAGGCTGGAATGCAGCTGCATAATTATGGTTCACTGTAGCCTTGACCTCCTGGACTCCAGAGATCCTCCCACCTCAGCCTCCCAAGTAACTGGGACCACAGTCATGCACCACCATGCCTGGCTAATTTTTTATTTTTTGTAGAGACAGGGTCTCTGTCTGTTGCCCAGGCTGAACTCCTGGGCTCAAATGATCCTTCTGCCTTGGACTCCCAAAGTGCTGGGATTACAGATGTGAGCCACCTCACCCAGCCAATGTATTTTAAAAAGTAAAAATAAGCAGGTGAAATTAATTTTATAATGTATTTTTAAACAACATATATAAAATATTATCTTCATAATTAGTTGATATAAAATTATTCATTAGATATTTCATATATATATATATATATTTTTTTTTTAGACCTAGTCTTGCTCTGTTGCCCAGGCTGGAGTGCACTGGTACAGTCTCGGCTCACTGCAACCTCTGCCTCCTGGGTTCACGCCATTCTCCTTCTTCAGCCTCCCGAGTAGCTGGGACTACAGGTGCCCGCCACCACGCCCGGCTAATTTTCTGTTGTTTTAGTAGAGATGGGGCTTCCTTATGTTAGCCAGGATGATCTCGATCTCATGACCTTGTGATCCATCTGCCTCGGCCTCCCAAAGTGCTGGGATTACAGACGTGAGCCACCACACCCGGCCTAGATATTTTATGTATTTTTGAACTAAGCCTTCAAAAATCTGGTGTGTGGTTTATAGTTATAGCACATCTCAATTGAAACTACCCACACTTTAAGTGCTCAGCAACAACATGTGGCTAGTGGCTGCCATATTGGAGAGTACCACTTTTAATCACGCATCACATTTTTTGCTTTAACACTCCCCCTTTCTTGAAATCTTTATTGAATGGGAAAGTCCTTCCCTCTGGACATCAGCTTTTCTTCTCCACCCTCACCTCTCCTGTTGCAAAAAGCCAAAATCAGAGGAGGGGGAGGAGAAGCAAGACATCTTGAAGATGGAAAAAATTAAAACAAAATCTGCTGGGCGTGGTAGCTCAGGCCTGTAATTCCAGCTCTTAGGGAGGCAGAGGCAGGAGGATAGCTTGAGCCCAGGAGTTTGAGATCCTGTTCTCCACAAAAAGGGCAATATAGTGAGATCCTGTTCTCCACAAAAAGGAAAACAAAAACAAAAACAAAAAAACAAAACGTAAGTCCAGGTAAAACAAAAGCTCACGAGTCAGGTTGTATTTACACAGCACGATGAAGAAGAGGTGATGAGAAAGGCTCAGTGGTACAATGGAGCTGGCTGATGCTGGCCCCACAAGAGCTTACACTTTTCAGGAATTTTGCAAGCAAGTTGTTAAATACAGCCATTAATAAAAATTAAGTTATACAAACTTTCCACTGAACAAATTATATTGAAAACATACAAAATATACAAAACTCACCATATCAAAATTATGTTACTGCATTTCACTATTATCTATGCTTTTGAGGTTATTGATGGCTATTCCATCTGAATGGTGGAAATACTATATGATTTCATACTCCTGAGTATCTCTTCCTGATGTAGTGTCATAGCTTGAAATTGGTAGGAGTATTTACACCACAGGAAATGGCAAATGCTACAAGCCAGGGTTTTCCTCCAAGATTTGCCAGAGGCTAATCCTTCACCAGCACACCCCTGGGAGAGCTCCAGGAGGTGTGAACTCATTGAGATGAGGGATGCCTGACATATTATAAATGTTGAATAAGTGGTTGTTATGATTACAGTGTTTGAAAGTCTGAATAAATCCCATCCCTGTCCCTCTTCCCTTCCCCCACTCACAAGAGGATGCTTTTGTGTGAAACAGCCTGCATTATTCCTGTAGGTATTTTTTTCCATTCACCTCTACTCTGGACTTTTCCACGTTCAGAGTTCAAGAGTGAAGTCAAGACCCAGCAGGTATGGCCAACTCTCAGTGTGGTCTAGGTCATGGATCCCCAACCCCTGGGCTGTGGACCAGTACTGGTCCGTGGCCTGTTAGGAACCAGGCTGCACAGCAGGAGGTGAGTGAGCATCACTGCCTGAGCTCTGCCTCCTGTTGGATTACTGTCAGCATTAGATTCTCACAGGAGCCTGAACCCTGTTGTGAACTGCCCATGTGAGGGATGTGGGTTGTGTGCTCTTTAGGATAATCTCATGCTCCCCACTCAACTCTGTCTGTGGAAAAGTTGTTGTCCATGAAACTGGTCCCTGGGACAAAAAGGTTGGGGACCGCTGGTCTAGGTTATACAGTTTTTCTCTAACTACCCTCTTCCCCATTGTTCTAGAGGATAGGAGGAGAAAGAAGGCTTGAAAACTTACATGTTAAATATTCATAGAATTCTCTCCAGGAAGTGAGGGTTTTCTTTTGCTTACCTGCATTTTCTATTTTTTCTATAATAACATTCCCAGTTTTAAGTAAGTTAAAATTTAAAACAACACATAAGAATTTTCAAACGTCTTCAAGGGCCCATTTAGACATAACTAGCTAATGCTAAAAGTAGGAAGAGAGGTATTAAGAATGAAAGAGTTTCAGCTGGAATGGATGAGTCTCCCAGTGTTTGGGGATGAATCAATTAAAAGGAGGTGACACAGGAAGGCAAAAGGCAGGTCTCTGTAAACCCTGGAGTGTTTCTCTTGAGTTGCTCTTCCTCCTACACGAGAGCTCCCATCCATCCTCATAGATGACATATGGGATGTCTATAATGAATATGGATTTGATGTGATTTCATCTTTCTGCCAAACTAACTCACAGAACTAATTCCACTTTAGACTATGTTAAATGAGGTTTTAAAAAGTGTATTAAGAGGATAACTTTTGAAGTCTCTAAGCTAGATCAAGAGGTGCATTTGGGAGAAAACTTTGGGGACCCCTCTTTCCCTTGCCCATAGTTAGAGTCATATTTTGAAGTCTTTGATTTATAAGGGTGAGAGACTATGGGGATCTGTCTTGAGAGGGCTTTGACTTTTAAAGGATTCAACTAGTTGAAACCTTATGTGCATTTGGAAATAAAGCTCTTTTATATCACAAAGTCTAAAAACTTGAAGGTGGAATGGGACCTCAGAAGTCAATACTCTAAACCTAATTTGGATGCCTGAGTCCTCTCCTTTTTGTCGCTGCCCAAGTGTTCAGCTCTGCCTGATACATGCCGTGGCAGCCCAATTCCTTTCAGGCATAGTCCGTAGAAAGTCCTGCTCACATTGACCCTAAAAGCCACTTCCTGTAATGTACAGCCATTATTCCAAGATCTGGGAGATGGGGGCACACACAAACATGGATATAAGCTAGTGAAATCTGTATAAGGAAGAGAGACCATTTTTGCTGAAGTGTAATTCAACATGACTAGCATCTCCTGAGCCATTCTTTCTATGCAAGGCCCAGATCTAGGTGCTGTGGGAGACATAAATAAAATAGAGTCCCCACCCTCAAGGAATTCACAAGGTATCATTTAATGTGTGTAAACAACAAATTCTAATACAAAGGCAGAAGATGATCTGATGAGGGAAATGGAACCAATATTTGTCAAGTTTCTTTGATGTGCCAGGCCCTGCTTTCATCGACATGGGTCTCATGTAATCCTTGTGGGACTGTGCATTAAACTCCCTGAACCTCCCTTCCTTCTTTGTAAAATTTAATGTAGGACTAGATACCTTCTGAAGTCCCTTCCAGCCCTCATATCCCATGATTCATCCCTGTTTCTCCAGTCAGCGCCCCTAGGCTTCCCTCTCCTGGATTGGGCTGGCTAGGGAAACGGAAGGCAAAAGACTTTTTTGTTGGCCGGGCGCGGTGGCTCAAGCCTGTAATCCCAGCACTTTGGGAGGCCGAGACGGGCGGATCACGAGGTCAGGAGATCGAGACCATCCTGGCTAACATGGTGAAACCCCGTCTCTACTAAAAAATACAAAAAACTAGCCGGGCGACATGGCGGGCGCCTGTAGTCCCAGCTGCTTGGGAGGCTGAGGCAGGAGAATGGCGTAAACCCAGGAGGCGGAGCTTGCAGTGAGCTGAGACCCGGCCACTGCACTCCAGCCTGGGCGGCAGAGCGAGACTCCGTCTCAAAAAAAAAAAAAAAAAAAAAAGACTTTTTTGTTGTTATTCTCTTTCTTCCCTCCCTATGAGATGTATTGTTGACTTAAAACCAGTTTGAACAAAGCACTCAGGAATAAACCACAGAGAACCATCTAGAATTGGCAGAGGATAACCCTATGACCCCAGAAGCCTTTTCCAGCTCTAATTTTTATGATTCACTAATTTGCCACACCACATTCAACTCTGTCCGGGAACTCAGAGTTCAAAAAAGATGCAATGTAAATTGCTGGAGGTAATGAGAAGGCTGAAGGCATGGTAGGGCCAGAAGCGTGGTTTTCAGTGAAATTAAATACAAGAAGATATTTAAAGAAACCAGAAAGCTTCCCCCTCCCCTTTTTCTTTTCCCTGAGAGATTCCCATTTTAAGATGTGTAGGGCAAATTTCAGGTTTCCTCTTTTCAGTGGTATGACTAGGTTTTTGCTATGTTATGACTCCGAAAGAGCTGCCTATTTGTTTTATAACTTCCCCAAAAGCTGTTGGATGTGGATGTGGCTGTTTAGCAATAAGTTCTGCCACAATTTTTAAAATCACTTTTGAAGTGGTGGGAGGACACTGTAGGAAGACCACTGTTCTCTAAATATGTAGGTCATTTATATATTTTTTTTTATTTTGAGGAAATTGCTGAGGGCAAGAAAGTTATTGAGATAACTTGGTATTTGATGGATCTCATGAATTTTTAGTGCTTACTACATTTCCCAAACTTTTGGGGATCATTAGAACCCTTGGTGGCACCTTTGCAACTTGCATTAAATTTATGGAATGAAGATAAGATATAAGCAAGATAATTGTTCCAGAACTCCATGGCTGCTGAAAGACCAGTAGGCCAGTAGCCTTTGGTGCTTATGGGAGCTTGATAAGAGCTGGCTCGGTGGGGGAATGAAGGGTTTGGGTAAGCTCAGGGCATATCTGTGCAGAAGGATAATGACCAGGCACTACTGTGGAGCTGCACCGTGTCTGGGTCCACATTCTGCAGTCAGCTATACAGTGCACACCATGTATGCTTAAATTATTGGCAAAAATACTGTAGAAGGCACCATGTTAAGTATCAGATGAAAAAGTTGTCTTGTGTTTAGAAATGATGCTGTATGAGAAATATATCTTTGAATGTTGGCTTTGCACTCAGCAGAAGCACCTGAAGCCTGAAGCCACAGACGAAACAGTAGATTATATTCTTCATCTCATATGTCCTCTGGGGTAAATGCCTATAGAGACAAACACTGGACTTAATTACCAGCATTGCTTATTTATTTTGCTAATTCTATTTTTCTCTAATTTTCTCTCCAATGCCCCCACCAAATATGGAAAGTTGAATTTGCAAGGTAAATGAGTGCATGATGTAAACCGAATGTATCAAGATTTACATGGTTTATCTCCTTTGCTTTTCACAAATATCCTAAAAAGTAGGTAGTATTGTCCCCATTTGCAGATGGGAAAACTGAGAGAGGTCACAGGACTAGCCTAAGTTTTCTCAGTGAATAGGCAGTAGTGGAATTTGAAGTGAGGCTCCAGAGATGGTGCTCCTTTTTCTGTGCTTTACAGACTAGATTTTTTTTTTAAAGGGGGATGAGAAAATAGAAGGATATGGAGGAGAAAAGAGATGAAGAAAGGCATGCAGGGAAGAAGCAAACATTTCTTCATCTCAGATGCCCTCTGGGGTAAATGCCTGCCGAGAAGAACATTGGGCTTGATTACCAGCACCGTTTGTTTATTTGTATCTGCTAATACCATTATTGTGCTTGGCATTTTCACATCTCTATGTTCCAGACTGTATTAGTTTCCTATGGCTGCCATAACAAATTACACAAACAGTGGCTTGAACAGTAGAAATGTATTCCTCAGAGTTTTGGAGGCCAGAAGTCTGACATCAGCATCCCTGTGCTGAAATCCAGGTGTCAGCAGAACCACACACTCTTCGGGCTCTCGGGGAGAATCTGTTCCTTGTCTCTTCCAGCTCCGGGTGGCTGCTGTCATTCTTTGGCTTTGACCACATCACTCCAGTCTCTGCCTCTGCCATCACATAGCCTTCTCTTCTTCTTTGTGTGTCAAATCTCTTCGGCCTCTCTCTTATGGGACATGTGTGATTATACTTAGGGATCTGTGAATACATGCAGGGCCCACCCAGGTAATACAGGATAATCTCCCCATCTCAAGAATCCTTAACATTTGCAGTTTTTTTTTTTTTTTTTTTTTTTTACCATTTAAGGTAACATCCACAGATTCTTGGAACCAGGGCATGGATATCTTTGCAGGGACAGTGAATCGACCTACCATACAGACTAATCATGAATGTTACAGAGCAGGCTAGGTTGACAGCTTAGCCATTTACATATTTTGTTCTTGCTGTTTATTTTTCTGACTCCAGATCCCACAGCTTAAGTCACTTCACACCAGTGACGGTGTAATAATTTGTAATGTGTTTGTGCCATGTTGTTAACTCCTCGTTGACATATGAGCCTTAATGTTCACTGTCCTCATAAGATTAACTTTCAGTTCAGATAGTTAGCCTGTGGTTGTCTTTGGTCAGCGTTTACTCAGAAGGCCACAGCCCATCTGGTGCCCACATCTTCTGAAAGCACTGGGGCTCATGTTGTCATGAGAGAAATTTGGATGAGCTATGTAGAAGATCTGATCATAAAGGCAAGCGATGGGTTCACTGCATTCTTTTCAACCTGGCAAGGGACAGGGTTGGAGGAGATTTGAGAGGCCTTCAGAGACTACAGCTGCAAAACAGGAAATGACTTTTTAGCATGTTCTTTGACCTCTGAGTGGAGGACTAAAATTTGGAGGAGGTGAGAAGGTGTGCAAACAGGGAAGGGCTGATGGCCTTCACAAACCAAATGTGTTACTAGGATGTTGGCACCATGATGAGGTGGGCACCACAGTTCACAAGCCCTTGCAGCCACTCTGGAGTGTAGGAAGTGCTCCTTTACACAAGTGCTGGTTCTGATCCCAAGATACACAAACCCACAGGGGTTTTGGGTCTTCTGAAATTCCAGTGATGTCTACTAAGGCCTTGAAATTCTCTTTTGACCTGAAAATTAGATAGTTGGGTGTCATTCCATCATTTTAAATTCAGGTTTTTCCCATTCTCCTGCTCATACCAACTCACTCTGCTGATGTACCCATTTTGTACATTTGTACAGGGATTCTTTCAGTTACTCAGCACTGAAGACTTGATGTGAATATTGACCTTTTCTTTCCTTGGTTTCCCATCTTCTTCAATTCTCTCAGAGGTGAAGCAGATAGTCTAGTGATCTGGAGTAGAGAGAGAAACAAAAAGTAAAAATTGGCTTGGAACCAGACTCTGCTACTTATTTGCTGTGTGAGCTTACCCTTAAAAATCAGGGTAAGACACAACTTACCACATAGACTTATTATGATGATTATATAATAATAATAATATGAGGTAATAATAATAGTTATTATTGTTCATCTTTCTTTCATTGTGATATTGTGAAATATATATTTAGTCTTCTACTGTTTCCTGGCATAAAACTCCTAAAATCCTTAGAATCTCTAAAGCTATATATTTTTGTATGTTAATGATTGACCGATGGCTGGCAGCCCCTAGGTAGCTTCAGGATGGGGCTGGTCACCTGAAAGACCAAGGCATGATTAGAGGATTGGGACCCTTGGTCATTCTGGTGACAAGCCCCACCCCCACACCTCCAGGGAGAGAGGTTGAAGGTGAAGTTGATCACCAATGGCCAATGGTTTGATCAATCATGCCTGTGCAATGAAGCCTTTATAAAAACCCAAAAGGACAAGGTTTGGGGAGCTTCTGGGATACTGAAACATGTGGAAGTTCCTGAAGGGTGGCGTGCCCAGGGAGGGCATGGAAGCTCCATGTCCCCCATGCCTTGCACTACACATTTCTTCATCTGTATCCTTTGTAATATTTTTTATAATAAACGAGTAAATGTAAGTGTTTCACTGAGTTCTGTGAACCGCTCTAGGAAATTAATCAAATTTGCTAAACTGGGAGTCATGGGAACTCCAACTTGAAGTCAGTCCATCAGAAGTTCCAGAGGCCTGAATTTGCAACTGGCATCTGAAAGGTGGAAAATCTTAGGGGACTGAGTTATCAACCTATGGGATCTGATGCTATTTCCAGGTAGATAGTGTCAGAACTGAATTAAATCAGAGGACACCCAGCCATTGTCCACTGCAAAACTGATTGCTTGCTTGGTATGTGAAGAAAAATCCTCATGCATATGGTCACAGAAGTCTTCCATGTTGATCACTGTAGAGTGAGAGCAGTGGAAAAATGCTTTATTTTCTACTCACTCATACTTCCAATCTAGTTCAGGCTTTGGTGACCCAAATTAGCACTGTAATAATAGATTCTTTTAAACTAGCAGTTTTCAATTCTTTCAACCATGACCCACAGTGACAAATTTACTTCATTACTAAATTATGACATTAGAAACACATAAACAAAATTAAAGATTTTATGAAATATCTTGATGTTTTCTATTCTTTTCTCACTTATTGCAAAAAACAGATTTTTTTTTTGTTTTGTTTGTCTGTTTTTTGTTTTTGTTTTGTTTTGATTTTTTTCAGATGGAGTCTTGCTCTGTTGCCCAGGCTGGAGTGCAGTGGTGCGATCTCAGCTCACTGAAACCTCCACCTCTCGGGTTCAAGCAATTCCCCTGCCTCAGCCTCCCGAGTAGCTGGGACTACAGGTGCCCGCCACCATGTCTGGCTAGTTTTTTTGTATTTTCGTAGAGACGGGGTTTCATCATGTTGGCCAGGATGGCCTCTATCTCCTGAACTTGTGTTCTGCCTGCCTCGGCCTCCCAAAGTGCTGGGATTACAGGCGTGAGCCACCGCACCCGGTCAAAAATAATTGGTTTTAAATCAAATTGATTTTATAACCCACTAGGAGGTAAAGTCCCACAGTTTAAAAAAATAATGCTCTAGAGATAGTCCTGACTGCAGTCTTTACTTCCTTCTAATTCATCAAGTATCTACTTTTCAAAAGGAGAACACTTTCAGTGCTTTATAAGAAAATGTTACCATCTACCATCCCCATTTACATAATATTTTACAATTCCAAGTGCCTTTGTGTATAGCATCTCATTTAATTCTCAACAGCCTTTGAGAAAGAAGTTATTTTAACTTCATTTTACCAGTAAGGAAGTTCAGATTCAGGCCAGTCACATGTCTCATCCAAGATTGTGTACCTGGAAATAACTGAATCAAGATTGAATCCAGCTTCCCTCAACTGGATCCAGGGCTCTTCTACACAAAACAATGAGTTGAAAGGGGAATTTATGTTTTTAGACCAAATAAGAATTCAAAAAGGATTAAAGTCATGGGTAAATCTTCTATTTATGCTTTCTTTCATAAAACAAAACACGTAAGATTGGTACCACACAGCTTTCTCTAAGAGAGTTACATTCCAGAGCCAACATTAGCTTAATGGTTGTGCCACTTAACTGCATCCCCACTCACTCATTCATTCATGCATCCACTCAACAATTTCATTCATTCATTAATTCAAGAAATAGTTTTTGGGTGTCTACCATGTACCAGGCACTGTATATGGATACTAAGATGAACATAACAAAATTTAAAATATCTCCAATCAGCACGTGGTACTAAATGCTATGTGGTACCAGGTGCATCAACATGTAAGGTGGTACTAAGTGCTATTATTAGCATGTAAGGTGGTACTAAGTGCTATGTGGTACTAAGTGCATCAGGATGTAAGGTGTTACTAAAGTGTCATTATTAGCATGTAAGTGCTATTATTAGAGTTTCAGATGGTACTATGTGCTATAAAGAAAATAAAACAGGGTAAGAGAGAAATATTTTTAGGGTTTTCTTGTCAGGAAGGGTTCTCAGATGAGGTGACATTTGGGCAGAGACCTAAATGAAGTGAAAGGGCAAGCCATGTGGATATCTGGGGAGAATTTTCTGGAAACAGGATAAGGCATGTTAAAGAGAGAGTGAGCTTGGCAGTGATTGAGGAGGAGCAGGGGAAGAGTGTTGGGAGATGAGGTCACAAAAGGGGTTAGATCATATAGAACATTGAAGCCATTGTAAGGACTTCGGATTTTTTAAAATTAGTTCTTCAGAAAAGAACTCTACGGAATAATTCAAAAAACATGTTTTGTTAGATCATTTTTCTTTCACACAAACTTCTTTAAGCCCTAGTAGTTTAGTAAGTTGCCCTAGTTGAGAGCCCCCATCATTATCATTGTGATAAGAATCTCAAGTTGTGGCTTAAGAAGAAAATCCACCCACTCAACCCATCCTCCATCCTCATTCATTCCCTCTGAGAATAGCTGTATCCTCAGGCTTCAGCTGACCTTATTGTAGATGATACTTTAACTTTGATCTTTGATCTGTCTGTTCATGTTCTTTTTTTGGGATGGGGTCTTGCTCTGTCGCTCAGGCTGGAGTGCAGTGGCGCCATCTGGCTCACTGCAACCTCCACCTCCCGGGTGCAAGCGGTTCTCCTGCCTCAGCCTGCCCAGTAGCTGGGATTAAAGGTGCCCACCATGTCACCTGGCTAATTTTTGTATTTTTAGTAGAGACGGGGTTTCACCATGTTGGCCAGGCTGGTCTCGAACTCCTGACCTCAAGTGATGCACCTACCTCAGCCTCTCAAAGTGCTGGGAATACAGGCATAAGCCACCATGCCTGGCCTATCCATTCTTAACTAAAAATTACTCATTGGTTATGAACCATCAAATTTGAAAGTGCATCATAGGGAACATATCACACATGTAAGTTCAGTCCCATGCTATTAGGTTGGTGCAAAAGTAATTGCGATTTTTGACATTACTTTTAGTGGCAAAAACCGCAATTACTTTTGCACCAACCAAATATGATGTTTGACCAGGCATTTAGCAGGGGATGCACTCTGAGCACTAATAGCTTGGTGTTTATGGATTACTTGGGTTTATAAGGAGGTCTTAGTCATTTCCTTAGTGTAGCTCGTTTAGCAGAGCTAATTTTCCCATTTTACATGGTGTGACTTCAGAAGCCTTGCAACCCGCACCATCCTTGTCTTCCTATTTGAAGAATACTTCCTTCTATAGACGCCTCCTGGAGTTCAGGTGATCTGTGTTCCTCCCTAATAATAAAAATAGCCTACATAGAGTGAGTCTTTGGTGGGTAAAAGTTCTGCATTATTAGGGCAGAGCTTAACATGCTTTATTCCTTTTAGTCCTCCAAGTAACCCACTGAGGTGGGTTCTAATATAAACCTCCTTTTATAGAGTAGGAAACCAAGGTCTAGAAAGGCTAGATAACTTTCTTAGAATGAGAGGTAGAGTCAGGATTTAAATTCAAAATATTCTCCGTTAGCTTGATTAACTACTGGACCATGGGCGCTGTGCATATCTTAGCTGGGTTGTGAGAAAGGGAAGCATGTTTAGCAAGGACGCCCATTTTCTCCTCAGCGCCACTGCCTTTGCCTTCCCTTTCTACTTTCTTTCCCTTTTCTGGATGGCACCTTTTATGTTCTGGCTCATTTTCTCTCTGTCCCTCCCTCCCTTTCTCTTTTTTTCTCTCTTCTTCTGCCAACAAAATAAAACCCAATCTCAGCAGGGAATCTGATGAGTGCACACATATGAGTGATCGTAAGGTCACAACTCGCAAGCAGGCTAGTTTATGGCAGGAACATCCGGTTGTTGACTATTTAGAACTACCCCCTACAGGCAGTCCTTGGGGCTGTGTAACTTGATTGATTCAGTAAATTGCCATTGCTCCGACCTTTGGGGATGCCTAGCACATTAGGGACCAGAGAGGTGACGTGACTGCCTGAGATCACACAGCCAGCTACGGTAGAGCCAGTAGGAGGACTGAGGCCCCTGATTCTCAGTCTCATGTTCTGTCCTCTAGATTATACTGCCTCTTTGATTTGCTTTTTGACATACAACAAAAACTTTAAGCCAAATGAGTCACTCTTGATGGTAAACCTCTAAGTGGCCTTGAGTCAGAGGTGGAGAGTTTTGGGGATGTAAGAGACTCTTTTAAATTCCCAGCATATAGAAAGTGGCCTGCTCCAGTTATTTTTAAGGATTATACTGGAAAACACATTAACAGGGAGTAATTATCATCTCCTATTATCAGTGTAGACACACAGGATAGGCAAGCTTTGATGAGTAGGGAAAGCGTCTGGAAAGAGCAGGTAGAGGTAAACGTCTGGGAAGAGCAGCATATTTCCTTATCAGCAAAGGCACTGTGTTGAGAAGTCATGGGTCTTTTAGACAGACAAGAGCCCAGAGAACCTACTGGAAGAGGAAGGCCCTAAAACAAGAGGTGGAGTGACCAGGACAATCCCACTTTGCAAATGCCCTCCTCACATCAACGTAAACTGACCCTTCACTAATCGGGGTATGCAGAGAATCTTCTAGTAGCCAGTTAATCTTCAAGTTTGTAGGTCAGAACATTGCAGGGCTGAGTTAAGTGACCCTTGGATCTGCATACTCTTCCTCCAGGCTTACAGGCTCTCAGATCATTTCTGTCCCCTACCCCCAAGGACCCAAGTGCTTTTAACTCTCTAGGCCGAATCCACTTTGCTCCTGGGCTGAAGCACACTGGGCACATTCTTGAACAGAGTTCAAACTAACAGGATTTCCCTAAAACAAGCAACTCCCTGGATGCCCTGGGAAGCACTGTGACTACTTGTGGGGATTAACATAGCCAGAGCAACGTGGCTGTGGTCCAGAAAGAAAATGTATGTGCTTACAAAAAATAAAGCTGGCTCAGAGTCTTGGGAACCCCATAATCAGAAGCATACTCATTCTGACAGTTTCAAAAGACCCAACACCCACCTCAGTGTGACCTGGCGAAGGTTCAGAGAAATCCACCCCCTCTTTTGTCTTTTGGATGGAATGCAAGAGCCATGTAAGACTTCCTGCCCAGAAGGCAGAGAGAGGGCAGGCCTTTGCCACTCGCCTCAGTAATGTAGGTAGACATGGAGGCCATCCTTTGGCTCATCTTTGGGTGCTGTGATTTCATCTTATGGCATGAGGCATTCTGTGTTAATTCTACATGGTGCCCAAGTCATTGCAAATCTGCTACCTAAACTTCAGGGTTTCTATTGGTTTATTTTTTTTTTTTTTTTTTTTCCTGGGGAAGAGCTACTCACAGGTTGGGGTGTGGGTGGCTGTCGTCAAGACTGGACCTTGAAACAACAGCACTGGCTGGTAGAAAAGTCAGTCTGGGTCTAAGTAGGAGCTGAGTCACCTCTGGCTTCTTGGTTATTTCTAGTAGGCTGGGGAAAGGTCTGGGCCTCAGGGGAGCCTACTGTCTATCTTTAATGAGCCAGATTCTAAGGTTTGAGGTCTGGGAAGAGGGAAAGTCTTACAGCCGCTAACAGACACTCTCCTGTGGTCTCCAACTGACACTGCATAGGGCTTTGCCTGTGGGTGTTGGGTTTTCAGGCCGCTCCTGCAAAGGAAAATTAAGAAGCTGTCTGCTGCAGTTTGTTATGATCCACATTTTCTGCAACTGGAAATGCCAGTGGAGGATTTTAAAATATTGGATCCATACTGAGCCAACTTCGTGGGGGGACTCTGGGAAATGGATGGCTCAAACATTTCCTTAGAAATCTTGATTTTCTAATACTGGCTGAATCTTGGGGCAAAACTACCCTTGCAGGTCCAGGTATAGCAGCCAGCCTTCCTCTGTACACACGGGTGCTGGTCTGTGCCTGGGATGAAGCTTCAGTATTATTCCTTGAAAGTCTTATTTTTGGCTTATGACTCCAATGATGATCACGGATAAGCATGGTACTGCACTTAAAGCAAGATTTCCAAACCAGTACTTTGTAGACAACCCTTAGTTAACAACACATCATTGATTGCTTCTCACTCCAAACTCATCATCCATGCATCTATACATTCATTCATTCAACAAACACTGAATGCCTTCTACTTGCCGGAACCTACCAAGTGCTGAGGAAAGATATAAAACTGATTAAGAAGGAAGAGGTGGAAGCGTGATCTGAAGAAACCTTGAAGACTAGCAGGGTCAGTGTCTTGCTTGGAGTAGGGAAAGGGAAGATAAGGAGATCTTCTGAACATGTAGGCCAAGACAACTCTTGAAGATTTAGTAGATTGAACTAATATGTGGTCAGAGCACACATGGCAATGATATGAATGATCAGAATGTCCAAATCTGGAAGAGACTGGGTTCTGAACTTGAAGAGAAAGAATATGGTCTCCTTTGTGGGAGTGCGTGTTGCTGCCTTCCTATATGAAGGACCCTAGTGATGAGGGCTGCTGAGAGGATGACTTTGAAGGGATGTGCTTTTGTTTGTGAACATCTCTACTGAAGTTGCTGGAAAGATTCTGGTCTGTGAGGAACTTATCTGGCTGTTTTGATTGGAATGGATAATTCTACATCAGTACTACATGTTCTAATGGTAAGGGCTAATCCTAGAAAGGACATCCACATGATCACACTTGTCTACTAGACTAGAAGTTCCTTGAGGTCAGTAGCATCTTGTCCATTTTGTATCCCCAGGGCCTAGCAGATGCTCAAAGTATGCTGGTGAATACATGAAAGAAGTGAAGTTTGGGTAAGACAGTGTGGAAAGGATGAGTAGAAACCCATAACTATGACATGAGAAACCCCTCTAGTATGTATCTACTTTTACTGAGTTAGGGGGAAAACCTGAGTCAATTTTCCTTGTCTTCTGCTCCCACCCTCCACATAAAGACTGGGTGCAGAGTTACCATTCAATTTTCCTCTTCGGCAACACTTTATATTGTTGTCTACAAGCAATGGGAAAAAATGATGCTAGCCTAGGGAACTTAAAAATCTTGGAAGGGCGTCAGTTTTGGCAAATTCTAATCCCTAGAGTTGAAAGCATATGTATCAGCCAGTGTCGCTCCAGAAAAAACAAAACCCATGCAGAATAATTTAATAGAGGAAATTTAATATGGGAAATTAGTTACAAAAGTTTTTAGAAGAGTTGAAAGAGCAAGCAGGGTAAGGCAAGGCAACCCCAAGATTAGCAATTGCTGAAAACTCCTATTTTCCCTAGGGCTGGAGGAACAAAGGTATTACCTAAGCCCAAGAGCCTGAGCTACCTGCTGAAAGCTGGTTCTGGGGGGAATCCAAATGGTGGTGTCTTGGATAGAGAAGTCTCAGCCCCTAGTAGGGGTAGGGTGTGAAAACCTGGCTTCTCTTTTCTGCCCATTCTCAAATATGCTGCCCATGTTTCTCGTTGCCAAACCAAGCAGGAAGCAGTGGGGAACCTTGGTAGTTTATAGAGGTCATCCTTCCTTGAATATAGAGAAGAGCTGGGAAATGGCAGAGTCTGGATCTTAGAGCTTGTTTGCAAATGTCCAGCACAGCATCCATCCATCCATCCATCCCCAACACTCCTGCTGACTCTCCTGTATGGTGTGAACTTGAGGGAACATGGGTACACTCTGCTTGGATAAATGGTGGCCTCTTGGGAAGGTTATTCTGAACTATTCTCCTCTTTCTTCCATATTTGGCCTTTCTTGGAAAATACTTAGATTTCTTACTGAAGCCACTAAATCCCCAAACTAGCCTCACACTTGAGACTGAAACTTACATGAATGGAACACCTTTTAGGTAGCTCTTCATTAAATAAACACTTGACCAGTAAGGGGACAGGCTGGGTGCACTTTGTTTGTCCAGTCTTTGCTTCTTCATTTGCCCTCACCAGTGGGATGGAGGTCAGCAGGAGGGATTAGAGAGGACTGGACATGTGCTGTTGGGTTAGAATTCAGATTCACAGGTCTGCTAAGTCCTAGTTCACAGGAAATGAGGCCAAGCAGATCTACAGGAGAGAAATAGGGGAAACTGAGAGGCCCACCGAAACCACGGATGCCATTTTACATGCCTTCTAGGCTTCCAGGGGGTAGACTCCCAGTTGGAGACCCATTCCGTTTGGAGATCCTGTGATCACATAAGTAGTCAAATGTCCTGTGTCAGTTAGGGTTTGATCAAGGAAGCTGAACCACTGTGAGGGACAAGGTGAATGAGGTCTTTTCTACAGGGATTATGTTTTACACAGTTATGGAAGCTGGTGAGGAAGTCTATGGAAGGCTGTTGCCTCATCTGGTGATGGGCCTGTGGCCATTGCAGGTCCCTAGGATCATCAGTTGGAAAGAAAAGGTTGGATACGAAGTGGGAATGGCCAAGGAGAAACTGGAATGCACCAGTACGAAGCCTTGAAGACAAACTGGAACCAACGTGTGTCACTCATTGCCTTAGTCCATTCAAGCTGCTCTAACAAAACATCTTATGTTGGGTAATTTATAAACAATAGAAGTGTATTTCTTTCAGGTCTGGAGGCTGGGACACTCCAGATCAAGGCACCAGTAGGTTTGGTGTCTGGTGAGGGCTTGTGTTCTGCTCATGGGTAGTGCCTTCTAGTTGTGTCCTCATGTGCTCCTTTTAATCTTTTTAATAAGGGCACTCATTACATTTGTGAGAACATAAGCACTTTCCCACAGGCCTCTCCTCTTTCCACCATCACATTGAAGATTAACTTTCAACCTATGAATTTGTCAGGAGACACCAACATTCAGACCATAGCACTCACCACCTTGACAAAGCAATTGGTTTGCAGAAGCAGGTGTCCTTCTCCGTAGAACTGAGCTCAGGCCTGGTTCAGGACCCAGAGGAGCTGAAGGAAGAAATCTTGTAGGATCTGAAAGAGCCACAGGCCCAGCTCTGCTGTCTTCCAACAGATGGGCAGTGGACGAGTAGCAGCAATTTAAGCTAAAAAGATGCTTGGAGCCCCATACCTCCTTACCAGCATAATGGAGGCTACTTCACTTTCACCTCCCAGATCCCACTCCAACGTCTCTTGGAGGGTAGCCAACCCTAACTTAGAATTATACAAGCAAGAGAATTCTGAGAATTCTAGTTACAGTTTAGCTAAGTCAGCCCAGGACAAAGCCAGCACATGTTGCAAGAGAACTCAGAAAACTAATGATTGGAGGAGAGATGCCTGTTTGGATACAGAAATGAGCTTTCATCACCCCTGAGAGAGGGAGCTGTGTCTTTCAGTTCTTGGTGATTGGCAGCAGTAAAGCTGGTGGCCTCCTCTCTGGATGGTTCCTGCACTCATGGGAAGCCAGGAGATCTATAGTCCTTGGAGACCTGGGAGGGCCCTAGCTGACCAGAGACTGCCAAGAATTTGCATCTCCAGGATGTGTCTCTCTCAGGCTTAGGGAAAGGAGAACCTCTTTGGGCCACCCCAGCCTCTCTCTCCCACACAGATATAATCACACCTCCTTGAGAAGGCTGTTGTGAGAATTCATTCGTTAATGCTGTGGAAAGAGCTTTGAAGGTGAAGAGTGCATTGTGAATGCTGTTATAATTCTACACAGATGCCTGAATCCAGACTGGTGGCATTTTGCTGACTAATGGTAGAATTTGTTGGAGTTGGTGGTGACCTTTTCTTCCCGTTATATTTCTAAATATTTTGCTTGTCAACTATAAACAAGCCCATTCCAAAACAAAAATCAGACCTTCTATTGATGCTTATAAAATTGTACTTGTTCTGTGGAGGATTTCCGGTTTCCCTCTTTCTCCCTCCTTTTCTGTTAGGCCAAATGAGGTTTACTTAGCTGTCCGCTTTCCCCTAGAGGAAAGCCTGCTGAGAATTGAACACACCACTTCTTGTTTACCTTCACATTCATTTCTGACCAGGTGGACAGGATGTCAAAGCTTTTCAGGGTGGCAAACATATTACAGACATGCATTGTTATAAATTACCATCAGCGGTGGACCACATATATAGTGGTGGTTCCCTAAGATTATAATAGAGCTGCTCTATACAGGTGTACTATTTTTTTTCTCTATTATACTATATTTCTACTGTGCCTTTTCTATGTTTAGATTTGTTTAGATGCACAAGTGCTTACCATTGTGTTGTAATTGCCTACAGTATTCAGTACAGTAACATGCTGCACGGGTCTGTAGCCTGGGAAAGTAGGTTATACCATATAGCTTAGGCATATAGTAGGCTTGCCCATGTAGATTGTGTAAGTGTATTCTACGATGTTCACACAATGACAAAATTGCCTAAGGACACATTTCTCAGAACTTATCCTGTTAAGCAATGCATTACTGTAGTCAAACATTTAGATTCCCTTTTATTTTTTTTTAATAACTAGAGAATTGGCCTTTCCTACTGCACTTCTGGCATCATGTTGGCAGCTCTGCTGTTTGTGTCTCTGTCCTTTTTTTTTGAGATGGAGTCTCACTCTTTTGCCCAGGCTGGAGTGCAGTGGCACCATCTTGGCTCACTGCAATCTCCACCTCCTGGGTTCAAGTGATTCTCCTGCCTCAGCCTCCCAAGTAGCTGATTACAGGCATGCACCACCACGCGTGGCTAATTTTTCTATTTTTTAGTAGAGATGGGGTTTCACCATGTTGGCCAGGCTGGTCTCAAGCTCCTGGCCTCAAGTGATGCCCCTGCCTCAGCCTCCCAAAGTGCTGAGGTTACCGGTGTGAGCCACCACACCTGGCTTTGTATCTCATGTCTTTCTGAACCTTCATTCATTTCTTTCTTGTCCCGGTTGCTTCTGTATTATAATTTTGAAGTGTGTAATAAGGACAACAGGTTGTAATACATACTTACAGCCTCTCTCCCCACGTCCCCTTTGGAGGAAGGCCTTTAATTTTTCAGTATCTCCTATATTGGTTAAGATAAGATGAAAAGAAGAAAAGAGGAAGAAAAATATTTCAAATTACTAGAGAGGCCCAGTTGACACACATAATAAAGAGCTGAGCCAAAGAGGGGAGCAGGGAGAGAAAAATGAAAGCAGGCATGAAGTGGGCTTTCAGGAGAGTGTGACAGCCATGGAGAGGGAAGGAGTAAGTAGTTTTTAGGGGAGCCACTGACAGGTGTAAGAGAATAACCATGAAAAGTATCTAAAGAGAGTTGGATGAGTCTGCTGGGATTGTCATAACAAAATGCTGCAGAGCAGGTAGCTTAAACAGCAGAAACTTACTTTCTCACACTTCTGGAGGCTAGAAGTCCAAGATCAAGAGGACTGGTTTCTCCTGAGGCCTCTCTCCTTGGCTGGCAGATGGCTCTCTCCCAACACGGCCTTCACTCTTCACGCGTGCCTCCCTGATGTTGCTTCTTCTTACAAGGACTACAGTCATATTGGATTAGGACCCCTCTCTAATGACCCTAATGACCTCGTTTAACCTTGGTTACCTCTTTAAAGGTCGTAGTTCTAAATACAGTCACAATGCGGACTAGGGCTTCAACAAATGGATTTTAGGGGGACACAATTCAGTCCATAAGAAGAGTTTTAAAACTATTTTATTATATGAAACGTATGTCCTCCCCTGATTTGGTGTTTTCTAAAAAGAACAAGAAAGGATTTAAATAGCTTTCAATTATATTTATCTAGCTTTTCTGTTGAATTGCTTTTAACACAGCACTTCACCAAGCCTGGGTCACAGGGCCTCTGGGTTTATATGTGCTACATGCAGATTCAGGCAACTCTCTGTTACCCAATTTCAACTAATTAGAATGTAATAAAGTAGACTTGATAAGGAAATTAGAAGGAACCTAATTTAATCTCTCATTTGTAATTCAAAAGACCTCTTAGGAGTTTACTTATCCCCAAAATATGAAAATTATATCTATGAAAAAAGTCCAGCTACAGTTTTGTTGTTGAAAAAACAAACGTCATGTAACACATATTTTGTAGGTATAATCAAGTATTTATAACCACATGTAGCTCTATATAGTTATAATGCAGATTTTCTTTTGCTATTAAGAAAAAAAGAATTATAGCCTCAACTCTGCTAGTTTCATTTTTGATGATCATCTAAATGAAACCTGTCATTTAGTGACTGCAATTTGGAAGTATCAATAACTGTTTGAAAATAAGCAAACCACAATCTGGATGGGAGAATAAAGCCTGTCCTCCAGGACCGTGGTCTGCTTCTCTGATTACTGCTTGGAGCTGCTGCAGATTCACATAATGGCCCCTTACCCAGTGCTCAGGGCAGCGGCTATGAAATCTGGAGCACATTTTGCAGAGGCTGCAGACACATGTTGTATGTCAAACATACAGTGGTTGTCAAGATACAGTTCTAAAGTACTGGTGGCCCCACACCCTCCACGAGATGTGTCAAGAGCATAGAGAAGTGCATGTGGCACCTTACATGGTGGGTGCAAACAGATCTGCAGTCACTGGACGCATCTGAGCTACTGCATCACCTTGAAGTGGTTATTTGCAGGGTCTAACCTCAGATCGTCTTGCGGAGGAATGGCACAGAGCAAATGTGTTAGAGTGGAAGAGAGAAAGAGAGAGAGTGTGGGAGAAAGTTCTGTGCGGGGCATAAATGGAAGAAGATATGAATGTCTTATTTATTCAGGGACAATTTCTAGGTCAATCAAATCAATGCTGTAATAAGGCTAATCTGGTGCCTACTCATGCAGTAAGACAATAGTGAGATGTGGGTCCAGTTTTACAAATGCCATAGTAGTGGGTCCATATTTCCCTGGGATGGGCCTTTTTTAAAGCCATTATTATTCATAATTCATTTACATATGGAAGATGATGGTTCCTTATGGTTCGAATGATACAAATCTGGGCCTTTAAAGCCATGCATGATTTATTTGCACAGGGAAATCATGTTTTCTTTGGCGCTTTTCAATGGAGGCATAATTACAGTGTTGCAAATACAGTGCTCTATTTAAGGGTCTGTCAGCATTTCCATAATAAACCTCTATTTTCAGGAGTCCAGAACATTTCCAGAGAGAGAGAAAGAAATCCTTCTAAAATATAAGCTTGCTGGGTCCATCCGGGGACTTTATTTTTAATCCAAATCTGTAAATGCATTTGCAACCAGACATTTTTCTGTATTTGTGTGGTGGTGCCAGTCATGTGCCAAGCGTTGCTGGACCCTGACCAGTGGGGCTTCAGCTTTAAAGCAGGATCTTCCTGGGAAGCAGCAGCGCGCTGGGTGGCTGGCCAGCTCCCTTTCCAGACCCCAGCTGACGGCCAACTTGCATCTTAGCTTGAAGAAAAGAAAAAAATGTTTTTGCTCTTGCTTTTTCTTTCTTCTTTTTTCTGTTTAACTTAGGCATATGCTAACTTGGATCTTGAATAATAATAATATGAATAGGAACATTAAGCCTGATTTGAGTGCCCGGTATGTGCCTGGCGTTTTACAAATACTTAATTTTTAAACCTTATAACAATCCTGCAAAGTAGAAATGGTTATTCTTGATTTTTAGATGATGAAAACAGACCGAGGGGAGGTAACTTGCCTGGTAAAGAACAGGACAGCAAGATTCGGGTAACTAAGGCAGTCACTGAGATAGCCCCACGATGGGCTCCACAATCTTTTGGGAGGCATCTCTCAAATTGGAGCAGCTCTTTTAGAGGGAATGAGCCTAGGAAAGGCGGATGGACTCAGAGAAGACAGAGGCAGGACATAGAAGGCTGGTGGGAACCGGCCAATCAGGAGAAAATGCCTTGGAGGACATTTAACAACCTCCCAGAGTATGGTTTCATAGGTAAGTGTGACTTGAGTTAAACCTGGATAAAAATATGTGAAGTTTTTGGAGGCTTGCTATGTGGCAAGCTTACACTTTACATGGATTATCTCATTTATTTCCCCATTTTACCAAAACAGAGAATGAGTTTTTATAGAGATTGGATAAAATGCCCGGGATTATATAACGAGGAAGTGGCAGGGTTCCCAGGTCTGGAATCTTAGTTCTTGACCATTATGCTTTATGGCTTCCAGGGAGCCAGTCTCCCTCCTTTTGGAAGGTACAGTGTGAATGGAGACAGGAAGTTGAAACTCAGGATCCTCCTGCTTTACGTGGGAGATCCTGTCTCTGAATTGCTGATGGATTGTTTCCAGGAGTTTGTGTGTTGGCATTTAGCAGAAGGAAAAAGGTTATATATACCCCTCTGGCACAGGGAGGACAAGGGACAGGCAATGGAGGGGAAGAGACCACCCTCCGCATGGTGTTTGCAGCCAACCATGGGGAAAGTGTTTTGTAAACTCCTGATCCCTCGTGGGTGGTGCGATTTAATTCTTTTTCCTTCTCTTTTCTGGGACTGCTTTTGGGTTGCTAGTTCCAGCTGAGACTAGAAGTGGTAACACACAGCCCAGGGAGCAGCAGTAGAGGAAAGAAGGGTTTTCACTAAGAAACTTTGCTTCCTTCTTCCTGAAGAAAAATCAGGTAACTCTATGGGGGATATTGCTTACTGAGGTATCTTCCTGCTGTTGAAGCTGGGGTCAGGGCTTAATGTTTAGAGGGAGAGACTCAAATTGCCTTTAGAAGGGAGGATGCACTTACCTTATGGAAAACGACTCTTGGGGGCTGCAAAATCTGTTCAGCCGGAATTTAATGAGGTCCTTCTAAGGGGTCTGTATTGGGCATTATTCTCCACAAGGGAAAGTGGCTTGATCGGCATGGAAAATCTGACTCAAGTTAGTGTTGGAGAGAAAATGGTAGAGGGAGGTCCCTCCGTGCTGCCAAAACTTCCACACTAATTTGAGAGATTACCACACTAGCCCTACTGAGAACAGGAAGTGAACTGACCAATGTCTATTCAGAATAAGTGCTATTCACTTATTCAGTCATTCATTCATTCATCCAGTGTTTACTGAGCATCTACTATATGCTGGGCACTGAGATAAGAAGCTGGGGATTCAATGGTGAACCAGACAGATGTGGTTTCTACGCTCGCAGAACTTAAAATCTAGTTGAGGATAGAGTCATTAAGCAGATGATCACACTGATACTTAAAGAATTATGACTGTGATAAGTTCTTTAGAGGAAAATACAAGGTCCTGTGAGAACAGATAAAGGAAGGACTCAGTCCTTTACAATACATTCAGCTGCAAATAACAGAAAATGCAATCAATAGTGGCTTGCCTAAGTAGGGTTTGTTTTTTTCACGTAATAAGAAGTCCGAAAGCAGGCATTTGCTGGCATTGGTTCAGTGATATCAAGTCTCCAGGCCCTTTCTTGCCTCTTCCCTGCCATTCTCAACATAATGAATTTCCACCCATAGGCTTGTATAGCCTCATGGTTACAGAATAGCTGCAGCAGCTCCACCTTCAAAGACTGGAAGCACAGGGAAGGAGGTATACTAGAGAACTCTTTTCTCTAACATAATTGTGTATCATCAGCAGCAGCATTTCTTTCCCAGAAACCTTTCAGCAGACTTTCTGCTACATTTTATTAGCCAGAACTGAGTTTTTTTTTTTTTTAACGAATACTACAGAAAAGACAAACTAGTCAGCGATTATATGTGTATAATGACAAGTAATATTTGTGGAAGGCCTTATAAGCCACGCTTGTGTGTATTAAGTCTGCTAATTCTTAAATCAATCCTGGGAGAGAGACAGAGCCATTTTTCAGATAAAAGCATTGGAGCTCAGTCGAGGGACTTGCCCAGAAACACGTGGTCAGTCCTCCTCCCGCTAGAGGTCCTCGCCTCGGCCTTGGGTGCTTGCATCACCCGGTCTCTGCTGGCTTTGGGAGAGTGGGATGATCCTGAGCCCTACATGCCGTAGATTCCTAAGGGGACGTGAGGGTTTGCTCGCTGAGGTATTTGCTTAGAGTCTCGAAATGTTGATAGTGTCTCTCTGATGTTTTCCTGCGGCTATCCCTGGGATTCAAAGTCACATGGTAAGAAGGAGACCAGCTGGGAAGAAAGAAGCCTTCTTCTCATGGTGAAGTCAGAATCTCACAGTGGAGCCTTTGGGGTCCTTACTTGCCAGGATATAAAAACAGGTATAGAAAATCGTGTCTGCTGATGGAACGATGACCTCATTTCCAGAGGACTTTGGAAATGTTGATTTTAAATGTTTTTGAGTAACCCTCCCCATCCCCTGGCACCCCACCTGGGCAAAAAGCGGTGTGTTTAACATCTAGGATAAATCAATGAACATTTACACCACAGATTCTCGTGTTATTTTGAAGGCACCCAAAAGAGGCAGGCTGCCAATCACATGTGACATCCTAGTCTGCTCCCCTTAGCTCCCAGCATGCAGTGTATGCCAATCACAGTGTATGCCAGTCACAGCAGGGTCATGTCCTTGGGTCCTCAGCTTCTTTCACTCGCCTCACGTCCCTTGCTGCCTCTTGTATCTGGACTCTGAGGTTGTTGGTTGTCTGTTGCTGGGCTGGTTGAAAGTAGAGACAGACCTGCTGGCTTGAGACCATCCTATGAAAATCAGGATGGGCAGGGAGCCCGGAGACGCACCAGCGCGGGGCTCTGCATCCCTGAGTTACGCCAGTGGAAACAAGAGTCATGTACCCTGTGCTGGAGAACGTGTAAAGTTGACACCGTTTACCAGATGTTCCAGTGTTTTATGAGCTTTACGAGGCCTTCTGTTAAGTAACACTTACTTTAAAAAAGTAAAGCTTGCCTGCTCCGAGTGGAAAGTTTTTGTCTTTTGTTTTTTTTTTTAAATCTTTTGGGTGAACTCTGAGGCACCTGTTTGCACAGCAGAGCTCTGGCCTGTGAGGGGCTGCTCGTGGTGAGTGACAGGCAGGGGAGAGGTATGTGGCAGGCAACCTGGTACAGATTTTAAAAGGCCAGAGACCAGAGGCCCAGGCTCCTGGATGCAGAAATACACATGCAAACAGGGACCCAGATGTGCCCCCTGTCGCTTTAATACAATAAATATCCTCCTGAAATGTTGAGTACAAATCACGTATTTTTGTAGTCCCATAGGCTATTTCTTTCTTATGCTAGGAATTGTAGAAACAAAAAATTACCATCTAATTCATTTTTAGTGTACTTTGGAATTTTCAAAAGATAGATTTGATTAACACAACATCCATTTTCATCACATGCTCTAGAGTGCAGCATGTTACAAAGTGGACATTTATCATATCTGGTGTCTTGAAGATGTCATTCAGGATGGTGAACAACTGGCATGCACGGATGGGCACAAAAAGTTCAATGCAGAGCGCGGCAAACCTACTCAGGTGAAGGTCAGGAAGATCAAGATCTTAAATAATTTGATGAGAGAAAGTTAGGAAGGAAACAGTCGCTCTGTGGAAGCAGAGAATAGTTCTGTTCAGTAGTGTTGAGGAGAGGTCATCGAGAAGGCTGGAAACAACCTGGTTTTGTACCATCCTGTCCAAATCACTGCGGCACACAGACAATGGGGCAATGGGGCAATGGGATGCGTCAAAATCCACACAGGCCCCTGTCACCTTATTATCCAACTTAGTTTGGGGAGGAGGAGGAGCAGGAGGAGGAGGAGGAGGAGACTCTGTTTGTACCGCAAGTATATTTTGAGTGCAACTCAGTTATGGCCCAGCAACCAACCAACAATCTTTATAATTACAGCAGCACATCAGTGTCTATGGGTTAGAGGTCTTCCGACTCCTTCATTACATGTGTGGATCTCCATCCTTGTCTCTACCAGGTCCATTGTCTAAAATCAATGACTTCAATGGGAGCAGGGCTCTACTGCATGCGGAGAGAGCAGAAAGGAACTAAGTGTGGAAGGAAGCGCCTCAGGGAACACTGGTTACCTGGAGCAGGAGCGTTGAAAAGGGGAAAGTGGGATATGAGAAAAAACGATCATGGAAGAGAGAAATGTGTGCACTGTATTAAAAGACAATATGTGTGATATCCCATTTATATAGAAAACGTATCTATGTTCACATATATAAGGAGATGGATGAAAGGATGGTTATCAAAATGTTGGTGATGATTAGCAGGTTAGTGGGCTTTAGGTTAGCTTTCATTTTAAAAACTATTTTCTGCAGTTTTAATTTTTTACAGTGTTTATTATTTTAAAATCAGCAAACAATGAAGCTACTTTCAATGCAAAAATAAAGAAAGCAAAATAACACAAAGACAACTCCCTGCGTTTCAGAGCTCAGGGTGTCTCTCCTCCTCTCTCCCCATGAAGCCTGACTAAATGTGGCCTCCAGGAAAAATAAAAGGGGATGCAAGACATGGATCACTGATGCCACGGCTGGGGTTGTAACGTCTTTCTGGAAAACCAGTTGTTGGTTACCAGGTGGATATCTCAGAGCATCAGCACCATCCTTGGGGAAACTAAGCTTGCAGAGGCCCCTGTGATCAGAAGGATTGCTCATATTTTTGCTTTCCAACGGATAACTACCAAGAAGGTACCTATCGTCAAGTAAAGTTAGGCTTGTTAACTTCCTGCAGCAAGGGAGAACATGCCCCAAGGGCCCATCTCAGGAGGATGGAATGGGGAGGGGCATTTTATAAGTTTTGAACTCATGCTGAATGATGGTATCTCAGCAACTTCTGAGGCAGGAGGAAAGAGACAAAGCTGGAGAAGTCATGGGCAAGGCAACTTCTAAAAAGAAGGAGAATTGTTAGTCACTTTGCAGCATGGTGTGGCTTTGGGAGAAACACTGATTTTTGTTGGCCTTGCCTCAGGCCCTGTCAAGTCTTTCAGGGATGTTTCTGATGACCAGTGGGCTGATTTTTGTTTTCCCTCCCTGGGGCCCAGGGCTAGCTGTCATTGCTGGAGAAGTGGTTAGTAGTGGTGAGGGTGATGGAGGCGGCGGCGTCTACAGTCCTGGCTGGGAAGGGTCAGGGAGGAATGCACGGAGATTTGGTTGCTGCCCAGGACTTCATCCTTCATGGTGTTGTCAGGCATTGGAAACCTGTGGAGTGAGGAGAAAACTGCTCATCAGGTTCCGCAGGGCAGGTCCTGTACCCACTGACATAGAGGCTTCTGGGGACAGAGGCCCATCAAACCAACTGAAGATGCCTCCAGGCCTCCTGATAGGTGTTTGAGCCCCACCCCTGCTGTGCAGAGGCTGGGAAACTCCTCAGGAAACCTGCCTGACTTCCTCTGATTCACTTCATTTTCTCTATATCTCTGTTTTCTCTTCTATGAATAGAGGAAAATCATATCAACTTCTCTAAGTAAAGGCAGGATGGCTTCGGCGGCAACCCAGATTATGTTCTCCAAGAACTTCTGAGTTCAAAGAGAAAGAGGATGCAGAAATGTATGAGTCTTAATGTGGAGTGAGCTCTTATTCTGTGGTCAGAAACACACAGTGGCCCCACTGACGATGGCACCTGCCTGCCTGACGTCCTTGTGGAGTTAAAATGGTGGCTGCCGCTTACTTTTCTTCCCTCCCTTTGCTTACCCTGAATGACAACCCTTCAGGATGATACCCCTGAACTGTGGCTTCCTCCTGTCTCAGACACGCCTCTTTTTCTCCCTGTTCCTGTGGCATCCACCCCTAAATTTGCCCTGGCCTCATTCTCCCGGGAGAAAGGTGAAGGGTAGGAGGCAGAAGGGCCCAGGATGGAAGGTCTCTGAGTCTTGGTCTTCTGACTCAGGCCCTGAGGCTACCTCTGTGGCTGCCCAAAGTGACAGGCGCGGCCTCCGCCTTAGTGGCCAGCCTGGACTCACTTTGTCGGCAGAGGGTCAGGACTGGCCGTGTAGTCTGTTCATAGGACCTGGCTGTCACCCACAGGCAATTCATCCTGACCACGTCTGCGACTGTGTGTGGAAAACAACAGCAGTCGCTTTATAACAGCAAAAGCAACGAGCACACATCAAACGGGGCGGTCCCTGTGCTCCCAGGTGGTGGGAGGCAGATATGGGAAGGAGGACACATTTTCCTGCGATATTGAATAAGATGAGCAGTGGTTATTTTGGGCCAGTCTCCAGCAAGCACTTGGAGAGCGCCTCAGAACTGCAGATGAAGTCCCGGATTGACTTTATTGGGTGATTTCAGCACGGCCAAATATTTGTAGTGTAAAGAAATCATAAAACGTGCTGGTGGTCCGGGAGCTGGATGGGGTACAGTCTGTGCATATTTGAGATGACTGTGATTTGGTGACAGGCCTGTTTGATCCCTCCACCTAGATATAAGTTAGGATCTGTCACAGAAATAAATTAAATGAAGATGGCCCGGAATCCATTTCCTCTGCCCGTCCCTTTTCCCCCTTTATCTGGAGAGATCAGCATTTTTTTGGCTTCCAGGTGCGATTTGAACTGAATGATCACAGTTGGGCTTTCTCTCCTGCGCTGGAAGCCTGAACGGGCTTCCTTACCACCCGCCTGCTGCGAGGACTGGGCTCCCTGTTAGTGATTATGTTCGCCGTTTGTGTAGTCTGCGGCATGTGCAGTAGAAGGCTGATCAGTTTGCTTTAATTAAGCTTCAAAAGAGAACCCAAGCCTCCATCTTATCTCCTGTTTGCTCCTTAATTCCTTTTCCACGGTCCCTGCTGTAGGTGGGAAATGGAGCCTGTGGTCAGATGGAGGGTGGGACCCTCACGGTCTGGGTGAGCCTTCCCTTAAAAATGAGTTTCTCTGAACTTCCTCCAAGGGAACTCTTTTCGAATGTTCTCTGATTTCCACAGGGAACTAATTGCCAATGACCTTTAAAAAAAAAAAATCCTCTTGGGTGTTTCTCAGTGCAGGAAGAAGGGGTGGTGGGGAGGAGGAGCTGCGGCCGGCCGGCACTGGTGACCCCACGGTCTGAGAGCTTCTAGCAGGGGGCCAGCCTCAGCAGGCCCCGTGGAAAGCCCTCAGTGATGCCTGGTGAAAATAGGTCCTCCGTACTTTTGTAGAATTTTCCTTCTAACACTAACATGGGGGCCGCAGCAGCAGCTTTTTGTCCCAAGCAATCACCGGATGGATTTTTTTTTTTTTTTAAACCAGCTTCTGTGCTCCTCAGAAGGAACATTCGTAACCATGCATTCTTTATGTGGTCTTCGATTAATAAACAGGAACCCACCTTTCTAGACCGATGGGGAAACAATTTTTTTTCTGTTTGCTGCTCCTGTGTGTAGGGTCCATGAATGGGGGCTTTGAGAACTTGTCCTTCCGTGGCCAGATATCAAAGTGCTGCTCACACATACAGATTGACCGCCTCAAGGTGCGGCCCGGGCCGCCGCCCGCGTGGCCGCCCACTGCGCTTCCACGCTGGCCGCCTGGTCGGGCCGCAGGGCCAGACTTGTGATGACCCAGTTTTCTTCCCTGGGATGAACGCCGACCCACCAGGAAGAAGGGGGAGACCACCAGCAGCCATTCTCCACCGAGTCCTAAAATAACCATATTTATATTGACTTGTATGGCCTCTTTTTTGTGGCATTCCTCTCCCATTCATATCCCTCTGGGAAGGGAAAGTTCATTTTTAAAGACTTTATGGCCTCATGTTCTTTCCTTTCTTTTCTTTTTTTCCCCTCTGCTCCTTTCTCCTCCTCTCTCCTCCCCTTTTCTCTCTCCTGTCTGCCCTCCTCTCTCCCCTTCCCTCCCTTCCTCTCTCCTCTCCCCTCTCCTCCCCTTCTCCTGTCTCTCCCCTTCTGCCTCCCCTCCCCTCCTCTCTCCCCTTCCCTCCCTTCCTCTCTCCTCT